>NC_136413.1:170097564-171297564 GCF_051521515.1 Lactuca serriola
ATTTTATAAATCTTGTTTAATTGACTACAATACCATTATGATTAAATTTGTTTAACTATATGATACATGTTATTCCATTGTATATCATAGACCCTCGTATCATAGTTATTCGTGTTTTCATCCATTGGTCTAAAATTGTCCTTACGACCACACCAAATATCTCATCCACATTATAACCTAACCCTATATATATATATATATATATATATATATATATATATATATATATATATATATATATATATATATATAGGGTCCGTTAAAATTTCGAAAAAATTGGATCTTGAGATTCAAAATCAACCACATATTTCTTATTTGTTACTCTAGCGTTCCAGCGTACCATTGCTTTTTCCCCCAACACCTTCTCATCCAACACAACCGCCACCGCCACCACCATTATCACCACCTTTACCCACCACTATCACTTACATCACCTACACAACCATCACGTCTGCCACCAACCACCATAATCATATATGATTATTAAATATGTGAACCTACATATACGTATAATCATTTATAATTAAGCATACCTCGTTGTTGTCGGTACGTTGGAGCTTTAGAGCGGAAAATGAGAAATATGTGACTGAAGTTGAATATCAAAATCTTTATTTTTTTTAGAATCTCAAGTGAACCGTTCGTGTGTGTATATATATATATATATATATATATATATATATATATATATATATATATATATATATATAGAGAGAGAGAGAGAGAGAGAGAGAGAATTAAGTTCAACAACAAATTTCTGCAAATGAAGCGAACCAACGAACCAAGAAATTGATTGCTTGTTCGATGAATTTCTTTCGTTTTCTCTTAATTAAAGGAAAGAACCAACAAACTAATTACTAAATGATTGTTAGATTACTGTTACGATCAATATTTTCCCATAATCTGTGATCCTTCTCATTAGATGATATATATATATATATATATATATATATATATATATATATATATATATATATATATATATATATATATACAATACATGGGCTGCTATATAAAAAGACCCCAGAACGTAAATACATGAGTATAAGTAATGTCTAACATCCCCCCGTAGTCAAAACGGGAGATTGAGATCAAACGTTTAGACTAAATCGAAATTCCATAAATAGGGATGATGGAAGACCTTTGGTGAAGATGTACTCGTACTGAGAAGAAGAAGGAACATGAAGCACACAAATATGACCCATGGCAACTTGGTCGCGAACAAAGTGAAGATCAATTTCTATATGTTTAGTGCGTTGATTCTGAACTAGATTCGAAGACAGATAAACGACGCTAACATTATCACAATAAACCAAGGTTGCAGTGAGAGGTGGAAAAAGCAACTCGCGTAATAGATTGCGAAGCCAACATGTCTCAGCAACGACATTTACAACTCCACGATATTCAGTTTCAGCACTAGAGCGTGAGATGGTGCCCTGTCTCTTTGAAGACCATGATACGAGATTCTGCCCTAGGAAAACGTAGTATCCGGACGTAGAGCGTCGAGTAGTTGGGTAGCCAGCCCAATCAGCATCAGAGTAAGCAACGAGACCATGTGACGGAGAGGCATATAACTGAAGACCATGATCTAAGGTGCCTCTAAGGTACCTAAGGATACGCTTGAGAGCTGTAAAGTGAGGCTCTAGAGGGTCATGCATAAAAAGACAAACTTGTTGAACAACATTAGTGATATCTGGTTTGGTAAAAGTCAAGTACTGAAGAGCACCTGCAAGGCTGCGATATAGAGTCGGATCAGTGACCGGAGGACCCGACCCATCGAACTTGGCAGAAGTGTCTGCTGGGGTACGAGCAAGTTTACAATTAAGCATATGAGCTCGTTCAAGAATCTGGATAGCATATTTCTGCTGAGACAAGAACATGCCTTGATTGTCACGCGAGACAGCGACTCCTAAGAAATAATTCAGAACACCCAAATCTGTCATGGCAAACTCAGGGCGAAGAGAAGCAATAATATGATGAAGTAGGCTTGTGGTAGATGCAGTTAACACAATGTCATCAACATAGAGAAGTAAGTAAGCAATCTGATCGCCCTGTCTGTAAATAAAAAGAGAAGTGTCTAATTTGCTATTAGTGAAACCACGACTAGTGATGAACTGAGAAAATCTCTGAAACCAAGCTAGCGGTGCCTGTTTGAGGCCATATAAAGATTTCTGCAACAAACAAACATGGTTAGGAGCAGAAGGGTCCCGAAATCCTGAAGGTTGATGCATGTAGACAGTCTTCTGAAGACGACCATAAAGAAACGCATTCTTCACATCTAACTGGTGAACCGGCCAATGATGAGATATGGCCAAACTAAGAATTGTCCAAATGGTGGCCGGTTTAACAACCGGACTAAAAGTCTCGTCACAATCAAGTGCTGGTTGTTGACTACGACCATTAGCAACAAGACGAGCTTTGTAGCGAGATAAAGAGTCATCTGCATTATATTTCTGTTTAAACAACCAAATGCAATTAACAACATTAGCATCAGGAGGCCGAGACACAAGTACCCAAGTCCCGTTAGATATAAGTACATTAAATTCTTCTTTCATAGCATTTAACCAGTTAGGATCGCGAAAAGCCTCTAAATAGTTGCGTGGAACAGGTGAGGTGGTAGAATCTATGTGAAGATTCAACTGGTCAACGGGTTTGATGATGTCGTGATGAGAATGAGTAGTCATACTGTGAGTGCTAGAGGCAGCAGAAAGAGATCGAGTAGGTATAACACGAGGAGTAGCACTGACACACGTAGTGGAGGTGTTACCAAATGTAACAGCAGGGGGATCCAAGTGGGCATCAAAATCAAGTTGGACTGAAGAAATATCTGAAGTATTAGATGTATTAGGTGGGGCCGAGTGAGGGTCGGTCACGTGAGGTGAGTCGGTCGGAATAGATGAACAAGAAGGATGACTGAGGGGTTGGCCTTTATGAGAAGGTTGATTGAACATATTTCAAGACTCGTCCATTTGAAGAAACTCATAGTTGGGAGATTGATTTGGGGTCATGGAGCCAAATGGAAAAATAGTTTCGTCAAAGGTTATGTGACAGGATATGATAATTTGGTTTGTTTGAAGGTTGAGACAACGATAACCTTTGTGATTAGTGGGATACCCAAGAAGGATACATGAAACAGACCGAGGTTGTAACTTATGGGTGTTGTTGAGGTGTGGGAAACATACACAACCAAAGACGTGAAGGTGACTATATTGGGGTTGTTTGTGATAGAGTTTATGAAATGGGGAGTCATTGTGGAGAGTGGTGGAGGGTAGAATATTTAAAAGATTGGTAGCCATATGAAGAGCTTTAACCCAATAGGTAGGAGGAAGGTGGGCTTGAAAGAGAAGGGTGCGAATGATATTGTTTATGGTTCGAAGCATTCGGTCATATTTACCGTTTTGTTGAGAGGTTTAAGGACAAGAAAACCGCATATGGATGCCATGTGTGGCACACAATTGATGAAACTGGGAGTTGTCAAACTCTTTACCATTATCACATTGAAAAAATTGTATGTCTTTGTGAAATTGGTTTTTGATATAGGTATGAAAAATAACAAATTTAGAAAAAACTTCAGATTTATTTCGTAAAGGATAAACCCACAAGGAATGAGAGAAGTGATCAATAAAAATGACATAATATTTAATGCCACTATGACTTTCCAAAGGGGAAGTCCAAACATCTGAGTGAATAACTTGAAATGGAAATAAAGCGTTTGTTTTGGACAATGAAAAAGATAAATGGGCGTGTTTGCCTAGATGAAACGCATGACACAATAATGGAGAATCCTTTTTATTACAAGAAATAAACTTTTGAGACACAATATGCTTAAGGACTTGATCGTCGGGATGACCGAGCCTCTGATGCCACGTGGAGGGACCGACACTAACGAAAGCTTGATGAGAATGACTTGCAACAGGATATAGGTCACCGGTGCTATCACATCGAAGGAGGATTTGTTTGGTCAAGTAATCCTTCACAGAAAAACCAAACTCGTCAAACTCAATAGAACATTTATTATCGCGAGTGAATTTATGAACAAAAACAAGATTTTTAATAATTTTAGGGGTAATAAGAACGTGTTTTAAAGTAAGAGTACGAAAAGGATTGTATCCAAGAGTAGTATGACCCGTTTTAATTACTGGAATTTGTGATCCATCACCAACTAATACTGAGAAATTAGATTTATTGCAAATATTACTAGAGGACTTGAGTATACCTAGGTCAGCATGAAGGTGAGCGGTTGCACCGGTGTCCATGTACCAGTCGGCAGTGGTCGGGTGTTGAAGGTTCATGGTTGAGAAAACTTGTGGTAATATGGTGGCTTGATCTGAAAATTGCCAATTAGAAGACGTATTGGGTTGTCCAGTGAATAAAGCTTGTTGATGGGCTAAAGGAGAAAAACCCTAAGGTTGTTTGGCCTGCGCTGGTGAAGACTAGCTTCGTAGCTGATTCCGTAGGCCAGATTGTGTGTTGGGATGGACTGCAGGCCACTTTACCATCTGATTTGGAGTAGGAAGGATCCCATGCTGAACAAGGTAATAAATCGGCCATGGAAGAGCTCCTCCCCATCCGCTAAATTGACTGTCGTACATTGGTCCGCCACCACTGTCGTACTTCCCACGTCCGCCTCTGCCGGAGCGTCCACCACGACCACCACCACGGTTGTTCCTGCTACCTCCACGAGCGGCGTTAGGCCTTGATTTGAGAGGTCAATTATGATGACCGGTAGTCAGAACAAGGGGCGAAGAGGGAGTGTCATGGTGGGTGGCTTGATTAACGCGATTTTTCTCCTTAAGAAGTGCACGTTCTTCTAGGGTAAGCATATCACGCATTTGAAGAAACATAGGGAAAGGTTTTTGGTACCTGATGGTAGGGATGATGTGAGAGTATGTTGATGGTAAACCATTGAGGGCATAGATAACTAAGTTGCGTTCAGGAACCGGCGACCCAATATTGGTAAGGAGATTTGAAATTTTTTTGATTTTGTTGCAATAGTCGAGAATGGAGGAGGTACCAAGAGAGAGAGAGAGAGATCGGAGTTCATCATCTAACTCCATGGCTTTCGATTCTTTATTTTCGTGAAACAGCTCTTTGATGGCATTCCAAATAGCTGCAGCAGTGGGATCAACTTGGAGAATAGCTTGAAGAACTGGCTGTGAAAGCGTGCCGTACAAACATTGTTTCACCACGTTGTCAACTGTGTCCTATTTAGCATCGACATGAATAGGGTCGGGGGGTTCAAGGTTTTCGAAAACATTATAGGCAAGGCAGTGAGTCTTGAACAATTCCTTCCAAGAGTTGTAGTTGAGGCGTTCCAAATCAAGACCAAGAGGAACATATGATTTAATGTTTCTGATGTCATAGATCTTGTCAGTGGGAGTAGGTTTGGATGAAGACTCTCCAACGGTCATGATTGATGAGAAGAAGAGAGGAAGAAGAGAATTATAGGATCGATGAAGAAAATACGCCGTAAGGTCAATTAGGTTTTTTTTCTTCTACAAAGATTTAGCCTGATACCATGTTACGATCAATATTTTTCCATAATCTATGATCCTTCTCATTAGATGATATATATATATATATATATATATATATATATATATATATATATATATATACAAACACAATATATGGGCTGCTATATAAAAAGGCCCCTAGAATGTAAATACATGAGTATAAGTAATGTCTAACAATTACACAGATTGAAAGCATATTAGTTTGAATAAGTTTTTTTTAAACAATCTAATGCATTTGATTGATGCATTGATTTTTTTACGTATTTGTTTCATAGGAACCTTCAAAATCAATATCCATTAAGATATTAGATTAATTATGTTGTTTTTAGTTTTGTTAAGAAAGAAGAAACTGATGTATTTGAGTAATGTATTGTTTTTTTTTCATTATTTTTTTGAGTTGTTATGTAGGTGAACTTTTTGACTCATCGTGACCTTCATATGTCTTAGAGTTTTGTCTAGACAAATTACAGGTAAGTAAAATGACTAACAACAATTAATGCTTATCATATTATGTTGGTGACTTTAGTGTCACCATGTCATTTTAAGTAACTGGGAACTAACATGTGAGCTAAGGGGCTTCATGATTTGTACTCTAATACATGTTAAGGGGTTGTGCGGAGTGCACGCATGTAAAAGAACGAGTCAGAAGCCGGTTCGACGACTAGTTGGGGGTTCGGGGGCAGCGCCCCCGGGTCCGAGGTTTCTAAAGGGGCAGCGCCCCTTTGGCGGGGTCTAGGGGCAACGCCCCTAGCGAGGTCCAAGGGGCAGAGCCCCTGGAACTAACGAAACTCGTTAGTTTTTGGTAACCCTAATCCGGATTAATATTATTTGCTTCCAAAGCAACTAATGATGACCCAACCCTAATGAAACCCTAATCGTGTTTAGTATATAAACAACTCTTCCTTTCCAGAAGACGGACCTTCTTTAGCTCTCATTTTTCATCACACATTCACAGAACCCTTTAGCATAATAGCTTACGTTTTCTGTGCCTAGAAATGTAGGTTTCCGCTTGGATTATCCTAGGCTGAATTTCTTGTAACCCAGGCATAGGGTAGAAATATCAGTTCGGAAAATAATATCACGATCCAAGCTGGTATTCAGATCTTCACCGCAAACCCTAATTTTCCCAACATATTATAGCACCATTTAACATATTTTGTGGTGATTGTTATAGGTGAAACTTGGAAAACTTGAAACCGACCAGATAGAAATGAATGTAAACACTATAAAATTGTTGTGTAATTAAGAAGCTTCTGATGGTTATATGAAACTATATATACCCCAAAGATTGATTCCTACAAACAATCAAAGTCACACAAAAAGTTGGTCAAATTCACAATTCATCTTCCTAAGATTTACTTAAAATAACCAAAAAAAATTCAAAATTGTAGGGAAAGGTTGCCTGGAAAATAGAGTGCTCCGTGGCTATGTAGACAAAACTCAAATAAAAATATTGTACAATTTCTTTTGATTTACTTTACACAACCCAAAAACTCAAACAAATTTGTGTTGAAATGCTATTCTTAAGAAAAGATTGATTTTTGAAATCATTTATTAACTTACTCTTTCTTGTCGACAAAAATCAACATATTTTGCATTCGCTTCAAAAACCATTTATACTCTTTCAAAATTAGTTTTTATCTAGTATTCCTATTGTTGAAGTGGTGAACTTATGAGGAAAAATCAATCATATTTGGTCAAAAAGATCATATCTGTTAAATCAAATGTAAACAAATGACGTCGAACCTTCTACAAATTTGAAAAATAAATTTTCTTTCTGCACTGAGTAAGATATTTACATAAAGGTTTGTGTGGTTTTGGTTGGTCATAATGCATAAAAGTCAACATTTGTATTACTTTGGTTGGTTTTTTTATCTTGATACATGCACTGGTAAAGACTGCATGTTTTAATATTATTATGCATTCACCTTTTCACTACTTCAATATACATTAGAAAATTCGATTTTTTTTTCAATTTTCTTTTTTAAATATTAATTTCGAAATATAAGAAATATATTCATTGATTTGAAAAAATACATTTTTTTTAATTTTTTTTTTAAAAATAATATGCATATTCATAATATATTTACTCTTATGCATATACATATACTTCTTTTTATACATATATTTATTCATATGCATATGCATATACTTATGAATATGAATAAACACATACTTATGAATATGTCATATTATACATATGCATATGTATATGTTTATTCATATATTTATGCATATACTTATTTTTATGCATGTACATATACTTATTCATATGTATGTGCATATACTTATTATTATGCTTATCCATATTCATAAGAATAATTTATTGTTTTATTTTATTGGGTTTAGTTTATTATTTATAAAACCCCAACAAAAATTATTTATTATAATGTGTGGGATGACTTGTTATAAAAGATGGAGATTCATGTATGAAAAGGGATGCGATACTAAATGAAAATGTAGAAACGCATAAGAGATGTATACATATGCATATATGTATATAAATGTATACTAATGCATATGAAGCTTATTAATAAGCATATATTAATATATAAATGTATATCTACGCATATATTAATATATATATATATATATATATATATATATATATACCCAGATTTGTTGATGCATTTGATGTGTACATATTTGTACGATGCAATATTAAAATACATATATGCAAATAAATGTATACGTATGCATATGGATATTAATATGCATATATGCATATTAATATTAATATGTATATTAATATGTATACATTTATATTTATATGCATTTATATGCATATATGCATATTAATATATATGCGTATGTATACATTTATATGTATCATATGGATATGTCTATATTTATATCCGTATATGCATATTAATATGCATATGCATGTGTATACATTTATATGTATATATGCGTATTAATATATGCATACATATACATTTATATTCATATATAAATATGTACATTTATATACATATATGCATATATTTATTCTTACGCATATACATAAGCATAATCATATGTTTTTAATTGACTTCTACATATACTTACTTTTATTTATAAGGATATACTTATTCTTAGTCATATGCATTTACTTTCCTTATGCTTTTACATTTTCCAATATAGTAAAAAATTCACAATAAACAATCTAATTTCAATATAACATCAACCATCTATGTCATTGTCTTTTGCATACATCCAAAATACAAAAAATAAACATTCTCTAATGCAATATAATAGGACCCATTCAACATTCAACAACAAAAAAAACAGATTTTAGACACATATTCAACACCAAAACAGTCTTTCATACCAATTAAAATAACAACATTTAAAAATAACTACAACACAAATAACCACAAAGAACAGAAAATTATCGTAAAACTACACCAAAATAACAACAACAATAGCAGCAAAAAAATAGCAACATCAGAAGAAAAAAAAAAAAAAAAACGACTATTTAACCTAAAAAAACAGAAAAAATTAAAGTTTTAAACATTTTAAATATACTTAATTCTTATGTAAATCCCTCTTCCTCAAAAATTATGAAAAGATGTTCATGCATAAGTATCAAATGCATAAGAAATTGACTGAATGATTACTGGTATCTAGAAAAGACTAGATTGTGGTAATGCGCCGAATCTACATATAGAAGACTAGATGACCCTTTTACTTCACGTGATCTATTAAGTAAAAGATTAAACTTATATTCAATAGTCGTTTCATGTAAAGTCAAAGTTAATGACTTAGAGTTAAACTCTTCCTCTTTTTGCATAAGTAAATCGTAAAGGTGGTCTAGTAGCTTTATGTTGGTCTAGTAGCTTTATGTTATCGAATTTGTTTTTGTTTGTTTTTTGTTATTTTGTCCCCCATTAAGATTAAGTTTTGAGTTTTGAGTAGCAGGTAAAGAATGCTAGTTTTTGGTATACTCATGGAACTGAAGCTCAAAGTCCACCTACAGAACAACTCAAACAAATAGGAAAAAAAGCAATGCATTAATCAAATGCATTGGTTATTTCCTTCTTGAGAAAACTAAAAACAACATAATTCATATAATCGCCCAATGGATCCTGATTAAATTTTTTTTTCTACAAGTTAATAAGTTTTCAATCTCTATAATCGAATAATGGTTTAGTAATTAGTTTGTTGGTTCTTTCCTTTAATCGGGAGGAACGGAAAAATTCCATCAAAAAAAGTAATCAATTCAAGGTACGATTTTGCAGCGACTCTTTATGGTTTACCGGTCTGTTCCTTCAATGGAGTTCGTCATTGATCTCGCCTCTCTTTAGCCTTCAATTCAAGAGAGTTCCTTGCTCATCAAATTATATCACATAAGTTTCTAAATAAATTATGAAAACCAATGATTCAATTACGAAACATATTTTAATTATATTTTATTTATCTTCGTCAATATTATGGTATCCTGTCTTTTGATTCTTTGAGTGATTTGAATTAACGAGTCTTTTGATTTCAACAAGTGTTTTGATTCACTATGAAAAAAAAAAGAATACCATTTATTTTGATTCATAAAAATTAAATATTAGTTTGACTTAATGTTTAATTCATTGAAAAAAATTATTTTCTTAAAAGTTGTGTAAGAAGGTAAGAATCTTTTCTAGCCAAACTGTAGGATTATCAACTCAATGTTTGGTTAAAATATGATTCCTCTATTTGTTAACAATGATTTCAGTTCACTGGAAAAAAACATATTATGCTAAAATACAAATTTTGTTAAGAAAAAGAGAATGACATTACTACAAGCATAATTCTATTAAAATGATTTATGTTCAAAAGGAAACAACGGAATTGTTGTAAGTATAGTGCTACTAAATTGATTTTCATTAATAAAGACCAATGAATCACATTTTATATTCCATTATTCATTGTTATCAGAAGTAAGTTGCTATTAATTTGAATTCTGAAGGAAGAATATCGATATGTGGTATTTAAGTAGTGAAGAATCAACCATATAAGGGGTGTGTAGCTAATCATTAACAATTAAGACATAAGTATGTCAGGTGTGTGTAGCTAATCATCGATAATTGAAGCAAAAGTATACCATTTAATGTTTTTTTCGAATCAAAATTAATGCATAGTATATTAAAATTATTATTCAACTTATGTAATTTGAAAAATGCAATATGGTGATTTAAGGCAGGTACATTGTAGTGACCCTGATTCTGATGACATGTGCAAAATTGAAAAGATCTAGTGTATCATGCAAACATCAAGAACACAAGGAGTAAATAAAATCATTTAAGCTTTATTAGAATAGTAAGAGTACAAATGGGTTTTGAATTTTCTCTCACTAAACTAACACTCACAAGATGGGTCTTACATAATGGCAGACTCAACCCATTTACACATACAAGAGGGTAAGCCACATCCAAAGAGAACTTTTCACCCTAACATCCCCCCCCCCCCCCCCCCCCCCCCCCCCAAAAAAAAAAAAAAAAAAGTTAGGAGTGGATGTCCCAACTTTAGTTTCCAAACAAGTTTGCATGATCAAGACCAACTTCCCCTCGAATTAATACCGGTCTTCAAATCCGCAAATGAATACCCGAGAGTCTTCGAATACCCATATTTGCATGAACAAGTGATTATAAAACCCAAAAAGGTTGAGAAGCGCTCGAGGAATAAACTTGACGAATCTCCCTCTCAATTTGTGCCAAAAATGAAACTGCGAAAATCTTGCATGAAAAACAATCACGAAAAGTCAAGAAAAATTTCCAAATTCTGTGAAAATTTTCGACTTTTGGGTGAATGTTGCAAGAAATTCAAAATCTAGGTATAAACTGTCAATTTCGTAATTTTGCAGGGACCCATTGCGCCGAAAACAACTGTCAATGTGAAACTTTACCCCAAATGCGGAACTGTGCATAAAGTGTCAATTCACATAAGCTTCAGGGACCTGATACGAAAAATTTATGTACATCTCATAATAGTAGCCCAATGTCGAGACCGGGTACATTCTGCTAATTCGCTGAAACTTCAGGGATTGGAATTGAAAATTCTGAATACTTCTCAACAAATTGACCCCAATGTCGAAAGTGGGTGAAAATTGTCACTTCTTTGAAAGTTGAGGGATTCGATGCAAATTTATTTCTTTCTTCCCCACTTGGCTTCCTAGATACGTGACCACCAGGAGAACTTCACACGTCGAATTCACAAACCACAAACTTCATCCCAAATCGAAATCACATAGCGAACTCGATGTCGACCTCGATGTCATATAGCGAACTTGATGTCACATAGCGAACTCGATGTCACATAGCAAAGTGAATTCGACTACCAACCTGATTTCCACACAACGATCCTTGTTCGACCTCCCAATCAATTAATCAAAGCGAAGAGTTACTCCATACATGTTGACCCATAGCAAAAGCGATCAGATGCAAACACAATCAAATTGCGATTTTCACATGTCGAAATCAGCATAACTTGATTCCAAATCAATTTCAAAAATCGAAATTAGTTCAATCATCAAACCAAAACAATGTATGTCCGATGCGAACGATTCCAAGAGACCACCACATGTCGAACTCCCACAGTCCCACTCTACAAATGCGAACTCATTGCGAATACCCCAAACATTCTGTCTTCGTCACAAGGCAAACAACGAACAGCCAATACATACACAAGTCGAAATCAACTTCGACATCATTTAACATATTTAGATTCCAAACCTTCCCATTCATCTTCAAGCCAATCAACCTTCGTTCACAACACCAAGATTAGTCAAATTAAGTTTGACTCCAAAAAGTCAACTCAAATTGAAATCATCAAATCGTTCATACACATCGAAATTAACTTCTTTGGACTCCAATATTTCATCAATCGAAATCAATATTGACCAGAAGTCCTTCGAGTTCCAAATCAGTTTCAAGATGCGAACTAGAACTTACATCTTAGTATTCAACACCAAGAACACTCATCCAATCAGTTTAGAAATTATACTTCAATCAAACACTATTTCGACTCTAATACAAGTACGTTCGACTCCAATAACCGGTAACACAACCGAAATTCGATTCTAATTTCAAACAACATGAATCGGGTTTCAATTCAGTCACAATCTCATAGTCAAAAGTCGATTTTGACTTTTAATGGACTTTCGATTTCAAGTCATCAATTCGATTTGATCCAAACTATCTAGGAGATTGATAAGAAAACGATTTCGACATTAAGAAATTGTAGTATACTCGAGTACAAGATACTCGACGATGCGGGATAGAAGGTATCGAGATGTACCAACCACGACTTAGAATTAACGTTTTGAATCCACGATTTCAAGCAACTCGACTGAGAATTGATGTTCGGGCTCAATAAAATTAACAGTAACATGATTTTAAATTGGGCTCAAGAATTGTTAGATGAACAGTAAAGGAAATCAAATTCGTTTGGGCTCAATATCGAAGATTGGGTTTGGATTTGGCTTCAAAAACCGAAGGATCGGTAAAAAAATTTTGAATTTGATGCTTGATCTAAACAAAAAATATATTGGATCATCAATAGGGTTGAAACGAAATAGATCCAACGAATCAAAACCATCCAAAATGAAAAAAGAAACGCACGGTTTTTTTTTAAATGATTAAATTTGAGAATTTGAGACACCTTGATGATTCTTTTTCCGTTTGCAATACTCGAATCAATCATTGAAGATCTTGGTTCTTTTGTTATAACAAGAAAATCTTTAATCTTCACATGGTACCACCCACGATGCGTGTTGTACAATTCGCTCTTTGTGTTCTTCAATGATCTAACATCACCTACATAAGAACCATCAACACTTTTGGGTTTTGAATTCAAATTCATTGCAACACTTGATGATTGTTGCTTTGGAACTCAAACTTTCTTCATAGATTTCAGATTCATAACAACTTTTGAAGATTTTTGTGAAGAAACTCATTTGTTCTTGCTTTTGATCTTCTTCGTCTTCTTCTTCCTTTTCATGTTTATGGATCTTGAAGGTTTGAATTCAAGAACAACTTCATTCTTGACAACTTCCACTTTGCAAGTTTGAGTCAAATCTTTTGGAGTTTGATATATTTGAACTTCTTGGATTGAAGGCTTTCGATAAGGCGCCATTCCTACAAACGAATCACAAGAACTCAAGCACTCATCGGTTTGAACTCCAATTAAAAAAAAACTTTCATATCTTCATCAAAATCACATTGAATTCCATTTTCTTGAACATCATGAACATCCAGGTAAAGTGCAAGAATATTAACACCATATATGCATTCATCAAGATGGATTCCTTCAATGAATTCATCATTTTTCTTCTTCTTCCTTCTTTCATGGTAAGTTGTTACCAAACGATTAAGCAACACTTTATGGTGATCATGATCAAGAGGATAACCATTAAATTTCCACATTCATATTTCTTACTAGAAATGAGTGAATTTTGTTTCAAATACTCGGTTGCAAAGCAATTGAGAAGTCCTTCAAAATTGAATGACCATGGATGATCATATACAAACCAATCTTCACGAATTGTTTCTTCCATTTCAATTCCGAAAAATGAAAAAAGATCATAAGAACTTGAAAATCTCTAGACAGAGAATGTAAATATGAATGAAATCTCTAGAGAGAGAAAGTAAAACAAACAAGTATTCTAGAGAGAGAAACTCGAATTTTGAATCATATCAAAGAATAAATTCAATTTCTAGAACACAAACTTTCTAAAAAATGAAGAACCCATGAGAGTGAGATTCACTCAAATCATATAGTTATCATGGATCAATTCTTGAGAGCTTTAAGAACACCTGCTGTGATACCAATTGTAGTGACCCCGATTATGATGACATGTGTGGAATTGAAAAGATATAGTGAATCATGCAAACATCAAGAACACAAGAAGTAAATAAAATCATTTAAGCTCCATTAGAATAGTAAGAGCACAAGTGGGTTTTAAATTTTCTCTCACTAAACTAACACTCACAAAATGGGTCTTACATAATGGGAGTTACTCACTTCGTATTTATAGGAAAGACTCAACCCATTTACACATACAAGAGGGTAAGCCACATCAAAGAAGAACTTTGCACCCATTTACACACACAAGATGAAAAAGAGTGTGGCAATGTCGACACTGCAGGAAGTATGTCGATCATAATGTCGTACTTGCCAGAAAGAAACAAATGATTATTCAACGCAATAGTTGATTTTTAACCTTATATATATATATATATATATATATATATATATATATATATATATATATATATATATATATATATATATATTAAGTTTTGGGGGATCATCGGATTTTTGTAATCAATCTTGAAGCATAACGGCAGTTAAACCTTTTTTATTATGTTTTCAATGAAGCAATGTAATTATACGAATCAAGGTATACAAGTTGGGAAAGCTGATTATCTATTTATTTTATATGTTAACAGTGTACTTCATTGAATGAGGGAGCGAATTGAAATTTTTATTTAATAGAATAATTTTAATCGATTTAAGTATGATATTATTTTTAGCATGGAACTTGATAGTACAATTCTATTTTTAGCATTTTTTAGCAATACTAATTGTGGAAATAGAGTATATTTGTATTACGGTGTTATCTAACTAATGTAAGCATTCTATATGCACTAGAAAGTATGATGCCTTTTAGCATTTGTGTAATGTATTTGCACAAAACAATGTGGATAGACGAGAAAGAAAAATGAATACGAAAGATAATTAAATCTGGGTGAAATTTTGAGAAAGTATTGATTCAAATTTGAATGTAATTGTGAAAGTACAATACTATTTTTAGCAACTTTATTACAGTGAAAATAATGTAAATTTTCAATTATGATGCTAGCATTAGCATGATACTAAAAGTACAATGCCATTAGCATAAAAAGCGTACGAAAGTACTAGTATCGAATGAATAATTTGTTAGCATTTTATCTGAAAGAGTAAAATTTTAATGAAAGTACTAGGGTCGGTATGAATGTATGACGGCTTAAAGTTTTTAGCACACAATATTTTTACATGAGGCATTAAAATCATTTTTACCAAACAGCATGGGAACTATTAGAAGAGAAATCTCCGGATAAGTCCTAATATTTTACCTTAATTTACAAAAAAATCCCAAACTAAATTTTTTTTATGAAAAAGTCTCAATTACCGGTAAAAACGACGATTTGACCATTTTTTACCAGTTTACCGGTTTGATTACTTACTCGGTTCTATTAAAGCCCCATTATTTTACCATAATTTACGAAATCTGAAACTAAAATTAAGTGATGATTTAGCCCTTTTTCCCTGAAACATACATATTACCAATGTCATTCCTGAACTGGACGCATAGTTATTAAATGAGCTGATGATATGGATATGTTGGGTTATATAATATTATGTTTACCATAAAAAATGATATTATGATCTATTGTATATTATTTGAAATATAAAATGCATCAAAGAGAAACTGCAATAATTACATAAACTAGCAACAAATTCGTCATTTTAAGTTTATAAGAAATTTCAAATTGTCTATATAATCTTATGTAACCCAGTATATCTATCTAATCAACTCATTTCCTACCCTTTTTCCAAAAAGCACACATTTTACCATTTTCATTGCTGACCCAGATACATAATCATAAAAGAACCGATGAGATGGATACCAAATTTTACGGTAAACGTAATTTTACGTCCAGATCAACAATGAACCCGGTAAAATATATGTTAAATGGAGAAAATGGCAAAATCATTACTTAATTTTATCTTCGGACTTATTTGTAAATTATGGTAAAATAATAGGACTCTAATGAAACCGGTAAATCATACAAAATGGGTCAAATCGTTACTTTCACCAGTAATTGGGACTTTTTCCTAAACAAATTTTAGTTTAGGACTTTTTCATAAATTAGGATAAAATATTAGGACTTTTCTGGAGACTTCAAATATTAGAATCTTTTTACCAAAATCACTAGAATTAGTGAATCATTATTAACCAGGTTATATCAAGAATTAGGTACATTCATGATGCAATACTTACAGTAATTATATGGTTAAAATTAATACAACGATTGAGTTGGTTCAATTGTTCGGTACCTTCATGATTTAATAAAATATTGTTAAACAATTTGATTCATTCATGTAGTTCATGTAGTTCTTAGATGATTCAAAACTGTATTATTTATTTTATTATTATTTGTACCTGTTGGTCGTCATTATGTGTGACTTCAAGCTCCAAACTAACATCCCATTTTCTCGTTTTCCCTAATGATTGAGATTGAATACAATTTATCAAAATTATTAACGAAAATATAAAGACTTTGTCATAGCTTGAAAAGAAAATATGTATTTTTTAAAGACGATATGACGCAAATTGATGTGAATCACTAAATCAATCATGTAGTTGGTGAATATAAAATAAATAAAGTATTATTTAAATATCCTTTTACTTTTTGTTTCTATAAAATTTTCTACCTAATTAAATAGTGACATATATAACATTTAATGCTCATTTAAGGAAATTTAATGATATTTTAGTATACTAATATGACACAAGTCATCATTTAATTGGTTAGAAGAATTTATAGGAGCAAACGTAGAAGAATATTTAATTTCTCACTTTAAAATGTTGATTATTTCTTAGCAATTTTGAACATGAAGCAATATCACTTTAACCACATTAAAACAAGAATTTATTTTAAATAAAATCATTTATGAAAAACTAGATTCACTAAGAGGAATTAGCTAAACATCGAACAATTCAACTTTAACCACTCTAATACTAGAAACATAGTTAACCAGATTCATTTGATACAAGAAGAATTACTTTGTAAATTACTACTAGAGAAAAGGCCTTTTAGTACACACATTGCATGTAATTAAAGTCCATGTCTTAAAGGAAGACGGCACACATTTGTGTGTCATAAGCTTACAACATGCATTTATGACACACATTTACAACATGCATTATGTGTCATTGAATCTCATGTCATAAAAGAAGACGACACATACTTGTCATAATTTTAAGTGTTTTTGAAATATATATATATATATATATATATATATATATATATATATATATATTTTATAGATTTACTAATTTTCAAATTAAATGACAATTAATGTCTCATAATACAAAATAATATATATATATATATATATATATATATGTATGTATATGTATATATAACAAATAATCCATTTCATACAATAAATGTACTAATATTCAAACTTAATCGCATTCAATAATGTTATTATAATAAATATTATGTATCAATCTATCACTTTCTACTAATTTTATAAAAGTAACCGAGGATGACCATAATAGCAGCAACAACAATTACTATAGCCGTTTATGCAAATAATGTAACCTTTGAGAGAGGTGGGATTAACATGAACACAAGCTCAGAAAGCTTCTTGTATGATTATCCGTAGTGTTTGAAGAAGGCATCTTCATCCTGTATTAGATCCAATACTAGGTTTAGGAAGTTGATATTCTATCTTGTGTATTATACCACAAAAATGAAGCTCATTATAGACAGACAATCACAATATTATCCATCGGTCTAGAATAACTACTTTTTATCTGCTGTAAATTATATGTAGAAAGTTATTGGTTTTAAAAAGTTATATCATGATAATAATTAGCCCATGTATAAAACTTCTTGCACATAACATTCGCATTCTATTTTCTTATTTTTGTTAAATTAATCAAAAATGCTTTTATTCTAAAGATTTACACAAACTCAAAAAAAAAATTAAAGGCAAGAATGCCAAGAAATAGCATAATAATTTTATTTATTTGTTTATTATAACATCCTCTTTTCCTTTATTTTTATTAAATCACTGTACTTCCATTCTTTTGTTATTGCGAATTTGTACTTTAAAATTTCTTACCCAATGATAACATTGTTCTTTCCACCTTTTTCTTCTTATGGCATTGTACTTTGAAATTTCCACCAAATTATAACCTTGTACTTTTAGTTTTTTTTTCTTATCAAGGCCTTGTACTTTCAAATTCTATCCAGATTTAGCATCGTAATTTTATTTTTTCAAAAAGCTTTACCTAATTATAGCAGTAAAAATAACTTTATATTAGGATAAATTGTTATTATTGGGTAGATTATTCAAAGTAGGATGGTAGGACAAACAAATCAACAAAAATAGGTTTCTATTTCTTTTATCTAGCCAATTGTGACATAACAATGATAGTGGAGGTATTATCTTGAGCAGCCTGTGAAGGATCCAACAAAGCATACCTAACAACATAATCTAATTCACTAGTAGAACTCTTTCGATTCGAAAGCCACCAACTCTCTTTGATCACCCATCACACCTCCATATACAAGTGTACATGGAATTCAGTAGGAAACTAAGCCAAACGCAACCCACAAGCTTTAATCAGCAAACAAGAAAGTTACTGACTTGCATAACCACTTATCGAAAGAAAAAAGAGCTATTTTTTCTACATCTTCCCAAAGAATCAGTACTCCCACTCGAAGGTGATGTGGGCATGGTAGAACCCTATCAGAAACTAGTTGAATCTTGATGCAAACCATGGTTTTATTGAGTAAGAGTTGGTTGTATGTGGATAATGATTTGAATTGATATATTTAGAATTCTCTATGGTGTTACATATAGTGATAGGAGTTCAATAACTACCTCAAAACTCAGACATTGTATGAACTAAGAATTTGTCTTGTGATGATTAAAATTGTTGCTTGTAACACGAAGTCCGTGAAATAGTCAGCACAAAGAGAAAAAGTATACACATAAATAATTAAATGTGAAATAGATTCTTACTGTAATAAAGCAAGTATAGCTCAAGAGTTCATATGTATCAAGGAATTTAGTCCCAACGGCATTGCCGTCGAAGGACATAGGAACAAGCTTGAGTTCTACATGACATAGGAAAGTTGTTTTTCAGATACTTGAGCACAAAAGGTAGTGAGGTATTACAAAAAATGATTTCATTGAATGTGAGTTTATTATAGCTTCTTCCAATCAACAAAGTCAATGAATTCGGGGTCCATGGTTTCTTTTTCAACAATTTATCATATTTTTTCCTTTTCAGTTTGTGTTGGTCTTTAAAGATGGAATATTTTGTCCATCCGACCAGGACACTGTAAAGATTCATCATTTTGTTTGAGGTTATGTGTTATAGCCATCAAAACAACCACATCGTGTTTCTTAACCTTCTTAAAGTGAGACCAATAGTTTAACTTGTAAAAAATATAGAAAAAGTTTTTTTTTTTGCAAATAATCTTGTTTTATTGTAAATTTTCACTTATAAATTATCTTGATTCAAAGGCATAATGACATAAGTAGGAGAAATTATCAAAGTCAGTTGTGATTATCTTTTGTATTTATAGCTTACAAAATTTATTTTCAATATTCTAGACATTTAAGTAGAGAAATCCCACCAGAGAGGTAGATAGAGAATAGAAAATACTGTATTCTCTTATAGAGTAACCCTCATCATGGTCAATTTTGAAGAAGCGAAGATTCCATAGGAAAATATAAATGTTTGGATGAGTGCATTTCACATCATGATGTATTTTCTTTATAAGTTTTGAATGGTATTTAGTTGGCAGATATAGACGGTAAAGAGGTTGATCCTCATCAAGAAGCTCGAAAAATACATCAACTGTGAACACCCATGTTTCATGCTAGAAATATTCATACTCTGTAATTAATTTGGTTAACTATTGTAATCTTTTTATGAATGAATAAGAAAGGATTATTCATGTATTTATGTTCTTAAGTGTTTTATATGATGTTTTATGTATGTAACAAAATAAATAAGATTTAAAATACGCGTCAAAACAGAATAATAATTAGGATGAATAATTTTAACGAACGGAGTAGTAGTTGCGATGAGGATACTGGAGATATAAGGAACACTCAAATCAGACTTAGAATGAAGAAGTTATGCTTCTTCGAAGTTTCACGACTAAACCAGCATGACTCTTGTAACAACCGCAAATTACGGCTAGTCAATTTGAATATTGTAAGCGTTAAAAATTGAATTTTAATAGAAGATTATTTAGGATAAATAATATTAACCAAATTTATAGTGTATGTGACAAGGATTTTGCACATATAAAGAACACCCAAATATGACTTCGTGATAGGAAGTTATGATTTGTCTAATATTTTAGCGTAGTAGTATACAGCTCAGAAACTGAAATTGAAATCGGTCAATTGTTAGGAAAAACAATCTAAATGAGAGTTGAATATCTCGTCAATACCTATCCATCGATATAAAGATAGTCATGAATGGATATCATATGAGAGAGTTATGAATTTTTAACGAAATTTAACAGTCTAAGCCTGTTAAAAATCTAACTTTAAAAATATAATCAATTTAAAAATATAATCAAAATTAGGTGACGGAGTCTAAATAAAAGTTGATCACGTTGATAGATATACGTGGATATAAAACCCATAAAATGTAGCACATATGAATTAGTTATGAATTTTGTAAATATTCAAATTTTCTCGCATGCATGAGCACGCAACGGGAGCTTGCATGGTGTACATTGTTACTCCACCCAGAATGCGACACATGGCACCATGCAGAAAACGACATGTCATCACTTCCGACCAAATGCACGACGTGCAAGGGACCATGTGCGCGACATGCAATCCAAATTCAACTATAAATACGAGTCAAAATTCAGTTCATTCTCACAGCCTTCAAACGTTACTTTCTCCATTTCTCTCAATTTTAATCCCTTTCTCCCTTATGTTTTAGTTGGTGAAGCCATGCGATGTCTGATAGCTGAAAATTAGGTGCTCTGGAGTCAGAGTTATGCCTACTTAATTCCCAGTTTTAATCAGCATACTCTTTAAGTTAAGCTACATTTATTTTATTCAAGTGTAACTTTTCATTATAGTCATATTCGATATTATGAACCTATAATTAAGATTTATCAGTAATTCTAATTCATTATATTGATTGATCTACTTACGGGGATGATGACTATGTATACCAAATAGACCCTACATCTGATATGATCCTACCTAGTTGTTCCTTACTTGATAGATCTTGATATAGGAATTAGGATTCTAGACTACCGTTGGTCACCATGAATATTAAGCTAAGTGACATTCATAAGTGGATCACATCAGAGGAAACGTCAAGGAGTTTGGCGGAGTGCTGCCATATTCTCCAGTCACCTACCTAATTCAAGTGAGTGCATAGTCCATTTCATGAACATGATTTTAATACAACTATTAATTAAAGTATTAAATATATGTTAGAAAGTTTATATGTAAGTTATATGCTTATTGCTTGGTGTATGTGTTAGATATGTATTTGAAAAGGTATATGCGATATGCGAAGCAAATATGATTTCGTATATGTTAAAAGGTATATATTTATTATTACATGATAACAATAATAGAAATATTATAAGAGAAAAGGATAAAAGTATATATTTTGTGTTAAATATGTACAAAGGGATTGTCTATACAGAGTTGATATTGGGTACCTAGTAGTTTTCCCTGTTAATAAGATAAAACTTACTATATACCTAGTTCAATTTAGTTTGATATCAGGTAGTCTTATTCGGGATACGTATGTGTAGGTCAGAACCGAGAGTAGAGTTCTTCTCCTAGACACTTTCAGGTGTTGATGGTACGAAATATGTACCAGAGTACAAATCATATTCCTTCTTGGATGACAAGAAATGGCGGGTCCTTATTAGATAACGGTAATGATATGTTTGCTTATTTTCTTGGGTGAGTAGCAATGGTGGGCCCAAATCAGACCATTGGATAGTATGCTTGCATATTCTAAACAGTTCATTAGGTGATTTAATCTTTCCTGATAGTTGTAGACTATGATATGTGAGGATCGATTAGGGATTAAATATAGACATATGCCACCCATCTGAGAGTATGGAGTAGGCATAGTCATTCGTTGATGGTCCGAGAGTATGGATTAGGCATAGTTATTCATTCCCGGACTGAGAGTATGGATTAGGTATAGTCATCTGCCACCGATCTAAGAGTATGGATTAGGCATAAACATTTTTTGTTGGTCTAAGAGTATGGACTAGGCATAGTCATCCAATCTTGACCGGAGAGTACGGATTAGACATAATTATTTATTCTTGATTCGAGAGTAGGGATTAGGTAAAGCCATTCATTTCTGAATCTGAGTGTATAAACTAGGTGAGGACTGGTGGGATGGGGTAAATTGCTTATAAGAGAGATATTTATATATTACGAATTTTAAGATATATATATATATATATATATATATATATATAGTTGGGTTTTACATGTATTAATGCGGATAAATCCTTAACACTTAAGGGTGCATGCAACCTAAGGATCCATGTCATAACTCCATTGAAGTAATATTCCATTGAACAACAAAAACTATAAACCCTACGCTATTTTCAAAAATCACAAGACCAAATTAGGGTTTACTTACCTTTTAGTTATTATAGTAAATAACTAATCAAAAACCATCTTGAAATACTCTTGGAAGCAAGCACCACATGTATCATGCCTCTAATGGTTCATATTCAAACCCTAGCAACCAAGGAGCTTGAGGAGAGAGAGGAGAGAGGTGGAAATTGCGGCCCCAAGCCTCTAAAGGAATGTCATGGCAGAAATTATAAGGCTAAGGGTCCTTATATAGCTAAGGTAGCTTGGTACCAAAGCTAGGGTTTAAGGAGGAAACCCTAACCCCTTTGCTTGGTGACCAAGTAGCCCATTCTCATCCTTATACAAGGGCTTGGATGAAATTCTTTGGTCTTGACAAGTGATTTTTTTCCACATCTTCCAATGAGGTCAATGGGCTCCTTTCCTCAACTTTTAATAAATTAAAAAAATACACCCTGCACTTTTAATTAATCAAATTAATCCCAAAATTAATTCAAATTATTTTCTGATTAATGATTAATAAATAATACTATTTCCACTTAATATATTATTCCCATAATATATTAATACATTATTTATTTGATTTCCAATTAATTTATTAACCAATATAATAAATTAATCAATCAGTCTCTCTCTCTCTCTCTCTAAAAGTTATCATAATCAATTGCTAGGTTAGAGGGCAACCCAAAAAGACTGTGCTACTATCAATTCAAGTTTATACCAATTATAGTTATTGGCTTAGACACTAAATCCAACAGTCTCCCACTTGGATAAGTCTATAACTATAATTGACAGTGTAACTACCAAACTGATCAGCAAATTGTAGCTTCCAAAAGTCGTTGTCAAACTCTAACGTAGTTAGTTACGTGTCCTAAGATACATGATGAAATATTCCTCCTTTCTATAAGATATCATATACACATGAGACATGGATTATAATCAATCTCATTTTCCATGTTTTTGTTTCCCGATTTCTGATTTATGACGACTAAAATCAGACTACCAATTGAACACATCAATTTAGTTTAGGCTTGGGCAAGCACTTCAGATGTCGACATCAAATCATCGAGGTCCCCAAAGATATCGCTTTTGCCATTAGGGAAAAAGGAGTGAATAAACTTTGACTTATATACTTGTACTATTTACTCATCAGATTGTGCACAACAATATATTTTATAACATCAAGTTACTAATGCGTTTACGTATTATCAATGCACAACTGACTTATAAACAACAACTCGTATATCTCCATTTCAAGAATATCAGATATTACCGTCTCATAATTACTTGTGATAAAATCCATGAAGTAGTTCTCTGAGCGTGGGTTTATCCAATACTCAAAATCCCCATTTTCAAAGTGTAAAGACATAATTTTTGAAACAATTTTTCACATTTTAAAAAAGTATTTTCATTCATAATAGTTATAAAAATGTCAATGTATCACATAACAACCCTTAACATTACATCCCAAGATCATAACATGTAAAACTCCTCGTGTGTGTACTGATCATGCCGGCGCCTTCCCGCGGTCGTCACTAGTACCTGAAATACATCACACAACACTGTAAGCATAAATGCTTAGTGAGTTCCCCAAAATACCACATACCACACATACGCCTTTCCAGGCCATAAATCTATGGGGTCTTCCAATCCGAGTGTCTTAAGGGACTATCATCCCGAACTCCGGTAGACCTTCCGGTCCTACCCGTATCGACCTTCCGGTCCGCAACCTCTTGACCTTCCGGTCCATACCGCACATAACATACATAGCACATACATATCACATAACATATAACACATAAATCTCATAGCATACAAGAACTTATGGTCACACATAGGTACCCTTCTAGGTACAGTATAGTGAGAAGACTCACCTCGGTATCTTGGATAGTCTCGTACTCGATCAAACTGGTCTAGCCCCCGCCTAAACACATAACCATACTCTCAAATAAATAATGGCTCTCAAAGGCTAGATTAAATCCACTCTATAATTTCCACAGATGGGTAAAATACGATTTTACCCCTCCCTGACCCAAAAGTCCAAAGGTTAACCAAAACCCTAAAAGTCAACGAAAGTCAACAGAAGGCAGTACACGGCATGTACCTTCTCTGTACGTGGGGCATACGCCAGCGAACCACAATCGAGGCTTCAACCCCCTTACGCTGCGCGTACTGGAAGTTTCGCCCAACGTAAGTCCCAGTTCAGCCATTTCTTAGATTTTGGTCTTAAACGGTGCAGACACTCCTTCAACTTCCAGATCTGACTCTCTTACAACCTCTTATTCCATAAATTCGGAACCTTTAAGCCTTTGCATGGCTGTAAAGGTCGCTACACCCTCAAACCTCTTTCCTTTTTCCTTCTAAAGGTCTAGATCTCATGCATGACTCCATCTTTACGTCTAAGTTTGCATTTTTATGAACATACTGTTGGATTAGTGTCTAAGTCCATAACTATAATTGGTAAGACTTGACCCGACCCGGCATGGTCCATTTGGGTTGCATGGCATCATGCACTTAGATAGACTGCAATGAGAGAAATAACACTTACGGTTGATTAATATATTATAAGTTCTAATATATTAATAGGATTATTTAATTAGTATTGATCAAGAATTAATCTAGAATTAATTAAGTGATCAAAATAAGACTAATTAAATATATGGGTTGATTGTGTAAATCATCCATACTTGTATAGTGGGCTAATGCTCCATGGATAATCAAATTGGGCTAAAACCCATAGGATGCTCCATGGTGTATTTGAACCCATGGATCCAAGGAAATGGAAGGCCATGACAATTAGGGTTTACCCTAATTGTAACAACTATATAAGATCATATTCTTTGGGAAAAATTGGACACTATGAATAATAAGAAAGGGCTAGCCGGTTTTAGGAGTGTTCAAGTTTCTATCAAGTTATTCCAAGTGTAATTGGTGTTGTGTGAACCATTTGAGGTGTCACACTTGAGGCACTAGGCACTCAAGCTTCATGAAGACATTCTACATCAAATAGGTATGTATTCTATCTTGTTATATTCATTATTTTGTATGCTAGATTAGGATAATACCTTGGATGTTCATAATTTCATGTATAATAGAGAAAACATAGATCCAAGGTATTTAGGGTTGCATGTACACTTAGGAGAGTTAGAATGCTCAAATCCCAAGAGTGGTATCAGAGACTAGGCTTGTTTTCTTGTTATACTTGCAAAAGTAGCTTAAAAAATCGAGTTTTGATGCTGTCTGCACAACAGACTCGCCGAGTCCATGAATGGACTCGCCGAGTCCAAGGCAAAATGCATCCAACTCGTCGAGTTGGCTCGTGCACTCGACGAGTTGGACCCCCTGACAGCATATATTCGATTGTTTTGGCTGGAATTGGACTAGGAACATTACCCTAAGATGTTTTTGGACTTATAAACTTGTTGTTGATGTGGTAATGTTCATGCTAATTTCTAAGATAATTGTCATAATTTCAAGATTTGTATTAGTTTGTATGTTCATGCTAATTTCTCTGAAAAGCTCAAATTTACTCTTTCCCACAAGCTTCTAGTCTCCAAAATGACCTCTTCTTTCCTTCCATCACCTTGAAATGACACTTAGAAGCTTAGAACACCATCACACTTGCTAAAAACGAAAGGGACTCTCTTTTAGGGTTTTTCTCTCTGGAATGGAGGTTGAGGTCGCAGCCATAACATTCCCTTTATAGTGCTCAAGACCCAAATTAGGGTTTACATCTGGACACATTATGCCCAGCGTAACCTGAGTACGCCCAATGTACCCAGGCGAGTCCGCGTCCAAAATAAGCGCGCGAGTACGCACAGCGTACTCCTCAGTACGCCCAGCATACTCACAAGCCTAACATATACTTAAAGGACTTAACTTGACAACTTGGAAAATGAGAAGGGTTAAATAGCTTTACCTGAATTTCGGGATGTTACAATTCTCCCCCACTAGAACCAGACTTCGCCCTCGAAGTCTCATGTAGAAAATAACTCCAGATGCTGCTCCCGCATCTCCGACTCTGGCTCCCAAGTCAGCTCGGACCCCTTCCGATGCTGCCATTGGACCTGAACCAAGGGCACTTCCTTGTTCCTCAGAACCTTGATCTTCCGATCCAAGATTGCAATCGACCTCTCAATATAACTCAGACTCGCGTCCACCTAGATATCCTCCAACGGTACCACTGCCGACTCATCGGCTATACACTTCCTCAGCTGAGACACGTGGAAGGTATCATGAATCTGGCTCAACTCCGTAGGTAGCTCCAAATGATATGCTACCCTGCCCACCCTCGCGATCACCCTAAATGGCCCAATATACCAAGGCCCCAGCTTGCCCCTCTTCGTGAAATGAATCACTCCTTTCCAAGGGGATACTTTTAGAAGAACAAAATCCATAACCTGAAACTCGAGCTCTGATCGACGCCTATCCGCGTAACTCTTCTGACGACTCTGGGCCGTCAGCAATCTCTGGCTAACCTGCTGTATCTACTCTATCATATGAAGCACTATCTCAGTGCTGCCCAATACTCTCTGCCCTACCTCTCCCCAACAAATGGGATTCCGAAACCTCCTCCCATACAACAGCTCAAAGGGAGACATACCAATGCTCGAATGGTAGTTGTTGTTATAGGAAAACTCAGCCAAAGGCAGATACGTGTCCCAACTCCCTCCGAAGTCCAACACACATGCCCGAAGCATGTCTTCGAGCGTCTGAATCGTCCGCTCACTCTGTCCGTCCGTCTGTAGGTGGTAAGTGGTACTGAAATGCACCCTCGTGCCCAACTCCTTGTGGAACTTCTTGATGGGTTTTGAGCATTCTAACACTTCCTAAGTGTACATGCAACCCTAATAACCTTGGATCTATGTTTGTCTAATTATCATGCAAAGTTGAATTCCAAGGTTATATTCCTATCTAGCATACATGGGGAACAATTTTAACTTGAATCATAGATAGAATAACTTACCTTGTTGTTGCTTGTGTTCCTTGAAACCTTGTGAGCCTAGCACCCCAAGTGTGATGCCTCAAATGCTTCACACAACACCAAATGCTCTTGGAAAGACTCTTGAGATAACACACACTTCTCAAAATCGGCCAAGCCCTCTAGTTTCTTATGTCTATATGTGTGTGTCCGATTTTGGTGGAGAATATGCTTCTTATATAGTGTTGACACATCTAGGGTTACACCATGTAAACCCTAATGTGTCATGACTCTTCATTTCCATGACCCATGGGTTTGTAACTCCCATGGAGCATCCATGGAGCATCCTATGGGTAGAACCCAACTTGATAATCCATGGAGCCTCTTAGCCCACTATACAAGATATGGATGATTTACATAACCAACCCATATATTTAATTAGTTATCCTTTGATCACTTAATTAATTCCAAATTAATTCTTTGATCAACTAATTAAATAATATTATTAATATATTAGAACTTATAATATATTAATAATCTCCAAGTGTTATTTCTCTCATTTAGTCTATCCAATTGCATGGTGCCATGCAACCCAAATGGACCATGCCGGGTCGGGTCAAGTACAAGCCCGAAATAGTTATGGACTTAGACACCTTATCCAACAGTCTCCCACTTGGATAAGTCTAATAACTATATCTCTAGTACTTCAGGAACCGACCGGCAATCGTAGCTCTTTCAAGGTCTCTCGGAACTGAGAAGATGATGATACGCCATTTAAGATAAGTGATCATATAATCCTCCGTTCTAGATATCAGCCGGACAAATACATGGAACATAGTCTTGCTTATTGTCCAGCATTTGTTTCCCGATTTCCGATTTGTTTGACATAGAACTTAATTGAACACATCAACTTAGTTCTGACCGGGCCCGGTACATGGGTCAAAACAAAATCATCGAGGGGCCCAGATATCAGCTTCTAATCCAAGAAGGAACAGATAAACTTCGACTCATATGTTTGTTCTACCACTTATTGAATTACACACAAAAGTACGTTTTATAACATCGAGTTACCAATGCGGTTTCGTACAGTCAATGCATAACCAACTTGTAAGTAACAAATCATATCTCTAGGTTTGAAGACTTATATGATATTACCGTCTCACGATCACTCGAGATAAAATTCCATGAAGTGATTCCAGTGAGCGTGGGTTGTGTCCAATGCTCAGAACTTATGAGCACTCATGATTGTTGTAGCCTTGTCCAAGACCTCTACAACCAAACATGACAGTCTTGATTCATATCTACTTCCAACATATGACCGACTGTGGAGGTTTGAATAATATGTTATACCAAACAAAATTATTCTGGAAGTCAAAACATGCAAAAGAAATATAGTAAACGATTGACAAGAGATAGCAACACTTTACTCATAAATAAAACATTTTTTATTCATCATCAAATGTCAATTACACTTAACAAATTTCCGGGTTATCTAACTACTAAAACTTATATCATCCTTCAGCCCTATGCTCCGAGCACGCTGAAGATGCTTAACCCTACTCAGTCCCTTCGTGAGGGGATCTGCTGGGTTCTCATCCGATGATACCCTCTTTGCCGCGAGGAGTCCTTCTTCGATCCGATGTCTAATGAAATGGTATTTTCTGTCGATGTGTCTGGATCTCTCGTGATCCCTTGGTTCCTTGGCTAAGGCAACAGCACTTTCACTATCACAGAAAATTTCCATTGGCTCTTTAATAGCTGGTACAACTCCAAGGTCTCCAATGAAGTTCTTCAGCCATATCGCTTCCTTTGCTACTTCACTAGCTGCAATATACTCTGATTCACAAGTAGATTCTGCCACTGTCTCTTGCTTGGAACTCTTCCAAGAAATTGCTCCTCCGTTTAGAGTAAAGACCCAGCCCGACTGAGAGCGGAAATTATCCCTATCAGTCTGGAAGCTAGCATCACTATACCCAACAACTCTCAAGTCATCACTCCCACCGAGGGTAAGGACCCAGTCCTTAGTCCTTCGTAGGTACTTGTGGATATTCTTTACCGCAGTCCAGTGTGCCTTGCCAGGGTTCGCCTGATACCTGCTAACCATGCTCAAGGCAAAAGCTACATCGGGTCGAGTACACGTCATAGCATACATGATCGATCCTACAGCCGAAGCGTAAGGTGTTCGACTCATTTCTGCTATCTCAGCCTCAGTGCTAGGGTTTTGTGTCTTACTCAATCTGGTGTTACTCTGGATGGGTAACTCTCCTTTCTTGAAATCCTGCATGCTGAATCTCTTCAGCACCTTATCCAAGTAGGTACTCTGACTAAGTCTAATTAGTCTTTTACTCCGATCTCTCAAGATTCTTATCCCTAGAATATAGGCAGCTTCACCAAGGTCCTTCATAGCGAAACACTTCCCAAGCCAGGACTTTACTTCCTGCAGGGTTGGAATGTCGTTTCCTATGAGTAGTATGTCATCCACATACAATACCAAAAAGCTAACTATACTCCCACTAGCCTTGACATACACACAAGATTCATCTTCACTTCTAGAAAAGCCAAATTCCTTGACCTTTTCATCAAAGCAAAGATTCCATCTGCGAGGTGCTTGCTTCAATCCATAAATGGATTTCTCAAGCTTACACACTCTATTAGGGTACTCGTTGCTGACAAAACCCTCTGGCTGACTCATGTAAACATCTTCAGCCAACTTTCCATTAAGGAAAGCGGTTTTGACATCCATCTGCCATATTTCATAGTCATGAAATGCAGCTATGGCTAACAGAACCCGAATAGACTTAATCTTGGCTACCGGAGAAAAGGTCTCATCATAATCCACTCCAGGAATTTGAGAGAAGCCCTTTGCCACCAGCCTAGCCTTATAAGTGTGTGCTTTACCATCCATGTCGGTCTTCTTCTTGAAGACCCATTTGCACCCTACTGTCTTACGACCTGGTACATTTTCAACCAAGTTCCAAACTTGATTGTCATACATGGATTGTATCTCGCTATCCATAGCCTCTTTCCATTTAGCAGACTCGGGGCCTGCCATGGCTTCCTCGTAGCTGTTAGGGTCATCTTGACTTACTAGTGTTTCATCACTAATAAGTGTCTCACCTTCTGCAGTAATATGGAATCCATAGTAATGCTCAGGTGCACTCCTAACTCTCGTGGAACGTCTCAGAGGTACAGATTTGTCAATTGGCTCAACAGGAGTTTCCTCCTCAAGTTGAGGGCTAGAGTTTGAAGTTCCTTCACCGCTTGATTCTTGAATTTCTTCAAGATCAATTTGTCTCCCACTGTCTCCTTGGCTTATAAATTCTCTCTCTCGAAAGACTCCTCTTCTTGCTACAAAGACCACATTGTCACTAGGTCTGTAGAAGAGGTAACCAAAGGATTTCTGTGGGTAACCGATGAAAATACACCTCCCGCTTCGAGGTTCAAGATTATCATGAGTCTCGCGTCTCACGAAAGCCTCGCAACCCCAAATCTTGATGTGGTCTAGTTTAGGTACTTTACCAGTCCACATCTCGTGAGGAGTTTTGGCAACTTTCTTTGTAGGGACTAGATTAAGAATATGGGCGGCAGTCTCCAAGGCATACCCCCAGAATGAGATTGGTAGCGTAGCTCGACTCATCATGGAACGAACCATATCTAACAAGGTTCGATTACGCCTCTCAGCCACACCATTCAACTGTGGTGTCCTGGGAGGTGTCAATTGTGAGACTATCCCACATTCCCTTAGATAGTCGAGGAACTCTGAACTAAGATACTCACCACCACGATCGGATCGAAGCATCTTAATGTTCCTGCCCAATTGATTCTCGACTTCCTGTTTAAATTCCTTAAACTTCTCGAAAGTCTCTGACTTATGCTTGATCAAGTAGACATATCCATATCTACTATAATCATCAGTAAAAGTCAAATAATAACGATTAGCATCCCTTGTGGCATGTTTGAATGGTCCACACACATCCGTGTGTATAAGGTCCAACAAACCTTCACCGCTCTCACACGAACCTGTGAAGGGTGACTTTGTCATTTTTCCAAGTAAGCATGATTCGCAACTATCATCTGACTTTAGGTCAAACGACTCCAAGACTCCATCCTTTTGGAGTTGGCCTATGCGCTTCTTGCTTATATGTCCAAGACGACAATGCCATAATGATGCTTTATCCAAGTTATTATTAGTAGAATCAATACACAAAACATTATTTCCTAGGTTATCAACAACAGATACAGCTTCATACACACCATCACAAGGTAATGCTTTAAAATAAAGAACATTATTAAAGAAAGCATCAATAGAACCAACTTCATTATTAAATGAAAAGGTAAACCCTTGTTTGTACAAAGCATGGAAGGAAATAATATTTCTTGCCATTCCTGGCGAATAACAACACTTATTCAAATCTAAACTAAACCCACTACTTAGCGATAAAGTATAAACTCCAATCTTGGTAACAGGTATAGCTTTCCTATTCCCCATGATCAAGTTTATCCTTCCTTGCTCCACATCCTCACTTCTTCTTAGTCCCTGCAAGTCACAACAAATGTGAATACCACACCCGGTATCAAGGACCCAAGAATTAGAATGGGGTGAGTTATTAGAAATGATAGTGTAAATACCTGCATGGTTGGGTTTAACTTTCCCATGCTTCACATCTTGCTGGTATTTTGGGCAGTTCCGTTTCCAATGAGCTTTTTCATGGCAATAGAAGCATTCAGCTTCTTTTGGGTCAGAAGAAGGAGTAATGAAACCTTTCTTGGTTCCACTTGAAGAAGAGCCATCAAGGGTCCGAGCCTTGGTACCCTTCGAAGATCTCTTTCTCTTCCTCCATCGATTATTCCCGATTGCCAAAACCGGAGTAGAGTTTTGAGTAGGAGTGATAGCAACCGACTTCCCCTTAAGACCTGTTTCTGCGGTCTTGAGAAGTCCCTGAAGTTTGCTGAGGGTGACTTCTTCCTTGTTCATGTGATATGTCATGCGGAATTGATCATAGCACGATGGTAAGGAATGCAAAATAATATCTATTGCAAGATCCTCCAGGAAGTTCACATTAAGCTTCAGCAAACGATCCACATACCTTTGCATTTTCTGCATGTGGCTCGTGACGGATTCCCCGTCCTTCATCATGGTTGTTATCATGGAGCAGATGATTTCATACCTCTCTTTTCTTGCACTCTGATGGTATCTTTCCATCAAATCTTGGTGCATGTCATAAGGGTAGAAATCCTCATAAGACTTTTGGAGTTCCGCTGTCATCGTGGCCGTCATGATGCAAGCCACTTTCGTAGCATCCCTTTCATGTGCCCGAAATTCAGCGATCTCCTGAGGAGTTGCAGTGGACTCATCAATCTCCTTAAGCTCCTTGTCAAGGACATATTCTTTGTCCTCGTAGCGGGTAATCATCCTGATGTTTCTGATCCACTCATTGAAGTTGGATCCATCAAAGGTGACTTTCCCACACAAGTTCATAAGGGTAAAGGAGCCATTAGGATTAGAGCCAGAAGCATTGTTGAAAGACATCTGAAGGAAGGAGGACAAGATTAGTTTAGATAAGAGAGTCCTTAATAAAACACCCAAATGTAATATTAAGGCTAGGATCCAATCACAATATAATATAACTTAGAAGAGGTATGCCGTAATCTAAGCTATATCATATTTGAAAGGTAGGTGAATGACGATTCACCAATTTCCACCACGAAAACCGCAATATTTTAGTATTAGGTTTTTGAATGGTTCTTAGAAATTCCTAGATTCTTTGAGATTCAATGAACTTTTCAAAGGCATGTTTCAATCTCGAGTGTGCCCTCCAAGTTTTGTGACTGGGATACCGAGGATCACAAAACGAGGTGTGAAGTAACCATGCAAATCACTTGGTACCCTTAAAGTTTATCACTCAATCGATGTGCCGGTTAACCACACACGCTCCATCGATACTATAATAAACCCTAAGTCACCCTTTACCTACCTTGTTAAGTCCAAGTTAGTGTGCCGGTTAACCACACACGCTCCACCAACGACTTAATCAAAGTGTATAGTGTAATTTCATGGAATAGCACCTTATTCACATTTTCCTAAAGTAACTAAGATTGGGAATTTAATAAAACATTTAGTTACTTTATAATATTCATCATTCTTTGAATGAGAATTAATAAGTCCTTGTCTTACCCGTTCGGCTAACGACCCTCCACCGATCAAGCAAGCGGTGGGTGAGAGTGGACACCCATTAAGTCACCATTTTATAGGCAACAACCTTATACCCACCTTATAGACCGGCTTCGTGAATGAGGCGTACTAGCGGTAAGACGACTTTGTTCTTATACATATATATATAATTATTAAATCATAATAATATAAGTATAAGGGTTGAATTTTAACTTTTAAAATTCTAGGGGTTGGAACTAAAGTTTTTAACTTAACTTTACTTGTTCCAAAACTTGAGGGCAAGTTTTGTAAACTTTCAAAACTTTTCATTTCTTGTAACTTATGAGTTTATTAGAGTAATAAAATGAGGACTTTTCATTTTTCCTAACTCTTGTGTTCTTTTAATGGTTTTTATTCCAAGAGACTTTTGGTTTTCCATAACTTGAGGACAAGTTATGGACTCCATTAAAACACATTATGATCATGAATTAATCTACCACATAGGTTACAAATAATTCCTATGATCATCTAAACATCATAAGAACAAGAATATGAATATGAACACTTTCAAGAATCAAAATCACATTTAAGCTTTGTAATTTTGATAACTTGTTGTTGTAAATGAGTTAGAAAAGACATTACACCTTCTAAAACAAGTTTTCAAGTACCAAAACATTTTAGGGTAATGATTCTAATCCATTTCCAGCAACTCAAGTCGAAATTCTGCACTCTGTCGATCCTACTCGCCGAGTGCATAAACCTACTCGCCGAGTAGGTTGAAGATACACATGAACTCGACGAGTCCTCCCCATGGACTCGCCGAGTCCATCAGTCAGACAGCAGAATTTTCGACTTTCTTCAACTTTTAAGCACAAATAACAAACAAACAAGCCTAGGCTCTGATACCACTGATGGGTTTTGATCATTCTAACACTTCCTAAGTGTACATGCAACCCTAATAACCTTGGATCTATGTTTGTCTAATTATCATGCAAAGTTGAATTCCAAGGTTATATTCCTATCTAGCATACATGGGGAACAATTTTAACTTGAATCATAGATAGAATAACTTACCTTGTTGTTGCTTGTGTTCCTTGAAACCTTGTGAGCCTAGCACCCCAAGTGTGATGCCTCAAATGCTTCACACAACACCAAATGCTCTTGGAAAGACTCTTGAGATAACACACACTTCTCAAAATCAGCCAAGCCCTCTAGTTTCTTATGTCTATATGTGTGTGTCCGATTTTGGTGGAGAATATGCTTCTTATATAGTGTTGACACATCTAGGGTTACACCATGTAAACCCTAATGTGTCATGACTCTTCATTTCCATGACCCATGGGTTTGTAACTCCCATGGAGCATCCATGGAGCATCCTATGGGTAGAACCCAACTTGATAATCCATGGAGCCTCTTAGCCCACTATACAAGATATGGATGATTTACATAACCAACCCATATATTTAATTAGTTATCCTTTGATCACTTAATTAATTCCAAATTAATTCTTTGATCAACTAATTAAATAATATTATTAATATATTAGAACTTATAATATATTAATAATCTCCAAGTGTTATTTCTCTCATTTAGTCTATCCAATTGCATGGTGCCATGCAACCCAAATGGACCATGCCGGGTCGGGTCAAGTACAAGCCCGAAATAGTTATGGACTTAGACACCTTATCCAACACTTCTTTCAGAACTTGGAAGTAAAACATACATCCCGATCCGATAAAATTGAGATCGGCACCCCATGTCGCGATACCACCTCCCTGACATACAACTCTGCTAGCCTCTCCGCAGAAGAGCTCTCACTGATAGCAAGAAAAGTGAGCGCTCTTCGTCAGCCGGTCGACGATCACCCAAATTGCGTCGACACCCTCGCGGTTCTTGGCAACTTGGTGATGAAATCCATAGAAATCTGTTCCCATTTCCATTGGGGAACCTCTAGTGGTTGCAACATGCCATGCGGTCGCTGGTGCTCGGCTTTAACCCTGCGACAGGTTAAGCACCTCTCAACAAACCATGCTACATCCCTCTTCATACATGGCCACCAATACTCCGTTTTCAAATCCAAATACATGTTAGTAGCCCCGGGATGGATAGAAAATATCGATCTATGAGCCTCCTCCATCAAAGTGGTGCGCGCTCTGCCTGCATATGACACCCAAATCCGACCCTGAAGGGTCATTAGCCCGCGACTATTGGTAACGAACTCCGGCACCTGCCCAATCACCCGCTCCCTCTTTCGGTTCTCCGGTCTCACAGCGTTCGCCTGGGCCTCCCAAATGGTGTCCAACACCGGAGTCATCACTGTCAACTGCATACAAATATCACGAATCGGGGCACTCTCCGCCCTACGGCTCAGGGCATCAGCTATGACATTAGCCTTGCCCGGGTGGTACAAGATCTCACAATCATAATCCTTTACCACATCGAGCCATCTCCTCTGGCGCATATTCAGATTGGGCTGGTCCATCAAATACTTCAAACTCTTGTGGTCCGTGTACATGGTACACGGAACCCCATATAAATAGTGACGCCAGATCTTGAGGGCGAACACCATAGGCCCGAACTCAAATCGTGGGTGGGATACCTCGTCTCATGAGGCTTCAGCTGCCTCGACGCATACGCTATCACATGCCCCCTCTGCATAAGTACTGTACCCAACCGCAATATCGATGCGTCACAATACACCACAAAATCCTCCATCCCTTCCGGGCGGGCTAGCACCGGGGCTTCGCACAATCTCTGGCGAAGTGTCTCAAATGAGGTCTGCTGCTCCAGACCCCATGAAAAAGCAACACCCTTTTGGGTCAACCTAGTGAGTGGCACGACGATCTTGGAGAAATCCCTGATAAATCTCGGATAATAGTTGGGCCAATCCTAGAAGGCTCTTGATCTCGGTGGGCGATATCGGCACCTCCCTCCTCATGATCGCCTCAATCTTGGCCGGATCGACCAAAATCCCATTCTGGTTGACGAGATGCCCTAAGAATTGGACCTCTTGTAACCAGAATTCGCACTTGGAGAATTTGGCATAAAGCCACTCCGATCTCAGAACTCCAAGGATCTCCCTCAAATGCTCCTCATGTTGCTTTCTAGATCTCAAATACACCAACATATCATCAATAAACACGATCACCGACCGATCCAGTATCGGCCTGCACACCCTGTTCATGAGATCCATGAACATTGTTGGTGCATTGGTGAGCCCAAAAGGCATCACCACGAACTCGTAATGCCCATAACGAGTTCTGAACTCCGTCTTCTGGATATCTTCATCCTGAATCCTCATCTGATGATAACCCGACCTCAAGTCTATCTTGGAGAACCAAGACGCCCCATGCAGCTAATCGAACAGGTCGTCGATCCTTGGTAACGGATAATGGTTCTTGACGTCAACTTGTTCAACTCCTGGTAATCAATGCACATCCGGTGTGAACCATCCTTTTTCTTGACAAAAAGGATCGGCGCTCCCCATGGTGAGCTACTCGGTTGAATAAACCCCTTCCCCAACAGCTCCTGAAACTGTGAGGATAACTCCTGCATCTCTGGCAGTGCAAGGCGATAAGGCGCCTTGACGATAGGCGCTGCTCCCGAAACCAAATCGATATGGAACTCCACTTGCCTCTCGGGAGGCACACTCGATAATTCCTCGGGAAAAACATCCGGGAACTCACACACTATCGGAACCTCATCAATCGAACTTGGCCTCCCAGTGGCCACTCACGTGTCCATCACATAGGCTACGAACCCGCTGAAGCCCTGCTGCAAACGCTATCTCGCCCTGGCAGCTGAACAAAACGCTGACCCACATCGGGTACCCTCGCCATACACCGTAAGTACTCCCCCACTAGGGTCTCGTATCGTCACCAACTGATGCTCGCAGTCTATAACAGGTCCAAATCGGCTCAACCAATCCATGCCCACTATAACACATACGTCCCCCATCGCAATCGGGACCAGGTCTATCGGGAACTCCACACCGAAGATCTCAAGTATACATCCTCGAATCACATCCGTAGCATACACTGCTCGCTCGTCAGGTATAGAAACTCACAGAGGTCGACTCAACGCCTCTCATTTGATACTAATGTGCTGACTAAATTCCAAGGAAACAAATGACCGACTCGCACCCGAGTCAAATAACACCAAAGCAAGTACATAATTCATAAGAAAAGTACCTACGCATATCATCATATAAGCACAATATCTCAACTCAACAAACTAAATAAAGAATACATACCAGACACAACATCGGGCGCTGCGCGGACCTCCTCTACTGTCAACTGGAAATCTCTCCCACGAGCCTTCGGTGCCTCGCTCTTCACTGGCCGAACCTCGGTAACCCTAGCAGCAGGCGCAAATCCTTGTGCCTTCCCCTGATGCAACTGCGGGCACTCGACCTTCCGATGGCCAGTCTGGTTGTAATGAAAGCAGACCGTAAATCCCTTGGGGCAATCCTTGGCGATATGCCCTTCCTTGCCACATTTGTAGCAAGCACCCGATCGACCGACCCCAACATGTCCCTTGCCGCACTTCCCACAAGTGCGGCTCTTCTGACCTCCAGTCCTCGTATCAGTGGACTTGGTCCGCTTGGCTGCCGGCTGAGACTAAGCCGGCCGTCGATCCATCCTCTAAGACTCAGCCTCCTCCCTAGCCTGAGTCTCCAACTCAATCTCCCTCTTCTGGGCATTTTCCTGGAGCACAGCAAATGTCCGATATGTCGAGTTCGACACGAACTCCCGAATGTCTCTCCTCAGAACGCCCAAATACCGGCTCATACATGCCTGCTCAGAAGACACCTGCTCAGGGCAGAACATCGCCCTCTCATGAAACTTTCTGGTAACCACAGTAACCGAATCAGTACCCTGCTTGAGGGTCAAGAACTCCTGAACCAACCGTTCCCTCTCCACCGGGGGAACATACTCATCTCTGAACATGGTGGTGAACCTCTCCCATGTCACCTCTGAAATCTCTGCAACTGTGAAGCTTGCTGTCACGAACTTCCACCAGTCCTTCGCTCCCAAGTGAAGCTGGTTCAACGCGAACCGAACCCTCAGATGCTCCGGACATGAACACGTATAGAAGCATCCCTCAATATCCGTAATCCATCTCATCGCAGCGATCGGATCCTGCGTCCCATCAAACTCGGGTGGCTTCGTGTTGCCGAACTCCCGAAACAACGAGTCACCTCCCTGAGGCCTGGCAGAAACCACAGCTGCGGTAGCGGCAGCAGCAATAGCCTTAGTCACCGCGGCGTACCGCTCATCAAAAGTCTCAATCAGTGTGGTCTTGATAGACCCAAACATCTCTAGAATCTCGGCCCTGATCGCTGCCACCACCTCATCGTGGATCATCTGACGAAGCTCCTCGTCACTCACACCGCTTGCCTCAGGTCTGTGGCGTGTCCCAACCATGATGTCTCTGAAATATAACATAATAATATCAAATACCCGCTCGAGCATGCTCACACTCGATAACTCGACCCTACTTGTTCCTTACTACCCAAAGGATTCTTACTTAGAGTGCGCACTGCTCCGGTGTCTTCGGTAGTACGAGCCCTTATACTACCTTCTACACCGCATCAGTATTCACCCTAAGTCCTCCTCCTTGGATCCCAGATCACAAGTACTCTATATCTCACTGGCATAGGCTACCCTTCGGTAGACCTCTTATAAGCCTCTCACTGCTACCTACTCGCTCTCAAGCATCACATAGCAACAAAATCCTTCCTAGGCTAACGCATCACAAAATCAGGCCACTCTAGTCCTACGGGGTGTTTGGCTTAGCTTTTGAATGGCCAAAATTCCTTTTAGAAAAAGATCATAGGCAAAAGATGTTTGGCAAAAGACTTCTAAAAGCTACTTTTGGATTTTGCAAAGAAGGAAAATCAACTTTTTGGAAAAGTCAGGAAAACCTGACTTTTTGTAACTTTTCCAAAAAGATCTTTTGGCCTCTAAAAAGCTAAGCCAAACACCCCCTAACATGAATACCTAGTCAACTCTAGCATGTATATCATATCATAACATATCTCATAACACATAGTGTAAGGGTATTTTGGGAAACCATCGTTCGGGCGCTGGCTGATCGTCCACACACTGCTCCATTCTGTCTTCCTCAAAACCTTTTACTCTTTTAGAAAAATTGTTTATTTTATGAAAACTTTCTCAAATCCTCAGTTTGAGTTCAGATTCATCCAAAGATGCACCCGAATCCCTCAAACCAAGGCTTTGATACCAACTTGTAACGACATAATTTTTGAAACAATTTTTCACATTTTAAAAACATACTTTCATTCATAATAGTTATAAAAATGTTAATGTATCACATAACAACCCTTAACATTACATCCCAAGATCATAACATGTAAAACTCCTCGTGTGTGTATTGATCATGCCGACGCCTTCCCGCGGTCGTCACTAGTACCTGAAACACATCACACAACACTGTAAGCATAAATGCTTAGTGAGTTCCCCAAAATACCACATACCACACATATGTCTTTCCAGGCCATAACTCTATGGGATCTTCCGATCCGATTGTCTCAGGGGACTTCCGTCACGAACTCCGGTAGACCTTCCGGTCCTACCCGTATCGACCTTCCGGTCCGCAACCTCTTGACCATTCGGTCCATACCACACATAAGATACATAACACATACATATCATATAACATATAACACATACATCTCATAGCATACAAGACCTTCCGGTCACACATAGGTACTCGATTACACTGGTCTAGCCCCCGCCTAAACACATAACCATACTCTCAAATAAATAATGGCTCTCAAAGGCTAGATTAAATCCACTCTATAATTTCCATAGAAGGGTAAAAGACCATTTTACCCCTCCCTGACCCAAAAGTCCAAAGGTTGACCAAAACCCTAAAATTCAACAAAAGTCAACAGAAGGCAGTATGTGGCGCGTACCTTCTCTGTACGCGGGGCATACGCTAGCGAACCACAATCGGGGCTTCAACCCCCTTACACTGCGCGTACTGGAAGTTACGCCCAACGTAAGTCCCAGTTCAGCCATTTCTTAGATTTTGGTCTTAAACGGTTAAGACACTCCTTCAACTTCCAGATCTGACTCTCTTACAACCACTTATTCCATAAAGTCGAAACCTTTAAGCCTTTACATGGCAGTAAAGGTCCCTACACCCTCAAACCTCTTTCCTTTTTCCCTCTAAAGGTCTAGATCTCATGCATGGCTCCATCTTTACGTCCAAGTTTGCATTTTTATGAACATACAACACTTCTAGACCAGAAATATGATAGATCTAGGCCAATGGAGACAATTTGCTTATAAAGTCTCCATCTTGGGACCAAAAACCCTAGAAATTGGTCCAAGAAGCGCATAACTTAAATAACAAGGCAAGGTTTGAGCTTTTTACCTTAGGAAGAACCTCCAACCTCTGAAAATCTCAGATCTACTCTTTCCCACAAGCTTCTAGTCTCCAAAATGACCTCTAGATTCTTTCCTTCCACCACCTTGAAATGACACTTAGAAGCTTAGAACACTAACACACTTGATAAAAACGAAAGGGGACTCTTTTTTAGGGTTTTTCTCTCTGGAATGGAGGCTGAGGTCATAGCCACAACATTCCTTTTATAGTGCTCAAGCCCCAAATTAGGGTTTACATCTGGACACAGTACGCCTAGCGTAACTTGTGTACGCCCAGCATACCCAGGCGAGTCCGTGTCCAAAATAAGCGCGTGAGTACGCGCAACGTACTCCTCAGTACGCCCAGCGTACTCACAAGCCTAACACATACTTAAAGGACTTAACTTGACAACTTGGAAAAGGAGAAGGGTTAAATAGCTTTACCTGAATTTTGGGATGTTACACAAAGTACTCATGAGAATTGTACCAAAACTATTGCTATGTCTAAAACTCTTCAGACAATCTACAATCCCGTTCATGACAGTCTTAATTCACTACTTACTTCCAAAAGTACAAGCGACTGTGGAATTTCGAATAATCAAATTATTCTGGAAGTAAAACATGCAAAGTGAAACACAATAATAACCTAATTAACTATGGTCCCAAAACTATTGAATATAAATAAAACTATTATTATTTAATCACCATATTAATTAATAATTTATCCACTTTATAATGTTTTGAGTAATCAACTAAACACTTGAATTAAACATCAGTCTTGCCATGTTATGAACATACATACTATGTCTCTTTATGTTCCTTCCTTTGCTAACATATTTATGGGTTTTGAGCACTACATCATTCCTATGGTGTACATGCAACCCTAATGCTTTGGATCTAGGTTTTTCTCAAGTAATACATGCAATTCTAATCATCAAGAGCATGAACCCTAACTAGCATACAATTTTTGAGATTCATAGCTAAAAACAAAGTTAGAAGAATACCTTTTCCTTGTAGCTTATAAATCTTGACCTTAAAGAGCTTAGTGCCTCAATTGTTGCACCTCTAGTGAGTCACAAACACCAAGTAGCAATTGGAAGAATATGAGAGAGGTGGGAAGGCTCTAAAAACTGGCTAGGGGTTCATCTTAGGATGCAGTGGCCGATTTTAGGAATCCTAGGGGTTCCTTATATAGCTGAGCTGCTAGGGTTTCTGACTGGAATTCTAATTCTCTACTTAGGCCTTAAGCAACCCAGTAGATCCTTCCAGAAGCCCCCTTTGGACGAAATCTATCTGGGCTACACACATAATTTTGTCCATCCCTTCCTAGGGATCCATAAGCCCAACTTGCAACTATCATATAATTGGAATATGAGTCCCCGTAATTTAATCAGTCTCTTTTGATCACCAAATTAATTCCAAATTAATATATGATCAATACTAATTAAATAATATGATTTCTCAATTAATATATTATTATTATAATATATTAATGAATCATAATTAACCTCTTTCTCCATAATTCATCCTATCAAATTGCTATGGTGAAGGCAACCCAAAAGGACCATGCTACTATCGGCTCAAGTACATACCAATTATAGTTATGGGCTTAAACACCTAATCCAACACATATCGACTGGACACTATTCCGATGATGCTCATTTAACAATTCCATTTTCTACTACTTTTATGTGTTAGAATTCCATCCTTACCCGCATTATCCTTCTGTGATGTCATGGCTTCAAAGTCATAGAGACTTAGCCAACGATATTACAGAATGTTTCATTGGATCTTTGTTACTAAAAACAATTCCAAAGTAATGAAGTTTCAAATTCAAGTCACACTCCTTGAACACCTTCCTTGCGTTAAAGTTTCTGAATCACATGTAGATTTTAATAATCAACTCCCACTATGGAAACATTCCCGTATTCCCATATGACAATCAATTTAGACCAAGAATCAGCTCAATCTAAAACATGCCATTATGGTCCTCTGAAACAATATAATACTTCCAACTGAAGGGTTTTGAGCATTCTAACACTCCTAAGGTGTACATGCAACCCTAGAAACCTTGGATCTATCTTTTACTAAGATACATGCAAAATTTCTTTCCAAGGTTCTTAACCTATCTAGCATAGCACGGGGAACTTTTAAACATAAATGCTAGAAGAAGAACATACATTATTGTTGTTTGGATTCCTTGAGAACCTTGTAAGCCTAGCACCTCACGTGTGATGCCTCAAATGTCTCATACAACACTACAACACTTGGAATAACCTTGAGAGAAGTTCACTAACACCTCAAATCGGCTAGCCCTTTTTTGCTTGTACAAGTAGTAGTGCCGATTTTGCTTTTGTAGGGGACTTTATATAGTTGTGGCACAAGTAGGGTTACACCATGTAAACCTTAATTGTCATGGCTTTCCATATTCCATGATCCATGGGTTTGTAACCTCCATGGACTATCCATGGAGCACCTTATGGGTTTTAGCCCAATCCATACAAACCATGGATCATTAGCCCACTATACAAGAATAGATGATTTACACAATCAACCCCATATATTTAATTAGTCTCTTTTTGATCACTTAATTAATTCCAAATTAATTCTTTGATCAATACTAATCACCGAGGGGCCCATATATTGCTTCTAATTCAAGAAGGAATAGATAAACTTCGACTCATATGCTTGTTCTACTACTTGTTGAATCATACACAAAGGCATGTTTTATAACATCGAGTTACCAATGCGTTTTTGTACAATCAATGTATAACCAACTCATAGGCAACAATTCATATCTCTAGATTTGAAGACTTATATGATATTACCATCTCACAATCACTCGAGATAAATTTCGTGAAGTGATACCAGTGAGCGTAGGTTGAATCCAATAGTCTAAGTAAGGAAATGGGCACTCTGCTCACATCGAAGTAACTGCTGTCTCCCTTATGGTCGACGTTCTCTCCTCCCATCCTCTCCTCTCCCTACCGGTCGCCGAATATAACTCTTCTTTGCCGTTAGAACTTATGAGCACTCATGAGTGTTGTAGCAACACTTTGTAAAGTCTAATATCTTAGACTTCTATAACCAACTACATGACAGTCTTGATTCATATCTACTTCCAACATATGACCGACTGTGGAGAATTTCAATAATATGATATACCAAAACATAATTATTCTGGAAGTCAAAACATGCAAAAATGAAATGATAGTAAACGATTGACAAAAAGATAGCAACACTTTACTCATAAATAAACACAACTTTTTATTCATTATCAAATGTCAATTACACTTTACACATTTCAAAGCTATCTAACAACTAAAACTAATATCATCCTTCAGCCCTATGCGCCTCGCATGCTGGAGATGCTTAACCCTAACAAGTCCCTTCATGAGGGGATCTTCCGGGTTCTCATCCGATGATACCCTCTTTGCCACGAGGAGTCCTTCTTCTATTCGATGTCTGATGAAATGGTATCTTCTGTCGATGTTTCTGGATCTCCTGTGATCCCTTCGTTCATTGGCTAAGGCAACTGCACTTTCACTATCACAGAAAATCTCTATAGGCTCCTTTATAGTGTTGGGTTTTGAGCATTCTAACACTCCTAAGTGTACATGCAACCCTATATATCTTGGATCTATGTTTTCTCTATTATACATGCAAATAAGAACATCCAAGGTATTATCCTAATCTAGCATATAAAATAATGAATATAACAAGATAGAATACATACCTCTTTCATGTAGAAAGTCTTCATGAAGCTTGAGTGCCAAGTGCCCCAAGTGTGACACCTCAAATGGTTCACACAACACCAAATACACTTGGAATAACTTGAGAGAAATCTACAACTCATGAAATCGGCTAGCCCTTCATTACTCACACTAGTGGCCGATTTTTTTGTCAAGAATAAGATCTTTATATAGTATTACAATTAGGGTAAACCCCAATTGTCATGAATTTCCATTTCCTTGGATCCATGGGTTCAAATACACCATGGATCATCCATGGACCATCCTATGGGATTTAGCCCAACTTGATTATCCATGGAGCATTAGCCCACTATACAAGTATGGATGATTTACACAATCAACCCATATATTTAATTAGTCTTCTTTTGATCACTTAATTAATCCAAGATTAATTCTTGATCAATACTAATTAAATAATCTTATTATTCTTATTATTAATATACTAGAACTTATAATATATTAATAACCATAAGTATCTTATTTCTCTCATTATAGTCTATCCAAGTGCATGATGCCATGCAACCCAAATGGACCATGTCGGGTTGGGTCAAGTCTTACCAATTATAGTTATGGACTTAGACATTAATCCAACAGTCTCCCACTTGGATAAGTCTAAAACTAATATTGCGTATGACTTCAGGAACCAACTGGCAATCGTAGCTCTCAAAAGCTTCTGTCGAATTCTGACCTTGTCGATGAACTCTGACCTTTGTCAATGACTTGTCCATTAGATAAGGGATCATATATTCCTCCATTCTAGATATCATATGGACTAAGACATGGATTATAATCATTCTCTCTGTCCATTTTTTGTTTCCCGATTTACGATTTATGACGACTGACTAACTGAACAAATCAAATCAGTCCTGGCCCGGCCGAGCACTTCCATTTGCCATCATCAAATCATCGAGGGTCCCACAGATATCGCTTTTATCCCGAAGGTAAAAGGAATGGATAAACTTCGACTCATATGGCTTGTTCTACTACTTGTTGAATCATACACAAAGACACGTTTTATAGCACCGAGTTACCAAATGTGTTTTCGTGCAATCAATGTACTATCAACTCATAGTAACAACTCATATCTCTAGGTTTGAAGAATATAAGATATTATCGTCTCATGATCACTTGTGATAAAATCCATGAAGTGATTCCAGTGAGCGCGGGTTGAATCCAATACTCAGAACTTATGAGCACTCATGAGTGTTGTAGCCCTTTTTCCAACACCTTAGAACTCTACAAGCCAACCCATGACAGTCTTAATTCATATCTACTTCCAACATATGACCGACTGTGGATGGTTTGAATAACTTAGTCATTCCGGAAGAATAACCCAGTTTATTCGGGAAGTCAAAACATGCAAAGTGAAACACAATAATAATTGAATCCAATATGGTATCAAAACCTATGAACATAAATAAAACACCTTTTATTTATCACCATATGATTACACATTATTCATTGTATACTGTTTCAGCTATCAACTTTATTCTTGAATTTAAAACAATAGTTGTCCCATGCTCCAAGCATGTACACTATGTTTTCTAAACACTAGTCATGCCATACACCAAGTATGCATACTATGTTTGTCTATGATCTTTACTTTGTGAACTAGATCCATTGAACATAACTTCAATGATTCTCTTTTCACACTCCCAAATCCTTACTGCAGATGCAAGAATTCCAAATTCATGCCATTTACTGAAATCTGTTAGATTCTAAACTTATATGCATTGAACCTCTTGTAATCATTATGCACAAAGTCAGAAGGACTTGACAACAACCATTACAGACCATTCCAAAGGAGATCAGCTCCTTGGGAACATCCTTCTTGCATTAAGTTTCTTAATCTTAAACAGATTGAAAATTCTAACTTTGAAACATTTCCAGATTCCATTTTGACTTATCCCTTCTGAACAAGAGTTTCCTCCTTACAGACTATGTCAATATGGTCCTTCAGGATTATCAGTATACTCCAACTGTCCTTGAGCACCCAATCATTGGTAAACCTTAGATTTTCCTCGACAATTGTTTAATCCTTTTAGTCATATCCGGTTCTAAACCTTTTCCCTTCTTAATGCCCCAGGCATTTGGAAAATTTTAGAAAGGATGAATATAGCACATGTAATCGATCCTATATCCGAAGCATTTGGGAATCGATTCATGATGTCTCACATAAAGACTAAACCAGTCTTTTGCTATAACATTTCCATTTCAATTTGCCTAGTTCTCATAATTCAGATTATGAAAAGGGATGCCGTAATCATAATCGAATTTTAGTACGCAAATAATGGACCCATATACATAATTTCCTTATGTTGAGCCATTCCAACATGAAATTCATATATATATCTTCGACTAAATGATTAAAACCTCATGATCTAAGCTTATAGATTTGAGATGAAGTATAATTTCCTCTCCCTTAATTATAGCAAAACAACTCTTTCCCAATTGAAACTTTTGTTTTCTATAATGAACATTGCTAACTTGCAATACTTATCATAATTATCATGCTCCCACTAACATGATGATTATTAGCATAACACTTATGCCCCTACTAGCTTTGACATGTACTCAGAAATCAGCTGACTTTCTTACCAAAGTTCAGATTTCTGATACTAGATTGTTTTGATAAAACTTTATCAAAATCATACACCTTCCCTTAGATAGCACACTTGTGTATCTAAACAATTATGAAGAGGGATGCCATCATAATGGTTAGACCTTTTTGCCACTTCTCACAAGTCCAGGTTAGTGTGCCGGTTAACCACACACGCTCCACTAACGACTTTGAGAATGCAAATATCACAATTGCTATCTAGCTAAAATCTACTTAGTGAAAGTGTTTCCTCACCATCATTTTCATGAATCGGAGAGAAACCTTATGACACTTAGATTTAATGGTGTATGTGTTCTTATCCATGTGAATTGTCAAAACCATAGTCACAAGACAAGGATAATGACAAATCCAAACTCATATGGATTGAACTCAATCTTAACTTCTTGCCACCTGGCAGCTCAAGGGACTGCCATTGCTTCCAAGTTGTTGTGCAACACATTGAGAACTCTAAGAACTCATATGCAAAGCCAACTTTACCTAGAATGGGCACAGAATATGTCAACACGATAGGTTATAAACCTCAAGTCGTGTGCTAGTGAAGAACTTCAGGTTTATTCTTGATTAGTTCTTGAGACTTTCAAGACCTTTAAGACTCCCACTATCCTCTTGACATATAAGACTCCCTTGTCAAATATCCAAGAGATAGTGTGGATTCTAATCAAGACAAACACTTCACAAAATTGGCCTAAGTTGGTCTTTGTTTTATCCAAAACATCACAACTTACCAATTTCAAATGTACAAGAGTAGAAAACTTTTACTCTTACATTTGACAAGTGTTTTAAACCTTCTTTAAGACATGTCACTCAAGTTACAATCTTGGAGTATGACTCTAAGACTTGTATTGGAACGAAGTATGACTCATCTTCTTGATTTAACCACTTCAACAATTCAAGTTCCTCTTCTTAGTCATAAGAATGCACTAAGATTTCCTTAGAGAACTAATTGTGCTATGGTTTCTTAATCATTAAGATGATCACAAAAACTGATACTAAAGTACTCTCCCATCTTTTCAGATTTGAGAAACTTTTATCCTTCTGCCTAATTTGATTCTTCTTATTCGCTCTGCCATACATTGGAACCTTTTCCAATGTCTCAGAATTACACTTAAGCTTGTAAGTATAATCATATTTACTGAGCTTTAGTAAACTATGACGAATAGTCTTATCAATCTTTTGTGGTGGACTTGACCAGTGCATAAGAATGTGTACTCGATCCCTTAGTCCTTCACTTGACTCAAACATCCATGTGAACAAGTAATTAGTCTTAATTTTTCAATACTTGAAAGTTCTCATTCATCATGCTATACAACTTGCATGATTCCAAGTTCCGGTCCAAATGAAACTTAGGTGATGAGAATCTTTCCTTATTTGGTAAATTTAGAGATTACCACAAATGAAAGAATCAATTTCATATTTCCACTCTTGCTATTAATGGAATCATATAAGCAACAATTTTTCCTTAAATGCCATTGTAAGGATATTTTAAAATAAATAAAATCTAAAATTTTCTTTTATTTTAAAACTTTGCGGAAAAACTTATCCTTACAATCCATATGAAACCTTGTTGTTATCTATTCCTAAACAATATCTCATAACTCCTAAGAAGTAGCTCAAGAATCCGATCTTCAAACTACGCGTTAGAAATCCATCTACGCGATCAGATTCAGCATATTCTTTCTTTAAGCTTGTTTACTTTTCTTTGATTCTTAAAACATCAACATGTGACCCAGTCACATCATGTATCAAGAATCTCAGATTAGAAACTTAGCAGAGTTAGATAGTGGACTTTACCTGAAGTAGAGTCAAACTTATTGACTTCAACATCCTTAGGTAAATTTGGCACATTCGTAACCAATGCCCCTTTCTTTGGCAATATAAACATATGGACCCTTTGATAATGGTACACGGGACTATCACATACTTAGCTTTTCTCCTTACCATTTGGTCAACCGAGTTTACTATGGCCGATCCCTTTCCACTGGGAAGAGAGAGCTTTACTAGATATCCAATGTCATCATTGTCAATGTCCATAAAGTTTTAGGAAGTTGATCTTATCAAATAGATAAGATCATTAAGGGTCTTGTCATAGTCTGTTTCATAGGTGTTCCAAAATAACTCACTATGTGACTTAGAAAGTGATTGAACCACCAACTTTCTCAAGACTTTGACACCCAACTCTCCCGGCTTGTCAATATGTGACTACATCTCCAAGATGTGACCACACATAGACCTTGCCTTGCCAATAGGGCTCGAGTGACCTTAAACTTTTCAAGAACTTGTGGGTTAAGGAGAATAATTTGAAGAGGTAAAGAAGTATGATTTCCAAGGGACATCATCTTCATTTAGGAAAGCTTGTTTCAAGAGATTTGGGAAGATCATAAATGTCTAAACCAAACATGTTTTGGGAGATATTCAAGATAGTTGATCTTAAGTCCTTAATATAACACCCAATATGAAATATTAAGGCTAGGACCCAACAAACTATTTTATAACTTAGAAGAGGTATGCCGTAATCCAAGCTATAAAATATTTGAAGGTAGGTGAATGACGATTCACCAATTTCCACCAAGATAAACGAAATGTATTATTAGGTTTTAATTGGTTTTTGAAACTCCTAGATCTTTGAGATTCATTGAACTGTTCAATGGCACGTTTCAATCTCGAGTGTGCCCTTCAGGTTTTGTGACTGGGATGACGAGGATCACAAAACAAGGTGTGAAGCAACCATGCAAATTACTTGGTACCCTTAAGTGTTTACCCCTCAATCGATGTGCCGGTTAACCACACACGCTCCATCGATACTATGATAAACATTAAGTTACCCTTTACCTATCTTGTTAAATACGAGTTAGTGTGCCGGTTAACCACACACGCTCCACTAACCGACTTAAACAAAGTGCAAAGTGTAATTTCATGGATTAGCACCTTATTCACATTTTCCTAAGTAACTAAGATTGGGTATTATTAAAAGTTTAGTTACTTAGTATTTATCATTAATACTTTTAATGAAGGGAGAATTCTAGTCCTGTCAAACCCGTTCGGCTAACGACCCTCCACCAGTCAAGCAAGCGGTGGGTGAGAGTGGACACCCATTAAGTTGCCATTTTATAGGCAACAACCTTATACCCACCTTATAGACCGGCTTCGTGAATGAGGCGTACTAGCGGTAAGACTGACTTTACTCTTATACATATATATATATATATATATATATATATATATATATATATATTATTAACTTATAATATTATAAAGTATAAGGGTTGAATTTTAACTTTTAAAATTATAAGGGCTAACTTGGAATTAAAGTATTCATAAGAGAAAACTTTACAAATTCCAAAACTTGAGGGCAAGTTGTGAAACTATTCAAAACTAATTAATTCCATAACTTATGTGTTTAAAGTAGTTTTAATCCAAAAACTCTTCAAGTTCCATAACTTGAGTACAAGTTATGGAAGACTTTAAACTAATAAAAAACTAACTTTTCTTTATTTTATAACTTATGGAATTAATTAAGGTTACACTTTTTGTTTTTTTTTAATTATTATTTAATGAAGAGACTCTTGGTCCTCCATAACTTGAGGAAAAGTTATGGAGTCATAAAACCATTTAATTAGAACTAGACTCTTCATTTTTTGTAACCTTTGCCAACTATTATGAGTTTTTATGAAACTTAAATGTGACTTTTCATATAACTTGAGGACAAGTTACAAAAACACATTTTAGAATCAACTCTTAGATTAATTTGGATTGAAAACAACTATTTCACTCAACTTTTCTATTAATCTAAGCAACTCATAAGAACAAGATAATTCAAATCAAACTTTTTTCATGTAATTAGTCTAAACCTTAAACTAATACAAAACATGAATCTATTGACAATTATCTTTGAAATTGGATTAGTATGAACATTACCACATCAAAAACAAGTTTATAAGTCCAAAAACATCTTAGGGTAATGTTCCTAGTCCAATTCTAGCCAAAAAAAGTCGAATTTATGATGTCTGGGGGTCCAACTCGTCGAGTGCACGAATCAACTCGGCGAGTTGGATGCTTTTTGCCTTGGACTCAGCGAGTCCATTCATAGACTCGGCGAGTCTGCTGGGCAGACAGCATCAAAACTCGATTTTCCAGCTTCTTTTGCAAGTATAACAAGAAAACAAACCTCGCTCTGATACCACTGTTGGGTTTTGAGCATTCTAACACTCATAAGTGTACATGCAACCCTAAATACCTTGGATCTATGTTTTCTCTATTATACATGCAAATAAGAACATCCAAGGTATTATCCTAATCTAGCATATAAAATAATGAATATAACAAGATAGAATACATACCTCTTTCATGTAGAAAGTCTTCATGAAGCTTGAGTGCCAAGTGCCCCAAGTGTGACACCTCAAATGGTTCACACAACACCAAATACACTTGGAATAACTTGAGAGAAATCTACAACTCATGAAATCGGCTAGCCCTTCATTACTCACACTAGTGGCCGATTTTTGTCAAGAATAAGATCTTTATATAGTGTTACAATTAGGGTAAACCCTAATTGTCATGACTTTCCATTTCCTAGGATCCATGGGTTCAAATACACCATGGAGCATCCATGGACCATCCTATGGGATTTAGCCCAACTTGATTATCCATGGAGCATTAGCCCACTATACAAGTATGGATGATTTACACAATCAACCCATATATTTAATTAGTCTTCTTTTGATCACTTAATTAATCCAAGATTAATTCTTGATCAATACTAATTAAATAATCTTATTATTCTTATTATTAATATACTAGAACTTATAATATATTAATAACCATAAGTATCTTATTTCTCTCATTATAGTCTATCCAAGTGCATGATGCCATGCAACCCAAATGGACCATGTCGGGTTGGGTCAAGTCTTACCAATTATAGTTATGGACTTAGACATTAATCCAACAGTCTCCCACTTGGATAAGTCTAAAACTAATATTGCGTATGACTTCAGGAACCAACTGGCAATCGTAGCTCTCAAAAGCTTCTGTCGAACTCTGACCTTGTCGATGAACTCTGACCTTTGTCAATGACTTGTCCATTAGATAAGGGATCATATATTCCTCCATTCTAGATATCATATGGACTAAGACATGGATTATAATCATTCTCTCTGTCCATTTTTCATTTCCCGATTTACGATTTATGATGACTGACTAACTGAACAAATCAAATCAGTCCTAGCCCGGCCGAGCACTTCCATTTGCCATCATCAAATCATCGAGGGGCCCACAGATATCGATTTTATCCCGAAGGTAAAAGGAATGGATAAACTTCGACTCATATGGCTTGTTCTACTACTTGTTGAATCATACACAAAGACACGTTTTATAGCACCGAGTTACCAAATGTGTTTTCGTGCAATCAATGTACTATCAACTCATAGTAACAACTCATATCTCTAGGTTTGAAGAATATAAGATATTATCGTCTCATGATCACTCGTGATAAAATCCATGAAGTGATTCCAGTGAGCGCGGGTTGAATCCAATATTCAGAACTTATGAGCACTCATGAGTGTTGTAGCCCTTTGTCAAACACCTTAGAACTCTACAAGCCAACCCATGACAGTCTTAATTCATATCTACTTCCAACATATGACCGACTGTGGATGGTTTGAATAACTTAGTCATTCCGGAAGAATAACCCAGTTTATTCGGGAAGTCAAAACATGCAAAGTGAAACACAATAATAATTGAATCCAATATGGTATCAAAACCTATGAACATAAATAAAACATCTTTTATTTATCACCATATGATTACACATTATTCATTGTATACTGTTTCAGCTATCAACTTTATTCTTGAATTTAAAACAATAGTTGTCCCATGCTCCAAGCATGTACACTATGTTTTCTAAACACTAGTCATGCCATACACCAAGTATGCATACTATGTTTGTCTATGATCTTTACTTTGTGAACTAGATCCATTGAACATAAGTTCAATGATTCTCTTTTCACACTCCCAAATCTTTACTGCAGATGCAAGAATTCCAAATTCATGCCATTTACTGAAATCTGTTAGATTCTAAACTTATATGCATTGAACCTCTTGTAATGATTATGCACAAAGTCAGAAGGACTTGACAACAACTGTCACACCCCCGAACCAGACGGCGGAAACGTCCGGGGGCTGTCGTGACTCAATTGTATACCATAACATTGAATATATATGAAACATAACAACATTCGTTACCATTCATCAATACAGTACAACCAGTAGCGTTTACATGTCATACATTGTTTAAAACATTACATTCCCAAAAAAATTAAATTGTTCGGTTCGTACATAAATAAACTGCAAGCCGTCACTGAATATGATTTCCTTTGGTTCACTGGTTCCCTGAGAATACAAGTATTTTGAAAAACGTCAACATATGAAATGTTGGTGAGTTCATAAGTAGTGTTTGAAATCGAATGTTTGTATTGTTTGAAAAACCACCAGAAAATCCGATATTTTCTGAAAAGAAAAGCTTTTGAAAACGTTTGTGAAGATCCATAGGTATGCTTGTTTGTTTCTATACTTGAAAAAAATTCATTGAAGTTGTATGCATTTCAAATCTGTATGTATTGAAAACCCTAGGAAAACCCGATGTTCTCCTAGTTCCTTGAATTACGTGAAGTTACATTGAAACCATTGTATAGCGTATAGTGTCAGTCCCAGGCGACGTTGGAAGGTTCTCGAGCATGATTATTTACTACAAACCCGCATTACACAAACGCCCAGTTTATAGTTATACTAACGATCCCGAAGGCGTCGTCCGTACTAATCACGTTATCCAATCGCCCTGACTAGGTGTAGTCCCACATCCGAAGAGAAAGAGGTCACGAAGACCCCGGTGACTCCATTAACCGGTTGGGGATAAAAATGTACGAGGGGTCACCGACCCGCCTCGCATGAAATGTAGACTTTACTAGCAATACCAAAGGACCCTTGGGGACCAGTAGTATACAAGCCATTGAAAGTCCATTTACGTTGTGTCGGATCGGTAAAACCCAACACTCCGTAAAAAAAATGTCTTCGGGCCTTAAGATCAGGTCATTGGGCTAGCTAGGCTCAACGAACAAGATTTTACACTTTTGGGGCCCAAAGATGGTGCGTAGACGTCTGTGCACACTCGCATGTATATGTATTACCAAACGTTACTTGTATGAATCGTAGTGTCGTAGTGTTAGTAGTTGTAGATTTCTATTGGCTCGAGACCGAGCCAATTCGTTTAACAACGACTTTTGGTATTGTAATATATTGTATTTCGTCGATAGTCGCGGTGCCATTATTTGATCAAATTGTGTATATTGAATTAGCCTTGAAATATTTCTGTTTTCAGCCCCTCATTATTTGTAAAATTTACATTTTCAACCCTTTTATTGAATATTTCCCGGTTTGGTCCTTAAATAAATTTTCTTGACATTTTAACACCAAAAATTATTGAAATTAATATTTTTCAGCATATTTTTCATAGAAAACAGTTTAAGTCCCTGAAAAAGCAGTTTTCTCGGTTTTAATCCCTTCTTTTCGCAACTTTGACAATTTTGGCCCAAATTGGAAAATTTTTGCAACTTTGGTCCTTTTTAAATTTAAAAAGCATTTTAAACCTTTGAAAAGGACTTGGATCACTTATGGTCCACTGTTTTACAGAAAATCACAGTTTTGGCCCTCCAAAACAGAAAAATTCGCATAATGGGCCTCATTGGGCCGAAAATGTCATTTTTAGCCCATTAAGCTTGAAATTTATGTTTTTAATCCCCTAAATGAGTATAATTCCAGAAATAGTTTTATGGAAACTGTTTTGGCACACTTCATCCATCAGAATCTGTGAAATGTCAATTTGGGCCCTTAATTTTGTATTTTTCACATTTTTGGCCCAAAATTTGTGTTTTTAACCCAAAGAAAATTGTTACTAAACCACTTAGCCATTTTTCTTGAGACACTTTGTATTTAGAAATATATTTGAAGCTAAAATCATTTAACACAAGATATATCTCGGTTTTGAGGGGTTTTATGGCTAGATCCAACATTATATCACACAAATGCATACATATAAGCATGGAAATCATACAAGGCATACAAAACACATATAGATCTACACTTTCACTTGTATTCCCCCCCCCCCCCCCCACAAAACTCATAAAAACAGAAAATAGGGGGTATGAAGCTCACCTTGGGGTGTTGATTCGGTTTTGCAAGGAAAAATGGAAGGAAAATGAAGTGTTTTTGGCCTTAGCTCCCTTTGATGAAGATCTCGAGTTTTGAGATGGTTCTAGGATGCAAGATCACGATTTTTGCATAGATTAGGAAAGGATTTTGATAACAAAAGAATTTAAATCATAGATCTATGCATAATCTTACCTTAGATGAAGAATTTTGTGGAGATTTCCTCTTGAATGCTTCCTAGAACTCGAGATTTTTGAGTGGAGAGGGAGAGATGTTCTTGAGTGATCTAGAGAGGATTTGTGAGAGATTTGTGGTGTGTGTGTGTTGTGTTTGGCCGAGAGTGAGAGAGGAGAGAAGAAAGAAGTGATTTTTGAAGTGATGCTTGCATGGAGGTATGAGATGTTGCATGGATGTCCTATGGATAATAATGATGTGTCACTTGAAAGTCAACTATCTTCAAATCCTCTTGGGCTTGTACATTTGGGCCGAGAATTTGGAAAGAAAAGGAAAAATTTGGGCCTTTGCCCCTAAGCCCAATATTAGTGCTAATCTTGGGTATGTTTTAAGCTTAAAAGAATGTAGTAGGATTTTTATATTTTTATTGGACTAGTTTAAGTTATTCATGTATCAAGGCTTTTAATTCATTTCATTCTAGGCCCAACATGGCCCAAAATGTTGAAATAAATAAATGTGGGTCCAATTAGGGCCCAATTAGGGTTCTAAGCCCATGATAGTCTATTTGGAAGCTTATTGGTCCACTTGGATCCAATAAGGAAGTTCTAGTCTAAAATAGACTTAACAAGAACTTCTAGGGTTTTCCAATTGTTTGATGACTACTTGTAGTACTTGTATGATGTATTTGATTGAAGTTTTTGATTCACATTAACTTGAATGTATAGATTACATGGCTCAAAATTTCCAGTTGTGACATCATCCCCCCGTTAGAGGGAATTTCGTCCCGAAATTCTGTTTGAAAGCTAGATTTGAGAATGCTAGAATAGGTGAGGGTACTTTTGTCTCATTTGATCTTCGCGTTCCCAAGTGAATTCTGGCCCACAGTTTGCGTTCCACCATACTTTCACGATCGGGATGCGACTCTGCTTAGTACGCTTCACCTCCCTGTCCATGATTTCGATTGGTTCTTCGACGAACAGGAGATGCTCATTGATTTCGATTTCGTCAAGAGGAATGACCAGGGTTTCATCTGATAGACACTTTTTCAGATTAGAGACATGAAACACGGGGTGTACACCGTTTAGTTCCGCGGGTAGTTGTAGTCTGTATGCCACTGGGCCTATTCGGGCGACGATTTCGAAAGGTCCAATGTATCGCGGGTTCAGCTTTCCCCGATTTCCGAAATGTATAACCCCTTTCCAGGGTGAGACCTTCAACAATACTCGATCACCGACCTGGAATTCTAAGGGCTTTCGCCGTTTATCAGCGTAGCTCTTTTGCCGGTCACGCGATGCTTGTAATCGAGCTTTGATCTGGACAATCTTTTCTGTGGTCTCGCGAATGATTTCCGGTCCCGTCAATGCCCTGTTTGACGTATGTGTTCTTGCTAGCTGGGTGTCACCTACTTCAGCCCAACATAACGGTGATCTACATTTACGCCCGTACAGTGCTTCGAAAGGGGCCACCTTGATGCTCGAATGATAACTATTGTTATATGAAAACTCGATCAACGGTAGGTGGGTATCCCAAGACTTTCCAAAGTCTATCACACATGCATGAAGCATGTCTTCAAGCGTCTGAATGGTTCGTTCGCTTTGACCGTCCGTTTGTGGGTGATACACAGTGCTCATATCAAGATGAGTTCCCATGGCCTTGTGGAGCGACTGCCAAAAGCGTGACGTGAACCTACTGTCCCTATCCGAGATGATAGATTTTGGCACTCCATGAAGTCTTACAATCTCTCGTAGGTACAAACGCGTCAGTCTCTCCATCTTATAGGACTCTTTGATTGGTAGGAAATGGGCAGATTTCGTCAGTCGATCGATTATTACCCATATGGTGTCCAGTCCGTCCGACGTCTTGGGCAGCTTGGTCACGAAGCCCATAGATATCCCCTCCCATTTCCACTCAGGGATTGCCGGTTGTTGTAACAATCCGGAAGGTTTCTGGTATTCCACTTTTACTTTGGCGCACGTAAGGCACTTACTAACATAAGTTGCGATTTCCGCCTTCATGTTAGGCCACCAATAGTGCTGCTTAATGTCCAAATACATCTTGTCCGAACCAGGATGAATGGAGTATCGTGTCTTGTGGGCTTCCTTCATAACGGTCTCCCTAAATCCTCCGATTTTTGGGACCCAAATACGGTTCATGAAGTAGTATACCCCATTCTCTTTGACTTCCAGGTTCTTCTTCATTTCGTGTAATGCCTCGCTAGTTCTATTTTCCGCTTTCATAGCCTCTGCCTGGACTGATGCAATTTGAGTGGCCAGATGAGACTGAATGGTTATCGAGTGCGTTTTTGTACGGCGATTAGAGTACTCCTTCCGACTTAATGCATCAGCTACCACGTTGGCCTTGCCCGGATGGTACTTGATCTCGTAGTTGTAGTCGTTCAGCAATTCCACCCATCTTCGTTGTCTCATGTTCAGCTCCTTCTGATTCAAGATGTGCTGGAGGCTCTTGTAGTCCGTGAAGATGGTACACTTTGTACCATACAGGTAGTGCCTCCAGATTTTTAGGGCGAAGACCACGGCTCCCAGTTCTAGGTCATGGGTCGTGTAATTTACTTCGTGTGTCTTTAGTTGGCGGGACGCATATGCTATCACTCTTCCACGTTGCATGAGAACGCAACCTAGGCCTTGATTCGATGCGTCACAGTAGACTACAAAATCTTCCGTTCCTTCGGGTAAAGATAGCACAGGTGCGCTACAGAGAGCTTGCTTCAAGGTTCGAAACGCAATCTCTTGTCGGTCTGTCCACTTGAATGGCACGCTCTTTTGCGTAAGCAAGGTAAGCGGCTTGGCGATCTTAGAGAAGTTTTGGATGAATCTCCTATAGTAGCCTGCTAGGCCTAAAAACTGACGAATTTCTGTGGGCGTAGTCGGAGTTGCCCATCCTTCCACAGCTTTGACCTTAGAAGGATCCACATGAATTCCGTCTTGGCTTACTACGTGGCCTAGGAAGTTCACACTCCGGAGCCAGAACTCGCACTTGGAGAGTTTGGTGTACAGCTTTTCCGTTCGCAGAGTTTCTAGGATCTGTCGGAGATGTTGGCCATGCTCCTCTTTGCTTCGAGAATAGACGAGGATGTCATCGATAAACACAATGCCGAAGTTGTCCAAGAACGGTCGACAGATTCGGTTCATTAGGTCCATAAATGCGGCGGGTGCATTTGTTAGACCGAAGGGCATTACGACGAATTCATAATGTCCGTAGTGGGTTCAGAAAGCGGTTTTAGGAATATCTTCTTCTCGGACTTTGAGTTGGTGGTATCCGGACCGTAAATCTATTTTTGAAAAATAGCTAGCTCCTTGGAGCTGGTCGAATAGATCGTCGATTCGCAGGAGTGGGTAGCGGTTTTTGACAGTGAGTTTATTTAACTCTCTGTAATCGATGCACATTCTGAAAGATCTGTACTTCTTTTTGACAAAGAGTACCGGAGCTCCCCATGGCGAGTAGGTAGGTCGGATAAATCCCTTGTCCAGAAGCTCACTGAGTTGGCTGGACAATTCCTGCATTTCAGCAGGAGCCAATCGATATGGTGATTTAGCGAGAGGAGTTGCTCCTGGAACGAGGTCGATTCGGAACTCAACCGGTCTCTCTGGGGGTACTCCTGGAAGATCTTCAGGAAACACGTCCGGAAATTCACACGCTACCGGAATGTCTTGGATGTTAGTTTCTTCTTTGGTCTTGTCCACTATGTGAGCCAAGAACGCCAAATTGTTCTTTCGCAAGTGTTTTTGTGCTTTGATGCACGAAATGAGACGAAGATTCGTACTGGGTTTATCTCCGTAAATTACTAGGGTTTCGTGATTTGGGAGACGAAGGCGAATGGCCTTCTCGTGGCACATAATCTCAGCATGGTGGGGGCTTAACCAATCCATGCCGATAATCACGTCGAAACTCCTAATTGATACTGGCATCAGATCTATTCGTAAGTCGTGTTGGTTGAGGGTTAGGGTACATCCGATGTAGATCTCCCTAGTGGATTCGGTTTTCCCATTGGCCATTTCCACCGTATAGGTTTCATTTAGCTTCTGGGGTCGTTGTTTTAATAAATGTTTAAACTTCTCACTTACGAAACTTCGCTCCGCTCCGGTATCAAATAAGATGCATGCATAAGTGTGGTTTAGGAGGAACGTATCGGTCACAACTGCGGGGTCCTGAACTGCATCACTCTGACCCATAGTCAGCATTCTTCCTGCTCCCCTGTTTCCTGAGTTGTGGTTGTTAGGGCAATCCCGACGGAAGTGTCCCGTCCTTCCGCACCCGAAACAGGTGTGGCTAAGCCCTGTATTGTTGCTACCGGCATTGGTGTTGTTGTTATTGCGGTGGTTGTTGTTGTTGTTGTTCTGATTGTTTCCCTGACTCTGGTTCTGAGAAGGATAAGTCCTGCAGAACCTTGCAGTGTGTCCCCTTCGGTTGCAACTGGTGCAAGGGAACTCCCTACATTCTCCTTGGTGATGGAAACCGCACTTGTTGCATTTGGGAAGATTACCGGAATAGGATCTTGAAGCATTTGAAGTAGCTGAGGCTGGAGAATGTGGTGTGGCTGGAACCGGTGCGGTGACAGCGTTAACTGCCACGGTTTGCTACTTTTTAGAGGTCTCGGGGCCCTGACGCCCCTTTCTCTTGTTGTTCCATCCTTTCTTACCATCACCCTCCTTTTTCTTCTCAGTCTCCACTGGCTTCTCGCCCTTTTTGTGGTTATGATCATATAGCCTCTTTGCCAATCTCTTCGCACTGTCAAAAGTTTCAGGGTTCGCAGCTATCACATTCCCTTGAATGGGGGATGTCAGTCCCCAGATGAATCGTTCGATCTTCTTTCCCTCTGATGTGATCATACCCGGGCACAACAGAGATAGTTCACTGAATCTTGATATGTAAGCATCGATGTTCCCATTCTGCACTGTGAGATTCCATAGTTCCTGTTCCATCTTCTGTATTTCGCCTCGGGGGCAGTACTCAGCCTTTAACATCTCTTTCATTTCTGTCCATGGAATAGAGTTGGCGACAGGGAGCGTCATAGCTTCTACGTGTCGATTCCACCAAGTAAGTGCTTGGTCCACAAAAGTGCAGGCCGCGAACTTCACTTTCATCTGCTCGGGGCACTCGCATATCTCGAATACCGACTCTACCTTCTCGATCCATCACTTTAGGGCGATCACTCCTCCGGTGCCGTTGAAAGTTCGGGGTTTAGCGTTTGCAAAGTCCTTGTAGGTACACGTTTTAGTGGGTCCTTGGTTCGTCCCGTTGTTCGAACTTCCTGAGCCTTGACCATTGCCTCCTCCGTTGTTCCCTCGGTGAAGTTGTGCCATAGCTGCTGTGACTGCAGCGGACACGGCTGCCTGGAAAGCAGTGGAGTCAACTTCGGGCGGGGTTGGTTCGGGATTTCCGCGAGTAGCTGGGCGAGGCATCTTTCTGTCATGAAACGGAAAGATGTTGAGTGTACGTGGTTTCTGTGAGGTGGCGACCCTACTAACTAGGTGTATGGTACGAACCTAAACATTACTATCATCAAGCATGCAATCATAACGTCTCAACACATAACAACTGAGAATATCATAGCAAAACACACAAAAGTTTATTAATATTATCCGTGTTTAGTACAAGAAAATTTGCTCGTAAGAGCATACATAAGTAACACTAATCCGACAGCATAACGGCTCCATGAGTAGTGTAGTCACTTAAACATAGAGCCGGAGTACATAACATAGTTCCTAATAACCTACTATGATAAGTCTATTCCTAACCGCGATGAGCTGCGTCAGGAGGTGGTGCCGAGGTCATATGCCGAAATGTTGTGCCAGTAGCTGCGCCATCTCTGCCATGTCTCCTATAACCTCATCCCTCTCATGCTCTGCTTGCACTGCCCGAGCCTCCATAGCATACAGCTGTTGTCGCAGTGCGGCAATCTCAGCTTCGAGGGAACGTTTCTCTCTTGGGGGGTTCGCTGGTGGAGCAGGGTGATCTATTCGTGCCTCGTCCTCGTATGGCGGGACGGGGTCCTGGTCCCCGACCTGGCCGTCTTCGTCGTCATCGTCGAGCTCTCCAAATTCGTAGTCAGTGTCTACGTATTCGTCGGGTCCGACATTGTGTGCTTCACCTGGATTCTCTCCTGGCTCATCCACAAGCATCCCGTGAGCTACTAAGGCCTGATGAAACTGGATACCCTGCTGCTCCTCCTCAGGCTCCTCCTCCTCTTCTAGCCACCCGTTGTTTCCCTGATTAGGGAAGTAGGGGTCTCCAGGGTGATGAAAACCAGCCATGCTGTCTGCGCGAGTACGTAAATATGCTAACATTATTCCTAGGGTACTATGACTATTATACAGGCTAAGCAAACATTCTCTTTTTGGGTGATAAAGGATATAGTTTTAGGTTCCCTAGTTATCCCGATCTCATCAAGACGTGTGTTAGTTTTACTTTGGAGAGAATGTAGTTGATCAGGCTACATTCACTCCTTGGTATCACTAAGAACAGTCCCGAATTAACCGAGATACCAGTGTTATTGTGTTTGATTCAGCGTTAGATCCTTATTCCTAATGCAAGTAAGTGTGTTTTATATACTTGTTTTGTTCAGAGTTATGTTAGTCCCTCTTTTTGGTTTATAGTTGCATATCAATGTATGGCTCGACATGCTAGTTCACTATAAACAAAGCTCTGATACCAACCTGTCACACCCCCGAACCAGACGGCGGAAACGTCCGGGGGCTGTCGTGACTCAATTGTATACCATAACATTGAATATATATGAAACATAACAACATTCGTTACCATTCATCAATACAGTACAACCAGTAGCGTTTACATGTCATACATTGTTTAAAACATTACATTCCCAAAAAAATTAAATTGTTCGGTTCGTACATAAATAAACTGCAAGCCGTCACTGAATATGATTTCCTTTGGTTCACTGGTTCCCTGAGAATACAAGTATTTTGAAAAACGTCAACATATGAAATGTTGGTGAGTTCATAAGTAGTGTTTGAAATCGAATGTTTGTATTGTTTGAAAAACCACCAGAAAATCCGATATTTTCTGAAAAGAAAAGCTTTTGAAAACGTTTGTGAAGATCCATAGGTATGCTTGTTTGTTTCTATACTTGAAAAAAATTCATTGAAGTTGTATGCATTTCAAATCTGTATGTATTGAAAACCCTAGGAAAACCCGATGTTCTCCTAGTTCCTTGAATTACGTGAAGTTACATTGAAACCATTGTATAGCGTATAGTGTCAGTCCCAGGCGACGTTGGAAGGTTCTCGAGCATGATTATTTACTACAAACCCGCATTACACAAACGCCCAGTTTATAGTTATACTAACGATCCCGAAGGCGTCGTCCGTACTAATCACGTTATCCAATCGCCCTGACTAGGTGTAGTCCCACATCCGAAGAGAAAGAGGTCACGAAGACCCCGGTGACTCCATTAACCGGTTGGGGATAAAAATGTACGAGGGGTCACCGACCCGCCTCGCATGAAATGTAGACTTTACTAGCAATACCAAAGGACCCTTGGGGACCAGTAGTATACAAGCCATTGAAAGTCCATTTACGTTGTGTCGGATCGGTAAAACCCAACACTCCGTAAAAAAAATGTCTTCGGGCCTTAAGATCAGGTCATTGGGCTAGCTAGGCTCAACGAACAAGATTTTACACTTTTGGGGCCCAAAGATGGTGCGTAGACGTCTGTGCACACTCGCATGTATATGTATTACCAAACGTTACTTGTATGAATCGTAGTGTCGTAGTGTTAGTAGTTGTAGATTTCTATTGGCTCGAGACCGAGCCAATTCGTTTAACAACGACTTTTGGTATTGTAATATATTGTATTTCGTCGATAGTCGCGGTGCCATTATTTGATCAAATTGTGTATATTGAATTAGCCTTGAAATATTTCTGTTTTCAGCCCCTCATTATTTGTAAAATTTACATTTTCAACCCTTTTATTGAATATTTCCCGGTTTGGTCCTTAAATAAATTTTCTTGACATTTTAACACCAAAAATTATTGAAATTAATATTTTTCAGCATATTTTTCATAGAAAACAGTTTAAGTCCCTGAAAAAGCAGTTTTCTCGGTTTTAATCCCTTCTTTTCGCAACTTTGACAATTTTGGCCCAAATTGGAAAATTTTTGCAACTTTGGTCCTTTTTAAATTTAAAAAGCATTTTAAACCTTTGAAAAGGACTTGGATCACTTATGGTCCACTGTTTTACAGAAAATCACAGTTTTGGCCCTCCAAAACAGAAAAATTCGCATAATGGGCCTCATTGGGCCGAAAATGTCATTTTTAGCCCATTAAGCTTGAAATTTATGTTTTTAATCCCCTAAATGAGTATAATTCCAGAAATAGTTTTATGGAAACTGTTTTGGCACACTTCATCCATCAGAATCTGTGAAATGTCAATTTGGGCCCTTAATTTTGTATTTTTCACATTTTTGGCCCAAAATTTGTGTTTTTAACCCAAAGAAAATTGTTACTAAACCACTTAGCCATTTTTCTTGAGACACTTTGTATTTAGAAATATATTTGAAGCTAAAATCATTTAACACAAGATATATCTCGGTTTTGAGGGGTTTTATGGCTAGATCCAACATTATATCACACAAATGCATACATATAAGCATGGAAATCATACAAGGCATACAAAACACATATAGATCTACACTTTCACTTGTATTCCCCCCCCCCCCCCCACAAAACTCATAAAAACAGAAAATAGGGGGTATGAAGCTCACCTTGGGGTGTTGATTCGGTTTTGCAAGGAAAAATGGAAGGAAAATGAAGTGTTTTTGGCCTTAGCTCCCTTTGATGAAGATCTCGAGTTTTGAGATGGTTCTAGGATGCAAGATCACGATTTTTGCATAGATTAGGAAAGGATTTTGATAACAAAAGAATTTAAATCATAGATCTATGCATAATCTTACCTTAGATGAAGAATTTTGTGGAGATTTCCTCTTGAATGCTTCCTAGAACTCGAGATTTTTGAGTGGAGAGGGAGAGATGTTCTTGAGTGATCTAGAGAGGATTTGTGAGAGATTTGTGGTGTGTGTGTGTTGTGTTTGGCCGAGAGTGAGAGAGGAGAGAAGAAAGAAGTGATTTTTGAAGTGATGCTTGCATGGAGGTATGAGATGTTGCATGGATGTCCTATGGATAATAATGATGTGTCACTTGAAAGTCAACTATCTTCAAATCCTCTTGGGCTTGTACATTTGGGCCGAGAATTTGGAAAGAAAAGGAAAAATTTGGGCCTTTGCCCCTAAGCCCAATATTAGTGCTAATCTTGGGTATGTTTTAAGCTTAAAAGAATGTAGTAGGATTTTTATATTTTTATTGGACTAGTTTAAGTTATTCATGTATCAAGGCTTTTAATTCATTTCATTCTAGGCCCAACATGGCCCAAAATGTTGAAATAAATAAATGTGGGTCCAATTAGGGCCCAATTAGGGTTCTAAGCCCATGATAGTCTATTTGGAAGCTTATTGGTCCACTTGGATCCAATAAGGAAGTTCTAGTCTAAAATAGACTTAACAAGAACTTCTAGGGTTTTCCAATTGTTTGATGACTACTTGTAGTACTTGTATGATGTATTTGATTGAAGTTTTTGATTCACATTAACTTGAATGTATAGATTACATGGCTCAAAATTTCCAGTTGTGACAACAACCATTACAGACCATTCCAAAGGAGGTCAGCTCCTTGGGAACATCCTTCTTGCATTAAGTTTCCTAATCTTAAACAGATTGAAAATTCTAACTTTGAAACATTTCCAGATTCCATTTTGACTTATCCCTTCTGAACAAGAGTTTCCTCCTTACAGACTATGTCAATATGGTCCTTCCAGAATTATCACTATACTACCAACTGTCCTTGAGCACCCAATCATTGGTAAACCTTAGATTTTCCTCGACAATTGTTTAATCCTTTTAGTCATATCCGGTTCTAAACCTTTTCCCTTCTTAATGCCCCAGGCATTTGGAAAATTTTAGAAAGGATGAATATAGCACATGTAATCGATCCTATATCCGAAGCATTTGGGAATCGATTCATGATGTCTCACATAAAGACTAAACCGGTCTTTTGCTATAACATTTCCATTTCAATTTGCCAAGTTCTCATAATTCAGATTATGAAAAGGGATGCCGTAATCATAATCGAATTTTAGTACGCAAATAATGGACCCATATACAGAATTTCCTTATGTTGAGCCATTCCAACATGAAATTCATATATATATCTTCGACTAAATGATTAAAACCTCATGATCTAAGCTTATAGATTTGAGATGAAGTATAATTTCCTCTCCCTTAATTATAGCAAAACAACTCTTTCCCAATTGAAACTTTTGTTTTCTATAATTAACATTGCTAACTTGCAATACTTATCATAATTATCATGCTCCCACTAACATGATGATTATTAGCATAACACTTATGCCCCTACTAGCTTTGACATGTACTCAGAAATCAGCTGACTTTCTTACCAAAGTTCAGATTTCTGATACTAGATTGTTTTGATAAAACTTTATCAAAATCATACACCTTCCCTTAGATAGCACACTTGTGTATCTAAACAATTATGAAGAGGGATGCCATCATAATGGTTAGACCTTTTTGCCACTTCTCACAAGTCCAGGTTAGTGTGCCGGTTAACCACACACGCTCCACTAACGACTTTGAGAATGCAAATATCACAATTGCTATCTAGCTAAAATCTACTTAGTGAAAGTGTTTCCTCACCATCATTTTCATGAATCGGAGAGAAACCTTATGACACTTAGATTTAATGGTGTATGTGTTCTTATCCAGGTGAATTGTCAAAACCATAGTCACAAGACAAGGATAATGACAAATCCAAACTCATATGGATTGAACTCAATCTTAACTTCTTGCCACCTGGCAGCTCAAGGGCCTGCCATTGCTTCGAAGTTGTTGTGCAACACATTGAGAACTCTAAGAACTCATATGCAAAGCCAATTTTAACTAGAATGGGCACAGAATATGTCAACACGATAGGTTATAAACCTCAAGTCGTGTGCTAGTGAAGAACTTCAGGTTTATTCTTGATTAGTTCTTGAGACTTTCAAGACCTTTAAGACTCCCACTATCCTCTTGACATATAAGACTCCCTTGTCAAATATCCAAGAGATAGTGTGGATTCTAATCAAGACAAACACTTCACAAAATTGACCTAAGTTGGTCTTTGTTTTATCCAAAACATCACAACTTACCAATTTCAAATGTACAAGAGTAGAAAACTTTTACTCTTACATTTGACAAGTGTTTTAAACCTTCTTTAAAACATGTCACTCAAGTTACAATCTTGGAGTATGACTCTAAGACTTGTATTGGAACGAAGTATGACTCATCTTCTTGATTTAACCACTTCAACAATTCAAGTTCCTCTTCTTAGTCATAAGAATGCACTAAGATTTCCTTAGAGAACTAATTGTGCTATGGTTTCTTAATCATTAAGATGATCACAAAAACTGATACTAAAGTACTCTCCCATCTTTTCAGATTTGAGAAACTTTTATCCTTCTGCCTAATTTGATTCTTCTTATTCGCTCTGCCATACATTGGAACCTTTTCCAATGTCTCAGAATTACACTTAAGCTTGTAAGTATAATCATATTTACTGAGCTTTAGTAAACTATGACGAATAGTCTTATCAATCTTTTGTGGTGGACTTGACCAGTGCACAAGAATGTGTACTCGATCCCTTAGTCCTTCACTTGACTCAAACATCCATGTGAACAAGTAATTAGTCTTAATTTTCCAATACTTGAAAGTTCTCATTCATCATGCTATACAACTTGCATGATTCCAAGTTCCGGTCCAAATGAAACTTAGGTGATGAGAATCTTTCCTTATTTGGTAAATTTAGAGATTACCACAAATGAAAGAATCAATTTCATATTTCCACTCTTGCTATTAATGGAATCATATAAGCAACAATTTTTCCTTAAATGCCATTGTAAGGATATTTTAAAATAAATAAAATCTAAAATTTTCTTTTATTTTAAAACTTTGCGGAAAAACTTATCCTTACAATCCATATGAAAACTTGTTGTTATCTATTCCTAAACAATATCTCATAACTCCTAAGAAGTAGCTCAAGAATCCGATCTTCAAACTACGCGTTAGAAATCCATCTACGCGATCAGATTTAGCATATTCTTTCTTTAAGCTTGTTTACTTTTCTTTGATTCTTAAAACATCAACATGTGACCCAGTCACATCATGTATCAAGAATCTCAGATTAGAAACTTAGCAGAGTTAGATAGTGGACTTTACCTGAAGTAGAGTCAAACTTATTGACTTCAACATCCTTAGGTAAATTTGGCAGATTCGTAACCAATGCCCCTTTGATAATGGTACACGGGACTATCACATACTTAGCTTTTCTCCTTACCATTTGGTCAACCGAGTTTACTATGGCCGATCCCTTTCCACTAAGAAGAGAGAGCTTTACTAGATATCCAATGTCATCATTGTCAATGTCAATAAAGTTTTAGGAAGTTGATCTTATCAAATAGATAAGATCATTAAGGGTCTTGTCATAGTCTGTTTCATAGGTGTTCCAAAAGAACTCACTATGTGACTTAGAAAGTGATTGAACCACCAACTTTCTCAAGACTTTGACACCCAACTCTCCCGGCTTGTCAATATGTGACTACATCTCCAAGATGTGACCACACATAGACCTTGCCTTGCCAATAGGGCTTGAGTGACCTTAAACTTTTCAAGAACTTGTGGGTTAAGGAGAATAATTTGAAGAGGTAAAGAAGTATGATTTCCAAGGGACATCATCTTCATTTAGGAAAGCTTGTTTCAAGAGATTTGGGAAGATCATAAATGTCTAAACCAAACATGTTTTGGGAGATATTCAAGATAGTTGATCTTAAGTCCTTAATATAACACCCAATATGAAATATTAAGGCTAGGACCCAACAAACTATTTTATAACTTAGAAGAGGTATGCCGTAATCCAAGCTATAAAATATTTGAAGGTAGGTGAATGACGATTCACCAATTTCCACCAAGATAAACGAAATGTATTATTAGGTTTTAATTGGTTTTTGAAACTCCTAGATCTTTGAGATTCATTGAACTGTTCAATGGCACGTTTCAATCTCGAGTGTGCCCTTCAGGTTTTGTGACTGGGATGCCGAGGATCACAAAACAAGGTGTGAAGTAACCATGCAAATTACATGGTACCCTTAAGTGTTTACCCCTCAATCGATGTGCCGGTTAACCACACACGCTCCATCGATACTATGATAAACATTAAGTTACCCTTTACCTATCTTGTTAAATACGAGTTAGTGTGCCGGTTAACCACACACGCTCCACTAACCGACTTAAACAAAGTGCAAAGTGTAATTTCATGGATTAGCACCTTATTCACATTTTCCTAAGTAACTAAGATTGGGTATTATTAAAAGTTTAGTTACTTAGTATTTATCATTAATACTTTTAATGAAGGGAGAATTCTAGTCCTGTCAAACCCGTTCGGCTAACGACCCTCCACCAGTCAAGCAAGCGGTGGGTGAGAGTGGACACCCATTAAGTTGCCATTTTATAGGCAACAACCTTATACCCACCTTATAGACCGGCTTCGTGAATGAGGCGTACTAGCGGTAAGACTGACTTTACTCTTCTACATATATATATATATATATATATATATATATATATATATATATATATATATTATTAACTTATAATATTATAATGTATAAGGGTTGAATTTTAACTTTTAAAATTATAAGGGCTAACTTGGAATTAAAGTATTCATAAGAGAAAGCTTTACAAATTCCAAAACTTGAGGGCAAGTTTTGAAACTATTCAAAACTAATAAATTCCATAACTTATGTGTTTAAAGTAGTTTTAATCCAAAAACTCTTCAAGTTCCATAACTTAAGTACAAGTTATGGAAGACTTTAAACTAATAAAAAACTAACTTTTCTTTATTTTATAACTTATGGAATTAATTAAGGTTACACTTTTTGTTTTTTTTTAAATATTATTTAATGAAGAGACTCTTGGTCCTCCATAACTTGAGGACAAGTTATGGAGTCATAAAACCATTTAATTAGAACTAGACTCTTCATTTTTTGTAACCTTTGCCAACTATTATGAGTTTTTATGAAACTTAAATGTGACTTTTCATATAACTTGAGGACAAGTTACAAAAACACATTTTAGAATCAACTCTTAGATTAATTTGGATTGAAAACAACTATTTCACTCAACTTTTCTATTAATCTAAGCAACTCATAAGAACCAGATAATTCAAATCAAACTTTTTTCATGTAATTAGTCTAAACCTTAAACTAATACAAAACATGAATCTATTGACAATTATCTTTGAAATTGGATTAGTATGAACATTACCACATCAAAAACAAGTTTATAAGTCCAAAAACATCTTAGGGTAATGTTCCTAGTCCAATTCTAGCCAAAAAAAGTCGAATTTATGATGTCTGGGGGTCCAACTCGTCGAGTGCACGAACCAACTCGGCGAGTTGGATGCTTTTTGCCTTGGACTCAGCGAGTCCATTCATAGACTCGGCGAGTCTGCTGGGCAGACAGCATCAAAACTCGATTTTCCAGCTTCTTTTGCAAGTATAACAAGAAAACAAACCTGGCTCTGATACCACTGTTGGGTTTTGAGCATTCTAACAATCCTAAGTGTACATGCAACCCTAAATACCTTGGATCTATGTTTTCTCTATTATACATGCAAATAAGAACATCCAAGGTATTATCCTAATCTAGCATATAAAATAATGAATATAACAAGATAGAATACATACCTCTTTCATGTAGAAAGTCTTCATGAAGCTTGAGTGCCAAGTGCCCCAAGTGTGACACCTCAAATGGTTCACACAACACCAAATACACTTGGAATAACTTGAGAGAAATCTACAACTCATGAAATCGGCTAGCCCTTCATTACTCACACTAGTGGCCGATTTTTGTCAAGAATAAGATCTTTATATAGTGTTACAATTAGGGTAAACCCTAATTGTCATGACTTTCCATTTCCTTGGATCCATGGGTTCAAATACACCATGGAGCATCCATGGACCATCCTATGGGATTTAGCCCAACTTGATTATCCATGGAGCATTAGCCCACTATACAAGTATGGATGATTTACACAATCAACCCATATATTTAATTAGTCTTCTTTTGATCACTTAATTAATCCAAGATTAATTCTTGATCAATACTAATTAAATAATCTTATTATTCTTATTATTAATATACTAGAACTTATAATATATTAATAACCATAAGTATCTTATTTCTCTCATTATAGTCTATCCAAGTGCATGATACCATGCAACCCAAATGGACCATGCCGGGTTGGGTCAAGTCTTACCAATTATAGTTATGGACTTAGACATTAATCCAACAGTCTCCCACTTGGATAAGTCTAAACTAATATTGCGCATGACTTCAGGAACCAACTGGCAATCGTAGCTCTCAAAAGCTTCTGTCGAACTCTGACCTTGTCGATGAACTCTGACCTTTGTCAATGACTTGTCCATTAGATAAGGGATCATATATTCCTCCATTCTAGATATCATATGGACTAAGACATGGATTATAATCATTCTCTCTGTCCATTTTTTGTTTCCCGATTTACGATTTATGATGACTGACTAACTGAACAAATCAAATCAGTCCTGGCCCGGCCGAGCACTTCCATTTGCCATCATCAAATCATCGAGGGGCCCACAGATATCGATTTTATCCCGAAGGTAAAAGGAATGGATAAACTTCGACTCATATGGCTTGTTCTACTACTTGTTGAATCATACACAAAGACACGTTCTATAGCACCGAGTTACCAAATGTGTTTTCGTGCAATCAATGTACTATCAACTCATAGTAACAACTCATATCTCTAGGTTTGAAGAATATAAGATATTATCGTCTCATGATCACTCGTGATAAAATCCATGAAGTGATTCCAGTGAGCGCGGGTTGAATCCAATACTCAGAACTTATGAGCACTGATGAGTGTTGTAGCCTTTTGTCCAACACCTTAGAACTCTACAAGCCAACCCATGACAGTCTTAATTCATATCTACTTCCAACATATGACCGACTGTGGATGGTTTGAATAACTTAGTCATTCCGGAAGAATAACCCAGTTTATTCGGGAAGTCAAAACATGCAAAGTGAAACACAATAATAATTGAATCCAATATGGTATCAAAACCTATGAACATAAATAAAACACCTTTTATTTATCACCATATGATTACACATTATTCATTGTATACTGTTTCAGCTATCAACTTTATTCTTGAATTTAAAACAATAGTTGTCCCATGCTCCAAGCATGTACACTATGTTTTCTAAACACTAGTCATGCCATACACCAAGTATGCATACTATGTTTGTCTATGATCTTTACTTTCTGAACTAGATCCATTGAACATAACTTCAATGATTCTCTTTTCACACTCCCAAATCCTTACTGCAGATGCAAGAATTCCAAATTCATGCCATTTACTGAAATCTGTTAGATTCTAAACTTATATGCATTGAACCTCTTGTAATGATTATGCACAAAGTCAGAAGGACTTGACAACAACCATTACAGACCATTCCAAAGGAGATCAGCTCCTTGGGAACATCCTTCTTGCATTAAGTTTCCTAATCTTAAACAGATTGAAAATTCTAACTTTGAAACATTTCCAGATTCCATTTTGACTTATCCCTTCTGAAAAAGAGTTTCCTCCTTACAGACTATGTCAATCCTTCCAGAATTATCAGTATACTACCAACTGTCCTTGAGCACCCAATCATTGGTAAACCTTAGATTTTCCTCGACAATTGTTTAATCCTTTTAGTCATATCCGGTTCTAAACCTTTTCCCTTCTTAATGCCCCAGGCATTTGGAAAATTTTAGAAAGGATGAATATAGCACATGTAATCGATCCTATATCCGAAGCATTTGGGAATCGATTCATGATGTCTCACATAAAGACTAAACCGGTCTTTTGCTATAACATTTCCATTTCAATTTGCCAAGTTCTCATAATTCAGATTATGAAAAGGGATGTCGTAATCATAATCGAATTTTAGTACGCAAATAATGGACCCATATACAGAATTTCCTTATGTTGAGCCATTCCAACATGAAATTCATATATATATCTTCGACTAAATGATTAAAACCTCATGATCTAAGCTTATAGATTTGAGATGAAGTATAATTTCCTCTCCCTTAATTATAGCAAAACAACTCTTTCCCAATTGAAACTTTTGTTTTCTATAATTAACATTGCTAACTTGCAATACTTATCATAATTATCATGCTCCCACTAACATGATGATTATTAGCATAACACTTATGCCCCTACTAGCTTTGACATGTACTCAGAAATCAGCTGACTTTCTTACCAAAGTTCAGATTTCTGATACTAGATTGTTTTGATAAAACTTTATCAAAATCATACACCTTCCCTTAGATAGCACACTTGTGTATCTAAAAAATTATGAAGAGGGATGCCGTAATCACAATGGTTAGACCTTTTTGCCACTTCTCACAAGTCCAGGTTAGTGTGCCGGTTAACCACACACGCTCCACTAACGACTTTGAGAATGCAAATATCACAATTGCTATCTAGCTAAAATCTACTTAGTGAAAGTGTTTCCTCACCATCATTTTCATGAATCGGAGAGAAACCTTATGACACTTAGATTTAATGGTGTATGTGTTCTTATCCAGGTGAATTGTCAAAACCATAGTCACAAGACAAGGATAATGACAAATCCAAACTCATATGGATTGAACTCAATCTTAACTTCTTGCCACCTGGCAGCTCAAGGGCCTGCCATTGCTTCCAAGTTGTTGTGCAACACATTGATAACTCTAAGAACTCATATGCAAATCCAATTTTAACTAGAATGGGCACAGAATATGTCAACACGATAGGTTATACACCTCAAGTCATGTGCTAGTGAAGAACTTCAGGTTTATTCTTGATTAGTTCTTGAGACTTTCAAGACCTTTAAGACTCCCACTATCCTCTTGACATATAAGACTCCCTTGTCAAATATCCAAGAGAAAGTGTGGATTCTAATCAAGACAAACACTTCACAAAATTGGCCTAAGTTGGTCTTTGTTTTATCCAAAACATCACAACTTACCAATTTCAAATGTACAAGAGTAGAAAACTTTTACTCTTACATTTGACAAGTGTTTTAAACCTTCTTTAAGACATGTCACTCAAGTTACAATCTTGGAGTATGACTCTAAGACTTGTATTGGAACGAAGTATGACTCATCTTCTTGATTTAACCACTACAACAATTCAAGTTCCTCTTCTTAGTCATAAGAATGCACTAAGATTTCCTTAGATAACTAATTGTGCTATGGTTTCTTAATCATTAAGATGATCACAAAAACTGATACTAAAGTACTCTCCCATCTTTTCAGATTTGAGAAACTTTTATCCTTCTGCCTAATTTGATTCTTCTTATTCGCTCTGCCATACATTGGAACCTTTTCCAATGTCTCAGAATTACACTTAAGCTTGTAAGTATAATCATATTTACTGAGCTTTAGTAAACTATGATGAATAGTCTTATCAATCTTTTGTGGTGGACTTGACCAGTGCACAAGAATGTGTACTCGATCCCTTAGTCCTTCACTTGACTCAAACATCCATGTGAACAAGTAATTATTCTTAATTTTCCAATACTTGAAAGTTCTCATTCATCATGCTATACAACTTGCATGATTCCAAGTTCCGGTCCAAATGAAACTTAGGTGATCAGAATCTTTCCTTATTTGGTAAATTTAGAGATTACCACAAATGAAAGAATCAATTTCATATTTCCACTCTTGCTATTAATGGAATCATATAAGCAACAATTTTTCCTCAAATGCCATTGTAAGGATATTTTAAAATAAATAAAATCTAAAATTTTCTTTTATTTTAAAACTTTGCGGAAAAACTTATCCTTACAATCCATATGAAAACTTGTTGTTATCTATTCCTAAACAATATCTCATAACTCCTAAGAAGTAGCTCAAGAATCCAATCTTCAAACTACGCGTTAGAAATCCATCTACGCGATCAACATGTGACCCAGTCACATCATGTATCAAGAATCTCAGATTAGAAACTTAGCAGAGTTAGATAGTGGACTTTACCTGAAGTAGAGTCAAACTTATTGACTTCAACATCCTTAGGTAAATTTGGCAGATTCGTAACCATTGCCCCATTCTTTGGCAATATAAACATATGGACCCTTTGATAATGGTACACGGGACTCATCTCTTCTATCTCAGCCTCTGTACTCGGACTCTGAGTCTTACTTAGTTTGGCATTACTCTTGATCAGTAACTCTCCTTTCTTGGAATTCGGCATGTTGAATCTATTCAGCACCTTCTCCAAGTAGGTACTCTGACTAAGTCCAATTAGTCTTTTACTCATGTCTCTCAAAATCCTTATCCCTAGGATATAGGCAGCTTCTCCAAGATCCTTCATAGCGATCTTCACCTCCAACGGATAATCATGCTCCCCAGGGGTGTCACTAAACCTCTTGCTGAGAGCAAGATATACAAAGGTCGGGTGTCTCTTAAATAAAAAAGAACCAAAGCCAAAACACCGTTCCCCAAGAATGTCCATAAATAGTTATATACACATTAAGCATAAACAATGAAACAAAAAAAATGAGATATGGAGGAGATGCATACCAGTAACTACATCTGGTGCTGCATGAGCCTCCACCTCTTGCTGAGAGCAAGATATACAAAGGTCGGGTGTCTCTTAAATCAAAAAGAACCAAAGCCAAAACACCGTTCCCCAAGAATGTCCATAAATAGTTATATACACATTAAGCATAAACAATGAAACAAAAAAAATGAGATATGGAGGAGATGCATACCAGTAACTACATCTGGTGCTGCATGAGCCTCCTCAGCTGTTAGCTGGTGTGACATCCCGAAATTTAGGTCAAGGACTATGGACGGTCAATTCATAGAAAATCTCTTTGTAATTTAACTCATCGAGTTTTAGTGCATCTTTTGTAAATTAAATGAGTTCATTTAAACTATTATAATATAGCATATAGTATTTTACTTCAAAATGTGTAAACTGGCAAACGAATCAAACAATTCAAACTGCAACCGTAGTTAACGCGTTTGAAAATTTGAAATTTCGTATTAAGCAGTTGAGCAAAAAAGACTCTAGTCTTGCAGTACATGTTTCCTTGTTTCTGAAAATATAAAGAACATCCAAAACGGAGTTCGTATGCAAAAGATACGACTGTTTTAAGAATCCAAACCAGTATAATACTAATTTTCTTAAAAGTGCTAAAACCGTTTCTATCAGTTGAGAGACTTACACACCCTATAAGAGAATTCAGAGAACGCTTTTGGACTCAGGTCATAGTCTGTTATTTAATTTCATACTAGAAATTTTTTTAACAAAAATATTTGAAAAAGTCGAAAAATCGGACGTTCTAGGTCCAATTAAACGCGAATCTTTAAACACGATTTCCCGGAATTCTACAACTCGAAAAATCAATCCGTCTGAGTTTTTGAAAATTATTTGTTATCGAGATCGATGGCAAACAATCGAGAAAGTTAGAAAATAATTATAAAAGTACAAAAGAATTCGTTTTTAAATGGTTTGAGACCTCTACACTATACCAGCCAGATATGGGCTAGTACAATACATCAAAACAATACACAAATACATGAATAATTAAGCAATACATCAATACACATACAAAATACATACTTATTAAATCAATGGATGGCTTGCTTACAAGTCTCACACAAAATACACCAATTACACACTCAAATACAAAATCAAATACAAAGTACACCATATATATATATATATATATATATATATATATATATATATATATATATATATATATATATATATATATATACCAATTACACACTCAAATACAAAATCCACCAAATATATATACACAATTATGGGCAAAAGAAAACAAATTAAAAGCTATTATTTTCTTTCACGTTTCAACTTAAACCAAGACCTCTCACAAAGTAAACATTTTTTTAGACAAAACCGGAAAGGAAATGTGTTTCCTTTCTCAATTGAATTTGTCAAACCCAAATGAAATTATGAAACACTCCTGAAACATCAAACCCACAAACACTCCTGAATTCGTCACCTTCTTCAGCTCCTCTCCCTCTTCCTTTTCTTTCCCTGTCAAATGAAACAACCAAACATTCATTCATGAGTTTCTGCCAAGAAAACACACTACTAGAAGATGGATTGTATCTATGAAAGCCAAGAGGCAGCAACCTCGTTTCCTTCCCCTCGTCCTCACGACGAACACAACAAAGCCAAACACCCACTGATTTCTTCCTTCTTTCTCCTGTCAAAAATAAAACCCAAACAGGCAAACACACACCAAAGTCCCATTGATTTCAGTCAAAAAAATAATAAATAAATAAATAAAAAGTGAAAAAGAAAACCAGAAGCAACAAGGAGACTGCCGGAGCAGCCTCCGTCGCATCTTCCCTTCCTTCCCGACGAGCTCCGCTGCCAAACACCCCCACTCGAACTACTATTGTTGTTAGTTTCCTCCCACTAGACCCCCTCTTCTTGCCTCGCCCCTCGCCCCTCTCCCTCGCATTTCCCTTCGCACCCCGCTATCGGGACTGAAGCAAGCAGCCGAGAAACTGCTTGATCAGCCCCTCGCTGCTTCCACCAAGATCACGAGCAGCCTCGCTGCTTCTTCCTGTAACAGCCCGGATTCCCAGGTATTATTCATTTTTATATTTTTGGTAAATTGTGAGGAGACTCGGCGAGTTGGAACCTAGACTCGCCGAGTATGATCGCGGATTTGGATGCGGGTTCGCGTCCGGACTCGGTGAGTCCACGAGTGGACTCGGCGAGTCCACGCTGTTTAATGAAACCCTAATTTCCCGGCCTTGAGCCCTATTTAAAGGACCTTATACCCCTTCATTGTGGCTACCTTCGACCTTGAGAGCACCAGAGCAGCTGACAGTCCTTGTGAGTGAAATAAGAGGCCATTATTCACCATTTTTGTGTGTATTTGCAAGAAAGGAAGAGGAAGGCCAAGCTAGGAGAGTTGGGGAGCTCGGATCTACTTCCATTTCGGCAGAGGAAGCTATTTGAGGTAACAATCAGAGCTTATTCTCGTGTTTTTCTTGATATGGTCAAATCTAGGGTTTCTTCATGCCTTGTTTGCCTTGTATTTGGAGTGTGAGAGGTCCCATGGGGAAATGGTACCTAGATCTGGACCTTAGTAGCTCCAGAGAGTCCCAAATGCTCTGCTTTATGCCTTTCCTTTTGAGTTGGGGGCTTAGGTTGCCATTTTAGATGTCATTTCACCAAAAGAAGCCTTGTAGGCATTGCATGGTAGCCAAGATTGTGACTTTACGTGATGAATGTGCTTGGGAGGGCTAGATCTATGAGTTGTTGGAGCGGATCTGACCTCAGGAGCGAGATTGAGTTGATGCATGGCATGGACTCGCCGAGTCCGAAGAACAGACTCAGCGAGTAGCATGATGATTGTCCTTAAGCACTCAGTGAGTGGTCTTGCCAAGTTAAGGGTTGACTTAGTGAGTCAGGGAGAGTTGGAGAGGGTTGACAGATGGACTGAGTCGAGTTGAGTCGTGGTGGCCCCGCGATTCATGCCAGGTGGAACTCGTCGAGTCAGGTAAGTACTCGACGTGTCAAAAAAGGTTTCTAGGGAGTCAGTGAACACGTATAGACTCGCCGAGTCGCTTTAGTGCACTCGCCGAGCCCGGTCAAAGTTGACCGTTGACCGTTGAACAGAGTTGACCAGTGTTGACTTGATAGGGGTAGTCAACCTTAGTTGAGAAAGTGTTAATTAGAGATATATTGTGTTATAGGAGGATTATAGCTCGGAGGATCGAGCGCGAGTGATTTCCGGGATTTGCGAGTTATCGAAATACGCAAGGTGAGTCTTCTCACTATACTTTACCTTGAGTAGGTAATCAGAGTTATGTGATAGAGTATTTGTATGCTATATGTATGTTATGTGTTGTACTACATTATTTCTATGTGATTTATGATGTGCATGTTTATAGAATTGGAACCGGAAGGTTCCTAGAGTTAGAACCAGTGGGTTCACAGAGTAGGGTCTACGGACCCACAGAGTTATAGCCTCGAGTGGCTAATATGTGTTATGTGTGTTATTTTGGGGAACTCACTAAGCTTTGTGCTTACAGTGTTAGTGTTGTTTGTTTCAGGTACTAGTGATGACCGTGGGAAGGAGCCGGCTTGATCTGTACACACACATGGGATTTTTATGATATGTGATCTTGGGATTTTGTATGATATGGATTGGAGTTTTAAAACATTGATGTTTTTATGAAAATCAAATGGAAATGTTTTTATAATATGCGAAAAATTATTTTGAAATTTACGGTGTTACAAGTTGGTATCAGAGCCTTGGTTTGAGGGATTCGAGTACACCTTCGGGCGTATTTGAACTCAAACTGAGGATTTGAGAAGTATTTTCAAAAAGACTAAAAGATTTTTGGAATAACGCAGAGCAGAGTTGTGTGTATGATCACTCCGCGCCCGAACGGTGATTTCCCAAAATACCCTCATGTTATGTGATATTAATATTGATATGATGTATTCTCATGCTAGAGTAGGCTAGGTACTCCTATTAGGACTAGAGTGGCCTGGTTTGTGATGCCTTAGCCTAGGGAGTGGTGAGCTGCTATGAGATGCTTGAGAGGGAGTAGGTAGCAGCGAGGGGCCTATGAGAGATTTGTTAGAGAGTGGATTGTGCATGATAGAGTACTTGGAATTTGGGATCCGAAGAGGAGGACTTGGGGTGTATTCTGATACGGTGCGGATAGGAGTATTGGGCCCGTACTACTGAAAGCACCGGAGCGGTGTACAGCCCAAGTAAGAATCTTTGGAATACCAAGGATTAAGGAGGGATGAGTTGTCGAGTGTGAGTATGCTCGAATGGATTCTAATATATCGTATGTTGTATTTCAGAGGTAGATCATGGTGAGGACACGTCTGATGCCAGAGAGCAGTGAGACCAGTGATGAGGAGATCCGCCGGATCATCCACGAGGAGGTGGCTGCGGCCATCAGGGCAGAGATACCAGAGATGTTCGGGTCTATTAAGACCACGCTGATTGAGACCTTTGACGAGCGTTATGCCGCTCTTTCTAAGGCTGCTGTTGCAGCGGCCACCGCAGCTATTGCTGCCGCGAGGCCACAGGGTGGTGATGCGTTGCTGTTCCAAGAGTTCAGCAACACAAAACCACCAGAGTTTGATGGGACCCAGGACTCGGTGGTGGCTATGAGATGGATTTCTGACATGGAGGGGTGTTTCTTCACTTGCTCAACTCCTGAGAATTTGAAGGTTCGGTTCGCGCTGAACCAGCTTCACTTGGGAGCGAAGGACTGGTGGAAGTTTGTGACGGTGCACTTTACGCTTGCTGAGCTTGTGGCAGTGACCTGGGAGAGGTTCACTGTCATGTTCTGAGATGAGTACGTTCCCCAGGTGGAGAGGGTGATGAGTTTTGAGCATTCTAACACTTCCTAAGTGTACATGCAACCCTAATAACCTTGGATCTATGTTTGTCTAATTATCATGCAAAGTTGAATTCCAAGGTTATATTCCTATCTAGCATACATGGGGAACAATTTGACTTGAATCATAGATAGAATAACTTACCTTGTTGTTGCTTGAGTTCCTTGAAACCTTGTGAGCCTAGCACCCCAAGTGTGATGCCTCAAATGCTTCACACAACACCAAATGCTCTTGGAAAGACTCTTGAGATAACACACACTTCTCAAAATCGGCCAAGCCCTCTAGTTTCTTATGTCTATATGTGTGTATCCGATTTTGGTGGAGAATATGCTTCTTATATAGTGTTGACACATCTAGGGTTACACCATGTAAACCCTAATGTGTCATGACTCTTCATTTCCATGACCCATGGGTTTGTAACTCCCATGGAGCATCCATGGAGCATCCTATGGGTAGAACCCAACTTGATAATCCATGGAGCCTCTTAGCCCACTATACAAGATATGGATGATTTACATAACCAACCCATATATTTAATTAGTTATCCTTTGATCACTTAATTAATTCCAAATTAATTCTTTGATCAACTAATTAAATAATATTATTAATATATTAGAACTTATAATATATTAATAATCTCCAAATGTTATTTCTCTCATTTAGTCTATCCAATTGCATGGTGCCATGCAACCCAAATGGACCATGCCGGGTCGGGTCAAGTACAAGCCCGAAATAGTTATGGACTTAGACACCTTATCCAACAGAGGGAGCGTTTGGCCCAGGAGTTTCTAACCCTTAAGCAGGGTACTGAGTCTGTTACGGCGATTACCAGGATGTTCCATGAGAGGGCGATGTTCTGCCCTGAGCACGTGTCCACCGAGCAGGCACGTATGAGCCGATATCTGAGTATTTTGAGGAGAGACATTTGGGAGCTCGCGGCGAACTCCTCGTATCGGACATTTCCCGAGCTTTAGGAAAATGCCCGAAAGAGGGAGATTGAGCTAGAGACTCAGGCCAGGGAGGAGGCGGAGTCTCAGGGGAGGGATCGGCGACCGGCACAGTCTCAGCCGGCAGCCAAGTAGGCCAAGCCCGCTGATCCCAAACCAGGGAGCCAGAAGGGCCGCACTTGTGGGAAGTATGGCAAGGGTCATGATGGAGTCTGTAGAGCGGGATCTTGCTACAAGTGTGGCAAGGAGGGGCACATGGCGAAGGACTGCCCCAAGGGATTTGCGGTGTGTTTTCACTGCAATCACACCGGACACCGGAAGGCAGAGTATCCGCAGTTGCGAGGATCATCTCAGGGAGCACCTCAGGGATCTGCCCCTGCCACCATCAGAGCTACTGAGAGTCGGCTAGTGAAGGTCGAGGCGCCGAGGGCACGAGGGAGAGCTTTTCAGCTGACCGCGGAGGAGGTCCGCACAGCGGCCGATGTCGTGGCTGGTATGTTTTCTTTCGTGTATTTATTTTGATGTTGAAATATTATGCTAATATTATGTTATGCGTAGGTACTTTTCTTGTGAATTCTGTACCTGCCTTGGTGTTATTTGACTCAGGTGCGAGTCGGTCTTTTGTATCTTTGGCTTTTAGTCAGCATATCAATGTTAGTTGTGAGGCGTTGAGTCGGCCTCTGAGAGTTTCCATAGCTGACGAGAGGGGGATATATGCCACGGAGGTTCTCCGAGGGTGCGTAGTCGAGATTTTCGGTGTTGAGTTCCCGATTGATCTGGTTCCTATTGCGATGGGTGATATCTGTGTCATTGTGGGCATGGACTGGTTGAGCAGATTCGGTGCGGTTATCGACTGCGAGCAACAGCTGGTGACCATACGAGACCCTAGTGGGGGAGTTATTTCGGTATACGGCGAGGGTACACGTTCAGGATCGGCGTTTTGTCCGGCCGCTAGGGCGAGGCAGTGTCTACAGCAGGGCTGTAAGGGTTTTGTGGCGTATGTGATGGATATGCGAGTGGATTCCGAGAGACCGAGGTCAGTTGAGGAGGTTCCGGTAGTGCGTGAGTTCCCGGATGTATTTCCCGAGGATTTGCCGGGTGTGCCTCCTGTGAGGCAAGTGGAGTTCAGTACCGATTTGGTTCCGGGGGCCGCACCTATCGCTAAGGTGCCTTATCGCCTTGCACCTCCAGAGATGCAAGAGTTATCCTCACAGCTTCAGGAGCTGCTGGGGAAGGGGTTTATTCGGCCGAGCAGATCGTCGTGGGGAGCGCCTATCCTGTTCGTCAAGAAGAAGGATGGTTCACACCGGATGTACATTGATTACCGGGAGTTGAACAAACTGACGGTCAAGAACCGTTACCCGTTGCCGAGGATCGATGATTTATTCGATCAGTTGCAGGAAGCATCTTGGTTCTCCAAGACCGATTTGAGGTCTGGATATCATCAGGTGAGGGTGCGGGATGAGGACGTCCAGAAGACAGTGTTCAGGACGCGTTATGGGCATTATGAGTTTGTGGTGATGCCTTTCGGGCTCACCAATGCCCGGCAGTGTTCATGGATCTCATGAACCGAGTGTGTAGGCCGATGTTGGATCGGTCGGTGATTGTATTTATCGAGGACATTTTGGTATATTCGAAATCTAGAGAGCAGCATGAGGAGCATTTGAGAGAGGTTCTCGAAGTTTTGAGATCGTAGAGGCTTTATGCCAAATTCTCCAAGTGTGATTTCTGGTTGTGGGAGGTCCAGTTCTTAGGACATCTCGTTAACCAGGAAGGGATATTGGTCGATCTGGCCAAGGTTGAGGCGGTGATGAGTTGGGAGGTGCCGAGGTCACCCTCCGAGATCAGGAGTTTCCTAGGGTTGGCAGGGTATTATCGGAGATTTATCAAGGACTTCTCTAAGATCGCAGTGCCACTCACCAGGTTGACCCAGAAGGGTGTTGCTTTTTCATGTGGCCCCGAGCAGCAGGCCTCCTTTGAGACACTTCGCCAAAGGTTATGCGAAGCCCCGGTGTTAGCCCTCCCGGAAGGGATGGAGGACTTTGTGGTATAATGTGACGCATCGATTCTGGGATTGGGGGCGGTGTTGATGCAGAGGGGGCATGTGATAGCATATGCATCGAGGCAGCTGAAGCCTCATGAGATGAGATACCCCACCCATGATCTTGAGTTGGGGGCAGTGGTGTTCGCCCTCAAGATTTGGCGTCACTACCTGTATGGGGTTCGGTGTACGATATACACGGACCATAAGAGTTTGAAATATTTGATGGATCAGCCCAACCTAAATATGCGACAGAGAAGGTGGTTGGATGTGGTCAAGGATTATGATTATGAGATCCTATACCACCTGGGCAAGGCTAATGTTGTAGCCGATGCACTGAGCCGCAGGGCGGAGAGCACCCCGCTGCGGGACGTATGTTTGAGATTGACCGTGGTAGCTCCAGTGTTGGATGCTATTCGTGGGGCACAGGCCGAGGCTGTGCAACCTGAGATGCAGAAGAAATAGCGGGTTGTTGGTTTGGTTTTAGAGTTCGTTACCGATGGTAGGGGGCTTATGACATTTCAGGGGCGTATCTGGGTGCCGGTTGTGGGAGGAACGCGTACCGTTTTGATGGAAGAGGCTCATCGGTCGAAATTTTCGATCCATCCTGGGGCCACTAAGATGTATTTGGACATGAGAAAGGAGTATTGGTGGACCTGTATGAAGAGGGATGTTGCGTGGCTTGTTGAGAGGTGCTTGACCTGCCGTAAGGTTAAGGCCGAGCACTAGAGGCTACATGGTATGTTGCAGCCATTGGAGGTTCCCGAGTGGAAGTAGGAACAGATCACCATGGATTTCATCACCAAATTGCCAAGGACTGCCAGAGGAGTTGATGCAATTTGGGTGATTGTGGACAGGTTGACGAAGAGCGCTCATTTCCTTGCAATCAACGAGAGTTCTTCAGCAGAGAAATTGGCAGAGGTGTATGTGAGGGAATTGGTATCTCGGCATGGGGTGCCGATCTCGATTGTTTCAGACCGCGATGTGCGTTTCACTTCCAGATTCTGGAAGAAGTTTCATGAGGAGTTGGGTACTAGACTGCATTTTAGTACCGCATATCATCCCCAGACAGACGGTTAGAGTGAGCGGACGATTCAGACGCTTGAGGACATGCTCCGGGCATGTGTGTTGGATTTCGGGGGTAGCTGGGATGCATATTTGCCTTTGGCAGAGTTTTCCTACAACAACAGCCATCATTCGAGCATTGGTATGCCGCCCTTTGAGTTGTTGTATGGGAGGAGGTGTCGGACCCCCATTTGCTGGGGAAAGGTTGGACAGCAGGTGATGGGCAGTACAGAGATCGTGCTTCAGACGACAGAGCAGATCCAGCAGGTCAGACATAGGCTGTTGACCGCTCAGCGTCGTCAGCAGAGTTATGCAGACAGACGCCGGTCCAAGCTTGAGTTTCAGGTCGGCGACCTTATACTCCTGAAGGTCTCTCCTTGGAAAGGAGTGATTCGATTCAGGAAGAGGGGCAAATTGGGCCCCAGATATATTGGTCCATTCCGAGTGATCGCGAGGGTAGGCTGGGTAGCCTATCGTTTGGATTTGCCAGCAGAACTGGGGCAAATTCACAACACTTTCCATGTGTCGCAGCTGAGGAAGTGTATAGCCGATGAGTCGGCTGTGGTTCCATTAGAGGATATTCAGGTGGATGCGAGCCTGAATTATGTTGAGACACCAGTGGCCATCAGAGATCGAAAAATCAAGGTTCTGAGGAACAAGGAGGTACCCCTGGTTTTGGTTCAGTGGCAGCATCTAAAGGGGTCCGAGATGACTTGGGAACCGGAGCGTGAGATGCGTGAGCAGCATCCAGAGTTATTTGCAGAGCGAGACTTCGAGGGCAAAGTCTAGTTCTAGTGGGGGAGAATTGTAACAACCCAGATTCCCAGGTATTATTCATTTTTATATTTTTGGTAAATTGTGAGGAGACTCGGCGAGTTGGAACCTAGACTCGCCGAGTATGATCGCGGATTTGGACGCGGGTTCGCGTTCGGACTTGGCGAGTCCACGAGTGGACTCGACGAGTCCATGCTGTTTAATGAAACCCTAATTTCCCGGCCTTGAGCCCGATTTAAAGGACCTTATACCCCTTCATTGCGGCTACCTTCGACCTTGAGAGCACCAGAGCAGCTGACAGTCCTTGTGAGTGAAATAAGAGGCCATTATTCACCATTTTTGTGTGTATTTGCAAGAAAGGAAGAGGAAGGCCAAGCTAGGAGAGTTGGGGAGCTCGGATCTACTTCCATTTCGGCAGAGGAAGCTATTTGAGGTAACAATCAGAGCTTATTCTCTTGTTTTTCTTGATATGGTCAAATCTAGGGTTTCTTCATGCCTTCTTTGCCTTGTATTTGCAGTGTGAGAGGTCCCATGGGGAAATGGTACCTAGATCTGGACCTTAGTAGGTCCAGAGAATCCCAAATGCTTTGCTTTATGCCTTTCCTTTTGAGTTAGGGGCTTAGGTTGCCATTTTAGATGTCATTTCACCAAAAGAAGCCTTGTAGGCGTTGCATGGTAGCCAAGATTGTGACTTTACGTGATGAATGTGCTTGGGAGGGCTAGATCTATGAGTTGTTGGAGCGTATCTGACCTCAGGAGCGAGATTGAGTTGATGCACGGCATGGACTCGCCGAGTCCGAAGAACAGACTCAGCGAGTAGCATGATGATTGTCCTTAACCACTCAGTGAGTGGTCTTGCCAAGTTTAGGGTTGATTCAGTGAGTCAGGGAGAGTTGGAGAGGGTTGACAGATGGACTGAGTCGAGTTGAGTCGTAGTGGCCCCGCGATTCATGCCAGGTGGAACTCGTCGAGTCAGGTAAGTACTCGACGTGTCAAAAAAGGATTCTAGGGAGTCAGTGAACACGTATAGACTCGCCGAGTCGCTTTAGTGCACTCGCCGAGCCCGGTCAAAGTTGACCGTTGACCGTTGAACAGAGTTGACCAGTGTTGACTTGATAGGGGTAGTCAACCTTAGTTGAGAAAGTGTTAATTAGAGATATATTGTGTTATAGGAGGATTATAGCTCGGAGGATCGAGCGCGAGTGATTTCTGGGATTTGCGAGTTATCGAAATACGCGAGGTGAGTCTTCTCACTATACTTTACCTTGAGTAGGTAATCAAAGTTATGTGATAGAGTATTTGTATTCTATATGTATGTTATGTGTTGTACTGCATTATTTCTATGTGATTTATGTTGTGCATGTTTATAGAGTTGGAACCGGAAGGTTCCCAGAGGTAGAACCAGTGGGTTCACAGAGTAGGGTCTACGGACCCACAGAGTTATAGCTTCGAGTGGCTAATATGTGTTATGTGTGGTATTTTGGGGAACTCACTAAACTTTGTGCTTATAGTGTTAGTGTTGTTTGTTTCAGGTACTAGTGATGACCGTGGGAAGGCGCCGGCTTGATCTGTACACACGCATGGGATTTTTATGATATGTGATCTTGGGATTTTGTATGATATGGATTGGAGTTTTAAAACATTGATGTTTTTATGAAAATCAAATGGAAATGTTTTTATAATATGCGAAAAATTATTTTGAAATTTACGGTGTTACACTTCCCATATTCTTTCTTCGGCCTCGTCGACCCCGAAGATGCCCTCCTCCCCCTCGCGATCGTCAGCCACCTTCGACAGTCTTGTCCGTATGTTCCGCTGCTTCGATCGAGTCCTTCCCATCCCCGATCAGAAGAGGATAAGAATCGGAGATGCTTTTCCCTCTCCTTGCGATAAATCGACAAACGTCGGACCAAAAAGGAACCCTGCCTTCGTTCCTCCTTCTTGACTGCCGACGATTCGTTCGTGCATTCTATCTACTTTCGTGTTTATTCATCTTTCGTTCCCTTTGACCGATCAAACAAAAAGATGGGACATAAAAGCCCTAACTTCCCTTAGTTTAGGCCCTTAAACAAAACTAGTCCCTCCTTGAGTTTTTCTTAACAAAATAAATCCCAAATCTTCAAACTTTGAATTAAAATAAGCATTTGAGCCTCTTCAATGGAAGTTCTTAACCAAATCAGCCCAAATTTTCAAACATTAATTCCATTTGAACTATTTCAGTCCCTCCCTTGATTTATTTTAACCAAATCAGTCACTTTGGTTAATTAAATTACCAAACTCCCCCTATAGTTTTGTGAAGTTACAAATCAACCCCTATAGTGTAAATTCATTACGAAACTGTCCTAAAAGTATTTCAAAGTTCAAGAAATATGGCTTTGCGGTTTCTCACGACGAGTTTCCCAAAATAAACCGGTTTCGTACAAGTCGAACTCATGCATGAAGGGTCAGTGCTTATGGATCCTTTTTAATAATTTTAATAATTTTCAGAGGGGGGGGGGGGGGCGATAGATGTGCTTATATACTTTGATTATAGAAACATATTATCCTTTTATACAAAAATACAATAAGACTAGTTTATAAAAATGTTATTTAACAATGTAACATACTGTTACAAATAAAGTAGTATAAGCTTTTGGTATACATATTATGATTATTTTATTGTGAAATAACTAGTCCACACAACAAATTCTACAGGATACAAAAATATATGATTTTTATGCGACATTGTATATCATAAAACAAGCGAGTACATTACACTTTCATATACATACCAAGCACACTCGACTTTTATAAACTTTATACAATGAAATTCATTATTCTTAATGACTTAACCACAATTAAGTTGGGGCTGAGAGCTATTAATATACTTTAGTTTAGGACTTTTAGTGAGACTATATTCATTAGCTGATTTTAAAAACTTAGCATACTTGAAGGATTTTGAGCAGTCTAACACTCTTATGGTGTAGATGCAGCCCTAGAAACCTTGGATCTACGTTTTATCTATGATACATGCAAAAAAAAATTTCCAAGGTTTATATCCTGTCTAGCATACATGGAAAACTTTTAACCATAAAAGTAAGCAAGAAAACATACCTTGTAGTAGATTGGATTCCTTGAAAAACCTTGTGAGCCTAGCACCTCAAGTGTGATGCCTCAAATGTCTCACACAACTCCAAATGCACTTGTAACAACTTAGAGAGAAATGAAGAACACTTAGAAATCGGATAGCCCTCACTTGTATTTTTTAGTCGCTGATTTTGGTGAACAAAGTGTTGCTTATATAGTGTGTTACAATTAGGGTTACACGATGTAAACCCTAATTCTCATGACTTTTCATTTCCATGACCCATGGATTCTATAACCACCATGGAGCATCCTATGGGTTTTAGACCAACTTGATAATCCATGAAGCATTAGCCCACTATATAAGTATGGATGATTTACACAATCAACCCATATATTTAATTAGTCTTCTTTTGATCACTTAATTAATTCCAAATTAATTCTTGATCAATACTAATTAAATAATACTATTAATATATTAGAACTTATAATATATTAATAAACCATAAGTGTTATTTCTCTCATTTTAGTCTATCCAAATTCATGATGCCATGCAACCCAAATGGACCATGCTAATCAGTTCAAGTACATTACAGAAATAGTTATGAACTTAGCCACCTAATCCAACAGTCTCCCACTTGGATAAGTCTAATAACTATAACTGCAAGAATGACTTCAGGAACCGATCAGCAATCGTAGCTCTTTCAAGGTCTTGCGGAACTGAGATGATGATGATACGCCATTTAAGATAAGTGACCATATAATCCTCTATTCTAGATATCAGCCGGACAAATACGTGGAACAATGTCTTACTAATTGTCTAGCAGTTTGTTTCTCGATTTCCTGATTTGTTTAACATAGAACTTAACTGAACAAATCAACTTAGTTCTGACCGGGCCCGGTACATGGGTCAACACAAAATCATCGGGGGGCCCAGATATCGCTTCTAATGCAAGAAGGAATAGATAAACTTCTACTCATATGTTTGTTCTACTACTTGTGGAATCATACACAAAGGCACATTTTATAACATCGAGTTACCTTCGTATAATCAATGTATAACCAACCCATAGGCAACAAGTCATATCTCTAGGTTTGAAGACTTATATGATATTACCGTCTCACAATCACTCGAGATAAATTCCATGAAGTGATACCAGTGAGCGTTAGTTAAATCCAATACTCAGAACTTATGAGCACACATGAGTGTTGTAGCTATGTCCAACATCTTAGACCTCTACAGGCTAACCCATGATAGTCTTAATTCGTATCTACTTCCAACCTATAACCGACTATGGAGAATTTGAATAATATGAACCAACATAACATAATTATTATGGAAGTCAAAACATGCAAAATGAAATGATAGTATACCATTGACAAAGGATAGCAAAACTTTACTCATAAATAAATACAACTTTTATTCATCATCAAATGTCAATTACACTTTAGACATTTCAAAGCTATCTAACTACTAAAACTAATATCATCCTTCAGCCCTATGCTCCTTGCATGTTAGAGATGCTTAACCCTACCCAATCCCTACGTTAGGGGATCTGCCGGGTTCTCATCCGATGATAACCTCTTTGCAATGAGGAGTCCTTCTTTTATTCTATGTCCGATGAAATGGTATTTTCTGTCGATGTGTCTGGACCTCCCGTGATCCCTTGGTTCCTTGGCTAAGGCAACAACACTTTCACTATCACAGAAAATCTCTATAGGATTCGTTATAGTTGGTATAACTCCAAGGTCTCCAATGAAGTTCTTTAGCCATATAGCCTCCTTCGCTGCCTCGCTTGCCGCTATATACTCTGATTTGCAAGTGGAATAAGCTACTGTCTCTTGCTTGGAACTTTTCCAAGAAATTGCTCTTCCGTTTAGGGTAAAGACCCAGCCTGACTGAGAGCGGAAATTATCCCTATCAGTCTGAAAGCTAGCATCATTATACTCCAATACTCTCAAGTCATCACTCCCACCGAGGGTAAGGACCCAGTCCTTAGTCCTCCGCAAGTCCTTGAGAATTTTCTTTACCGCAATCCAGTGAGCCTGGCCAGGGTTCCCTTGATATCTTCTGACCATGCTCAATGCAAAGGCCACATCAGGACGAGTATAATTCATAACATACATGACCGAGCCTACAACAGAAGCATACGGTACTCGACTCATTTCTGCTATCTCAGCCTCTGTACTTGGACTCTAAGTTTTACTCAGTCTGGCGTTACTCTAGATCGGTAACTCTCCTCTCTTGGAATTCTGCATGCTAAATCTGTTCATCACCTTCTCCAAGTAGGTACTCTGACTAAGTCCAATTAGTCTTTTACTCCTGTCTCTCAGAATCCTTATCCTTAGGATATAGGCAGCTTTTCCAAGGGCCTTCATAGCGAAACATTTCCCAAGCCAGGACTTAACTTCCTGCAGAGTTGGGATGTCATTTCCTATGAGTAGCATGTCGTCCACATACAGTACCAAAAAACTGACTATACTCCCACTAGCCTTGACATATACAGAAGATTCCATCTGCGAGTTGCTTTGCCTTAATCCATAAATGGATTTCTCAAGCTTACCCACTCTATTAGGGTACTCTGTACTGACAAAACCCTCTGGCTAACTCATGTAGACACCCTCAGCCAACTTTCCATTAACGAAAGCGGTTTTGACATCCGTTTTCCATATTTCATAATCATGAAATGCAGCAATGGCTAACATAACCCTAATAGACTTAATCCTTGCTAGTGGTGAAAAGGTCTCATCATAATCAACTCCCGGACTTTGAGAAAATCCCTTTGCAACCAGTCACGCCTTATAAATGTGTACATTACCATCCATGTCGGTCTTCTTCTTGAAGATCCATTTGCGCCCTACTGTCTTGTGACCTGGTACATTGCCAACCAAGTTCCAAACTTGATTGTCATACATAGATTGTATCTCACTGTCCATATCCTCTTTCCATTTAGTAGCCTCAGGTCCTGCCATGGCTTCCGTGTAGCTGTTAGGTTCATCTAGACTTACCAGTGTGTTATCACTGACAAGTGTATCACCTTCCACAGTAATATGGAAACCATAGTAATGCTCAGGTGCATTCCTAACTCTTGTGGAACACCTTAGAGGTACAAAATCTTCTGTCGGATCAACATGAGTTTCCTCCACGGGTTGATTGCTAGGCTTTGAGGTTCCTTCACCACTTAACTCTTGAATTTCTTCAAGGTCAATTTGCCTTCCACTGTTTCCTTGGCTCATGAATTCTCTCTCGTGAAAGACTGCTCTCCTTGCTATAAAGACCACATTATCACTGGGTATGTAGAAGAGGTAACCAAAGGATCTCTGTGGGTAGCCGATGAAAATACACCTCTCACTTCGAGGTTCAAGCTTATCATCAGACTCGCGCCTCACGAAAGCCTCACAACCCCAAATCTTGATGTGGTCCAGATTGGGAACTTTTCTGGTCCACATCTCATGAGGTGTTTTGGCAACCTTCTTTGTAGGGACTAGATTAAGGATATGGGCCGTAGTCTCTTAGGCATACCCCCAAAATGAGATTGGTAGCGAAGCTCGACTCATCATGGAGCGAAACATATCCAACAAGGTTCGATTGTGCCTCTCAGCCACACCATTAATTTGTGGTGTCCTGGGAGGTGTCAATTGTGAGATAATCTCACATTCCTTAAGATAGTCAAGGAACTCTGTGTGGCAACTCGAAATTTCTAACTTTCATTCTTCATTGTTATCAAAGATTAGCTTCGTTTTGCTATTCTATAATGAGGTTTTTGAGTCTAAATGAGTGCTTAAAGCCTAGTATAATTGGGATACTTGTCGGAGGATGGAATAGTTAGAGTATAGCATTGGAAAAACGAGCCAAACACACCAAGTTAGGTGTGTGCGGCCGCACACTAGAGTGTGTGGCCAGCCAGCCGCACACACCCAACCACACACACCTCCAGCCGCGCTCACCTCCTATATATATGAAATCCTTGGTCTCTTGATCATTTCTTGCGTTTCATCAAAGCAAGGACTCAAAATCCTCTCAAGTATCATCCAAAAGGTAACAACTTTCACCAAGAACACCAAGAACACCATGTTTCTGGCAGCACAGTCCATCTGGCAGCACACCTGGCCGCACACATGGCCACACGCACGTGCTGGCAGCACACCTGGCCGCACACACTCATATAGTGTGTATTTTGGCCATACACTTTCTTGTATAGCCTTATAACTCTACATACAATCATATATGATTGAAACACTTCATTTTAAGTGTTTACTAGTCCCTAAGGTGGTCCCAAATTCATTAATTAGTTGTTTATAACACTAATTATATACATATATGTGCCGATATATGCTAAATAGGATTCACGTGTGTACTCAAGTCACCACTTGACACCTAGCAACAAATCCAACATTGTCATCAGAACCACTCACTCCCGATGAGTTCATACCCCTATTAATCAACCTTTTAAATGTTTTAAATGCTTTTATGGGGGGGGGGGGGAATACAAGTTAAAGACTTATAGTTATTACATCAATCACATGTGATTAATAAGTACAAACTAATGATTTTATTATCGTTCAAACTGTCTTACTTCAAACTGCTTTACAAATCCTTTTACTCATCAAATACTTTTATTTAAATTTTGTTACACGTATTATAAATTGCATGCCTGTATATGTATATTTATATAAGCAATGTTTAAACGGCATAGGAAGGCCATCCGCCCTATTTCCTTTTCCTCGATTTGGTTGTGGTCTGGTGGGATATCGGGTAGCCGTCCGAAGGTCGTTTGAATATTAATTAGATATATCATGTGTACATATATAGACATAAAAATACTTCCATACTCATGTGTACTAGTTACATCATTAGTAAGCTACCATTGGGGTAGCACAGAGTCATACAATTACTATTGCTAGATCAATGAGTCAGTTCATTCATAAGTCAATACTTATTACTAATAGAACATATACATGATATTACTAGAAGGAGAACATATACAACTATACTAGAAAGAGAACATATACAACTATACTAGAAAGAGAACATATACAACGATACTAGAACAGGAACAATACATTACATATACATACATACATTTACATAAATGTGATCCACTGTATCAGAGCATGCCTTAAATGTCATGGCCCGAGTTGTAACCAGAGTCTCTTGGAGGGAGATCGTGAGTTTGTGTATAGATCTATACTGGATTGACTATCCTACACCTTGCTGCTAGCTACAGCCGGACCTGCAGGTCTGCGGGTGCCAAACGTCATACCAATTTATGACTTACATTTGTCGTTGTTACTCAGTCGATAGTATGGTGCAATTAATCACATGATACCTTAATATAAATCCGGTTTAAGGTAGTTAGTACGTCAGTAGTTCCTATAATACAACACTACAGTACTACATTAATTTACCCTTTACATATATTCAATGATTTTTGTTACTTAAACATTAATGTACAAACTATATTTTGATAATGATAGTTATACTTGGGAAAATTACACTCGTTTACAAGAAGCGAACGCACAAAACAGTTACGCCTAGGTAGAAGGCTACTTTTAGTTGAAAATATAGGATTTTCTAGGAGTTACAAACCTTACAAACATTCATATACTTTTGTTACAAATGATTAACAACTTTTACTTCAACATCACGTTCAAACATTTGATACAAATACCGACACTAAATACTTATGAACTCACCAGCTTAATGTTGATAAACTCTTTCAAAATGACTTGTATTCTCAGGTTATCAGTAGACAGGTACCGAGACCAGCTTTTGAGAAGATGGAGCATATTCAGGACTCATCTCTTTATTTTGATTTACATTTTTGGTGTCTATAACTATACAGAACACGCTTGTATTAAAATTATATATTTAATGCAATGGATGATGTTGTTGTTGGATAAGGTGTCTAAGTCCATAACTATTTCGGGTGTGTACTTGACCCGACCCGGCATGGTCCATTTGGGTTGCATGGCACCATGCAATTGGATAGACTAAATGAGAGAAATAACACTTGGAGATTATTAATATATTATAAGTTCTAATACATTAATAATATTATTTGATTAGTTTGATCAAAGAATTAATTTGGAATTAATTAAGTGATCAAAGGATAACTAATTAAATATATGGGTTGATTATGTAAATCATTCATATCTTGTATAGTGGGCTAAGAAGCTCCATGGATTATCAAGTTGGGTTCTACCCATAGGATGCTCCATGGATGCTCCATGGGAGTTACAAACCCATGGGTCATGGAAATGAAGAGTCTTGACACATTAGGGTTTACATGGTGTAACCCTAGATGTGTCAACACTATATAAGAGCCCCATTCTCCACCAAAATTTGCTAGACATAAGAAACTAGAGGGCTTGGCCGATTTTAAGAAGTGTGTATTATCTCAAAGGTCTTTCCAAGAGCATTTGGTGTTGTGTGAAGCATTTGAGGCATCACACTTGGGGTGCTAGGCTGACAAGGTTTCAAGGAACATAAGCAACAACAAGGTAAGTTATTCTATCTTTCATTCAAGTTAAAATTGTTCCCCATGTATGCTAGATAGGAATATAACCTTGGAAATTCAACTTTGCATGATAATTAGACAAACATAGATCCAAGGTTATTAGGGTTGCATGTACACTTAGGAAGTGTTAGAATGCTCAAAACCCATCAGTGGTATCAGAGCCTAGGCTTGTTTGTTTGTTTTTGTGCTTAAAAGTTGAAGAAAGTCGAAAAACTTGCTGTCTGACTGCTGGACTCGGCGAGTCCATGGGGGGACTCGTCGAATTCACTTGTATCTTCAACCTACTCGGCGAGTAGGTTCATGCACTCGGCGAGTAGGGTCGACAGAGTGCAGATTTTCGACTTTAGTTGCTGGAAATGGATTAGAAACATTACCCTAAACTGTTTTGGTACTTGAAAACTTGTTTTAGATGGTGTAATGTCTTGCTAATTCATTTACGACAACTAGTTATCAAAATTACAAAGTTTTAAGTGTAGTTTTGATTCATGAAAGTGCTTATGTTCATGTTCTTGATCTTATGATGTTTAGATGATCATAGGAATTATTTGTAACCTATGTGGTAGTTTAATTCTTGATCATAATGTGTTTTAATGGAGTCCATAACTTGTCCTCGAGTTATGGAAAACCAAAAGTTACTTGAGTTAAAAACCATTAAAAGAACACAAGAGTTAGAAAAATGAAGAGTCTTCATTTTATCACTCTATTAAACTCATAAGTTACAAGAAATGAAAAGTTTTGAAAGTTTACAAAACTTGCCCTCAAGTTTTGGAACAAGTAAAGTCAAGTTAAACTTTAGTTCCAACCCTTAGAATTTTAAAAGTTAAAATTCAACCCTTATACTTATATTATTATGATTTAATAATTATATATATATATATATATATATATATATATATATATATATATATGTATAAGAACAAAGTCGTCTTACCGCTAGTACGCCTCATTCACAAAACCGGTCTATAAGGTGGGTATAAGGTTGTTGCCTATAAAATGGAAACTTAATGGGTGTCCACTCTCACCCACTGCTTGCTTGATCGGTGGAGGGTCGTTAGCCGAACGGGTAAGACAAGGACTTATAAATTCTCATTAAAAGTATGATGAATATTATAAAGTAACTAAATGTTTTATTAAATTCCCAATCTTAGTTACTTTAGGAAAAAATGTGAATAAGGTGCTAATCCATGAGATTACACTTTACACTTTGCTTAAGTCGTTGGTGGAGCGTGTGTGGTTAACCGGCACACTAACTTGGACTTAACAAGGTAGGTAAAGGGTGACTTAAGGTTTATTATAGTATCGATGGAGCGTGTGTGGTTTACCGGCACATCGATTGAGTGATAAATTTTAAGGGTACCAAGTGATTTGCATGGTTACTTCACACCTCGTTTTGTGATCCTCGGTATCCCAGTCACAAAACTTGGAGGGCACACTCGAGATTGAAACATGCCTTTGAAAAGTTCATTGAATCTCAAAGAATCTAGGAATTTCTAAGAACCAATCAAAAAAAACCTAATATTTAATATTTCGTTTTTCGTGGTGGAAATTGGTGAATCGTCATTCACCTACCTTTCTAATATGTTATAGCTTGGATTACGGCATACCTCTTCCAAGTTATAATATATTGTGATTGGATCCTAGCCTTAATATTACATTTGGGTGTTTTATTAAGGACTCTCCTAATATCTAAACTAATCTTGTCCTCTTCTTTCAGATGTCTTCAAACAATGCTGACTCTAACCCTAATAGCTCCTTTACCCTTATAAACTTGTGTGGGAAGGTCACTTTTGATGGGTCCAACTTCAATGAGTGGATCAGAAACATCAGGATGATTACCCGCTACGAGGACAAAGAATATGTCCTTGACAAGGAGCTTAAGGAGATTGATGAGACCACTGCAACTCCTCAGGAGATCGCTGACTTTCAGGCACATGAAAGGGATGCTACGAAAGTGGCATGCATCATGATGGCCACGATGACAGCGGAACTCCAAAAGTCTTATGAGGATTTCTACCCTTATGAAATGCACCAAGATATGATGGAAAGATACCATCAAAGTGCAAGACAAGAGAGGTATGAAATCATCTGCTCCATGATAACAACCATGATGAAGGACGGGGAATCCGTCACGAGCCACATGCAGAAAATGCAAAGGTATGTGGATCGTTTGCTGAAGCTTAATGTGAACTTCCCTGAGGATATTGCAATAGATATCATTTTGCACTGCTTACGATCGTGCTATGATCAATTCCGCATGACATATCACATGAATAAGGAAGAGGTCACACTCAGAAAACTTCAGGGACTTCTCAAGACCGCAAAAACAGGTCTTAAGGGGATGTCGGTTGTTAACACTCCTACTCCAAACTCTACTCCGGTTTTGGCAATTGGGAAAAGTCAAGGGAAGAAAAGAAAGAGCTCTTCGAAGGGTACCAAGGCTCGGACCCTTGATGGCTCTTCTTCAAGTGGAACCAAGAAAGGCTTCATCACTCCTTCTTCTGACCCAAAGGAGGCTGAATGCTTCTATTGCCATGAAAAATCACATTGGAAGCGGAACTGCCCAAAATACCAGCAAGATGTGAAGGATGGGAAAGTTAAACCCAACCATGCAGGTATTTACACTATCATTTCTAATAACTCACCCCATTCTAAATCTTGGGTCCTTGATACCGGTTGTGGTATTCATATTTGTTGTGACTTTCAGGGACTAAGAAGAAGTGAGAATGTGGAGCAAGGAAGAATAAACTTGATCATGGGGAATAGGAAAGCTTTACCTGTTACCAAGATTGGAGTTTATGTTGGATTAGGTGTCTAAGCCCATAACTATAATTGGTATGTACTTGAATTGATAGCAGCACAGTCCTTTTGGGTTGCCCTCAAACCTAGCAACCGGACAAGGAAATTATGAAAGGAGAGATATTAATTTATTATAAGATTAATAAATTAATATAAATGAATTTATTAATATGTTAAAAGATTAATATATTAATAAGAAATCATTTTGTTTAATTAATTGTTAGCCAGAAATTAATTAGAATTAATTTTGGGGTTAAAAGAATTAATTATAAAGTGCAGGGACTAGTTTGCAATTATCTAATAGTTGAGTGGAAGGCTCCAGAACCTCCTTGGAAGGAGGTGGACGAAATCTATAGGGGAAAACCTAAGGATTTCGTCCAAGGGGGCTTGGATAAGGCCTTTGGCTTTGCTTAGGCCCTAAGCAAGGAGCATTAGGGTTTTTCCTAAACCCTAGATCCCTCAACTATATAAGGAGCCGCCTGGTTCACATTTTGGTCACTCTTTCTTGGGAAGAAACCCTTAGGGCCGAAAATTTCATACTCCCTCTCTCTCCTTCTACTTTCCTTCTTGCTAGTTTGGGTGTGATTCCATTAGAGGCATTACACTTGTGGTGCTAAGCTTCCAAGAAGATCAAGATCAAGATCAAGGGAATTATCAATTGTTTACTATAACAATTGAAAGGTATGTAATTACTAAACCCTAGTTTGTTAAGTTTGATATTAGCCTCTCTCCTCTAGGGTTCTTGTTTTGCAATTCAAAGTTGTATGTTCAATAGATAAAACATAGATCCAAAGTAGGTTGCATGTGAACTTAGGAATTGTTTTTCTAGTTTATTTGTTTTACCTAAAACCCATCAGTGGTATCAGAGCCATTGTTGTTTTAAATTGAATTGTTATAATAGTTGAATTGCAAATTAGGGTTTATATCCATTAAACCCTAAAGGCCAAAATTTTAGATTTTAGGGTTTTGGTGCAAAGGGTTTTCGAAAACCCTAGCCTCCATGAGCCCTAGTCGAAATTAGGGTTAGGGTTTCCAAAACCCTAGCCTCCTCTCCTTGTAATTTCGAAATATGCTCCCCCTTTTAAGGTTTCATTGTTTTTGATAATAGTTGCCTTATTAGATAATTGAGAAAAATAAGGAAATTATCCTATCCCCAATTTTTCGAAATCTAGAAGGGATATGGATTAGGATTACATTAATTGTTTAATTTAATTAGATAATCCTTAAAAGATTTAATAAATTAATTAAAAGTTAATTAATAGATAAATATTAAATCTAGTTAATTGGTTTATTTAAATTTAAAATTTAATAGTTTAAAATTCGAAAAAAAAAATTTATATAAACCCTTGAAGTTTTAAAATGTTTTTAAAACACACCTTATATATATATTATAATTAAAAGTTAAATATTATATATGTATAATAATATGGTCAGTCAAATTGCTAGTATGCCTCATTCACGAAGCTAGTCTATAAGGGGGTATAAAGAAACTGCCTATAAAATGGTAGTTGAATGGGTGTCCACTCTCACCCACCGCTTCCTTGATTAGTGGAGGGTCGTTAGCAGAACGGATTTGATAGGACAACTACATCTCATTAAAAGTATAATGTTATTAAAGAAAGTACTAGAACATTATTTTACAAAATCCCAACTCTAGTTACTTTAGGAAAAATGTGAAAAGTATGCTAATCCATGAAATTGCACATTATGCTTTATTGGTCGTTAGTGGAGCGTGTGTGGTTAACTGGCACACTAAAAGGCACTAATAAAGAGTAGTAATGGGTATCTCATAATTGTCATTTTGATGGAGTGTGTGTGGTTTACCGGAACATCAATATTTAATGATAAAGACAATGAGGTTACCAAACACATTTGCATGGTTATTCACATCTTGTTTGTGATCCTCGGCATCCCAGTCACAAATAGAAGAGCATAATCCAAGATTAAAACATGCCATTGAATAGTTTCAATGTATCTCAAAGAATCTAGGAGTTTCCAATACATTTAAAACTTAACCTTCTTTTTCGTTTTTCATGGTGGAAATTGGTAAATCGTCATTTACCTACCTTCAAATATTCTACAAATTGGATTACGGCATCCCTCTTCCAATTTGTGGAATGTTGTGTTGGATCCTAGCCTCGATGTTTCTTTTGGGTGTTACATCAAGGATTCTTATCAACTAACTTGAATTTTCTCCCATTTTTGTAGATGTCTGAATCTAACCATGGTCTTCCCGAATCTAAAGGAAAATGTATTCCTGCTCAAGGTTTGTTCCACTATGAAGGTGAAAGTTCAATCCCTACCATGTGGACTAACTTGATTCCACTTCCTCCACCTCCTCCCGTTGTTCTCCCAAACCTACAAGTTCGAAGGCTTGAAAAGTTCAAGCTCACTCAAGCCCTTTTGGCAAGTAAACACGAACATGGGAAACCTGTGTGTGCACACGTCTTAGAGATGAAGTCACACATTGATAGGTTAAGCATGTTTGGTGTCGAGATTTCAAGTAAGTTGGCTGTTGACTGGGTTCTTCAGTCACTTCCTGAATCATATAGTGAGTTCGTTAGAGAGTACTATATGATGGATTACGACGTGACCCTCATTGATCTCACCTATTTGCTTATAGCTGTTGAATCAGCAATGATTTGGCGTGCTGATCAAGCAAATTTGTCTGGTGAATCAAACTTCCAAACTTCAAGGGACATTGAAAATGATGACATTGGAGATCCAGAAAAGGTAAAATCTGAGATTGTTCCTTGTGTCATTCCAAAAGAGTCCATTTGCTTTTATTGCCAAGAGAAGGGGCATTGGAGACGAAGCTGCCCTATCTACCTGAGAGATCTAAGAGATGGGAGAGTCTAGTGTTATGACTCCTCCTTGGGTATAAAATCCACTATCTAACTCCATCAAGTTCCTATTCATTGATTCTTAATACATAATGTGATAAGATTACATTTGAATGTTTTGCAGGATCAGAGAAAAGAGAGGAAGCTTGATGGAAAAGCAAGATGAGTCTGATCACGAAGAAATGGATCACCGTCGCATGGATTCGAAGATCAGATTTTGAGCTTAGAAAGTTATGATAGAATTGTTAGGAATAAATACATAGTTTTTCAGTTGATTTTGCATTGTAAGGACAAGTTTTCCGCTGCTTTTATGAATAAAATAAAATTTTTGGTTTGAATAATTTTATATATCCTTGCAATGAAGTCGTTATGAAAAATTGTGTATTGTTATCAATAATGGATTTGATTCTTATTTATGTCATTTGTGGAAATGTCAAGAATTTGCCAAATGAGGAAAGATTCTCATCGCCCAAGTTTCAATTGGACAGAAACTTGGAGTCATGCAACTTGATTGCGTGATGAATGAGAAACTTCATATTTGGAAATTAGACTAATTCTTCGACAAAGTGTCAAGAGAAGGACTAGGAGATCAAGTACCCTAGGTTGTACATTGATCAAGTCCACCACGAGAGTGATAAAGATATTCGTCATGATTTACTAAAGTTTAGTGAATATTGTTATGCTGAGTTGATTGAAAGAGTTTCAATCAATGGCAGAACGAATAAGAAGAATCAAGCAGGCAGAAAGATAAAAGTTTCTCTATTCTAAGAAGAAGGGAGAGTAACTTTTATTGTGTTTTATGATAAGTATTAATGATTAGGAACCATATCTCAATTGATCCTCTAAGTAAGTCTTAGTACATTTGCATGTCTAAGAAGAGGAATAGAGAATTGTGGAAATGGTTAAAATCAAGAAGTCAATCATACTTCGTTCCAACATCAAGTCTTAGAGTTATACTCCAAGATTGTGAATTGAGTGACAATTCTCAAGAAGGTTTATAACACTCATCAAATGTGGAATTTGGAAAAGTTTTCTTATTCTTGCACATTTAAAATTTGTAAGTTGTGATGTCTTGGATAAGACAAAGACTAACTAGGACAAATTTTGTGAAGTGTTTTGTCTTGATAAGAACCACACTAACTCTTGAATATTTGTTTTGTCAAGGAAAGTTTCCTGACAAGAGAATCGTATATGTCAAGAGGTCAGTGGGAGTTTTAATGATCTTGAAAAGGTTTCAAGAACAAATCAAGAATAAACCTTATCGATCATCACTAGCACACGACTTGAGGTTTATAGCCTATCGTGGATGACATACTCTTTTTCTATGCCATTCCAATTGAATTAATTATGCAAGTGAGTTCTATGAGTTCTCATGTGAATGCATAAAGACATAGCACCTTGATCAATGGAAAGTACATTGATAAGTAAGGATGAGTTGATAAACCACTTGGAAGACATGGTGGGCGCTCGTGTTACCATGAGGCAAGAAATCGAGATTGAGAAAGTTCAGTCCATATGAGTTTGGATTTGTCACAGACTTTGGTTTTGACAAATTCACATGGATAGGAACTTATACACCACAAAATCTAAGTGTCATAAGATTACCTCCTTCATGAAAATGACTGTGAGGAAATGCTTTCACTCAGAGAGATTTTAAGAAGATAGCGATTGTGGAAATTGTATTCTCAAATTCGATTATGTTTACGGCATCCCTCTCCATAGATCGAATTTTGAGATTTGACAATTAGTCTGAACATTTGGGACTTAGTGACATAAGTTCTGAATTTGTCTAGACACACATATGAGCTTTCTAAGGCAAAGGTGTATGATTTTAAGAAGCTTTGATAAAGGCTTATCAAAGCATTAGGTATTAGAAATATGAACTTAAGGAATTCAATAAGCATTGTTCTCTGGAAGTTTAATTGTTTTCTGAATACATGTCAAAGCTAGTGGGAGCATAAGTGTTATGCTGGTAAGAAAATAATCATCATGTTAGTGGGAGCATGATTATTATGGTAAAGTATTGCGAGTTAGCAATATTAATTATAGAAAACAAAGATTCACTTTGCAAAATTGTAATGTTTGAAAAGTTGTTTTGCTATAATTAAGGGAGAGAATATTATACTTCATTTCAAAATTCTAAAGCTTAGATTGAGAAATGTTAATAAATTTAGTCAAGGATATATAGTGCATTCTCAAATTCGATTATGATCACGGCATCCCTCTTCATAGATCGAAATGTGGGAATAGGACACATAAAATATTATGGCAGAAGGATGATAAAGTATCACGTCTTTATGTGAGACATTATGCATTGTGTCCAATACGCTTCGGGTATAGGATTGATTGCATATGCTGTAATATTTTACCATTCTAAAATTTTCCAAATGCCTAGGGCATTAAGAGGGAAAAAGGAAATAGAATCGGTTTTTGACTAAAATAATTAAACAACTATCAAAGGAAAATCTGAGGTTCACTGAGGATTTGTCGCTTGTGAGTAGTTAGAAGTATAGTACTGAATGGGCTATATTGACATTATTATGAATAGATAAGATTCTATTAAGAATAAGCTATCATATGGCAAATATGGAAATGTCTCCATATTGGGAGTTGGATGTTGAGAGTCTGTGTCTAGATTAGAAACTTTTATGCAAGAAGGATGTTCAAAGGAATGTACTTTGAATGTGAGACTTCACGTCTATGGAATTAACTTGTAACAATTTCCGATAGAGTACTTTGTAATTTCATTGGCCAAGTCTTGGTGACTTTTGTGCTATGACTTTGTGAAAGGATCGTTGCATAAAATGTTAGAATCTAGCATATTCTAGTAGTTGCAAGAACCTTGTGTTCTAACACTAATAATAGGGATTGGGAATTGTGAAATGAGCATCATTGGAAAGGTTTTTCAATTGATCTATTTCGCAAAGTATGGAACATAGGAAACCAAAGTGTGCATGCTTGGAGCATGGGACAATTGTGGTTATAATTCAAGTAATAAGTTGATTTTCTGAAACTGTAAGCAATGAATAATGAGTAATCAATATGGTGTTTAAATAAAAGTGTTTTTATTTACGCTCAAAAGCTTTGGGGCCATATAGGATTAATATTATTATTGCGTTTCACTTTGCATGTTTTGACTTCCCGAATAATAAGATTATTCAAACTCCACAGTCGCTCGTACTTTTGGAAGTAAGTAGTGAATCAAGACTGTCATGAACTGGATTGTAGAATTGTCTAAGGATAGACATGGCAATAGATTTGCTGCAACGTTCATGAGTACTCAGAAATTGAGATTTGAGTATTGGATAAACCCACGCTCAGAGTATTACTTCATGGAATTCATCACGAGTAATACTGAGACGATAATATCTATGATCTTGAAACAGAGATATATGAGTTGTAATTTGCAAGTCAGCTATATATTGGTGATACGAAAACGCATCAGTAACTTGGTGTTATAAAACGTATTGTCATGTATGGTTTGATGAGTAAAAGATACAAGCATATGAGTCAATGTTTATTCGTTCCTTTTTCCTTAACCGGAAAAGCGATATCTGTGGGCCCCTCGATGATTTGGTGTTGACTTATGCGCTGGGCCCAGCCAGGACTGAATTGATGTGTTCAATTAGAAGTCCTATATCATCACAAATCAGAAATCGGGAAACATAGATTCTGGACAGAGAGATTGATTATATTCCATGTCTTATGTCTGGGGATATCTTGCAGAACGAAGGATTATATGATCACTTAACTTAGGACTCATAACTGACTGGGTCAGAGTTCGGCAGCAGCTTTTTCGAAGCTACAATTTGCTGGTCAAATTTAGAAGGCATACTAGCAATTATAGTTACAGACTTATCCAAGTGGGAGACTGTTGGATTAGGTGTCTAAGCCCATAACTATAATTGGTATGTACTTGAATTGATAGCAGCACAGTCCTTTTGGGTTGCCCTCAAACCTAGCAACCGGACAAGGAAATTATGAAAGGAGAGATATTAATTTATTATAAGATTAATAAATTAATATAAATGAATTTATTAATATGTTAAAAGATTAATATATTAATAAGAAATCATTTTGTTTAATTAATTGTTAGCCAGAAATTAATTAGAATTAATTTTGGGGTTAAAAGAATTAATTATAAAGTGCAGGGACTAGTTTGCAATTATCTAATAGTTGAGTGGAAGGCTCCAGAACCTCCTTGGAAGGAGGTGGACGAAATCTATAGGGGAAACCCTAAGGATTTCGTCCAAGGGGGCTTGGATAAGGCCTTTGGCTTTGCTTAGGCCCTAAGTAAGGAGCATTAGGGTTTTTCCTAAACCCTAGATCCCTCAACTATATAAGGAGCCTCCTGGTTCACATTTTGGTCACTCTTTCTTGGGAAGAAACCCTTAGGGCCGAAAATTGCATACTCCCTCTCTCTCCTTCTACTTTCCTTCTTGCTAGTTTGGGTGTGATTCCATTAGAGGCATTACACTTGTGGTGCTAAGCTTCCAAGAAGATCAAGATCAAGATCAAGGGAATTATCAATTGTTTACGATAACAATTGAAAGGTATGTAATTACTAAACCCTAGTTTGTTAAGTTTGATATTAGCCTCTCTCCTCTAGGGTTCTTGTTTTCCAATTCAAAGTTGTATGTTCAATAGATAAAACATAGATCCAAAGTAGGTTGCATGTGAACTTAGGAATTGTTTTTCTAGTTTATTTGTTTTACCTAAAACCCATCAGTTTATACTTTATCGCTAAGTAGTGGGTTTAATTTATATTTGAATAAATGTTGTTACTCGCCAGGAATGGCAAGAAATATTATTTCCTTTCATGCTTTGTACAAACAAGGGTTTACCTTTTCATTTAATAATGAAGTTGGTTCTATTGATGCTTTCTTTAATAATGTTCTTTATTTTAAAGCATTACCTTGTGATGGTGTGTATGAAGCTGTATCTGTTGTAGATAACTTAGAAAATAATGTTTTGTGTATTGATTCTATTAATAATAATAACTTGGATAAAGCATCATTATGGCATTGTCGTCTTGGACATATAAGCAAGAAACGCATAGGCCAACTCCAAAAAGATGGAGTCTTGGAGTCATTTGACCTAAAGTCAGATGATAGTTGCGAATCATGCTTACTTGGAAAAATGACAAAGTCACCCTTCACAGGTTCGTGTGAGAGGGGTGAAGGTTTGTTGGACCTTGTACACACGGATGTGTGTGGACCATTCAAACATGCCACAAGGGATGCTAATCGTTATTATTTGACTTTTACTGATGATTACAGTAGACATGGATATGTCTACTTAATTAAGCATAAGTTAGAGACTTTCGAAAGGTTTAAGGAATTTAAACAGGAAGTCGAGAATCAATTGGGCAGGAATATTAAGATGCTTCCATCCGATCGTGGTGGTGAGTATCTTAGTTCAGAGTTCCTTGACTATCTAAGGGAATGTGGGATAGTCTCACAATTGACACCTCCCAGGACACCACAGTTGAATGGTGTGGCTGAGAGGCGTAATCGAACCTTGTTAGATATGGTTCGTTCCATGACGAGTCAAGCTTCACTATCAATCTCATTCTGGGGGTATGCCTTAGAGACTGCCGCCCATATCCTTAATCTAGTCCCTACAAAGAAAGTTGCCAAAACTCCTCACGAGATGTGGACTGGTAAAGTACCCAAACTAGACCACATCAAGATTTGGGGTTGCGAGGCTTTCGTGAGACGCGAGACTCATGATAAGCTCGAACCCCGAAGCGAGAGGTGTATTTTCATCGGTTACCCACAACAATCCTTTGGTTACCTCTTCTACAGACCTAGTGAGAATGTGGTCTTTGTAGATAGGAGGGCTTTCTTTAGAGAAAGAGAGTTCATAAGCCAAGGAAACAGTGGGAGGCAAGTTGATCTTGAAGAAATTCAAGAGTCAAGCGGTGAAGGAACTTCAAACCCTAGCACTCAACTTGAGGAGGAAACTCCTGTTGAGCCAATTGACAAGTCTGTACCTCTGAGGCGTTCCACAAGGGTTAGGAATGCTCCTGAGCATTACTATGGATTCCATATTACTGCAGAAGGAGATACACTTATCAGTGATGAGACACTGATAGGTCTGGATGAACCTAACAGTTACGCGGAAGCTATGGCAGGCCCTGAGTCAGCCAAGTGGAAGGAGGCAATGGACAGTGAAATACAGTCCATGTATGACAATCAAGTTTGGAACTTGGTTGAGAATGTACCAGGTCATAAGACAGTAGGGTGCAAATGGGTCTTCAAGAAGAAGACCGACATGGATGGTAATGTACACACATATAACGCTAGACTAGTTGCAAAGGGTTTCTCTCAAATTCCTGGTGTGGACTATGATGATACCTTTTCTCCAGTAGCCAAGATTAAGTCTATTCGGGTTCTGTTGGCCATAGCTGCATTTCATGACTATGAAATATGGCAAATGGATGTCAAAACCACTTTCCTTAATGGAAAGTTGGCTGAAGATGTTTACATGAGTCAGCCAGAGGGTTTTGTCAGGAACGAGTACCCTAATAGAGTGTGTATGCTTGAGAAATCCATTTATGGATTGAAGCAAGCACCTCGCAGATGGAATCTTTGCTTTGATGAAAACGTCAAGGAATTTGGCTTTTCTAGGAGTGAAGATGAGTCTTGCGTGTATGTCAAGGCTAGTGGGAGTATAGTTAGCTTTTCGGTGTTGTATGTGGATGACATACTACTCATAGGAAATGACATCCCAACTCTGCAGGAAGTTAAGTCCTGGCTTGGGAAGTGTTTCTCTATGAAGGACCTAGGAGAAGCTACCTATATTCTAGGGATAAGGATCTTGAGAGATCGGAGTAAAAGACTAATTGGACTTAGTCAGAGTACCTACTTGGATAAGGTGCTGAAGAGATTCAGCATGCAGGATTCCAAGAAAAGAGAGTTACCCATCCAGAGTAACACCAGATTGAGTAAGACACAGAGCCCTAGTACTGAGGCTGAGATAGCAGAAATGAGTCGAACACCTTATGCTTCGGCTGTAGGATCGATCATGTATGCTATGATGTGTACTCGACCCGATGTAGCCTTTGCCTTGAGCATGGTTAGCAGGTATCAGGCGAACCCTGGCAAGGCACACTGGACTGCGGTAAAGAATATCCTCAAGTACCTACGGAGGACTAAGGACTGGGTTCTTACCCTCGGTGGGAGTGATGACTTGAGAGTTGTAGGGTATAGTGATGCTAGCTTCCAGACTGATAAGGATAATTTCCGCTCTCAGTCGGGCTAGGTCTTTACCCTAAATGGAGGAGCAATTTCTTGGAAGAGTTCCAAGCATGAGACAGTGGCTGATTCAACTTGTGAATCAGAGTATATTGCAGCTAGCGAGGCGGCAAAGGAGGCGATATGGCTGAAGAACTTCATTGGAGACCTTGGAGTTGTACCAGCTATCAAAGAGCCAATGGAGATTTTCTGTGATAGTGAAAGTGTTGTTGCCTTAGCAAAGGAACCCAGGGATCACGGGAGATCTAGACACATCGACAGAAAATACCATTTTATCAGACATCGGATAGAAGAACGACTCCTCATGGCGAAGAGGGTATCATCAAATAAGAACCCAACAGATCCCCTCACGAAGGGACTGGCTCGGGTTAAGCATCTCCAGCATGCTCGGAGCATAGGGCTGAAGGATGATATTAGATTTAGTAGTTAGATAACCCAGAAATTTGTAAAGTGTAATTGACATTAGATGATGAATAAAAGGTGTTTTATTTATGAGTAAAGTGTTGCTATCTCTTGTCGATCGTTTACTATATTTCTTTTGCATGTTTTGACTTCCAGAATAATTTTGTTTGGTATAACATATTATTCAAACCTCCACAGTCGGTCATATGTCGGAAGTAGGTATGAATCAAGACTGTCATGATGGGTTGTAGAGGTATAAGGTGTTGGACAAGGCTACAACAATCATGAGTGCTCATAAGTTCTGAGTATTGGACTCAACCCACGCTCATTGGAATCACTTCATGGAATTCTATCTCGAGTGATCGTGAGACGGTAATATCATATAAGTCTTCAAACCTAGAGATATGATTTGTTACTTACAAGTTGGTTATGCATTGATTATACGAAAACGCATTGGTAACTCGATGTTATAAAACGTGCTTTTGTGTGTAATTCAATGAGTGGTAGAACAAACATATGAGTCGAAGTTTATCTGTTCCTTCTTGGATTAGAAGCTGATATCTGGGCCCCTCGATGATTTTGTTTTGACCTATGTATCGGGCCCGGTCAGAACTAAGTTGATGTGTTCAATTAAGTTCTTTGTCAAACAAATCGGAAATCGAGAAACAAACTGATGGACAATAAGTAAGACATTGTTCCATGTATTTGTCCGGCTGATATCTAGAACGGAGGATTATATGATCCCTTATCTTAAATGGCGTACCATCATCTTCTCAGTTCCGAGAGACCTTGAAAGAGCTACGATTGCTGGTCGGTTCCTGAAGTACTAGAGATATAGTTATTAGACTTATCCAAGTGGGAGACTGTTGGATAAGGTGTCTAAGTCCATAACTATTTCGGGTGTGTACTTGACCCGACCTAGCATGGTCCAGTTGGGTTGCATGGCACCATGCAATTGGATAGACTAAATGAGAGAAATAACACTTGGAGATTATTAATATATTATAAGTTCTAATATATTAATAATATTATTTGATTAGTTTGATCAAAGAATTAATTTAGAATTAATTAAGTGATCAAAGTATAACTAATTAAATATATGGGTTGATTATGTAAATCATTCATATCTTGTATAGTGGGCTAAGAAGCTCCATGGATTATCAAGTTGGGTTCTACCCATCGGATGCTCCATGGGAGTTACAAACCCATGGGTCATGGAAATGAAGAGTCATGACACATTAGGGTTTACATGGTGTAACCCTAGATGTGTCAACACTATATAAGAGCCCCATTCTCCACCAAAATCGGCTAGACATAAGAAACTAGAGGGCTTGGCCGATTTTAAGAAGTGTGTATTATCTCAAAGGTCTTTCCAAGAGCATTTGGTGTTGTGTGAAGCATTTGAGGCATCACACTTGGGGTGCTAGGCTCACAAGGTTTCAAGGAACATAAGCAACAACAAGGTAAGTTATTCTATCTTTCATTCAAGTTAAAATTGTTCCCCATGTATGCTAGATAGGAATATAACCTTGGAAATTCAACTTTGCATGATAATTAGACAAACATAGATCCAAGGTTATTAGGGTTGCATGTACACTTATGAAGTGTTAGAATGCTCAAAACCCATCAGTTGTTTGCTTGTTTACTATTATTGTGTTGTGATACTTTACATGACGTCCTCCGCCCCAGAACGTTTCCACCGTTCTCGGTTTTTAGGTGTGACAGATTGGTATCAGAGCATTGTTTATAGTGAATTTCGCATATCAACCCATAAAAGATATACTAACTATAAACCCATTTGGGATTAAAACACTCTGACCAAGAGTCTATACTTTAAATACTAAAATATTTAACTAAGTATACAAGTCTGCATTCATACTAAAATCAGTGTCATAATGACCAGAACAAAAGTATTGCAATTGTTAGATATCACAAGTGAGCTCGGGGATGTATGGTCAGTGTTGGGAATGGCATAGCCTGATCAACTATGCTGGTCCGAGGAGTTATTAGCATATGCCCTAGAATGGTTGTGGTATAGAAACAAGTCTAAAAACGTACCAACACTACTACAATAGGAACAATAGAACAGAGCATAGGTTTAAAATACTATAGGAGTACTTTGTGTTACTTTAATCAATTATCTGAGAACAAAAAGGGTCATTATCAAATAGGTCAATAGTCGTTAAGTGGATACTTCAAGGTTGTATGAAATTAGGTGTTATAGTCTGAGAATCTGTAACCTTTGCTTCACCTCCTGTTCCTTGTTTGGTTGTGGTTTTAGAGTTAGGGCTACTTATTCGAAGGCCTATCCTACTCTACTTTCATATAACTGGTATGCACTACACACGTGTTGACATAATTCATATGGATCATCTTATAATTATCTTAGTAGTGCGTCTAATTTCATAAGATTCTTATATCCCATTTCTCGCGTAGAAATCATAGCTGGATTTCTTCATGGCGACCCATACTTTCCAAACGAAGGCAACGCAGGATGGCTCGAAGCAGAGTCCAATGATGAGCCCCAAATCCCATTGGATGATCATCAAGCAGAAGGTTTCTTGGATGGATCTGACTCTGAGCCCAAAGTCAACAATCTACCTCCCATAGGTCAAGCCCCAAACAATAATCTCCGACCAACTTTTCCAGGTCCCACACCCTTGTGGGTAAACAACTTGAATCGCTGGAGCGTCAAACAGGGTCAACCCTTACCTTACTTTGGGGACCGAAGCTTTTACAATGTTAGCGAAGGTGGTTCTGCAGATAAAGCTCTGCCCGTCATGGTCCGTAGAATTTCACATAACGTTGAATAAGGTCGAGCAGCCCTCGATCGGGTCATGGAAATTGATGCCAACTCAGGCATTAACACCGTCCGTATTCGACATCTGGAAGAAGCAATCAAAGGGACGAGGAGAACCAATGACGCACTGCGACAGCAATTGACCACCGAAGTCGCAGAACTTCGAGTTCGCCAAAGAGCTCACAAACGACACCTCCGAGAAGTGATTCGTCAACTGGAAGATATGAGGATTCGCCCAAGGAATTCTCGTCACCGGTAGAAGATGTCTAGCACATCTTCGTCTTTTGTTTAAGGAATAGCCTTTAGTATCTGGGCCTTAGGTAGCACTTGTCTGTAAAATATTCCTAACATTCAGTACTCTAATTAGGAATCTAGAAACTGTCAACTTTTCCGTATGGTATGATGTAAGACCTACTGCTAGGTCGGTTTTCCCCGAACTTATTACATCAAAAATACCAGTAATATTGACAGCTATCTATTATGTGGGAAAATCCTTGCACTTGTGTTTTCCTACTATTATTCCCTATTGTAAACTCAACTTGTACGCTCATTCAACTGTTGGACGATGGCTGTTTAGTCCATGTGTCACTCTCACCCTACTTACAATTGATTCTTACCATTGTATTTGTCTTTATAAACTTATAGCTGAAAGATGCCTCCTCGCAAGTCAACAAGACGTAATCCTCCAACCCCACCACCACCTCCTCCTCCTGTCATCGATACTGCAGCTCTAAATGCTGCAGTAGCTGCGGCATTGGCAACTACCATGGCTCAATATGTGACAACCCGATATTTCGAGTCAATGTAATGTAAAACCGATCAAAATTAGGTCAAAATGTAACCTTCCTAAAATCTTGTTCGGATTAAATAAAGTAGTAGGAATCATATCAAGGTTTGCGTACATAAAAAGAACGTCCAAATCTGACTTCGGATGAGGAAGTTATTAAATTTTGAAGAAATTCCTTAATCACGTCATTTTAATAAATAAATAACAAAAATAATTTCGGAATTTGCCAACGGAATCTAAACGAAAGTTGTAGATCATGGTCTCACCATCGCGTGGATATAAAGAACGTCAAAAACGGAGTTCGTATGAGGGAGATATGAATTTTTGAAGTTTATTTAAAATAAATATGAATTTAATTATATATTCCTGGTATTATCCGAAGGGGAGTCATCGGATTGGACCGAAGTACGCCCTGCGTACCTTCGTACGCCCCGCGTACTGAGATCGAGGGTCTCGGATCGTCCACGTCGCGCTATCCGAAGAATTCTAAACCGTCCGACCCGTCCGAAGCTCCGACCCGTCCGACCCGCTGTCCCGTCCGACCCGCCGTCCCATCCGACCCGCGTACCCAGCAACCCGTCCCATCCGAACCGAGGCAGTCGAGGCTTCGGTCATGCATGACGTACGCGTACGCGCTGCGTACGAGCGTACGCCCCGCGTTCGGAGGCGGTTCAGCCTTCCTATAAATAGGATGCGAGGCTTTCTAAAAATGTTGCTCATTTCTCTTCTCTCTCTCACAACCTTGCCTCGTTTTCCGTGCCCGTTATAACCCGAAGCCCTGGTCTTTTTGCTCAAGTCCCGAGGGTCGATTTTACTCCCGAGATTCCCGAGAATCCCGAGAAAAATCCATTTTCCGAGACGAAACTCTGCCCGGTTTTCCATCTCGCTTTCTTCAATCAATCATGTGAGTTTCATACCCCTTAATCAACCTGTTAAATATTCTAAATGCGTTTATATGCTTTCAAAGGGGGGGAATACAAGTTAAATACTTATAGTTATTGTTTCAATCACATATGATTGCACTAATCACATGTGATTAATAACTAGGGAAACCAGTGATTTTATCACTATTCAAACTATCTATCAAACTGTTTTACTTCTAAATGTTTTCCAAACCCATTTACTTTACGAATTTACACTGCAACTGTGATTTAAACAAATGTTCCTTATACTTAAACTGTTTTAATCAAATCTACACCTTTAAATGGTTTTATAGATTGACATCAAGTCAATCTTTCTTTAAAAATAAATACTTATGTTTAAAATGCCTTATAAATACTTATTTATGCTTTTATTTTATAAATTACATGCCCGTATATGTGTAGTTATATAAGTAATGTTTAAAAGACTTAGGAAGGCTACCCACCTTGTTTCCTTTTCCTCGATTTGGATGTGGTCTGATAGGATTTTGGGTGACCATCCGAAGGTCGTTTCCATGTTAATTATATATCAAATATACATATATAGACATAAAAGTACTTCCATAACCATACGTACTAGACGCACCGTTAACAAGTTACCATCGGGGTAACACAGAACCATACTATTACAACTGCCAGATCAATGAGTCAGTTCATTCATGAGTCCATACTAGGAAGAGAATATATACAACTATACTATGAGAACATATACAACTATACTAGAACAAGAAACATTTCATCACATATGCAAGAATACGATAACAAATGTGATCCACTGTATCGGAGCATGCCTTAAATATCATGGCCCGAGTTGTAGCCAGAATTCTCTTGGAGGGAGAGCGTTGAGTTTGCGTATAGATCTATACTGGATTGACTATCCTACACCTTGCTGCTAGCTACAGCCGGACCTGCAGGTCTGCGGGTGCCAAACGTCATTCCGTTATTACGACCGTTCTTTATGTCGTTGTTATCAGTCGATAGTATGGTGCAATTATCACATTATACCTTAATATAAATCCGGTTTAAGGTAGTAGTAATTAGTACAACAGTAGTTCTTATTATACAAAACTACAGTACTACAATGATTTACCCATTACATATTTTGGTGATAATCTCACTTAAGCATTAATGTATGAACTATATTTTACCAAATGATAGTTATACTTGGGTAATTACACACTTTTACAACAGACGAGTTTACAAAACATTTAAGCCTCGGTAGAAGGTTACTTTTATAGAAAATATAGGATTTTCTGAGAGATTCAAACTTTTGCAAACACTTTTAAACATTTACTTACATTTTTACAAACTTATACATTGAGACAGGTTCAAACGTTTTTGACAACGAACGTTGACACTAAAATACTTATGAACTCACCAGCTTAATGCTGATAAACTCTTTCAAAATAACTTGTATTCTCAGGTCATCAGTAGACAGGTACCGATGCCAGCTTTTGAGATAATGGAGCGTACTCAAGACTCATCATTTTATTATTTTGATTTATGTTTTTGGTGTCTAAAACTGTACAGAACATGCATGTATTAAAATTATATATTTAATGCAATGGATGATGTTGTTTGCCTATTTACATTTACTGTGTTGTGATTACCTTACATGACGTCCTCCGCCCCAGAATGTTTCCGCCGTTCTTGGTTTTGGGGTGTGACAGATTGGTATCAGAGCATTGTTTATAGTGAATTGAGTATATCAACCCATAAAAGATATACTAAACTATAAACCCGTTAGGGATTAAACTCTGACCAAGAGTCTATACTTAAAATAATAAAATATTTAACTAAGTATACTAGTCTGCATTCATACTAAAATAAGTGTCACAATGACAAAGAACAAAAGTATTACGATTGTTAAATATCACAAGTGAGCTCGGGGATGTATGGTCAGTCCTGGGAATGGCATAGCCTGATCAACTATGCTGATCCTACATGCCTTAGAATGGTTGTGATAGGTTAACAATTCTAAAAACTTACCAACAATACCACAAGAAGATCAAAAGAACTTAAACTTAAAATACTATAGGAGTATTTTGCGCTACTAGTTACACGTATACTGTATTCTTATACCTCTATTCTCGCGTAGATCTTGATGGCTAGATATCCATCATGGCGACCCGTACTTTCCTAATGAAGGCAATGCCGGGTGGATCGATGAAGAGCCCGAAGTTGATCATCCAATCCCTTTGGATGATCACCTCGCAGAAGGCTTTTCAGATGGATCCGACTCCGAGCCTGATGTCAACAACCTACCGATTGTAGGTCAAGCCCCGAACAACAACCCTCGACCAGCGTTTCCAGGTCCTACTCCCTTGTGGGCAAACAACCTGAACCGCTGGAATAATGATCAGGGTCAACCCTTACCATACTTTGGGGACCAAACCTTTTACAACGTCAGCACTGGTGGCTCTACTGACCGAGCTCTGCCTGTCATTATCCGCAGAATAGCTCGTATTGTCGAGCAAGGTGGAGCAGCCGTCGACCGGGTCATAAAGATTGATGCCGACTCGGGTGTCAACACAGTCAGCATCCGCCGTCTTGAAGAAGACATGGAACGGACCCGGAGGACGAATAAAACCCTGCAGTAGCAGTTGACTGCCTCACGAGCTGAAACCTTGGAGCTTCGAGCTCGTCAGAGGACTCAGGATCGACCCATTCAAGAGGTGTTTCGTCAAGTGTCCAACCGCAGTACTCGCCCGGGATTTTCCCATCGCCGTTGGTTGATGTCTAGTACATCTCCGTCTTTTAATTAAAGGATAGCCTTTAACATCTGTGCTCCAAGTAGCACTTGTGTGTAAAATATTTCTAATTTCCGTACTCAAATTTGAAATCTAAGAACTGTCAAACTTTTCTATATGGTATGATGTATGACCTACTGTAGGTCGATTTTCCCTGAACTTATTACATCAGTAATACCAGTATTTTTGAGATCTATCTATCTGGGAAAAATCTATACACTTGTGCTTTCCTACTAATATTTCTTATTATGGTTTCAAACACTCTTTCAACTGTTGGACTATGGTTAGTTAGTCCATGTGTCACTCTCACGTTGCTTACAAATTGATTCTTACCATCTTTCTTATCTTTATAAACTTATAGCTGAAGGATGCCTCCTCGCAAGTCTCCTAGAAATAAGAATAATCCTGCACCTCCACCACCTCCTCCGCCTCCGGTCATCGATACTGTAGCCCTGAATGTTGTCGTAGCTGCAGCAGTGGCAACTGCCATGGCTCAGTATCACTCTTCTGATGCCAGCAGAGGTGGAACCCCTGTGGAATCTATTTCGATCGAAATCCCTGTGCGCTCAAGGGAGTGCTCTTACAAGGATTTTACAAACTGCAAGCCGAAGCCTTTCTATGGCACCGGCGGAGTCATTGCTCTCTCACAATGGTTCGAAAAGACTGAATCAGTCTTCGAAATCTGTTCATGCCCTGCTGCGTGCAAAGTGAAATATGCCGCATGCACCTTTGAGGGTAAAGCCCTAACGTGGTGGAACGGCCACGTCAAAGCACTAACTCTCGTCGTAGCCAACGACATGGGCTGGGAAACAATGAAAGAACTCATGACTGAGGAATACTGCCCGAGGGGCGAGATCCAGAAACTGGAGCAGGAACTCTGGAACCTGTCAATGAAGGGCACCAATGTGGTCGCTTATACTGCCCGCTTCAGCGAGCTGGTGGCCCTCTGCCCTAATATGGTTCCCACCGAGGGGAAGAAGATCGAGAGGTACATTTGGGGACTAGTGCCTCCGTATCAGGGGAATGTGCTAGCGTCAAACCCCGCTACCTTCGACAGTGCCAAACGATTGGCACAACGACTCATTGACCATGGAGTCAAAACCCCTACAACCACAACCACCCTAGCCATCCCGGAACCCTCCAAACCCGCCGATACTAAGCGGAAATTCTGGGATGAAAGGAAGAAGCATCAGGCTGCCAAAAAGCAGCAATTGGTGGCAATTCATGCCGCAGTAACCCCTACTGCTGCTACTACTGCTCCGGTAAGTCGGTATGCTGGAAGTTCGCCTAAGTGCAACAAATGCAGCTACCACCACAACGGCCCCTGCCGTGAATTGCAGTGCTCTAACTGCAACAGGAAAGGACACACCGTCCGATTCTGTAAGTTCCCGGCACAACCTATCAACCAAGTCCCTGGCTCTGGCGCGAGCCCAACCTGCTATGGATGTGGTGAAGCAGGCCACTTTAAGAGGGACTTCCCCAAAGCGAGGAATGCGGGAGGAGCAGGGAGGGTACTAGCTATTGGCCACGGGGAAGCAGTTGCTGACCCGACAGTGGTGACCGGTACGTTCCTCCTCGATAACTCCTATGAATGCATTCTGTTCGATAGTGGAGCGGAGCGAAGCTTCGTAAACCATAAATTTGCTCGCATGCTTAATCAACCACCGCACACACTCAAAGAACTATTCACAGTAGAAATGGCTAATGGAAAAACTGAAAATACGAGTAGCATATAATTAGGTTGTACCCTAACTCTAGATAACCATTCATTTCCAATCGACCTCATGCCAGTCTCAATAAAAAGTTTCGACGTCATCATTGGCATGGACTGGTTAAGCCTTCATCGTGCAGACATCATGTGCTTCGAGAAAGCAGTCCGTCTAAACCTTCCGTCTAACGAAACTCTTATAGTCTATGGCGACAAACCCGGTGCAAGTCTTCGCATCATATCAAGTATTCAAGCACAGAAATACCTGCGTAAGGAATACCACGCATTCCTTGCTCACGTCGTCGACACGAACCTAGAAACGAAAGAACTAAAGAACCTCCCAGTAGTGAGCGACTTCCCCGACACTTTCCCAGAAGAACTACCCGGGTTGCCTCCGCAACGACAAGTCGAGTTCAGAATCGACTTAGTCCCAGGAGCTACCCCAGTAGCCAAGTCGCCCTACCGTTTAGCACCAGCCGAGATGCAAGAACTCTCTGGTCAACTTAACGAACTGCTCAGCAAGGGCTTTATAAGACCGAGTTTCTCACCTTGGGGAGCACCGGTCTTGTTCGTTAAGAAGAAGGACGGATCCTTCCGTATGTGTATTGACTACAGAGAACTCAACAAACTGACGGTCAAGAATCGTTATCCTCTACCACGCATAGATGATCTATTTGACCAACTGCAAGGGGCGAACTATTTTTCTAAGATTGATCTGAGATCTGGATATCACCAGTTACGAGTGCTAGAGGAGGATGTACCGAAGACAGCCTTCCGAACTCGTTACGGACACTACGAGTTCGTGGTGATGCCATTCGGATTGACCAATGCGCTCGCAGTCTTCATGGATCTGATGAATAGGGTATGCCGAGCCTACTTGGATCAGTTCGTCATCGTTTTCATTGACGACATCCTAATCTACTCCCGAAGTAAGAAAGAACATGGCGATCACCTACGACAAGTTCTAGGGACATTACGAAAAGAGAAACTTTATGCGAAGTTCTCGAAATGTGAATTTTGGATCCGAAGAGTCGAATTCTTAGGACACGTGGTAAGCGAAGAGGGAATCCACGTGGACCCATCCAAAATTAAGGCCATTGAGAACTGGTCAGCACCGAAGACGCCTACAGAAATTCGTCAATTTCTAGGTCTCGCTGGCTACTACCGCAGGTTCATTCAGAACTTCTCACGAATAGCGAAGCCTCTTACAACCCTAACCCAGAAAGGCGTGGCCTTTGACTGGGAAGAGAAACAAGAAAGAGCGTTCCAAACGCTCAAACGAGCCTTGTGCACCGCACCAATACTATCCCTTCCAGAAGGAATAGAAGACTTCGTAGTTTATTGCGATGCATCGAATCAAGGGCTCGGATGTGTTCTAATGCAGCGAGGTAAGGTCATCGCCTACGCCTCGAGACAATTGAAGACACACGAGGTTAACTACACGACCCACGATCTTGAACTAGGAGCAGTAGTGTTTGCTCTGAAGATCTGGAGACATTACTTGTATGGAACGAAGAGCACTATCTTTACCGACCACAAGAGTTTACAACACATTTTCGATCAGAAGGAGCTCAACATGAGACAATGACGATGGGTTGAATTACTCAGTGATTACGAATGCGATATTCGTTATCATCCGGGTAAAGCCAATGTAGTAGCAGACGCCCTAAGTCGGAAGGAATATTCTGGTCGCAAAGTCAAGTCATTATCGATAACCATCCATTCACACCTGACTAAGCAAATTCAGGCGGCTCAACTTGAGGCCATGAAACCTGAAAATGTGTCAAGTGAATCCCTTAGAGGAATGGATAGGAATTTAGAAGCCAAGGGTGACGGAGCTTTATATTTCATGAATCGGATTTGGACACCGAAACATGGTGGTTTCCGAGACTTGGTCATGACCGAGGCGCACAACACTCGGTATTCCGTCCACCCAGGTTCAGATAAGATGTATCTGGATCTTAAGAAGCTATACTGGTGGCCTAATATGAAAGCAGAGATTGCTACCTTCGTAAGTAAATGCCTTACTTGCGCAAAGGTTAAGGTCGAGTACCAGAAGCCCTCTGGTTTATTGCAGCAACCAGAGATCCCAGAATGGAAGTGGGAGCGGATCACTATGGATTTCATAACCAAGTTGCCCAAGACAACGGGTGGACTTGACACCATATGGGTCATCGTTGATAGATTGACCAAGTCTGCACACTTCCTGCCTATCAAAGAAACCGACAAGATGGAGAAACTTACGAGAACATACATTAGGGAAATCGTACGACTGCATGGTGTACCTATGTCCATTATCTCCGATAGAGATAGTAGGTTCACCTCAAGATTTTGGCAATCACTACAACATTCCCTAGGAACGAGGCTGGACATGAGCACAGCCTACCGTCCTCAGACCGACGGACAGAGTGAGAGGACTATCCAAACTCTAGAAGATATGTTGCGAGCCTGCGTGATTGACTTTGGGAAGGCATGGGATACTCATTTACCCCTTGTCGAGTTTTCCTATAATAACAGTTATCACACGAGCATCAAGGCTGCTCCATTTGAAGCTCTCTACGGCCGTAAGTGCAGATCCCCTCTGTGCTGGGCTGAGGTGGGTGATACCCAATTAGCCAGGGGGCAAACTTCCGACAGTACTCTCACCGGTCCGGAGATCATTCGGGAAACAACAGAGAAAATCGTTCAGATCCGTGAACGATTGAAAGCCTCTAGAGACCGACAAAAGAGCTACGCTGATAAGCGAAGGAAACCTTTGGAATTTCAGGTGGGAGACCGAGTCCTCCTCAAAGTCTCACCCTGGAAGGGCTTGATACGCTTCGGCAAGCATGGAAAGCTTAATCCGAGGTACATAGGGCCTTTCGAGATTCTTGCAAGAGTCGGCCCCGTAGCTTACAAACTCGAACTACCAGACGCACTTCGTAACGTACATTCTACATTCCACGTATCTAACTTGAAAAAGTGTCTATCCGACGAGACTCTTGTAATCCCACTCAACGAGATCGAAATCAACGAGAGCCTCAACTTCGTGGAAGAACCTGTAGAGATCATGGACCGTGAGGTCAAGCAGACAAAGCAAAGCCGTATCCCTATCGTGAAGGTTCGCTGGAATGCCAAGCGAGGACCGGAATTCACTTGGGAACGTGAGGATCAGATGAAACTGAAATACCCTCACCTTTTTGCTTAGTTATTTGTAATTTCTACCTTGCTTAAAATTCTAATTTCGGGACGAAATTCCTTCTAACGGGGGGATGATGTGACAACCCGATATTTCGAGTCAATGTAATGTAAAACCGATCATAATTAGGTCAAAATGTAACCTTCCTAAAATCTTGTTCGGATTAAATAAAGTAGTAGGAATCATATCAAGGTTTGCGTACATAAAAAGAACGTCCAAATCTGACTTCGGATGAGGAAGTTATGAAATTTTGAAGAAATTCCTTAATCACGTCATTTTAATAAATAAATAATAAAAATAATTTCGGAATTTGCCAACGGAATCTAAACGAAAGTTGTAGATCATGGTCTCACCATCGCGTGGATATAAAGAACGTCAAAAACGGAGTTCGTATGAGGGAGATATGAATTTTTGAAGTTTATTTAAAATAAATATGAATTTAATTATATATTCCTGGTATTATCCGAAGGGGATTCATCGGATTGGACCGAAGTACGCCCTGCGTACCTTCGTACACCCCGCGTACTGAGATCGAGGGTCTCGGATCGTCCACGTCGCGCTATCCGAAGAATTCTAAACCGTCCGACCCGTCCGAAGCTCCGACCCGTCCGACCCGCTGTCCCGTCCGACCCGCCGTCCCATCCGACCCGCGTACCCAGCAACCCGTCCCATCCGAACCGAGGCAGTCGAGGCTTCGGTCATGCATGACGTACGCGTACGCGCTGCGTACGAGCGTACGCCCCGCGTTCGGAGGCGGTTCAGCCTTCCTATAAATAGGATGCGAGGCTTTCTAAAAATGTTGCTCATTTCTCTTCTCTCTCTCACAACCTTTCCTCGTTTTCCGTGCCCGTTATAACCCGAAGCCCTGGTCTTTTTGCTCAAGTCCCGAGGGTCGATTTTACTCCCGAGATTCCCGAGAATCCCGAGAAAAATCCGTTTTCCGAGACGAAACTCTGCCCGGTTTTCCATCTCGCTTTCTTCAATCAATCATGTGAGTTTCATACCCCTTAATCAACCTGTTAAATATTCTAAATGCGTTTATATGCTTTCAAAGGGGGGGGGGGGAATACAAGTTAAATACTTATAGTTATTGTTTCAATCACATATGATTGCACTAATCACATGTGATTAATAACTAGGGAAACCAGTGATTTTATCACTATTCAAACTATCTATCAAACTGTTTTACTTCTAAATGTTTTCCAAACCCATTTACTTTACGAATTTACACTGCAACTGTGATTTAAACAAATGTTCCTTATACTTAAACTGTTTTAATCAAATCTACACCATGGTCGATGGAGGCATAAAAGAAAAAATGGCAGCAGCCACCATGGTTGGCTGCCATGGTGGCTCTCTTCAACTTCCGGCCAGCCAAAAAACACACATACAAATCACGATTGTTGCAGTGATATACACACACGTACGTGAAGCACGAGCACCCACTAAAAACGTACACACTCAAATTTCCTCACAGCAATAGGCGATGAGGGATGATGACTGGAGCAACGGAAGGTCGTTTGAGAGGCGGTGGCGATGGCTAGCAACGGCCTTAATGAAAGCGGAGGGGGGGAGGATAGTGTCTATGACAAAGAGGCGGTTGCGTTCGTCACTGACCACAACAGCGACCACGAAGTCCATCGTGGTTCCTCGTCCTCAACGGAAACAACAACGACGACCGTTTACTTGGTGGCTTCCAGCTTCGACGTTAGCGGTGCAAAAACGGTAACCAGCGGTGACGTGGTTTACAACGGCGACGATGGATGAGGGGTGATAAGGTGGCGGCTGGGAATGATGTAGGGTTAGGGTTTCTGGTATAAAATACATGAGGGAAGGGAGGGTAAGGAACACGACTTCAAGTCCCGTGTCTTACCAAAATTGGTCACATTTTAAAGAGAATGGTCCCTTCCTTTACAATTTCTTTTCAAACTAAGCCCATATTTTACTCTTTAGCTCCCTGCTTCGAAAAAGTTATTCAATACAAGTCTATAGGTTAGCATTTAACCCTCAACACTAAGACAATATAATTTCTAACCCCTATGGCTAACACTGGTAATTTATTACGAACTTAGGGCTAAAATAATATGTAAAATATAAAATACATCTTGGGGTTTTAGGGCTTATTATTTATTTATTTACTTATTTTACTTATTTTATTTTATTTATTTTTAAATGACATGTGACAATTCTCCACCACTTAAGTTAGATTTCATCCTTGAAATCATTCCTTAATAACACCCCAATCAAAACCACAATTTGGAGACAACCAACCCCGAGCCTCTGAAAGAAGCCGTTTTTACCTTTCTGAAACAAGAAATCCGCGTTGGTCTGACTTCCTGACAGACCACCCATTCTGAGCTTTACCATGGTTAATCTTCCTCGAATGACCGACCAAATGCACACTTCCAACCTTGCTTATCTCGATGTTCTATTAGAACAAAATCATTGACCATAATGACTGTAGACACTTATACTTGACATAAGGCTCAGATAATCCTTCGAGTAGAAGATCCCTCCCTAAAACGGTTAGACCCAAATGAGAGTTGCACAATAGGGTTAAATCAATTACTCTAAGATTATTTAATCCCGTTGCAAGTGACTTAGCACTTCTGATCGTCAAGCTACTCCACACACACAAGTCCCCAAATCACTACTACTATCGGAAGCACCACGCTACCTCCTATCTTCTTTCCAAAGGCAACCGAGACGTCCCTGTTCCCCAACTTATCTGGAATACTGAATCCTTGTCTGGTTGCTAAGCCAAGAGCAACCTCACAGTCTCCCCATGTGACTTCCAAAGAGAACTTCGATCATCAAAATCTGCCCTAACCATATTGCCACTCATGGCTCAGTTATTCCTTTTGATCTTCTCGATCATGACAATCCGACTACCTGTTGCCATCGAATCTAATACGAAAAGTGAATGCTACCAGAACCACCGTAGTTTTACATCATGCCTGGTCTCCTACAACCTACCATTTCCGAAATCCGATCATATTGTGGCCTACTCACATTCGTGCGGCTGACCCGCCCTCGCCTAAATGATCTGAAGGAATATGTGAGTGAATTACAAATCTATCACATTCTCATTGTCGAATAAGGACCGGTAAATGCTACAGTCCACCCCGCAGTCTTACAACAATCCCATACTAACTGACCACTAATGAATGCTACGGACCACCCCTCAGTCTTACTATACCACTATACTAACAGCTAACTAACGAATGATACGGGGCACCCCCGTAGTCTCACAACGTTCCTACTTATCTGTCTGCTTGAGAATGATATGGGCCACACCACAGTGTTACTACACTTCTACTCTACCTGCTAACTAGTGAATGCTATGGCCACCTTGCAGTCTTACAACACTTCTACACTATCTACTGACTAATGATACGACTATCCCATAGTTTTACCACATTTTCCACACGATCTAGCCACTGGTGAATACTACGACTATCCCATAGTCTTACAACACTTCCCATGCTGTCTGGCTGCTGGTGAATGCAACGGCTATCTGTAACATCCCAAAATACGACCCAAAATTTTTTGTTTAATCGTTACTAAAATAATTAGATCAATACCATAAATAAAAACCCATACGTCAATATCTCAAAACCATAACAAATTATAACGAGAAAACTGTATCAAGACTATATCAATCAAATCTACGAAAAACTAAATTAACTCCCAGGATATAAACTGAAGCTGTGGTGTGTGCGATGCCATCAACCCGAGCTCTTCCCTTTACTTGCGGAAGTACCTGAAACCAAAACTGAAATTATAAGCACCAAGCTTAGTGAGCTCGCCCAAACTACCACATACCATACAATATCATAAAAACACATAGTGGGCCTTGCCCACTGCATCAGACCGAAGTCCGGAAACTGCATCAGACCGATGTCCGGAACTAACTGGGACCTTGTCCCCTGCATCGGGCCGAAGTCCGAAACTAACTGCATCGGACCGAAATCTGGAACTGACTGGGACATTGTCCCCTGCATCGGACTGAAGTCCGGGAACTGACTGAGCATAACATGGCATAGTATAAACATATCAACTAGCATAAACACATATACTGTATACTGCATCGGACCGAAGTCCGGAACACATAACACAAAACATGCTTGAATCACAAAGACATAAAGCAATCTAACTACTGCATCGGATAGAGGCCCGAAACTACTGCTAACTAAAGGGGCCGACATTGTGGCCGTAGACTTGTTCCTATTGGAAGGAAGACTCACCTCGTAGTCTAGCTGCTGAATGAACTGCTCTGGAATCTGTCTGTTGCGGCTCCGGTTTCACCCCAGCTACAATTTCCATAAGTACACTCAGTCAAATATTGATAACTATACTGAGGGTAAAATGACTATTTTACCCCTGGTCCAAGTTAACCTCTTGGTCAAAGTTAACAAACAGTTAACCTGACTCGTCGAGTTGGGCCGCCAACTCGTCGAGTCCCTACTCTCATTTCTCTTTTCTGCGTGTTACTACTCGTCGAGTTTGGAAAAGACTCGACGAGTTCCTCATTGATACTAACACTTAGTCAATCTACATCCGTCTCGCCGAGTTGTATGAACAACTCGTCGAGTTCTCCTTCAACATATGAACACTCCAACTGTGACTCGCCGAGTTGTATGAACAACTCGCCGAGTCTGTTCTTGGAATGTGAAGATTTCCTTGGACTCGCCGAGTCAGGGCATTGACTCACCGAGTCCCTCCATGAATGAGTTTGATCTTCGACTCACTGAGTCCACCTACAAGTCACTGGATCCACTCGGCATAATACACAGAAGGGGGAAAACTTGAGGACTCGCGACCCGACTCGCCGAGTCTGAAGAACGACTCGCCGAGTCGGTTGCATGCAACTTCTATACAATCGATTCTGCTCAAAACCACTGCATACAACTTATAGATCTGGGTTTTTAAGGCTTGTTTACCACATAAAGTTTCCAACTTTACGTGTACATATGCATGAAAAGGGATTTAAAGGCTCAAAAGACTCTTAAAAGAGTAGATCTAGGGCTTTCTTGCAAAATGGCTCTATAAAGGTGTTAGATCTACGTTTTTGGAATTGAAACATGGCTAGATTAAATTACATACCAGGAACCAGGTGTTACACTATCCCACAGTCTTTCAACACTTTCCGCGCTGGCTCATCCGCTAACCATGGTCTTACCGCTAATTACCAATCCGAACACATCCAATGTCGAGCACTCACACGGTCTAACATCCCATACTGAAATCATGTCTTGACTGGAATCCCTAACCTAATTCCCTAAAGCCTGCTATCAAACATTCCAAGAACACGATCTCAGTATTGGCAAGTTTTTCGAACTTCCAACTCATACTATTCTCCATCTCTACAGCCACTTAGGCCGTCTTTCTTTCTGAAAAGGATGCGGAACTTATCCCAGTTTCAAAACTACTCATGCTTCTGAATCCCCTGGACGATTCTCCCTCACTTTGATTCGACTAAATCCTCAAACTCACGAGAATTGAGGATCCCCCATTCTTTCTTAACTTACAATGATCCACCTGCTGACTACCCAAGCTTAACCTTGCTAGTGATCCATTATTAGCCAACTCCAAAAACCACACAACTGCTGGAGACTAGATGAACTCTTTCCGAATCCCATCCACTTTGATTACCCCAGGCGCTTTGAAATGATACTACTCTTAACTCTTGCAGTCCAAATGACAGATTCTTAGATCAAAACCTCAGCGATAGAGTACTTCCCTTGGCGTTTCCCCACAAATTATGCTGAGCACAATTACTAAAGCCCACAAATCCTAACGATGTTGAATAATAATCCTATGGACCCTTGACCACAAATCTTCACATAATGTCCCTGAACCAATCTAGATTATGAGTGGAGACAACGTTGAACACCCCGAAACAACAAAAGGGAACAACCTTACACTAACCACTAAATATTCACAGTATGCAATTGGCGTATGACATTTCTTGAAAATATAATCTAAACACAAGCAGAGAAATAAACTGAATGTATTCTTACCCAAACCGATGCAATATTCTAACAACCATCAACACGGATATAAATAACCTGGAAGAAGGCAAAAGATACATACCTGCAAAACTGGACTCCTCCCTGTTCGGACTCCTGCACTACCTTCTCGTCCATCAGTGATTCTCAAAGTAGTCAGAACACATGCACTCACTGCTCCTCCCCTCAACATCGAAAAATCGGCCTTCTTGTGGCCCACCTGATCGCAGTTAAAACATAATGGAATTTCTCCCTGAGAACAGTCCTTGCTGATGTGGCCAACCCGACCACATTTTTAGCAGCCCAGACCCTTGGAATGACAAACCCCATTATGCAGTTTGCCGCACGTGCTACACTGACTCTGGTCCTGCTGGCCTCTCGAATGCTAGTCAGAAGTCTTGGGTCTCTTCTCGAGACCCTCGAAAGTATGCACTTGATCTGACCTCTTCTTCCCAATGTGCTCCAAATCAATCTCCCGCTCTCGGGCTCTAGAGATCCTATCATTTAGGGTCTCACACCCCAAAATACTCATAAACTTCCTGATGTCATCTCACAGCATATCATGATACCTCACTTTCTTCATCTTCTCGTCTGCTACATATCGCAATAACAATAAAGTCCTCTCCCAGAACATGGTAGTGATCTCTGCGACAGTCTAAGTAGTCTGGCGGAGATCCAGAAACTCTCGCGCCAACTGTTGCACCTCAATTTTCGGTGCAAACTTAACTTGGAACCTGGTCGAGAAGTCATCCCATGACATAACATCGACCGCATCATCACCCAACTCACTACTGATTTCCTCCCACCAATTACGTGCCCGATTCTTTAACAGGCAGGAAGCATATCTGAGCTTCCCCTCTCGGGGTAGAAACTCATCCTGAACGCGTTAGCCATATCTGCTAACCATATCCTACTGACAATGGGGTCCCTCTCGCCATGTAATGTAGGAGCTCCACAAACACGTAATTCCCGAAAAGTCGGTGTGCGAGCTTCAATGATAGCCATAATCTTCGTATAGAAAGAACACAAGCATTCATCCACTATCTCTGAAACACAACAAGAGATCTCCGATGAAATGAACTCCAGCAACTGCTCGTTGATCGGATCAACACATGCACCTGATCCGGAACTTAAACCTAAACCATCTCCCTGAGAGCTCATCTCAAAACTGAAATACAATCAAGCCAACAGTCAGAACATGCCCAAGAATCCACCTCTCATAAGCTTCTTATATTTTTCAAGACTCTCATTTATTCGAGTATGGATCCTATGCGTTCAATAATATGGTCCCACTACTGCCTTCCACACTTATCCATACTTTCCTCAGCAATCCTCCTGAATCCTCTAAGTCACTTCTTCAAACCATTATGCGAGTACTCACTGAACCATACTACTAACCCACTACAGCATATCCTAGGCTTTCCTAGCTTCCCGAACCCACCCAGCCCTTAGCTGCTGAAGGATTCTCATTAATGTCAACTAGCTACCTTATGAATATAGCCACATGCAACAGAGATCAGATAATCCTTCGAGTAAAATACTCAAACCCTAGAATGGTTGGACTCAAACAAGAGTTGCGCAATAGGATCAAATCCATCACTCTGAGATTATCCAGCCTACGCCACATGTGACATAGCATATTCACTTAGTAGCTAACTCACATTGCTCAGAGTCCCACAAAGCACAAAGCAAGTAACATTCAGAAAATGGAAAAAAACTAACCAACATACTCCAGTCAAACAATTCTATCCTCTAATCTGGAATCTGTACTAGCATGCAATTCGAAGGCTCATACAATCAGGCATAACCAAAACACGCCATCCTACCACTGGATGATCGGTTCTAGTGTGGAAATCTACAAGCTCATATAAGCATACAAAGGCATCTCTCTTTGATCCTTAGCTCTAATCTAGCATGTGAATCACATAATCATATCATATCACATAACAAACATGTATTGCTATTTGGGAACCACTTACTTGAGCTCGGTCGATTTCACGCATCATACCCCTTTCTTTGATTAGAAATTATTTTATAAAAATGATTTTCTTTTGAAAGAATTCATACCAAGTCCCTAGTTTGGGTTCAGACACACCCGAGAGTATGCCCGAATCCCTCAAACCAAGGTTCTGATACCAATTTGTAACATCCCAAAATTTATGACCAATAATTTCATTTTTAATATAAGTAAAACACATTTGTAACTTGGTTCACACATTGAAAAGTATTTCAAATAAAACATTTATCAGAGTTCATTGCCAGGAATCATATATTGCAGAAAACATAGGTGTATGCGCTGCGACAGTCCCGAGCTCCCTTTTTTGAAAACTGGAGGTACCTGAAACCAAAATTTAAAACCGTAAGCACGAAGCTTAGTGAGTTCCCCAAATCCAACATACCATGCAATAAACATACAGCCTAGCATATCCGGGTGCTGGCCTACCCCTTCAGTCCCTTTCGACCGGATACTACCATGCATAACCATGAGCCACACATATCATTCATATATCATAATCAAATAAGATGTTATGTGCCGATACAAAGTCTTGCTATTATGCCACAGGCCGCCACGTGGTCTTTCTTTCCAAGCCGGGAGCCACCCCCTCGGTCTTACACACAAATGCCAAGAGACACCTGTTGGTCTTCCATGCAAAAATGACAAGAATAACTAGCATACACACTACTCTACTTAGCTAATTAGCATAAAGTGTGCCCGGGGCCACCTTCTGGTCTTTCATACATAATGCCTAGGGGTAACCCCCAGGTTTTCTTACCATACATAAACCAAATGAGCCGACATTGGTGCCTTTGAACCATACAAATAGTGAGGGGACTCACCTCGATAAGTGTGTAGATATTTACTGTAGCAACGAAGAACTCTACCAGCTTCGTCTCACTTACAATCACCTACAAGAAGATGATTGAGTCAATAGCCGATCACAGGTCATAGTTACTTGCAACAGTGACCACCTCACATGAAATAATGATTAGGGTTTCACATAAAATGATGATTAGGGTTAAGTAAAACACTTAACCCGTAAGGGACTTAATCACTTAAGAGTATGACTGATTAAGGTTTGACTTAGTCATTCTTTGGTGAAATAATAATCCAATCGACAACCCCAAATTACGTGCCCGATCATTGTCCAATTAGAGCTCCCCGATTCTAGCATTTTTCACATTAAATGATAACTACGTTAGTGTTCCACACTTAACTCCTTAAGAACTTAATCCATTAACTCCAATATTACATTAATTTAATTGTAGAGAATTATTATGTATTATTTTTATTTTAATTAACAGCTTTAAAGCGGGTCCCGACCAACTCCAAAACTAGGGTTTCTTGACATTAGCGTTTACTAAACCTTAATTAGGGTTTCCAACTCCTTAAGCTAGGTGATTAGTTAAATAAATAAATATATTTTAATAAATTAGGCACCACCCACTGTCACCTTGGGTAGCGGTAGTTGGCGGCGGTCCGCAGCGGCAGCCACCACCTCACGGCGGCGGTGGTGGTTTCCGAGTCCAAATCCAGCAACAAGCACCCAATACATTATTTTATGCAGAAAATACACATATACACACATTAATTAATGCACATAGCCACCCAACACGGCGGTTGTTACCGGCAGCCACCACCTCACGGTGCTGGTGGTGGGCTTTTCTATAGTTTCTCTGGCCTAAATCGTCCATACAACATGTCTCCATAAAAACATGCACACACACAGCTACCCACACACGGTGGTCGATGATGGCAGAAAAGCTGAATTGGTAGCAGCCACCATATTTGGCTGCCATGGTAGCTCTCTTCAACTTCCGGCCAGCGAAAAAAACACACACACAAATCACAATTGCAGCAGTGATACACACACACGTACACGAAACATGAGCACCCACTGAACACGTACACAATCAGCTTTCCTTGCAGCGATAGGCGGTGATAGATGATGAACGGAGCAACAGAAGGACATTTTAGTGGCGGTGGCAATGGCTAGCAGCGACCTGAATGAAAGCAGAAGGAGGGGGGGAAGGATATTGTTTGAGATAGAGAGGCGGTTGGGTCCGTCACTAACCAAAGCAGCGAACACGATGTCCGTCGTGGTTCCTCGTCCTCAACAACAATGGGAACAACGACGACGAACCTTTACCTGGTGGCTTCCGACTTCGACCTCAGCGGTGCAACAACGGTATCCGGCGGCAATGTGGTTGATAGCGGTAGCTAGGGATGAGGGGTGATTAGGTGGCAGCTAGAAATGATGTTGGGTTAGCATTTCTGGTATAAAAATACGATGGAATGGAGGGTAAGGAGCACGGATTCAAGTCCCGTGTCTTACCAAACTTGGTCACATCTTAACAAGAATGGTCCCTGCCTCTACAATTTCTTTTCAAACTAAGCCCATATTTTACTCTTTAGCCCCCTTCTTTGAAAAAGCTATTCAATACAAGTCCATAGGTTACCGTTTAACCCTCAACACTAAGAAAATATAACTTTTAACTCCTATGGCTAACACTGGGAATTTATTACGAATTTAGGGTTAAAATTAAATACAAAATATAAAATATAAAATACATCTCGGGGTTTTAGGGCTTATTATTTATTTATTTACTTATTTTATTTAGTTTTAAGCGGAATGTTACAAACCCACCGCTTCCTTGATTAGTGGATACTCGTTAGCCTAACGGGTTTGATAGGACAATTAATTCTCATTAATATGTATAATACGGTTAAAAAGTAACTAAACCTTTTTAAGAAAATCACACTCTTAGTTACTTTAGGAAAATGTGAATTTGTATGCTAATCCATGAAATTGCACATTACAGATTATAAGTCGTTAGTGGAGTGTGTGTGGTTAACTGACACAATAATGGGGGACTGATAAAGAATGGTAGTGGGTCTCTCAAAAATTATCGTTGATTAATGGAGCGTGTGTGGCTAACCGACACATTAAAACGAGATGATAAATGACATCGAGATTACCAAACTAATTTGCATGGTTATTCACATCTCGTTTGTGATCCTTGACATCCCAGTCACAAAAGTGAGAGCATAATTTGAGAGTAAACATGCCATTGATTAGATTCAATGAATCTCAAATGATCTAGGAATTTCATAAGATTGAAATTGGAAAAAGCCTCACCTACCTAAAATAGATTCGAATTTGATTACAGCATCCCTCTTCAAAGTTCGAATCGAAAATATGGATCCTAGCCTTAATTTAAAGTTATGGATTAATAATTAAGGATTAAAAGCCACTAACTTGAATTCTCTTTTCTTCCTTTATAGATGTCAAGTCAAGAAAATAATGGTCTCCCTTATTCTTTTGGAAATGGTTTTCCTCTTTCTTCTAAAGATGATATTCCACGTTCAGATCAAGATGAAAATGTTTTCTCTTCTTCGAGAAATGGTGGAACTAGACATCATACTTCTTCAACTCTTCCACTTCCTCCTCCAGTGACTCTCCCTATGTTATGTTATCCTTGACTTGAATGATACAAAACAACTCAAGCCCTATTGGCATGTAGACATCAAGATGGAAAATATGTATGTGCGTCTGTTATGGAAATGAAATCGCACGTTGACTAACTAGATGTAAATGGGTGTCATTTTCTCGAGGGATCAAGACATCGAATTGGTTCTACTATCGCTTCCTAAGTCATATAGTCAGGTCATTAAGAAATTTTATATGATGAACATCGATGTGACCCTAATTGATCTGACACATATGTTGATTATTGTTGAAGCAGAAATGCTTAAGAGCACAAGTGAAGAAAAAGTTTTTGAAGGATATAATTCCAAAGTTTCCATGGACATTGACAATGGTGGTCCAGAACATATTTCTCTTCCTAATGGAAAGGGATCATCCAAGGTCAAACTGTTTGATTGTATGGTAAAGAGAAAGGCTACTTTTGAGATAGTTCCATGTGCTAACCCTAAGATTCCATATGTTTCAATTGAATGGAAATTGGTTGCGAAGCTGACCAGACTACCTGAAAGATCTTATAGATTGTAAAGTTTAGTCATGTGACTCTACTTCAGGTACATCCATTATCTAACTCCAGTATCTTAACAAGTTCCTATTCATATACTCAGAAGACATGATGTGATGATCACATTTTGATGGTATTGCAGGATCTAAGAGAAAGAAGGAAGCATGAGAAGACTAAGTTAATTCTGATTGTGAGATATGGATTTCAATTACATGATTCGATGATCAGAATTTGGAAACTACTGCTTAGGAGTTATGATAATTTAATAGATTGATTAGGAGATGTCTAGAAACATAGTTTTCAATTTTATACATTGTAAGGACAAGTTCCAATTTTTCGATTATTATCAATAAAAGTGACATTTTGGTTTATCTAGTTGGCTTACTTTATATTTCCTTATAATGGCATTTATGAAAGTGTTGGTTACCTTTCTATAATTTACACTGTTAATTGTGGATTTGATTCTTGTTATATCACTTACGTATTGTCATAATTAACCAAAAGAAAATGAATTCTCATCTCCCAAGTTTCAATTAGATAGAAACTTGGAGTCATGCATTTTTAATTGCGTGATGTATGAGAATCTTGATCACTGAAAGATTATGACTAATTCATGGATCACATGTTTATGTGAGTCAAGTGAAGGACGAATGGATCTAGTACATATTGATGTGGACTATTTAGATCCACCACATAGGATGATAACTTTATTCGTCATTATTTATTGATGCTTCAGTAAACATGGTTGTGTTAATAAGATTAAGCATAATTCTGATATGAATATGAAGCGTGTATTAGGCAAAAAGATAAAAGTTACTCCAATCTGAAAGGAAAAGAGAGCATTTTAGTATCATGTTTTATGATCATCTTAATGATTGTGGAACTATATCACAACTGATGCTTGAAGAAAATCTTGGCCAATTGTATGACTAAGAAGAGGAACCATATATTGTTGAAATGGTTCAATCGAGAGATGAGTCATACTTCGTTTCTAATCAAGTTTTAGAGTCATGCTCTGGTTAATACACATTGTATCTTGAAACTTATTTTATACTAAGTAGGTTATAACACCTCATGAAATGTAGAGTAATAATGTTTTCTTACACAAGCACATTTGTAATTGATAGTTGTGATGTTTTTGGTTAAAACAAAGGATAAACTAAGACCATTTCATGAAGTGTTTCGTGTTAGGAATCAGACTCACTTTTGAATATTTGTTTTAGCTCTTCAATGAATATTCCTTGAGAGAGAAACTTATATGTCAAGAAGTTAATGGGAGTCTTATTGATCTTGAAAAATTCTAGAGTCAATCAAGAATAAAAATTTTAGTTATCACTAGCACATGACTTGAGGTTGATAACCTATTGTGTTGAGTTGACATATTTGACTGCAAAAGCAAAGCACGTTGGTCAGTGAAAGTGCATTGATCAATATGGGTGAGCTGCTTAACAACATGGAAGCACTGGTTGGCCCTTGTACTAGCAGAGGGCAACAAATTAAGAATAAGTGAAGTTCAGTCCATGAAAAGGAAGCTAAATTTGAATTTGGTTTTGTCCTAAACCTTATCTTAGGATTGTAGGTTGGAAATGATGGATTCACATGGATGAGAACGTATACACCATAAAATCAAGGTGGAAAAAGGTTTCCCTCTAATTTATGTGAATGATTATGAGGAAACACTTTCGCTAGTAGATTTTAAAGATCTAATAAATATCATTATGGTTGGTAGTTTTGATAAGTGCATTCTCAAATTCGCAATATGATTACGACATCCCTTTTCATAGTTCGAATTGTGAGAAATAGCAACGAATTCTTTTGAACTTTTAGGGCAAATAACTATAAGTTCTGAAAGGGTTTAAACACACACACGTGCTATATAATGAAGGTGTATAAGCTTGAGAAATCTAGATGGAGACTTATCGAAGCATCGCGTATCAGAAATCTATACTTTAGTAAGAAAGTTGATATGAGCATATTTAGTTATAAAATTCATGCATTATCTTAATAATTTATGTTGATTTTATCTCATTTAATGAACAAAAGGTACTTAATTAGTTTATAATTTCATTTTTCAGCAACAAAGACATGATCAAAAGGAAAATGAAGCGGAATTGGTGATTGGATGCTTGGATCTTGGATTTTGAAGAAAGAAGGATGTTGCTGGACAGCTTGACCCCTCGTCAGTGTTTCGGCCATATCTCATAAACCGTAACTCCGATTGACGAGATTCAAAATGTTCTGAAAAGTAGACACAATTTCGGACGACTTTCGTGTTGAGAAAATGCTGATTCGAAACGTACTCGGTGAGTAGGGTCAATTACTCGGCGAGTTGTATCGAACTTTCACGATTCGGGACGCGCTGACTTGCCGTGCACGGGTTTTAAGTGACGGACTCGCCGAGTAGGTCACTGGACTCGCCGAGTAGCCTCTGTTTTGTGAAAATCTATATAAAGGGACTTTCAGATCGATAACCTAGCATGGAGAGAAACCCTAGGAGGCTGAGAAACGATTGGAAGTGCTGCTAGGTCGTGAGGAACTGAAGAATCAACCCTACATTCAATTGTGAAGAGAATCAAGACAATTTTGGTTTATTCTTAGTAACTTTTTGATTTGAATCATGTTTACATACTTGGATTTCGTTTTTGAGTTTATGTTTACTGCAATCATGAGCTAAAAACTTATTCTTCTGTTAGGGTAGACAATTTTGTGAACATGGATTGATTATTTGAGTAGGATTATTTTTAATTGGTAATTATGTTTTGTTAAGCTTGTTAAAGAAACTTATGTGTTAACAATAACTATTCTTCTGTTAATAAATCAGTAATTAAGTTGTATGAACATCTCTTAGTTGCTAATTTCATATGATTTACGTGACCACATAGTTGTATGTCTAGGAATAACGAATGTGAAACTAGAATTAACTTGAAAATAGGTAAGTTAATGTGTGAGCTTGTGTGATACACCATCAACAAGAGGTTAATTGAATCACCAATTTTGATTAACTATTACAAGTCTTACTTAACCCGAATCAATAATCTAGGAAACCCGTTAATTTAGACAACTGGCCATTGCTTGAGTTAATTTGTTTTCTAAGAATTAGGAATAGCGAACGTGAACCTAATTATCTTAATCGGTAGCCAATGAAGAATTAATCCGATACATTAAAATCATCCATGGGAACAAATGAGTCGTACCTAAACAGAAGTCCTCTTTACTATTGAGTTTAGTTGGTAATTAATTGTTTTAGTTGCTAGTTAGTTAATTTGTGTGTTGGTTATTCTAATTAAGTTTCTAGTTTTGTAAAACTAGAGAAAACCCCCTTTTTGTTATTTGTTTTATTTAGATAATATTAGCATTTATTTTAATTGTTTACCGTTCCCTGTGTTCGATACCCTACTTGCTTGAACTATATTACTAATCGATAGGTACACTGCCTTTCGTGTGTTTATTTTGTGTCTAAGTTAGTAGGATTAAAACTAGTTGGTTTTACACACATCAAGTTTTTGGCGCCGTTGCCGGGGAACGGTTCTAAATAGTTATTTTTATTTGCTAATTCTTATCATTTTTTTGTTGATTAATTTTTTTTATATAGTTTATTTTTTATTTATTATGTATTTTCCAAATCTCGATGCTTTTGATGCTTTTCTTGAGGAAGTAGTGCAGGTAAATAAGCAAAAAGATGAGGACTATGACTCAGGTGAAGATTTGAAGAAATTTGATAGATGGTTAGATAACATCTTGTCTAATGATCAAGAGCATTTTGAGTCACAAGAGCTAAAGTTACAACATGAAGAATTTAACCCAGAAAAAGATTTGGAGGAGCTGGAAAGGTTGCTAGCAGAGAGGTCAGAAGAAGAACAAGAGCAAGCTGAATTGCAGGAACCAAGCTGTGGTTTGACCATTACCACGACATGGTCCCCTGTTCTTCCGGTTTGTGTTTCGAAGCATGGGGTGACGATTCCAACTTTGGAGAAAGTTCTGAAGCGCGATCCATTTCTGATTAGTACCCAACCGGTCCCAACCCTTGTCAGAATTCTTAGGTTTTATATATTCAAGCTTGTTTGGCATATTTTAGAAGAAAAGAGCCAAATTTTACAAATTGGTCCAAAGAAAATATTTAATGCAATGGATGGATGGGCATTGATTTTATTAGAAGTTTATTAAGTTGGGAGTCCAGCTAAAGACTCTCACAAAAAGAAGCGCTTGCGGGAGGCAACCCGTCATTAGAGTTTTCTTTTCTTTTTCTTTTTAAACTTTTAGTGTTTTAGGATAATTTAGGATTTTTTTTTTATTTTAATGTTTTTTTTTATTACTTGGTTTTTGTTTTTGATCTTTTCAGTTTGAGTGTAAGGATGCATGTGAGGGTCTAGAGTCAAGGCTGACGAAGCGAGAAATCGAGTCTAGGCGAGAGAGGAAACGAAGTTTTGAGTCAAGCTATGAGTCCAATTGATAGAAGGGTTATAGAGTGTTTATTCCCTGAAGAAAAATGAGGGAAATTATTCGTTTATATAACCCCCATACATCAGAAACGGACTTGGGTAGAATAAAATTTTTGTCACACAGCGGTCTACTCGCCGAGTGCATCTTATGGACTCGTCGAGTCCATGTGAAAATACACGATTCTTCTGCCATTTACGCTTCAACTCGGCGAGTCTACATACTTACTCGACGAGTCGCTCATTCTTCTTACTTTTGAGCTGAAGATTTGATGACATTTGATATGGGCATTGGTTCTATTCTTTGAAGATCATTTTCCGAGCATTTCCAAGAGTTTTTCCCTTATATTTGGAGCTTTTATAAAGGCTATACCACACGAGACTTTGACACCCAAGACATGGATGAGCTGTTCCCATGTCTAAAGTCAATTGAAGATGGAGCTGAAGAGAAGAGATATCAACCTCGCCACTACTATCCCAGGGGAGTTTGTTCCAATTCTTGTTAGGATCACTACTTCAGATAGGATCAAGAATTTTATTCCAAAAACCAAAGAATAGGCAGTTGACCCGTGACTGTTTTTTGATGTAGTCATGTCGTCCCACAGAACGAAAGGTACCATTACATTGATTATTGGAATCCTTGTTTCTGATAGGTACCTAAGGGAAGATCCTAGGTTGGCAAATGCATATGCTTCAGCATTATCTCCCCTGGGAACGTGGTTTAGGCTAAAGGCTTCAAATACAGAGGCTAATTTCTTAAGAATTTGAAGATATGATGCAAGCCTTTCGCCTTTAACAACAAATGATCCATTTGAGTGATTAGTAATTAATAGCAAATCTACGAATACCTGAAGATCCTTTATTTGAAAATCCTTGGCTAGTTGCAGTCCCATAACCAGTGCTTCATATTCTTCTTCGTTGTTGGTTGCATCGAACTCACATCTAACGACCTGGGGTAGGATGCCCCCTATGGCGATTTAGTATGATCCCAAGGCTACTTTCTCTTTGGTTGGATTCTCTGTTCGTGAAGAGCGTCCACCTTCCCATGTTTTCTTTTTCCAGGAGTTGTATTGTCTTAATTTCTACTTTGGCTTGTAGATCATCACTAAAGTCAGCTACAAAGTTTTCTTGTGCTTGCGACTTTATTGCAGATCTCAACTCATACTTTATATCAAATGTGCTGAGCTTTACCAACCACTTGTCCGTTCTTCCAGACATCTCTAGCTTTCTCATAACATTCTTAATTGGTAATTAGTTTTTACATGTATGGTATGAGTTTCAAAATACTTTCTTAACTTAGTAGAAGTCGTTACTAGTGCTAGTATTAGTTTTTCGAGATGAGAATACCCAGTTTCAGCATCCAGTAGACTTTTACATACATAGTAGATGGGATGTTGGTCTCCATCAAGATCCTTGGATACGACTGCACTCACGGCGTTTGGGGATATTGAATGGTATAAAAGGAGTGGTTCTCCATCTAATGGTTTTACTAGTAGGCGTGCCAAACTTAAATACATTTTGAGTTCTTGGAAGGCTTTTTCATGCTCCTCATTCCATCCGAACTTCTTGTTTTTCTTTAGGAGGTCGTAGAAAGGTTTACACCTCTCTGAGGATCTTGAAATAAACTAGTCTAGAGCTGCTACTCCCCCAATTTTTCTCTGAACAATTAATTCATTCGCCTCTGGTATGTTACTCCTATCTTTTTAAGACCAAAAGGAATGGTAATATAGAAATATATACCTATAGGGGTTATAAAAGCACTATCCTCTTAATCAGATAGTTCCATGTGTATTTGTTGGAATCCTACGGAAACATCCATGAATATTAGTAGTTGTCGTGGCATCTATCATGGAGTTTATGTGTGCTGAAGGGAAAGAATCCTTAGGGAATGTCATATTGAGATCCGTGTAGTCCAAACATACTCTCCATTTTCCATTCTTCTTTTGTACCTCTACTACATTCGGTAGCCATATTAGGAACTACACTTCTTTAACCATCCTTGTTCTGAGAAGTTTTTCAACTTCTTCTTGAATGATTTGGTTCCTCCCAAGTGCATATTTCCTTCTTTTTTGGTGTATAGGCCTAAAAGAAGGATCTATATTGAGATTGTGGGTTATAATTTTCTTATTCGTAACTTTCACATCCTCATATATTCAAATGAAGGTCTTGTTTCTGGCTTTTGAGAACTTTATTAGTTCTTGCACGCTTTGTTTTGGTATTGAGGATCATATGAGGAATTTGGCTTTAGGATCCTCGAGGTTTAGGGGCACTTACTTCACATCTTGCTCTATTTTTTCTAGCACACCTCATTCCCCTTCTTTAATTGTTATGATTATCGTGGTACCATTGAAGATTTCATCGATGTCTTGTAGCATTCTTTAGATTCTTAATGATCCCCAATGATCTTAACCGCCTCCTATGGGGTAGGCATCTTGATGCACTGGTGATATGTCGACAAGACTTTTTTCATGTCATGGATCCTTGGTCTACCTAATATAACATTATAGGAAGACAAAGCATCAATATCACAAAATTGTTGCATCGAATTTACCCCTTCAATGTAGATGGGTAACTTGAGTTCTCCAATGGTGTACTTTGTTTCACCACTTAATCATATTAGGAATGAGGATCTCTTAATTATTTCGGATTCCAGGATGTTCATCCTAGTTAGAGCATCTAAAAGTATGATGTTCACTGAGGATCGTAAGTCTACCTGGATCCTTTTGACGAAGTGGTCAACGATATATAGAGTAATCACCAAGACATCATGGTGAGGAACCTAGATGTTTTCTCTATCCTTTTCGTCAAAGATGATCTCTTCTGCTTGTTATCGATGTGTTTTTTCAAGGTCTTTCCTTTTTTTCCATCTTGGACACTTTGGCGTGCCTTTTAGCTGTGGAATAAGAAGTTCTATAGCTGTTAGATCCTCTAGAAATAACATTGATTACCTTGGCATCTGAGGGAGGAGATCTTGGCTTTTCCAGGATCTTCGCAGGGTCTTACTCTTTTTCCCTATAACTTTCCTTTTTCTTTCCTTGGATATCTTTGAGATAGACCTTACTCAGGAGATAACTAATCTCCTTCTTGAGGGTTATACAGTCCTCAGTCTTGTGACCAAAATCCTCGTGATATAAATACCACTTGGATTTGTATTTCCAGCTTTTTGACTTTTCTCCCTTTCTTGGCCATCTTGTTTTGTCACCAAGATCATGCATAGTGAATATTATACCTGAAACATCCACAGAGAAGCAATAATCAGTAATTTTAGGGAATTTGTCTTCTTCTCCTTCATCATTGAGGGCATTAACCATGTGATGATCGGGTTTGGAATACAATTTTGACTTATAGTATCTTTAGATTGAGGATTTAGCCTTTCAGTTGCGATTCTCATAGGAACTTCGCGTATTGGACCTCTTTTCTATTTCTTTGTTTTCTTCCAATATGATGAACCTTAGTGTTCAGCTTCTGACTTCATCCATACGTTTGCATGGAGTCATCATAAGTTCTTAGTAAAATTGGGAGTCCTTCTTCAAACCTATCTCAAAGTGCTCCATGGCAGCGACCATGTAGATGTTTGGTATGTTTAGGGCTTCCCTACCAAACCTGCTTATAAAGTCCCTTAAGGATTCTTTGGGATCCTGGACCACCCAGGTAGAGATCACTATTGATCATTTCAAATATTCACCAACAAGATAACCGATTACTGAAAATATTAACTAAATGAGCAAAAGATGTAACAGAATAAGAAGGAACATTAAGAAACCATTTTAAGGCTGATCTTGTAAGGGTCGATCAGAAGCCATTGCATAAACAGGCTTCTTTCAAGTATGATGGAATGACGATGATCTCAATTCTCTCCCTATATTATGCGATATTTTCTTTAGTATCTGTGGTTCCATCGTAAGGCTTCATGCTATGAGTTTGGAAGCGCTTAGGAAGTTCTGTATTAGCTATTGAAGGGATAAATCTTGAGATCTTGTGATTGGTGGGGATGTTTTCGATATAGGTTGGACTACCCCTGGTATGCTTGAGATCATTTGTCTTAGTTGTTGGAGTTGTTTGGCCATAGTTGGACTTATTCCTACATCAAGATCCATAGGGTAAGTATTGATAGTGTTACTATTAAAGAAGTTACCAATATTTCTATGATTAAGAGTATTAAAGGTCTCATCAAGATCCTGGGCCACAGGAGTTTGGATGTTTAGGATTGCTCTCCCTATTGGGGTAGCAACCGATGTTGGAACCACCAATTCTGGACGTTACCCTAGGGATCCTGCATTGTCGAAATTCCGGATCCTTGTTTGTAAGATCAAAAGTATCACCTCCTGGTGTTTGCAGCTATCTGCCCTTATCCTTTCCACTCCATGATGTATCATTCAGTTGTCTTCCTATTGCTAAGCCACCTTTTGTATCAATGTCTTCATCGTGAAGAAAATTTCGTTATTTGAGACTGATACAGGCGGATCCTGGGATCCCATGGATCCTGGAGCAACCGGAGGATTATTCTTCTTCAGTACATTGGAAGTCTTCTTTCTGACCAGGGGGTCGGCTTGGAGGGGGTGGAAGATTTTTCAAAGGAATATAGGGAATAAATGAAGTAGATAAGGTCAGCTGTGTATACATAATTTTCGAAGATTATAACCAACACGGAGCCACCATAGGTGCCAAATTGTTTTTGTCAAAAATCGACTAAGTAGATATTAACTGATTTGTATGAGAGGCTGTGGTGTTATTTGTAAAGTAATTATCTCCAACACAAAACCTTAGGAGGTGATAATGATCACCTGTCTTGTTTAATTGTATAGGTTGAATGATTGATAACAGAAATGGAAGTAAGTAAACGAGTACAAGTATTGCAGTAAGCATAGGTATGTGTAGTGTGCGAAATACATGTGTATTTATAACCTAGTCTAAGTAACAATAAGTGCAATATTCTCAGGGTCCTCTCAAATAAAAATGAACACGCTGGTTTGAATTAGTATTCATGGGTCTTTTGTATGATTACATTGTTTCTTCGTTGAGAATGAATCTTAGGTTGACTAGTTATCTACATGTGAGAAAAAAACAAAAAAATATATATGTTAGAAATGTTAGGAAATAATAATAATAATTTTCAAGATCCTGAGATATGTTTGGGATCCTGAATAGGGTTGAGGATCTCGACCCTAACACACACACACACACACACATATATATATATATATATATATATATATATATATATATATATATATATGAAAGATCAAATAAGAAGTAAAATTTGAACAGAATGATTAGATATTTCTTAAATGTATATTTTTTAGAAAAACAGACAATGTTTATATATATATATATATATATATATATATATATGTTTAGCTTCTTTAGAAAAAAAACCCTAAAAATCATAAAAATGTATAAAAAAATACTTAGAGATCATAAAAAAAAATTATAAAAAATCGCAGGTTTTTGTTAAAATTCGCTGAAAAAAAAATAAAAAATCATTTTTTTTTTTGTAAAAAAAAAAAAAACTTTTTTTTCCAAAATTTTTTCACCGAATTTGTATAAAAAGTTGCGATTTTTTCAAAAAAAAGTTTTGTAATCTCTAAGTATTCTTTTTATGCATTTTTATGATTTTTAGGTTTTTTTAGGGTTTTTTTTGTTTTCCAAATAACCCTTCCCTATATATATATATATATATATATATATATATATATATATATATATATATATATATATATATATATATATATATATATATATATATATATATATAGGTTCAGGTTCATTTGAAATCATTCTAATTTTGTGAGACTATGAGACCAAATCTAAAAATAATTTTAAAATGCAAAATAAATGGAAAAATCCAAAAATTCTTTTTTTTTAAATATTATTTTCAGAACTTGAATTAACTAAAAAAATAAAAAAAATTCTGTTTTTTTTTTTTTAAAATACGTGAAATATTCTAATAGAATATTACACTGTCATATTCTAAAAATAATTTTAAAATGCAAAATAAATGGAAAAATCTAAAAATTCTTTTTTTAAATATTATTTTTGGAACTTGAATTAACTAAAATAACATAAAATAAATTAAAAAAAATTCCATTTTTTTTGAGGAATACGTGAAATATTCTAATAGAATATTACACTGTACATATTTTAAAAAATAATTTTAAAATGCAAAATAAATGGAAAAATCCAAAAATTCTTTTTTTAAATATTATTTTCGGAACTTTAATTCACTAAAAAAAATTATAAAAAAATAAAAAATAAATAAATAAAATGCGTCTCACGGCCTCACAAAATTAGGCCGTCTTACATGAAGCTATATATATATATATATATATATATATATATATATATATATATATATATATATATATATATATATATATATATATATATATATATATAACCTTAATGCTCGAACTGTTCATGGAAAGCTACTTTGAAATGGTAGTTATTGTCTAAACTTTTAAGTACACAACTACATGAAGAATTTGATGACAATTGTGTAGAATCTCTTAAAACAGTATCGACATGTGACTAATTAGGAGTATATGTGATATATTGATATATACAATATATTAGGAAATCTAACCTAATAAGCAATATACTAGGAAAATAACCTAAGAATTAAAAATATTTTTATCGCATGTCATCTTTTTCATTATTTTGCAATATATCTTTTTTTTTTGTAATTTTGATTTATTTATTTTTTACTTGTTATTATGTTGTGGTTTTCAATTTTTTTAAATAATGTCACATAATGCTACTAATATAATTTTATTAAGTTTTTCTATACTTAATGTTCTTTCATGCACTTCTTAAATTTTTGCCAATAAACACAATTCATATATTTCTTTTTTCTTTATTTTATAAGATTTTAAATTCCACTACATGATACAATTAATATAAATTTTAAATAATGTTTAATGCTTATATCTTGATATTCAACATAATTATTTAAAATATGTCAATAGTTTTTTATTAATATAAATTGAATTACTTAGTTATTACAAAATTTGTTTGTAATTTTTTTCTAAATTTAATTAGAAAATTGTTAAATGTTTACACCTTAATATTTAATTTTTTAATCAACTCGTATATTGTATGTGTCTAAAATGTGATACATATAATATTAGACATTTAATTTTGAGTGTATATATATATATATATATATATATATATATATATATATATATATATATATATATATATATATATATATATAGAGAGAGAGAGAGAGAGAGAGAGAAAGAGAAAGAGAAAGAACTATAAAAATAGTCCTTGCCTGAAAGTAGTTGTTTTGGTCAAAAAGGGTTTAGTCTTGTATAATAGATCAAAAACTTTTATTTTGTTTGCGAGTTTGATAAAATTTGTTTTGAACTTTTTTATAATGAAAATATTGCCCTTACTACTTTTTTGGTTTTATTTATTTATTTAAATACTTTTCTAATTAAAATAAAAGTTCTTCTTTATTTTTTATTTTTATAATTTTTTTATAACAGAAAAATACCCACCAAATTCTTTCTCTCTCTCTCTCTCTCTCTCTCTCTCTCATTTTTACCTACATTATCATTCTATATCCTTTCTAAAAAAAGAAACCCACACCAAAAAGAAGACCCCCGTACAATATCTAAATCAATAAACCCTCTACAAATCTCTAATTCTAATACTCTAGGATGGCTCAGCAACACTGGCTTCACTGTCAACATATCAACCATCAACAACGTTGTATCCACTCATTGTCATCACTATAACGAGCCTGATGATGAAAAAGAAGAAACGGCAGCCAAAGGAGAGGAAAGGCGGTGTCATATGTAGGATAAATTTGGGTGAGAGAGATAGATCTTCATTGCAGTGAGTGCTTTCAAATCGATAGAGACAAAGATTGATCTGAAGCTTTGGTGAAACCTTAAATGGATCATCATAGCAACAACAGTAAAACCTTAATTAGAGCATTATAGCGAGAAGAATACAAGAACTACAACTATCTCAAAAATCTCTTAAAAGACATCGGCAAAGGCGACATCATTGAAGAGAAAGGTGTTGCTTTTCAGATCCTTCAGCAGATTAATTAGTTGTTGTGGTAACATTGGTCCTAGAAAAAAGAAAAGAATGGTACAGATGCATCTAGAGGTCAGTAGAGCCACAATAAACCCTAGCTCCGATTAGGGTTTTGTCGCCACTGCTATGAAGATTTGATTAGGGTTTCACCGTCGCTTCAGATTTATCTCTCTTACCGTTGATCTGAAAGGCCTCGTTGCTATGAAGATCTATCTCTCTCACCCATCTTTTTCCTACATACCAAACTAGATTTTCTCTGCTTTCTTCTATTGATTCTTCTTCATTGTCGTCGGGTTCGTTGTAGTGATAATAGCGAGTAGATACAACGTCGTTGGTAGTTGATATACCGACGGTGAAACTGGTGTTGCTGCGCCATCCTAAAACGTTGGAATTAGAGAGTTGTAGATTTTTTATTGGTTCAAAGTTTGTTGTGGGGTTTTCTTTATGGTATGTTTCTTTTTTCAGAGAGAGAGAGAGAGAGAAAAAAAAAGATTGAGAATGGCGGTGCATTTAAGAGAGAGAGAGAGAGAGAGAGAGAGAGAGAGAGATGGGGGAGAGACGGTTAGGTGGGTATTTAATATATGTATGTAGCTCATTTGTATTTTGATGTATTTAATATATGTGAAAGGCATAATATCGATTCCATGGGAAAATATGCTTTGGAACATCGTATCAAGCTACTCCATCCAACCCTAGCAAATCCTAAATTGTGATCGTGTTCAACATCATATATTCTATATTCGTGTTTCTTCTTCCTTCGTTAATCTCTATCTCTCTATGTCTCCTCTTTAGTCTCTCATATCATGACAACAGGTACTTCCAATCCAAAACCTAGCCCCACCAATAAAATATATGGGATAAACAACATCAAGTCTTATGTTCCTCTAATTATTGATCTCGACCGATTGAATTATGATTGGTGGAAAGAACTTTTTAAAACCCGTCGCATTAGATAAAAAGTGTATGATCATTTTGATGGGTCTCCCACGAACAAAGACAATCTAGAAGGGGAGACAGTTGACAATATTGTCAAAAAATATTCATAAGGAACATCAACCTGAACCGTCCGTCAATCCATTCTCACAACTAATGCCATAGCTGCAAATGTATGGAAAGCTATTGAAGATTTTCTTCATGAAAACAAAGAGATCAAAGCTATGGAACGTGATGATTATCTTCATAATATCACAATTAGAGACTCCACAATGACGGAGTATTAAAATTTATTTACAACGTTTCTTTAAATGTGTTCTATGCTTATTATTTAAGAGCATTCCATGCTCAAAGATCATATCCTCCTTGTTCACGCTACACATCATGACAACACTTCTACCCCTACGGTTCTAAATATCGAACATCAAAAACAGACTTAAAATCATCGCTTTAATAATTTTGGCAATCGAGGTACCTCTGATGGGTTTTTTGCATTACAACATTCATATGGTTCACATGCAACCCTAATTGCCTTGGATCTAGGTTTTTCTCAAGTTATTCATGCAAATTAATTTTCCAAAGAAAGAACCCTAATCTAGCATACATGAAAACCGAAATCTAATCATGTTAGGGTTTAGAAGAATACCTTTCTTTTTGATTGCTTGATCTTGACCTTCAAGAGGTTAGTGCCTCAAATATTACACCTCTAATGGAGTCACAAACACCACTTAGCAATGGATGAACAAGAGAGAGAGGAGGAGGCTACATATATTGGGCAGGGTTTCTTCTACGGAGTCAAGTGGCTGATTTTATGAGCATTAGGGTTCCTTTTATAGTTGAGGCTGCTAGGTTTTTCAACTGGAAACCCTAATTCCCTTGCTTAGACCCTAAACAATCCACAAACCCCCAAGTGATAGGCCTTGGACGAATATTCTATGGGCTTCCCATAGATTTTCTTCCACCGCTTATCAATAGGGTCTATAAGCCCAAACTACAACTATTACTCTTTTACATAATCAGTCCACGTTCTTTTAATCAGTCTCTTTTGATCACTAAATTAATTCCAAATTAATTTCTGATCAATACTAATTAAATAATATGATTTCTCAACTAATATATTATTCATATAATATATTAATAAATCATTAATTAACCTATTTCTCTAAAACTCATCCTATCAAATTGCTATGGTGAAGGCAACCCAAAAGGACCATGCTACTATCGGATCAAGTACATACCAATTACAGTTATGGGCTTAGACACCTAATCCAACAATCACCCACTTGGATAAGTCTAATAACTATAATTGCAACTATGACTTCAAAATCAGATTAGCAATCGTAGCTCTCAAGAGCCACTGTCGAACTCTAACCTAGTCAATGACAAGTCCTTTAGATAAGGATCATATAATCATCCATTCTACAATATATCGTGTGGAAAAAGACATGGAACATAATCATTCTCAATGTCCAATAGTTTGTTTCCCGACTTCCGATTTTTTTTGACATAGAACTTAATTAAACACATCAATTCAGTCCTGACCGGGCCCGACACATAAGTCAACACAAAACCATCGAGGGGCCGAAGATATCGCTTTTACCCTCCTAGTATAAAAAGAACAGATAGACTTTGACTTATATGCTTGTACTATTTACTCATTAAAACGTACACAATAACACATTTTATAACATCAAATTACTAATGCTTTTAAGCATTATCAATGCACAACCAACTTCTAAACAACAACTCATATATATCGGTTTAAAGATTATACAATATTATCGTCTCACAATCACTCGTGATAAATTCCATGAAGTGATTTAAATGACCGTGTCTTTTATCCAATACTCAAATCTTATTTTAGAAGTACTCATTAACGTTGCAACAAGCCTTTGCTATGTCTAAGCACTTAGACAATCTACAAACCAATTCATGACAGTCTAACCTCATAACTTACCCCCAAAGTATGATTGATTGTGGATAATTTGAACAATCTAATTATTCTGGAAGTAAAACATGCAATAGTGAAACAATAGTAAACAATCGACACAAGATAGTAAACTTTACTCATAAATAAATATCCATTACTTAATCATCAAATGTCAATTATATTTATCTATTACAAGTTTCTAAACAACTATCTAATCTCTAAAACTAATATCGTCCTTCAAACCAATGCTCCTCGCATGCTGTAAGTGCTTAACCCTGCTCAGACCCATTGTGATGACGTTACCTTCTTGACTACAAGGACTCTCTCTTTTACCCAATGTCTGATGAAGTGGTACTTTCAGTCGATGTCTCTGGATCTACCATGATCCCTTGGTTCCTTGGTTATGGCAACCGCTCCTTCGTTATCAAAGAAAATCTCCATAGGCTCCTTTATAGCTGGTATGACTCCAAGGTCTCCAATGAAGTTATTCAACCATATTTTCTCCTTCGACGCTTCACTTGCTGCTATGTACTTTGATTCACACATTGAATCAGCCACAGTCTCCTGCTTGGAACTTTTCCAAGTAACTGCTCCTCCATTTAGGGTAAATACCCAACCCGACTGAGACCGGAAGTTATCTCTATGTGTCTGAAAGTTGGCGTCACTACACCCTATCACTATCAAGTCATCACTCCCACCAAGTGTAAGAACCCAGTCCTTAGTCCTGTGCAGGTACTTAAGAATGCTCTTAACTACTGTCCATTGACCTCTACCCGAGTTTCGTTGATATCGGCTGACCATGCTCAACGCAAAAGCCACATTAGGGCGAGCACACGTCATAGCGTACATGATTGACCCAACGGTGGAAGCATATGGCACTCGACTCATTTCCGCTATCTCGGCATAGGTACTCTTACTTTGAGTCTTACTCAGCTTGGTATTGCTTTGGATTGGCAGTTCCCCCTTCGTGGAATTTTCCATGCTGAAACGTTTTAGCACCTTGTCCAAGTAAGTACTTCGAATAATTACTATTAGTCTCCTACTTCTATTTCTCAAAATCCTTATCCCCATAATGAAAGGGGCTTCTCCAAGATCCTTCATAGTGAAACACTTCCCAAGCCAGGACTTAACCTCCTGCAAGGTCGGGATGTCGTTTCCTATAAGCAGTATGTCATCAACATAAAAACTAGAAAGCTAACTATACTCCCACTATCCTTGACATATACACATGACTCATCCTCGCTTCTCGAAAAACCAAACTCTTTGACTTTGTCATCGAAACAAAGATTCCATCTGCGAGACGCTTGCTTTAATCCATAGATGGATTTCTCAAGCTTGCACACTCTATTAGAATATTTAACATCTACAAAACCCTCTAGCTGACACATGTAAACATCTTCAGCAAACTTCCCATTAAGGAAAGCAATTTTGACATCTATTTGCCATATTTCATAGTCATGAAACACAACTACGGCCAACATAACACGTATAGACTTGATCTTGGCCACTAGTGAGAAGGTCTCATCATAGTCAACCCCCGGGATTTGATTAACGCCTTCGCAACTAGTCGTGCCTTGAACGTATGCACTTTCCCATCCATGTCGGTCTTCTTCTTGACGATCCATGTAACATCCCAAATTTCGAGACCAAAAATTTCATTTTTGATTTAATATTTTATAAAACATTTTACCAAAACATTGTCAATAAAACAACACATTACAAAATCAGAATGTTGTGTCCCAACCCATGACATCAAAAGTAATGAAAATCAGAGTACAATCCCAAAAACCCAATACGGAAACCATGTGTGTGTGTGATGCGTTGCTATACCGCCGACTCCTTCCCCTTCGACGAAGAGGTACCTGAAACCAAAATAAAAACTGTAAGCACAAAGCTGAGTGAGTTCCCCCATCATAACACATACAATATCATATCATCGGTGTCTTTCAACCGGTAACTTCCATTGTTATCTTTCAACCGGTATCTGCTATCGGTATCTTTCAACCGGTAATCGCCATCGGTATCTTTCAACTGGCATCTGTCATCGGTATCTTTCAACCGGTAACCGGGGACTATTTCTCCCCCTATTGCTATCATACAATATTAAGTTATAATCATACAGTCAGCCATATCTGGGTACTGACCTACCATTCGATCCTAACGACCGATGTCAGGGGAAAGACTATTCCTTACTACTACCACTAACATACACATTGCATATCATAATGGCATATCTCATAACCATATCACATAAGCATACTAGGATAATTATCACAGAGACTATTATCCACCAAATATCCCTGATGGTGGGCCGGCATTGTGGCGTTAGACCCACCCCTACTGGAAGGTAACTCACCTCGATGTCGTGCATTGTCTGAACTATCTTCGGCGTACAAGTCAACTACCCTCGACTCTTTGATCCCTACACAACAATGCTTCCACGTTATTCATTTGAGTATGCAACCTTAACCGGGGTCATACCAAACCAGACATAGTCAACACTGGTCAAAGTCAACGCCCAGTTGATCTGACTCGCCGATTTGTTCTACCAACTCGTCGAGTCCATGCTCCACTAACCCGATCCAACCCCGAATTCATTCATCGAGTCTAGCAAGAACTCGACATGTTCTCCTTCATTCAACCAGCGGGAACATCTTCACCAAACTCGTCGAGTTCTTCCATGAACTCGGCGAGTTCATCTCCTTCATAAGAATGTGTCCAGTCTATGACTCGCTGAGTTGTAGAACAACTCATCGAGTTCATCTTCAAATATTGGGAGATTGCCTTGGACTCACCAAGCCTACTCATACACTCGTCGAGTCCCATGATTCCCAGGTCCCTTTTTGTGTCCAAACATGTACGGGACTTTCCTCCCTAACAACTGGTCCATCTGCAGAAAAGATTTGGCGGTCAATACGCCATGACTCGCCGAGTCCCAAGAACAGCTTGGCGAGTTCATCCTTGACCAACACTATATAGTCGATTTAAATGGGTTTTAACAAAACAAAACCATAGATTTCGCTACCTAATGTCCATTTTATACGTGAAGTTCCAAACTTCGTGCACATGCATGGGGTCTTTGGCTCAAAAAGCCATAAAAGGTGCTCTACAAGATGCATGGGGCTCTCATGGCCATAGAGTTGGCACCTTTATGCCATGAGACCCCTCCAATGGCCCAGATCTGAATTCAAAACCCCAAATGACCCTTCACAATTCCAAAAATAGCTTAGAAAGCCTTAAAGATACTCAAAATCCAAGCCCTAAGGATAAATAAACACATGGAAGACCAAGATAGGGGCATTTTACCTTGAATGAGCTGGAAATGGAACAAAAATCTCTGGATCTCCAGGCCCCAACTCGAACTCCCAAGCTTCCTTCCTCTTTTCAAGCTTCATAATCCACCAAAATGGCCTTAGAACACACAAAAACGGCTAGGGTTTCGATACAATACTTTCTGGGAGTAATAGGGACGATGGAGGCTGAGATAAGGTGTTTAAATAGGGTGCAAACCCTCAATTTAGGGTTTTACCCAAACAACACCTACTCGCCGAGTCAGTCTTCCGACTCATCGAGTGGGCTACTTAAACTCTCTCACGGTCATGACTCTACTCGACGAGTTGGGCCATCAACTCATCGAGTCCCCGAAAAAATACAAGAAACTTTGAATTAAATACATACTGGGAATCAGGTGTTACAATCCACTTGCACCTGACCGTCTTATGAACTGGTACATTGTCAATCAAGTTCCAAGCTTGATTGTCATACATGGACTGAATCTCGTTGTCCATTGCCTTTTTCCATTTTGCAGACTTGGGGCTTGCCACGGCTTCCATGTGGTAATTAGGTTCATCCAAATTTATCAGTGTACTATCACTGATAAATGTATCACCTTCAACAGTTATATGGAAACCATACAACACAAGTGGAACACTAACTCTAATGGAACGTCTTAGGGGTAAGCACTCGTCAACTGGTTCAACAGGAATCTCTTCCTTAGGTTGGGTGCTAGTGTTAAAGGTTCCTTCATCGCTTGACTCTTGAAGCTCTTCATGATCAATTTGCCTCCCACTGTCCTCTTGGCATATGATTTCTCTTTCGCGGAAAACCCATATGCTTGCTACGAAGACCACATTGTCACTAGGTCTATAGAAAAGATATCCAAAAGATTTATGCGGATAGCCGATGAAAATACACCGCTCACTGCGAGGTTCAAGCTTTTCGTGAGTCTCTCTTCTTACGAAAGCCTCACAACCCTAAACCTTGATATGTGCCAATGAAGGAACCTTCCCTGTCCACATCTTGTTAGGTGTTTTGGGAACCTGCTTAGTTGGGACTAGATTAAGGATATGAGTGGCAGTCTCTAAGGCATACCCCCAAAATGAGATAGGTAACGAAGCTCGACTCATCATGGAACAAACAATGTCCAACAATTTTTGATTGAGCCTCTCAGCCACACCATTGAGCTGCGGTGTCCTAGGCGGCGTTAATTGTGAAACAATTCCACATTCCTTAAGATAGTCGTGGAACTCGATACTAAGTTACTCACCACCCCTATCGGATCTGAGAATCTTTATCTTCCTGCCCAATTGATTCTCCACTTCTTGTTTGAACTCTTTGAACTTTTCAAAGGTTTCCGACTTGTGCTTGATTAAGTAGATATACCCATATCTGCTATAATCGTCGATAAAAGTCACATAGAAGCTGTTTGCATCCCTTGTGGTGGATCTGAAGGGCCCACACACATTAGTGTGTATTAGATCCAAGAATTCTTCACCTCTTTCACAAGTACTAGTGAAAAGTGATTTAGTCATCTTTCTAAGTAAACAAGATTCGTACGTGTCATCTGACTTTAGGTCAAATGACCCAGGACTCAATCTTTTTGGAGTTGGGCTACACGCTTCTTGTTGAAATGTACAAGACGATAATTCCATAAGCATGCCTTGTCTAAACCATTAGACGAATCATATATGCAACACATTATTTCCTAATTTGTCTACAACCATCACAGTTTCATATACACCATTACAAGGCAATGCTTCAAAATATAAAGTACCATTATAGAAAGCATTAATAGAACCAACTTCATTATTAAATGAAAATCTAAAACCTTGTCTGAACAAACCAAGAATAGAAATAATATTCCTCATCATCTCTGACGAGTAGCAAAAATCATTCAACTCTAGTCCTAACCCACTACTAAGCACTAAAGAGTAAATCCCGATCTTGGTGACAATAAATGATTTCATATTCCCCATTATCAGGTTCATCTATTCAATGGCATGTTTAATCTCGATTATGCCCTTCAAGTTTGTGACTGGGATACCGAGGATCACAAACAAGGTGTGAATAACCATGCAAATTAGTTTTGCACTCTCGATGTCGTTTACCACCTAATCTTTTATATATATATATATATATATATATATATATATATATATATATATATATATATACATATATATATATATATATATATTAATCTTTTAATATTATAATAGTATAAGGGTTGTATTTTAAACTTTCAAAACACTAGGGTTTTAGAATTTAATATTTAAAAATTAAAACTTCTAACCAATTTTTAAATTCCAAAAGTTGAGGGCAAATTTTGGAACTTTTCAGACCTTCTAGATCAAATATTAAATAATTAAACTAATCACATAATTTGAACATTATCTTAAAATTTGACCATTATCTTTCAATTAGATGAGGATATTCATTACCATTACAGAAAATTCGTTTTTAATCAGTTAAAACAATTTAAGGTGATGATCCTTATCTAATTTAGGGTTAAAATCTGGAAAATCTGCCAACTGATGAACCAAGTCGTCGAGTCAGGGCATGGACTTGTCGAGTTGGTCCAACTCGTCGATTTCATCAGGTAGTGAACAACAATCGATTTTGTTTCAACTTTGGCAAAACTCAATAACATCAAATTCAACAGAAAAACACCCTAAGCTTTGATACAACTGATGGATTTTGAGCATTGCAACATTCTTATGGTGCACATGCAACCCTAATTGTTTTGGATCTAGGTTTTTCTCAAGTTATATATGGAAATTAATTTTCCAAAGCAAGAACCCTAATCTAGCATACATGAAAACTGAAATCTAATCATGTTAGGATTTAGAAGAATACCATTCTTGTTGATTGCTTGATCTTGACCTTCAAGAGCTTACTACCTCAAATGTTGCACCTCTAATGGAGTCACAAACACCACTTAGCAATGGATGAACAAGAGATAGAGAAGAGGAGGCTACAGAAATCAGCCAAGTTTTCTTCTAGGGAATCAGGTGGCTGATTTTAGGAGCCTTGGGGTTCCTTTTATAGTTGAGGTTGCTAGGGTTTTCAACTGGAAAACCTAATTCCTTTGCTTAGGCCCTAAGTAATCCACAGACCCCCACATGATAGGCAATGGACAAAAACTCTATGGGCTTCCATATTTTCATCCACATCTTATCAATAGGGTCTATAAGCCCAAACTACAACTATTATTGTTTTACATAATCAGTCTCAGTTCTTTTAATCAGTCTCTTTTGATCACTAAATTAATTCCAAATTAATTTCTGATCAATACTTATTAAATAATATGATTTCTCAATTAATATATTATTCTTATAATATATTAATAAATCATTAATTAACCTATTTCTCCGAAACTCATCTTATCAATTTGCTATGGTGAAGGCAACCTAAAAGGACCATGCTACTATCGGATCAAGTACATACCAATTATAGTTATGGGCTTAAACACCTAATCCAACAACCTTAGCCACGATGCTAATGTGGTTAATTATATTTGGTTGTTTAAAAAGAAACTTAATACATATGGATCTTTGGCTCGATACAATGTACATTTAGTTGCTAACGGACACATTCAGCGACCAACATTGACTGTGATGAGACTTTTAGTCTGGTTGTTAAACCAGGTACTATCCATACCGTTCTTAGCTTAGATGATTCTCATCATTGCAGTATTCATCAGTTGGATGTGAAGAATGCATTTCTTCACGGTCATATATAGGAAACTGTTTATATGCATCAGCCATCAGGCTTTCATGACCCATCAACCCCTAATCATATATGTTTCTTACAGAGATCTCCCTATGGCCTCAAGCAGGCACCATGTGCATGGTATCACATATTTTCTCAATTTATTACACAGTTTGGTTACATCAACATCAAATCAGATTCTTCATTTTTCATGTACAGATAAGGGGATCAAATCGCCTATCTTTTACTTTATGTTGATGATATTGTGTTAACTACTTCCTCCATAGGTCTTTTGTAGTAGGTTATAACCACCCTATATTAAGAATTCTCCATGACTAATTTGGGTTCTCTAAATTATTTTATCGGTATAATTATAATTTGAGATAGTCATGGGATGCTTCTAACTCAACAAAAATATACAATGGAGATCCTTGATCATGCTAAGATGTCCAACTACAAACCTACCCAAACACGTGATAACACATTTGCCAAGTTTGATGGCACATGCCTTCTGGTTGCTGACTTGACATTATATTGTAGTGTTACGGGTGCACTTTAGTACTTGACTTTCACTTGGACGAACATTTCTTATGTTGTTCAGCAGGCATGTATCTATATGCATGACCCCAAAGAACCTCAATTTACTACTTTCAAACGAATTCTTTGATAAGTTTGTGACACTCTAGACCATTACTTACATCTTTATGCCTCACCTGCACATGGTTTACTTGCATAATCTGATGTTGATTGGGCAGGCTTCCTACCTTAGACGCTCCACTTCTTGTAACCATGTATTTCTCAGACAAAACTTTCTCTTTTAGTCTTCCAAGCGATAGGGTAGGATTTCCTAGTCTAGTACTGAATATAAGTATCGTGGCATTGTGAATGATGTTGCAGAACTGAGTTTTTTTCACAACCTTCTTCGGGAGCTTTTTTATCCACCTTTTACTGCTACTATGGATTATTGTGATAATGTTAGTAAAGTGTAATTTTCCACAAATCCAGTTAGCATCAATGCACAAAACAAACTGTGACCGACATCCACTTTACACATGATAAAGTTGCCTTGGGCCAAATCCAACTTCTTCATGTTCCATCTTCAAAACAATACGTTTATATCTGCAACAAGGGGATTCCGTCTAATCTTTTTCTTGCCTTCAGATCCAGTCTGAACATCCGTTCCAAACCTCCCGTTATGATTGCGGGGTATGTTAGACGTATATGTATATATATATATATTATATATGATTTTGTATCTTTATTAGATTGTTTGGTTAGGCAACCCACTTTTGTATTTAGCCGATTGCACTCAATTGTAGCCCATTTGTATTTTAGTGTACTTAATATACGTAAATGTTGATTTCATGGAAAATATGTTTCTTACTATATATGTATATATATATATATATATATATATATATATATATATATATATATATATATATATAGTTAGATTCATATATAACCCATATCTTTTGTGTGAATGTATGACCTAATCTTGTCCATTGATTTCAAATTTCCAGATAATGGCATGAATGTAATTTGCCTTTCTATATTAGTTAATGATATTTAATAACCTAATATATAAAGTATAATTAAGGAAAAACTAAATATAGATAACATATATTTTAGAAACCTACGTATATATTAGGGTAGAAGAAATAAATGTACCGCCACAAGAGAAAAAAAATGAAAAGTAGCTACTATACTCCATCCACCCTCCGGCAGTCCACCTCCGACGAGATTTTGGGTAAAATAGTTTCTGCCACCATCATTGACGAACCGCATCACCATCTCATTCAAGCAATTTAGCGGCCACCACCATCATTGACAAAGCGCACCTTTGGCAGCCCCTTCCACCCCGATGCTAATGTATATTCAGGTTTTTAAGGCATTGTTGTTATTTCGTCATCGTAACAGTTTTGTCGTTAGTATCGGTCCAAACATCAACTGTTGGGGAAAAGGTTTGTTAATTTTTTGATTGAATTTGAGTTGCTGGTTATTTGATTTTAGTAAATAAACTATTACAAGTTCCTGAGTCGAGTTATTCATGTAAATGTTTTCCTGTAATGTTTTCCTTTCATTGTTGATCACTTTAAATACTTGTGTACATGATAAATATCATCATTTGGGACTTTCATTGTTAGTATTTTGTATTTTCTAATTCAGTTAATTCCTTAATAGATTTATTTTGAATTGTTAGTGTAATATGTTGCATTCACCAAAACGAAGTCAAATTTTTCTTAATTTTTTGATTTTTTAGATAGTGTAATTTTGAAGAACATGCGTCACCGCTTATCATTTTCAAGTCGTGTTTACCAATAATAGACTACTTATTTCATATTCTTAAAGAATATGTTATACTATATACCAATAATATACTATTTATTGCATATTCTTAAAGAATATGGTATACTACATAACATCTGATTATGTCTAATTTACAAATTCAAAACAGTATTTCAAATTTAAATTATTTATGGCTTACAGTACTGATTATGTTATACTATATAACATCTCATTGTGTATAAAATGCTAAATATAGGTTAATTTTTTATTCCTTAGCAAATTTTATGCTAGATACTTTTTGTTAGGATATTAAGATATTGATTTTTCTTACTTTACTATATTTTCACAAATAAAATTTCTACATTTTTTCTACTCTTGGTTGCAAGCTTGATGTATCATTCTGTATTAAATTCTATATCCTCAAAATGAGAACAAGCTATATTCTTGTCAAGCTAAATTAAACCGAAGAATGCGGGTTCGACTTACGTAAATTGTTGGATTTCAACAACGATTTGTTTATGATTTTTATATAATATAATATAAGGAACATATGTTTTATGTAATATTCTTATTCTCGCACAATGAACATTGTTATTCTTTAAGAACACATACTTGTATGTAATGCACATGTATATTTTTTATGTATATATTTTATTTTTTCAAGAATGTTATATTATTCTTAAAGAACTCCCGTTAATTGTATTTAATTTTTATTCTTCGAGAATGTCATTTTTTTTATTAATGTAACTATTATTCTTGAAAAATATAGTATGTGAACTTGTAATTTATGACTCGTTCTTTAAGAAATGATCATAATGAAAATTGAATTGTATCCCTGAAAAGTTCAAAACATTCACGAATGAAAAATCATTCTTTAAGAATGAGAACGGGAAAAATGTATCCCTAAAAAGTTCAAATCAATTTCTAATGAAAATTTATTCTTTAAGAATAAGAACGAGAAGAATAAAAATTAGATTCCGGAAGCATTTAAAAAAATCTTATATTTTATTTTAAATTTTGAATTTTGAATTTAATTAATTAATTTGACTTAGTTGCCTAAAATATAGGTAATTATCATTTATATCTCATAATGAAATCTCATATTTTCCATTATAATTGAATAAGTGTAATTATGTAGTAAACACTAGTCTATATTAAAATAATGCACCATGAGATCACATTCATTCAATCTTTTAAATCTAATGGTCACAATATGGTCACACGTTCACATAATACTTATGATTCACATTTGATCCTAACCCTATATATATATATATATATATATATATATATATATATATATATATATATATATATATATATATATATATATATATATATATATATATATTGTAACAGCCCGAAATCCAGATATTCTTCTTTTGGCCTTGCATCTTGGTTAAGTTGATAATTTAGGGTTTTCATGGTAGGCGAGTACGCTGGGCGTACAAGGTGTACGCTGCGCGTACTCGCGCGCCTCATTTGGACGCGTTCCCCCACAGGTACGCGGGGCGTACCCAAGGTTACGCCCGGCGTAACTCATTCAGATCCAAACCCTAATTTCCTTTGGAGGGGCTATAAAAGGAATGTGTGGCTAGACTTCTCAGTCACCATCCCTCGGAGTGAAACCCTAAAAAGAGTGTACCTTCGTTCTTTGGCCATTGTGTGTGTATTCTAAGCTTGGTGGTGCCATTCCAAGGTTGCAAAGGATAAGAAGAGCTTGTTGGAGAGGCTAGAAGTGGTGCTCAAGTGTAGATCTGAGCTTTGCAAGGGTTAAAGCTTCATTTTCAGGTAAAAAGTTCGGATCTTGTCACTTGGTTCATGTTATATGCTTAAGATGTCATTTTCTAGGGTTTAAGTCCCAAAGGTGGAGGCTTTTTGTGCAAATGGCCTCCATAAGCTTAGGTACCTCATATTTCTGATCTATTGGAGTTGTAGACTCATAAAAATGGCATCTTGGACGTGGGTATTGCACCATGCATGAGATCTAGGTCCTTGAGTTTGAATAAAAGGTTGTTATGTGATGTTGGAGCCTTTACAGCCATGCCAAGGCTTAAAGGTCTCGACTTTATGGGTTTAGACATACTAAAAGAGTCAGATCTAGAAGTTGTAGTAATGGCTTAACCGATTAAGACCAGAAATGGAGGGTGGCTGATTCTGGTGGTTACGCTGGGCGTCACTTCGAGTACGCACAGCGTACTGGGTGGAGACCCCGATCCAAGGGGGGTTGGCGATGTACGCCCCGCGTACATCTAGCAGTACGCCCAGCGTACTCTCAGGGTTGACTTTTGTTGACTTTTAGGGTTTTGGCCAATATGAAGACTTTGGGTCAAGGAAGGGTAAAATGGTCTTTTACCCTCTGAGGAATGATGATAAGGGGTAAAGTTTTAGTTGTGGAAGTCTTGATTATGAAATGATATTTTTATGATTAGGCGATGTAACGCCCGGGTTTCAGGGCTAAGCATTTTTGTCAATGTAATAGTCTAGGTCAACTCTTGTAACTCTTTTTGAAGTAATAAAGATGAAATATTTGAGTATTATGTGAATTATGTGTATATATGTGCTTATAATTTAATTATAAATGTATAATTAATAAATAATAAAAATAAGCGTCAAAATTAAAGTATAAGATAATCCCGATATCTCTACATAAAGTTGTAGAATATGTCTCAAGGTTTCCGTACATATAAAGAATGCCGAAATCCGAGTTATAACGAAGAACTTATGACCCGTCGAAGTTTTACGGTAAATCCGGCACGGCACCGGGAAGCGTAAATAGTGAATTTACGATAGAGTAAGATTTAGCCTTAGCGATCTAAACAAAAGCCATAGAATATGTTAAACTAAGAACATCGATAAAAAGAACGCCCAAATCTGACTTCGTATGAAGAAGTTATGATTTTTCGAAGTTTCGGAATAGCAGTGTACAGCCCGAAATTCGAATATTAGATCGAGCGGTTTTTAGCCGACACGACCTGAACGAGAATCGAATATCTCGTTAAGAGTAGCGTAACGAGAAAAAGATGGGTGAAAACGGATGTCGGATGAAGAAGTTATGAGGATTTAACGGACCAATCGTGTCCCGGCCCGTTAATAATATAAAATTTAAAATCGAGCCAAAATTAGCCGACAAAGTCTAAACGAAAGTTGTAGAGTACGTTCCCACCTTCGCGTGGATATAAAGAACGTCAAAAACGGAGTTCGTATGAGAAAGTTACGAATTTTTAAAGTTGGAAAGTAAACTTGCGAAACTGATGCATGAAAGGATGACGTGGCCGAACTCCCAGCCGTCGGATGAAATCGCTTCGGATGGTGACACCTGGTGCGAGGGTTACGCCCAGCGTAGCGAGGATACGCCTAGCGTCCGAAGAACGCCCCGCGTCCGAGGCCAAGTACGCCCCGCGTACTTCGGTTCTTATCCGTCCGATGGAGTGCAAGACAGCTGGTCCGAGGCTGGCAATCTTATCCAAGGAGTACGCCCAGCGTACCCTCGGTACGCCCAGCGTAATGTCCGAAGCCAGACCCTATAAATTGAGGTGCGAGGCTGCCATTTCTTTTCACCCCAAAACCTCTTCTTTCTCTCACTAGTTTCTCTCTCTAGCTCATCTAAACCCTCCTAAGCCCTAGGTAAAACCCTTAGCACCCTAGGGAAGCCCCGAGGCTCCCGGAGTCCCGAGAAAAAGGAGTTTTTCGGTTTTGAAACGTTGCTCCAATCAAGTCCCGGTTCTCGATAAAAATCGTTGTAAGTGTGCTACGCTTACGCAATTTTTAATATAGCTTTCAAATAATTATAGGAATGTTATTAGGTCCTTAAAATAATTATTTGGGCTATTATTATGAGTTATATCGAGTATTATTAACGCTTAATAATACTCGGACTAATTAATTTGTCGCGGTTATCGTTAAACTAAACCCTAGTGGTATCGATACTAGGTTTTATCGAAGGAATATCGTTTTGAGAGTATCGAAGCGCTGTCCGAGTGCTGAGTCACCGCCTAATCAGGTGAGTGCATAGTTACTTTCAGCTTACACATAGATATGAAGTATTTTATAAATTACGTGCTATGTGTGCATATTATCTGATTACTTGCTATCTATGCTGGATGAACGTTGTTATACATGTTTTCAATGATTTAAACTGTATATGTATTTTATATCTACGAAAATGTTGGGGTAAAACATGGGTAGATGTAATAGCTGATGTGTGATAAAATGATGAGAGGCCTCGATGTTGATGTTGTTGTTTCTGTCATCTAGCGGAGTATGGATGACGACCACGGACTCTTCTAGACAGTCCAGTGGAACACTAGCAGGCTCGCAACCTGTAGGTGTTTGTGAACGACGTGTTCACCGGTGTACTCCATCCCCCACATGGTTGCCTTTAGGACATTTATTGCTGAGGAATCCCCTTAGTAGTAGTCTCCGTCCCGATGATGATCCTTAGGCTAGGTCCCTTATGATAGGTGTTTAGGGACGTAAAGTGAGGATAACGGGAACGGGTAATCGGGTTATTGTTGATTGATGAAATTAATAAACTTATTTATTGTGGGTTGAAAACCCTATGTGCTCACCAGGCTCCCAAGCCTGACCCACTCAGTTTTATGTATTACAGGTAGTGGCGCATGAGCATAGATGTGATGTTTTGGACGAGGGATTACGGATATAGGCCTGTAGATATGAAATAATGTAGTAAGGCTTATATTGTACTGTTTATGCTTTTGATCTGTACGAACATGACATCCCAAGTCTTTTAATGAAATACATTTCTATGGAAATGCTTTTGATAAATCTTTATCATATTTTGTTTTGGGACAAATTCCGCAACACTTTCATTTAAAATGTAACTCTGATTTTTAAACAAAGCATAAACAAACCGGTCTTTTCTGGCCGTGATTTTGGGGATGTCATCAAAAGTCTCCAACAGCGTGGTCTTGATAGACAAACCGGTCTTCGTGTTTTTAGTAGTACGGGCCCTATACTACTGACTACACCGCTCATCAAAAGTCTCCAACAGCGTGGTCTTGATAGACCCAAACATCTCCGTAATCTCGGCCCGGATTGCCGCAGCCACCTCATCGTGGATCATCTGTCGAATCTCCTCGTCACTCACACCGCTCGTCTTGGGTCTGTGGCGTGTCCCAACCATGATGTCTCTGAAATACAACATAAAAATATCAGAGACCCAATCGAGCATACTCACACTCGATAACGCAACCCTACTCAACCTCCGATACCCAAAGGATTCTTACTTGGGTTGCCCACTGATCCAGTGTTTTTAGTAGTACGGGCCCTATACTACTGACTACACCGCATCAACGTTCACCCCAAGTCCTCGTCCTTGGACCTCAGATCACGAGTACTCTATTCTTGCTATGCACTGATTACCTACTCGCTCTCAAAGCATCTCATAGCAGCAGGTTTTCCCCTAGACTAAGGCATCACAAATCAGGTCACTCTAGTCCTAATATGAATACCTAGTCTAATCTAGCAGGCATAACATAACATATCTCATAACACATATTGCAAGGGTATTTTGGGGATTTTTACCGTTCGGGCGCTGGCTGACCGTACACACTGCTTCTTCCTTGGTTATCACAAAATCCTTTATAAAATTTTATGCTTTTGTTTCTGAAAGATTTCCTCAAATCCTCGGTTTGAGTTCAGTTACGCCCGAAGGTGCACCCGAATCCCTCAAACCAAGGCTCTGATACCAACTTGTAACAACGTAAATTTTAAAACAAAATTTTCATTTTTGCAAACATCAGAAATCATCGTTTAATATTCCAAACTCAAATGTGAACAATGTTATCATAACGAAATACATCCCATGATCATAAAATAGTTTCTCCGTCAGTGTGTACAATCACGCCGACGCCTTCTCACGGTCCTCGCTAGTACCTGAAACACATAACACAACAACTGTAAGCATAATTGCTTAGTGAGTTCCCCAAAATACAACCTACGCACATACGCCTTTCCAGGCCCTGACCTTCCGGTCCATGTGTCTCAGGGGAGTTCCGTCCCGACTAGGTAAACCTTCCGGTCCGACCCACGTCAACCTTACGGTCCACATCGCAACGCCTTCCGGCCCATAACATATTCGCCTTCCGGCCCATAATGTAATGCCTTCCGACCCATATCAAGCATATCATAATGTAATGCCTTCCGACCCATATCAAGCATATCACACGAAGACCACGCTGTTGGAGACTTTTGATGAGCTGTGGCTGCTGCCAGACCTCAGGGAGGTGACTCGTTGCTATTCCGGGAGTTCAGCAACACAAAGCCACCCGAGTTTGACGGGACACAGGATCTGATCGCTGCGATGAGATGGATTACAGATATTGAGGGATGCTTCTACACTTGTTCATGTCCGGAGCATCTGAGGGTACGGTTCGCTTTGAACCAGCTCCGCCTGGGAGCAAAGGATTGGTCGAAGTTCGTGACGGCGAACTTCACTCTTGAGGAGGTTTCAGCTGTAACTTGGGAGAGATTACTTCTATGTTCAGAGACGAGTATGTTCCCCCGGTGGAGAGGGAATGGTTGGTTCAGGAGTTCTTGACCCTCAAGCAGGGTAATGATTCGGTTACGGTGATCACTCGGAAATTCCATGAGAGGGAGATGTTTTGCCCTGAGCAGGTGTCCACTGAGCAGGCGCGGATGAGCCGATATTTGGGCGTACTAAGGAGGGACATTTGGGAGTTCGTTTCAAACTCGACATACCGAACATTTGCCGAGCTCCAGGCAAATGCCCGGAAGATGGATATCGAGTTGGAGACCCAGGCCAGGGAGGAGGCCGAGTCTCAGCGGGTGGATCGGCGACCGACACAGTCCCATCCGGCAGCCAAGCGGACCAAGTCCGCTGATTCGAGGACGGGAGGTCAGAAGGGCCGCACTTGCGGAAAGTGCGGCAAGGGTCACGAGGGGACATGTCGATCAGGTGCTTGCTACAAGTGTGGCAAGGAGGGGAATATTGCTAGGGATTGCCCCAAGGGGTTTATGGTTTGCTTTCATTGCAACCAGACCGGCCATCGGAAGGCCGAGTGCCCTCAGCTTCTCCAGGGATCTGCACCTGCTGCTAGGGCTACTGAGACTCGACCAGTGAAGGCTGAGGCCCCGAGGGCTTGTGGGAGAGCTTTTCAGTTGACTGCGGAGGAGGACCGCGCGGCGCCTGATGTCGTGGCTGGTATGTATTCTTTCGTGTATTTATTTTTGTTATGCTGAGATGTTGTGCTTATTTTATGATACGCGTAGGTACTTTTCTTGTGAATTTTGTACCTGCTTTGGTATTATTTGACTCGGGTGCGAGTCGGTCTTTTGTATCGTTGGCTTTTAGCCAGCACATCGGTATTGATCGGGAGGTGATGAGTCGACCCCTGCGAGTTTCTATAGCAGATGAGAAAGCGGTATACGCCACTGATGTGATTCGAGGATGTGTGCTCGAGATTTTCGGGGTCAAATTCCCTATAGACTTCGTTCCTATGGCGATGGGGGATGTCTGCGTCATCGTGGGCATGGACTGGTTGAGTATGTTTGGGGCAGTCGTTGACTGCGAGAGACAGCTGGTGACGATTCGAGACCCTAGTGGGGGAGTGCTTACAGTGTATGGCGAGGGGACCCGGTGTGGGTCGGCATTTTGTTCGGCTGCCAAGGCGAGGCAAAGTTTGCAGCAGGGCTGCAATGGATTCATAGCCTACGTGGCGGATACTCGAGTGGCCACTGAGAGGCCAAGTTCGGTGGGCGAGGTTCCGGTAGTGTACGAATTTCCGGATGTTTTTCCCGAGGAACTGCCAGGCGTGCCTCCGGAAAGACAAGTGGAGTTCCGTATCGATTTGATTCTGGGAGCAGCACCTATCGCTAAGGCGCCTTATCGCCTCGCGCCGCCGGAGATGCAGGAGTTATCCTCACAGCTTCAGGAGCTGTTGAGGAAGGGGTTTATTCGACCGAGTAGCTCGCCTTGGGGAGCACCGATCCTTTTTGTTAAGAAGAAAGATGGTTCACACCGGATGTGTATTGATTACCGGGAGTTGAACAAGTTGACGATCAAGAACCGGTATCCGTTACCTAGGATAGATGATCTGTTCGATCAGCTGCAGGGGCTTCTTGGTTCTCCAAGATAGACTTGAGGTCGGGTTATCATCAGATGAGGGTTCGAGATGAGGATATCTAGAAGACTGCATTCAGAACTCGTTATGGACATTACGAGTTTGTGGTGATGCCTTTTGGGCTCACCAATGCCCCAGCTGCGTTCATGGATCTCATGAACAGGGTGTGCAGGCCGATGCTGGATCGGTCGGAGATCGTATTCATTGATGATATTCTGGTATATTCGAGGTCTAGGGAGCAGCATGAGGAACATTTGAGGGAGATTCTTGGAGTTTTGAGATCGGAGAGGCTGTATGCCAAATTCTCCAAGTGTGATTTCTGGTTGCGAGAGGTCCAGTTCCTAGGGCACCTTGTTAACTAGAAAGGGATTTTGGTCGATCCGGCCAAGATTGAGGCGGTGTTGAGGTGGGAGGTGTCGAGATCGCCCACTGAGATCAGGAGCTTCCTGGGGTTGGCTGGATATTATCGCAGGTTTATCAAGGATTTCTCCAAGATCGCCGTGCCACTTACTAGGATGACCCGGAAGGGTATTGCATTTTCATGGGGACCGGAGCAGCAGTCCTCCTTCGAGACCCTCCGTCAGAAATTGTGCGAGGCTCCGGTGCTTGCACTCCCGGAAGGGATGGAGGATTTTGTGGTGTACTGTGATGCATCTATATCGGGTTTGGGGGTGGTGCTTATGCAAAGGGGTCATGTGATAGCGTATGCTTTGAAGCCTCATGAGTCGAGATATCCCACCCACAACCTGGAATTGGGGGCTGTTGACGAAAACGCGTACTCGCAAGTATACGAGGTCGTGCAAGTAATATAGTCGTAAGACCAGATATCGAACCCACAGAGACTATCCTATTCTAAGGAAGAAAGAACTAGGCAATTGATTGCAAAAGTGATTGATTTTATTAAACTAAAGAAATGACTAAAATAAAATTAAACTAAATTCAGCAACGTAAAAATGACAACTAGAATAATCGAACAAACAAGGAAAACAATTAAACGATTTAACAATTATGAGAAATATGGGGTTTAGTTGACTTATACGGGTTCAACGGTTCTTCTAATGCAACTAATTTGTTAAACCAATTATATAGAAACGAATAACTTAACACCAACAAAAGTTATCAATTACCTCTCGGTCTCATGATTCGATTTAAAAAACATTCACTCATATCTCTATGTAGTTCATGATTTTAAAAAGCATTAAGTCCAATGGTTTTGTTAAAAATGCCCTAACATACGTCTATGTTAAGTTTAAGCGAGATAACGAAACCGCACATTCATATTCAAATGATGTCACAAATAAAGCTTCTCTCGAAGTCAATATAAGCATGTAAATATTAAATTTAAACCAAGAAAATTAACCCTAACTAACGTTGATCAAGTGCTAGCCAAAATCAAAATTACCCGTCAAAATTTATATTTTTAAAATAAGAACAGATTTGAATATGCTATTCGATTTCAACAAAATTGGTTCAAACAAAATCAACTACATTAAAATTACCATCTCACCCTAGTCAACCAAACCCTAAAAAAAATTACTCCATAAAATTAAAATTGATAAGAGTGAATGAAAAAAATTTAAACATCAGAAATAAAACAAAGCACAAAACTACTAACACACGATAAACTAACTGTAACCGTAGCAAATGAAACGAAAATAAATAAATTAACAAAACTGTTAGAAAGTATAGAGAGGGACTAAATTGATTTACTTATGTTGTATGCTTACGTGCGTAGCCCCTCAAACAAAAGAAAGCTCATGTCTTCCTCTTCAATCGCAACAATCGTGGTGGCTGAAGGAATGGCGGCCATCTTATCTTCGTAGGTATTTTTTTTGTCCGCATGATCACATAATATATATAAAACATAATTACATAAAATAGCCTCCAACTTTCAAGAATGGTGCACCCTTAACCCCTAGCTTTTAACTTTCCGCATGGAACAACCTTAGCCCTTGCTCTTTCACTTTTACCATTGTACAGCTTTAGTCCTCCACATTGCACCTTATTTTCGAATTGGAACTCTTCCAGCAAACTAACCCCAACTTCCACGTCGATTTTGAACTGGAAAACGACTGAATTAGTGAAAACTTAAAACACGAAACTTGTAGATAATTGTGTCTAGTTTCCGAAACATCTTGAATCGCCTAAATCGGAGTCCGGATGAGCCAGATATGATGAAAACACTGAGACGTGGTCAATCTGCCAAACATCTTTTATTCACCTTAATTGCTCGTGATGAATTTTTCTTCTTTCAAATCCGTCAAATCCTTGCTGAAACCATTTGGACATTATAATATGAGTCCAACTCCCACCAAGACTCGTTGAATAAGTGGTGGGGGCCTAAGAAGCTTAGGCAATCTTGTATTCACAAGATAAAATCCGTTAATTCCTTTTAGATTTTTGAACTTCATAAGAGGAAGTCAAACTCTCACCATGACCCGTAGACTAGGCGGTGGGGAACCCATGAAACACAGGTTTCACTTGCATTAACAAGTAAAATAAATACTGTCAATTCCGATGCAAAGCACAATGTGCTATATTATGGATTTCGTGCAAGAAAACCATCTCCCACCAACCTGTAGAATAAGAGGAGGGGAACTCAAGAAACTCGAGTTGCACTTGTGATGACAAGTGGTGATGAAAGTCTTCAATTCCTTTAAGAATTTTGGACTTCATAAGAAGAAGCCAACTCTCATCGTCCTATAGAATAAGAGATGAGGAACCCATGCAAGACAGGTCAAAAACCCAACTGAATGGGTAGAAAAACACCAACCGAGAAATATTATGTCGATTACACTCATTAACGTAAATTTATCTTTTTAAGCTCAAAAAATGATGTAAACTGTAAAATCTGGGGACAAAAATAAGTTTTTTAGTTCATTTAGAGATCGAAAAACGAGCACTAAACACATCCCCAAACTTTAAACATTGCTCGTCCCGAGTAATAAAAATAGAATAAAAAGAATACTCCCTGATGGTATGTCGTCTCACATGATATGATAAACCAAGAACGTATATTGTGACGGCTGATCTCTAAGTATAGCTTAAACTTTTTGTTTTTCACAACTCTGACTTCATCACCAACTACCTGGATAGCAAATAAGGGCTGCACACTCGACAAATTTATTAGAACAAAACAAATAATAAGAAATGAAATAAGCAACAATGCAAAAATGAAAATAATTGAAATAAACGAAAAAAAAACAAAAGCAAAAATAAAACAAAAATAATAATACTAAAACTAATAATAATAAAAATTAAAAAAAAAGAAAATGAAAATAAAAAATAAAAAATAAAAAAACAAATTACTCTTCAACCTGCTTCAAATGAAGCACCATCACTTCCTCTTTTCATTCTCTAAAATGGTATTTGTCTTGTTGTCTGATCACCCAAATCCTTTCTCTCGTTGTCTCTTTTCAAAATCTCCTTGCCTTGCCATTTCTCATCCCCAAACTTTTGAATTTTGGTAAATTCATGACTTTGTATTTTGAACTCTTTATGCCTCAACAAGTGCTTCATCCTTTTCTTTCAAACCTTCACCAAGTGTTCTGAAGGCCACTTCAACTCTAAATCATATACTTTTTCAAGGGATGGAAAAGATGATTCAATCACACTATCATTCAAGTCATGCTTCTCCTTGACCCGACTCACTACGCTTTTAACTGTTGACTCTCTATTTTCCTCCATGTTACGAGTCACCTTGTTCAAGTGGGCCTCCTTTAAATCTACCAATCCATTTGTAACTCGTATGAATGAGCATTCTTCCACATTAGAAGGTTTTTTGATAGCCTTAAACATATTAAAAGTCTTTTGCTCGTCATTTACTCTCAATGTAACCTCTCCCTTTTTGACATCAATTAAAGCTTCAGCAGTTGCCAAAAATGGCCTCCCTAAAATTATTCCACAATCATCTTCAGCTTCATAATCCAAAGTGATAAAATCAGCTGGAATGAAAAGATTATCAACCTTGATAATGATATCCTCTATTTTACCTTCTGGATATACCATAGATCGGTCTACTAGCTGGAGTGAAACTGTGGTCGGTCTAGCTTCACCAAGTCCTAATTTTCGAAAAATTGACAAAGGCATTAAATTGATACTTGCACCAAGGTCACACAAACCAATCTTGTCAAATTTTCCAATTTTGCACGGTAGAATGAAACTACCTGGATCATCCTTCTTCACAGGTAATCTGTTTTTGATTATTGATGTGCAACTTTTCGTCATTGCAACAGTCTCAAACTCTCTCCAAACTCTTTTACTTGTAAGAACCTCCTTCATGAACTTTGCATATGTGGGCATTTGTTTTAAGGCTTCAACAAAAGGGATGTTGATATTAAGTTGAGAAAGGATCTCTAGAAACTTCTTAAATTGCCCATCATCTTCGTTGGAAAGGAGTGATATGATTCAGGAAGAGGGGCAAGTTGGGACCTCGGTACATTGGACCCTTCAGGGTAATTGCTAGGGTAGGCCGGGTAGCCTACCGGTTGGACCTACCTGCTGAGTTGGGGCAGATCCATGATACCTTTCATGTCTCGCAGTTGAGGAAATGTATTGCCGACGAGTCGGCAGTGGTGCCATTGGATGATATTCAGGTGGATGCAGGCCTGAACTATGTGGAGAGACCGGTAGCGATTAGGGATCGGAAAGTTAAGGTTCTGAGGAACAAGGAAGTACCCCTGGTACAAGTGCAGTGGCAACATCGGAAGGGGTCCGAGCTGACATGGGAGTCCGAGTCTGAGATGCGGGAGCAGTATCCGAAGTTGTTTACAGTATGAGACTTCGGGGGCGAAGTCTGATTCTAGTGGAGGAGAATTGTAATAGCCCGAAATCTAGGTATTCTTCTTTTGGCTTTGCATCTTGGTTAAGTTGATAATTTAGGGTTTTCATGGTAGGCGAGTACGCTGGGCGTACAAGGTGTACGCTGCGCGTACTCGCGCGCCTCATTTGGACGCGTTCCCCCTCAGGTACGCGGGGCGTACCCAAGGTTACGCCCGGCGTAACTCATTCAGATCCAAACCCTAATTTCCTTTGGAGGGGCTATAAAAGGAATGTGTGGCTGGACTTCTCAGCCACCATCCCTCAGAGTGAAACCCTAAAAAGAGTGTACCTTCGTTCTTTGGCCATTGTGTGTGTATTCTAAGCTTGGTGGTGCCATTCCAAGGTTGCAAAGGAGAAGAAGAGCTTGTTGGAGAGGCTAGAAGTGGTGCTCAAGTGTAGATCTGAGCTTTGCAAGGGTTAAAGCTTCATTTTCAGGTAAAAAGTTCGGATCTTGCACTTGGTTCATGTTATATGCTAAAGATGTCATTTTCTAGGGTTTAAGTCCCAAAGGTGGAGGCTTTTTGTGCAAATGGCCTCCATAAGCTTAGGTACTTCATATTTCTGATCTATTGGAGTTGTAGACTCATAAAAATGGCATCTTGGACGTGGGTATTGCACCATGCATGAGATCTAGGTCCTTGAGTTTGAATAAAAGGTTGTTATGTGATGTTGGAGCCTTTACAGCCATGCCAAGGCTTAAAGGTCTCGACTTTATGGGTTTAGACATACTAAAAGAGTCAGATCTAGAAGTTGTAGTAATGGCTTAACCGATTAAGACCAGAAATGGAGGGTGGCTGATTTTGGTGGTTACGCTGGGCGTCACTTCCAGTACGCACATCGTACTGGGTGGAGACCCCGATCCAAGGGGGGTTGGCGATGTACGCCCCGCGTACATCTAGCAATACGCCCAGCGTACTCTCAGAGTTGACTTTTGTTGACTTTTAGGGTTTTGGCCAATATGAAGACTTTGGGTCAAGGAAGGGTAAAATGGTCTTTTACCCTCTGAGGAATGATGATAAGGGGTAAAGTTTTAGTTGTGGAAGTCTTGATTATGAAATGATATTTTTATGATTAGGCGAGGTAGAGTCGTTGTTGGATTTTGGAGATATCGAGAACGCAAGATCTTAGACTTCCACGAGGTGAGTTTTCTCACTATACTGTACCCAGAAGGGTTTGACTGTGTGACCGGAAGGTCGGATATACTATGAGATATATGTGTTATGTGTGATAACTTATTCGTTATATGTGCTACGTATGACATGCTTGATATGGGCCGGAAGGCATTACATTATGGGCCGGAAGGCGAATATGTTATGGGCCGGAAGGCGTTGCGATGTGGACCGTAAGGTTGACGTGGGTAGGACCGGAAGGTTTACCTAATCGGGACGAAAGTCCCCTGAGACACATGGACCGGAAGCTCAGGGCCTGGAAAGGCGTATGTGCGTAGGTTGTATTTTGGGGAACTCACTAAGCAATTATGCTTACAGTTGTTGTGTTATGTGTTTCAGGTACTAGCGAGGACCGTGGGAAGGCGTCGGCGTGATTGTACACACTAACGGAGAAACTGTTTTATGATCATGGGATGTATTTCGTTATGATAACATTGTTCACATTTGAGTTTGGAATATTAAACGATGATTTCTGATGTTTGCAAAAATGAAAATTTTGTTTTAAAATTTACGTTGTTACATATATATATATATATATATATATATATATATATATATATATATATATATATATATATATATATATACGCGAGGGTTCACTTCAGATTAAAAAAAAAAGTAGAGATCTTGAGATTCGACCTTAGCCACATATTTCTCATAATCCGCTCTAATGCTCCAGCGTACCGGCCGCAATAGCGTATGCCCAATCATAAATGATTATCTAGCAGAAAGGTAAAATCATATACGATTATACATATTCATACGTATATGCCTAATCATAAGTGATTAAACATATATGTATGTTCACACATTTAGCAATCATATATGATTATGGTAGTTGGTGGCAAAAGAGGTGGTTGTGATAAAGGTGGCGGTGGTGTAAGTAACGGAGGTGACTGTAGTGGGATCGACTGGTGTCAGAGGTGGTGGTAGTGGTGGTGGCAGTGACGGTTATGGGGATGGTGGCGGAGGAGAAAGGAACCAGCAGCACTGTCTAATCATTTATGATTATACCAGGCATGTCGTGCCGGTACGCCGGAGGGATAGAGCGGAAGATGTGAAATACGTGGCTAAGGTTGAATCTCAAGATCTCTATTTTATTTTTAATCTCAACGGAACAAACCTCTCTCTTTCTCTCTCTCACTATATATATATATATACATATATATATATATATATATATATACACATATATATATATATATATATATATATTTATATATATATATATATACACATACACACACACATATATATACACACACACACACACATATAATTCTCTTGGAGGGAGAGCGTGAGTTTGCGTATAGATCTATACTGGATTGACTATCCTACACCTGGCTGCTAGCTACAGCCGGACCTGCAGGTCTGCAGGTGCCAAACGTCATTCCGTTATTGCGACCATTCGTATGTCGTTGTTACCAGTCGATAGTATGGTGCAATTTATCACATTATACCTTAATTTAAATTCGGTTTAAGGTAGTTAGTACAGCAGTAGTTCCTATAATACAAAACTACAGTACTACAATGATTTACCCATTACATTTATTTAGTGATTATTTCACTCAAACTTTAATGTACAAACTATATTTTGTTAAATGATAGTTACAGTTGGGAAATTACACACACATTTACAACGAACGAGCATACGAACCAGTTAAGCCTTGGTAGAAGGCTACTTTAATAGAAAATATAGGTTTTTCTGAGAGATTCAAACTTTTACAAACAGTTACATACATTTTACAAACTTATACTTGAAACACGTTCGAACGTTTTGATAACAAACATCGACACTAAAATACTTATGAACTCACCAGCTTAATGCTGATAAACTCTTTCAAAATAACTTGTATTCTCAGGTCATCAGTAGACAGGTACCGATGCCAGCTTCTGAGAAGATGGAGCGCATTCAAGACTCATCATATTATTTTGATTTACATTATATTTTTGGTGTCAAAAACTGTACGAAACACGCTTGTATTAAAATTATATATTTAATGCAATGGATGATGTTGTTTGCTTATTTACATTTACTGTGTTGTGATACTGTACATGACGTCCTCCGCCCCAGAACGCTTCCGCCGTTCTTGGTTTTGGGGTGTGACAGATTGGTATCAGAGCATTGGTTATAGTGAATCAAGTATATCAACCCATAAAAGATATACTAAACTATAAACCCAATAGGGATTAAAGCACTCTGACCCAGAGTCTATACTTTAAATATTAAAATATTTAATTAAGTATACTAGTTTGCATTCATACTAAAATCAGTGTCACAATGACAAAAACAAAAGTATTACGATTGTTAAATATCACAAGTGAGCTCGGGGATGTATGGTCAGTTCTGGGAATGGCATAGCCTGATCAACTATGCTGGTCCGAGGAGTGATTAGCATATGCCCTAGAATGGTTGTGATGTGTTAACAAGCCTAAAAACTTACCAACAATACCACAAGAAGATCAGTAGAACTTAAACTTAAAATACTATAGGTGTATTTTGTACTACTAGTTACATGTATACAATATTCTTATGCCTCTCTTCTCGCATAGATTTAAATGGTTGGATTCCATCACGGCGACCCGTACTTTCCAAATGAAGGCAATGCCGGGTGGATCGAAGAAGAGCCCGAAGATGAGCATCCAATCCCTTTGGATGATCACCTCGTAGAAGGTTTTTTGATGGATCCGACTCCGAGCCTGAAGTCAACAACCTACCGCTAGTAGGTCAAGCCCCGAACAACAACCCCCGACCAGCTTTTCCAGGTCCTAAACCCTTGTGGGCAACCAACTTGAATCGCTGGAGTGACGAACAGGGTCAACCCTTACCATACTTTGGGGATCGAAGCTTTTACAACGTCAGTGAAGGTGGTTCTGCTGACCGAGCTCTGCCCGTCATTATCCGCAGAATAGCTCGTAATGTTGAGCAAGGTCGAGCAGCCATCAACCAGGTCATGGAGATTGATGCCAACTCTGGTGTCAACACAGTCCGCATCCGCCGTCTTGAAGAAGACATGGAACGGACCCGGAGAACCAATGAAACCCTGCAGCAACAGCTGGCTGCCTCCCGAGCTGAAGTCTTGGAACTTCGAGCCCGTCAGAGGGCTCAGGAGCGACACCTTCAAGAGGTGTTTCGTCAAGTGTCAGACCTCAGGGCTCTTCCGAGGAATTCCCATCGCCGTTAGATGATTTCTAGTACATCTCTGTCTTTTGGTTAAGGAATAGCCTTTAACATCTGTGCTCTAAGTAGCACTTGTCTGTAAAATATTCCTAAACTTTCAGTACTCTAATTAGGAATCTAAGAACTGTCAAACTTTTTCTATATGGTATGATGTAAGACCTACTGATAGGTCGATTTTCCCTGAACTTATTACATCAGTAATACCAGTATTATTGACATCTATCGAATCTGTGGGAAAAATCTGTACATTTGTGTTTCCTACTAATATTCTTTGTTGTGATCTCAAACACTCATTCAACTGTTGGGCTATGGTTAGTTAGTCCATGTGTCACTCTCACGTTGCTTACAAATTGATTCTTACCATTTTTCTTATCTTTATAAACTTATAGCTGAAAGATGCCTCCTCGCAAATCTCCCAGGAATAACCCTGCACCTCCACCGCCTCCTTCGCCTCCGGTCATCGATACTGCAGCCCTAAATGCTGCCGTAGCTGCAGCAGTGGCAACTGCCATGGCTCAGTATCACTCATCTGATGCCAGCAGAGGTGGAACCCCTGTGGAATCAATTCCGGTTGAAACCCCTGTGCGCTCGAGAGAGTGCTCCTACAAGGATTTCACCAATTGCAAGCCGAAGTCCTTCTATGGCACCGGCGGAGTCATTGCCCTCTCGCAATGGTTCGAGAAGACTGAATCAGTCTTCGAAATCTGTTCATGCCCTGCTGTGAGCAAAGTCAAGTATGCCACATGCACCTTTGAAGGAAAGGCCCTGACATGGTGGAATGGCCATGTTAAGGCACTAACCCTCGTCATAGCCAACGACATGGGCTGGGAAACGATAAAATACCTCATGATTGAGGAATACTGCCCGAGGGGCGAAGTCCAGAAATTGGAGCAGGAACTTTGGAACCTGACTATGAAGGGCACCAACGTGGTCGCTTATAATGCCCGATTCAGCGAGCTAGTGGCCCTCTGCCCCAATATGGTTCCCACTGAAGGGAAAAAGATCGAAAGGTACATATGGGGGCTAGTGCCTCCGTATCAGGGGAATGTCCTAGCATCAAATCCCGCTACCTTCGACAGTGCCAAGCGACTGGCACAGCGACTCATTGACCATGGAGTCAAAACCCCTGCAACAACAACCACCCTAACCATCCCGGAACCCTCCAAACCCGCTGACACTAAGCGGAAATTCTGGGATGAAAAGAAGAAGCAGCAAGATGCCAAAAAGCAGCAAATTGTGGCAGTGCATGCCGCGGTAACCCCTGCTACTGCTACGGGGAAACAGCATCCTGGAAGTTTGCCTAAGTGCAACAAACGCAACTTCCACCACAACGACCCATGCCGTGAAATGCAGTGCTCTAACTGCAACAGGAAAGGACACACAGTCCATTTCTGTAAGTTCCCGGCACAACCGATCACCCAAGTCCCTGTCTCTAGCGCAAGCCCGACCTGCTATGGATGTGGCGAAGTAGGCCACTATAAGAGGGACTGCCCCAAAGCAAAGAATGCTGGTGGAGCAGGAAGGGTACTAGCTATAGGCCACGGGGAAGCAGTTGTTGACCCGACAGTGGTGACTGGTACGTTCCTCCTCGATAACTCCTATGCATGCATTTTGTTCGATAGTGGAGCGGAGCGAAGCTTCGTAAACCATAAATTTGCTTGCATGCTTAAGCAACAACCACACGCACTCAAAGAACAATTCACAGTAGAAATGGCTAATGGAAAAACTGAAAGTACGAATAGCATATACTTAGGTTGTACCCTAACTCTAGATAACCATTCATTCCCAATCGACCTCATGCCGGTCTGAATAAAAAGCTTCGACGTTATCATTGGCATGGATTGGTTAAGTCTTCATCGCGCCGACATCATGTGCTACGAGAAAGCAGTCCGTCTAAACCTTCCGTCTAACGAAACTCTTATAGTCTACGGCGACAAACCTGGTGCGAGTCTTCGTATTATATCAAGTATTCAAGCGCAGAAGTATCTGCATAAAAATACCATGCATTCCTTGCTCACGTCGTCGACACGAGCCTCGAAACGAAAGAACTAAAGAACATCCCAGTAGTGAGCGACTTCCTCGACATTTTCCCAGAAGAGCTACCTGGATTACCTCCGCAACGACAGGTCGAGTTCAGAATCGACTTAGTCCCAGGAGCTACCCTAGTAGCCAAGTCGCCCTACCGCTTAGCGCCAGCTGAGATGCAGGAACTCTCTGGTCAACTTAACGAACTGCTCAGTAAGGGCTTTATAAGACCAAGTTTCTCACCTTGGGGAGCACCGGTCTTGTTCGTTAAGAAGAAAGACGGATCATTCCGTATGTGTATCGACTACAGAGAACTCAACAAACTGACGGTAGATTGACCATCCAAACTTGATACCATATGGGTCATCGTCGATAGATTGACCAAGTCTGCACACTTCCTGCCTATCAAAGAAACCGACAAAATGGAGAAACTTACGAGAACATACATTAGGGAAATCGTACGGCTACATGGTGTGCCTATGTCCATTATCTCCGATAGAGATAGTAGGTTCACCTCAAGATTCTGGCAATCACTACAACATTCCCTAGGAACAAGGCTGGACATGAGCACAGCCTACCATCCAAAGACCGCCGGACAGAGTGAGAGGACCATCCAAACACTGGAAGATATGTTGCGAGCCTGCATGATTGACTTTGGGAAGGCATGGGATACTTATTTACCCCTTGTCGATTTTTCCTATAATAACAATTATCACACGAGCATCAAGGCTGCTCCATTTGAAGCTCTCTACTGCCGAAAGTGCAGATCTCCTCTGTGCTGGGCTGAGGTGGGTGATACCCAATTAGCCAGGGAGCAAGCTTCCGACAGTACTCTCACCGGTCTGGAGATCATTCGGGAAACGACAGAGAAAATCGTTCAGATTCGTGAACGATTAAAAGCCTCTAGATACCGACAGAAGAGCTACGCTGATAAAAGAAGAAAACCTTTGGAATTTCAGGTGGGAGACAGAGTCCTTCTCAAAGTCTCACCCTGGAAGGGCTTGATACGCTTCGGAAAGCATGGGAAGCTTAATCCGAGGTACATAGGGCCTTTCGAGATTCTCGCAAGAGTCGGCCCCATAGCTTACAAACTCGACCTACCCGACGCACTTCGTAACGTACATTCTACATTCCACGTATCTAACTTGGAAAAGTGTTTGTCCGACGAGACTCTTGTAATCCCACTCGACGAGATCGAGATCAACGAGAGTCTCAACTTCGTGGAAGAACCAGTAGAGATCATGGACCGTGAGGTCAAGCAGACGAAGCAAAGCCATATCCCTATCGTGAAGGTTCGCTGGAATGCCAAGCGAGGACCGGAATTCACTTGGGAACGCGAGGATCAGATGAAACTGAAATACCCTCATCTTTTCGCTTAATTGTTTGTAACTTCTTGTTTGCTTAAATTCTAATTTCAGGACGAAATTCCTTCTAACGGGGGGATGATGTGACAACCCGAAATTTCCATTTTGTACGAACATTAACTATTCAATAGAAGCTAGTCCAGTTTCAATGAATTTCAGACTTTTCCGAATAAGTTTGTGTACATTAGGGTTTACGTTTAAGGAGATATCAGGAGAGTGGATGCTCTTGGGTTTGTGAAACTTGAGCATTTCAAAACTTCATAATGTTAGAGTCCTATTCCAGAATAAAAATATTTTCTGCCAAAAATATTTCAGGACTATAAATAGATTTCTGAACTAAATTCATTCATTATTCACATTTCCAACTAGAGAAAAGCCATATTCTCTCTCACGGATCTTCGGGTTTTCATCCCAAATCGTGAGTACACTTGTCTAGTTGTGTTATAATGTTTGTTTTATGCTTATTAACATAGATTGTATGTCATATATATGTGATCCGGGAGTTTACCGCCCAAGAACGTTCTTGGGGAGTAAACTCCAAAATGAAGCTTTAAGGCTATCTAGTCCCAATTCCTTGTTAGGCATCAAGTTTAGGATAATATGTAGGATCATTTGAGACTAGAAATCAATCAAGAACACAAAGTTTTAGTATTTTACGGCCCAAGAGTTTCTTGGACCGTAAACACCATTTTCAAGGGCTTAATGTACCCTAATCACCCCCTAAGGCTTTAGACTTTAACCCTCAATTACTTGTAGCTAAAATGGGGACAAAAACACATCAAAAACACCCCTAAAAGGGAGTTGACGGCCAAGAAATGCTCTTGGGCCGTAAACTCCAAGTAAAGGCACCAAAGTGTGCCTAGGGTCCCCCTTAGCCTAAATCAAAAGCCTAGAAATTATCCTACTTGTGCAAGAGACTTGAAAGAATTAAAACATCCATCTCATGAGATTTTACGGCCGTAAACTCTAAGGGATATGGTCTTTTGGCCGTAAACTCCTCAAAGGAGTATATCTATGCCCTAAACTACCCAAAGGATTAAACCACCAAGCTAGGCTTATTCTAGAAATCATTTGGCACCTTAAAACACCCAAAACCACCAAGATTGGAGTTCACGGCCGTAAACTCAAGGGTTTACGACCATAAACTCCTTGGGTGGGGTTTTTTGGGTAGTAAACTCTTATACAATGTCCTTTGGTACATTAAACCCCTTTAGCCTTGTGCCATAACAACTTAGATGCAACCATTAGGACCTATAACACTTATACAAAGTGTTTACATGTTCCTAAGTGTCCCAACTTATTTCATTAAGTTATTATTTGGCTAATTAGTTATATATATATATATATATATATATATATATATATATATATATGCTCATTATATGATAACTAGGCTCGTGCATGTGAACAAGTCTCCGTTTGCCACCTAGCACGGTATCCGACACTACAATCCAAACCACTCACCACAAGTGAGTTCATACCCCTTTAATTAACCTTTGAAATACTTTTAAATGTTTTAAATAATTTATGGGGGGGATACAAGTTAAATGATTATAGTTATTGTTTCAATCACATGTGATTACACTAATCTCATGTGATTAATAACTAGAAAACCAATGATTTTATCATTGTTCAAATTGTTTATCAAACTGTTTTACTTCAAAATGTTTTACAAACACTTTTACTTACCAAATAATTTTAATTAAACTTTTTTATACTTCTTATAAATTGCATGCCCATATATGTATAGATATATAAGTAATGTTTAAAGGGCTTAGGAAGGCCATCCGCCCTATTTCCTTTTTCTCGATTTGGATGTGGTCTGGTGGGATTTCGGGTAACCGTCCGAAGGTCGTTTCAATATTAGTTATATATCAAATATACATATATATACATAAAAGTACTTCCATATTCATGCGTACTATACACATCATTAGTAAGTTACCATCGGGGTAACACAGGATCATACTACTACAACTTCTAGATCAATGAGTCAGTTCATTCATGAGTCTATACATTACATTACTACGAGAACATATACAACTATACTAGAAAGAGAACATATACAACTATACTAGAAAGAGAACATATACAACTATACTAGAAAGAGAACATATACAACTATACTAGAAAGAGAACATATACAACTATACTAGAACGAGAAACATACACTACATATACAAGAATACGTTAACAATTGTGATCCACTATATCGAAGCATGCCTTAAATGTCATGGCCCGAGTTGTAGCCATAATTCTCTTGGAGGGAGAGCGTGAGTTTGCGTATAGATCTATACTGGATTGACTATCCTACACCTTGCTGCTAGCTACAGCCGGACCTGCAGGTCTGCAGGTGCCAAACGTCATTCCGTTATTGCGACCATTCGTATGTCGTTGTTACCAGTCGATAGTATGGTGCAATTTATCACATTATACCTTAATTTAAATTCGGTTTAAGGTAGTTAGTACAGCAGTAGTTCCTATAATACAAAACTACAATACTACAATGATTTACCCATTACATTTATTTAGTGATTATTTCACTCAAACTTTAATGTACAAACTATATTTTGTTAAATGATAGTTACAGTTGGGAAATTACACACACATTTACAACGAACGAGCATACGAACCAGTTAAGCCTTGGTAGAAGGCTACTTTAATAGAAAATATAGGTTTTTCTGAGAGATTCAAACTTTTACAAACAGTTACATACATTTTACAAACTTATACTTGAAACACGTTCGAACGTTTTGATAACAAACATCGACACTAAAATACTTATGAACTCACCAGCTTAATGCTGATAAACTCTTTCAAAATAACTTGTATTCTCAGGTCATCAGTAGACAGGTACCGATGCCAGCTTCTGAGAAGATGGAGCGCATTCAAGACTCATCATATTATTTTGATTTACATTATATTTTTGGTGTCAAAAACTGTACGAAACACGCTTGTATTATAATTATATATTTAATGCAATGGATGATGTTGTTTGCTTATTTACATTTACTGTGTTGTGATACTGTACATGACATCCTCCGCCCCATAACGTTTCCGCCGTTCTTGGTTTTGGGGTGTGACAAATACCCTCTTTCGCAGCTAATAAAATTGTCACCGCTCTCTGTCGCTGGTCATAACATTTTTCATTTTTTTTTAATTCTTTTTAAAACAACACTTTCGGGTATAAAAAACCGATACGTAACAACATTACATGTAGAAAGAAAATACATAATGACATCTGATTAGGTACCAAATAGTGTACATAATTTCATACCAAAATAAACAACTAAAGTGTTATAATTCCATCAAGTACCAATGTTTCACAACAAGTCTAACATACAAAACGCAAACTAATTATCTGACGAAGCATCATCTCCGTTTCCCTCGTTTTCTCCATGATCTTTACCTGATTGAAAAATGCATAAAGTGCCTCCCTACATGTCGGGTCATTGAGCAATGCCCAAAGATTTTCCAACTAAATAAATAACAATACATATCAACTTATAAGTTAACTATCAAGAATAAACAACAACTACCAAAATACACTGCTATTTCTTGCACTTAAATACAAGAAATACCAAAATTATATTGTAAAGACAAAAGAGAAAATGACAACCAAATTTGTCTTAAACAAACAATGATGTAATACAAGTTCACATCCTAAATGAGATAAAGTACTGAAAAAATGAAAACGACAACTGAAGAGCAAAGAAAAATTTGGTCGAAATTCCCCTTAGCTCCCAAGTGTGTGTGTGTGTGTGTGTGTGTATATATATATATATATATATATATACCCGAAGAGCAAAGAGAAAATGACAATCGAGTTTGTCTTAAACAAACAATCATGTAATACAATTCACATCCTAGATGAGATAAAATACTCAAGAAGCAGTCCCAATATTGGGATAGGCTGATATTAATTTCTAAATTAATTTCATGCGGTTATTTCTAGGCTCATGATGATTCCAAAAACGAGACAAACGAATAGAATTTGAAAGATTTTTTTTGTTATTTATAGCATCTTACTTTTGTATATTTTTGTTAATTATTGTATTTGATTTTGTTTTAAGTTTTCTATAACAACATTATACCTTAAAAATTACATTCTTTTTTTTTTCTATTTGAACATTGTACTTTTTTTTATTTTGGTTATTTGTAACATTTTCTTTTCAGTTATAATATTGTGATTTAAACAATTATATTTTGTTGTTGTTTTTCTATTCTAGTAGTGTAGTTTATGTTTTCATTACCAATAATATCATCCTACATTATTTCTTTTTTCTTACAATCTAGATGATTTTTTTTTTTACAAAAAAATAACATTCTCAATAATAACATCCTACCCTTTTTTTGCAATCTACATTCTTTTTTTTTTACAAAAAATAGCATTCTTAATAATAGCATCATATTTAGGTTTTATTGTTTTGTTTTGTTTTTTACAAAAAAAATAGCATTCTCAATAATAGCATCCTATTTTATTCGTTTTTTCAATAAAATCATCCTACTTATACCAAATACGTATACTTTTACACACACACAAATATATATATATATATATATATATATATATATATATATATATATATATATATATAGTAACATTCTACTTATAGAAAATACACAACCTTTCACATATATATATATATACCACATATACACTAAATATATATATATATATATATATATATATATATATATATATATATATAAATTCACATACATATATAATGACATCCTACTTATACCAAACACACATACTTTCATATATATATATATATATATATATATATATATATATATACATAATAGCATTCTACTTATACCAAGTACACAAACTATCACATACATATACCATATATACACCAAATACACATACATACATAATAGCATCCTACTTATACCAAACACTTATACTTACACATACATATATAATAACATCATACTTATACCCAATACATAAACATTCACATACATATACAACATATACACCAAATACACATATTTTTACATACATTCACGAAACTACATAGATTCACACACATATATCAAATATACACATGTCAAATTTCACATAATTTATACAAAGACACATATTTTGCAATAAATCTCAAAATTCACAGTAAATAGAACCCGTGGTGGTGGAAATCAACAGATGGTGCAGTAGTGATGGTAGTCGTTGGAGTGACAGCAACGGTTGCCAGTAAAGCACGAAATCAAAAACTAAAAATGATAATTTTTTGCAAATAATCACTATTATAAGCAAAAAGTTGATGTTACAAGAGAAAGAGAAAGAGAAATGAGATGGGAATGCCCTACTATCGTCGAAAATGCTCTACACTCGTTGGAAAGACTGTAATTGTGTTGTCGATATCTTCTTTTCTCGTCGAAATCTCAGAGTAGGGAAGAAAAAATGTGCAGTTGTCGGTGGTGGCCTGAATCGGTGCAATTCGTCGAAGAATAGGGAAGAAAAAAGTGACAACAACTATGGAAGAGAAACAAAAACAGAAAGGGAAAAGATGCGTCAGTTTTTTTTGGTTATCAGCATGAAATAATACCAGCAACACCTTTATCGGCAACACGATTCAATTATTGTGACAACTATGGAGGGAATTATTACCGCATCCTTTATTCGACCTTTAGCGGTGATAAAAATCATTGGTATTGATGTCGCCGCTACTGGGTTTAGGCGAAACATACTCCCAGCTATTGGATTAAAAGAACAATCGGACAGTTGGGCTTTGCAAGAAAGGATTCACACGAATCGGTCCCCCAAGGAATTACCGACAACACCTTTGTCGACGATATAGAGTTTTAGTGGCGACTCAAACTGATGTCGCCGCTAAAAGTCTCTGTTGCCGGCAATGATATAATTTTTTGTAGTGTCGCGTGACTGACTTAATAATTATTCTGGTTTTATGTTGTTGAGATAACATGTTACAACCTAACTGTAACACACCCGGTCTCAGTTACGCTTTAGATTCAAGTCAAATTACATATTTTACTCCTGGACTTGGCGAGTTGGGGGCTCAAATCGTCGAGTAGGACCGACTCCGTATCAGGGGAAGTAGTGACCTACTCGGCGAGTAGAAGCTGTTTGGGTGAAACCCTAAATTGGAGGGTTTGCACCCTATTTAAACATCTTATAAGGCTTCCACCCCAGCCTCCATCACCTCCAGAGCATTTCACCCGAAACCCTAATCCTCCATAAGTGAGCTTGAGCTTTCTTGGTTATTTTGTGTGTTTCTTGGTGTGTTTTGAAGCTAGAGAAAGAAATGGAAGATGGAAGACCCAAGGGGGAAGGAATAGATCCAGGATCAACAACATTTTCTGCTCACTTTCTGGTAATCAAGCTTCATACTTGACTTGTAGTTTCTTAGATCTCCTTGTGGTCATTTCTATGGAGTTTTGGGCCCAAGTAGCTTGATCTTTGGGACTTGGATGTCCCAAGTCAATATATCTTCAGATCTGAAACCTTGGAGGGTCCTCATGGCATAAAGGTGCCATCTTTATGGCCATGAGAACCCCATGTATGAAATAAACCCCATTTTTGGCCCTTTGAGCATAAAAATCCCATGCATGTACGTAAAGTTCATGACTTTACATGTTATATCGACTTAAGGATCCCAGATCTACCTGTTGGATGAGAGTCATACATCAGAAACCAAGTTTTTGGACATGTACATTAGTCGAATCGGCGAGTCCTTCTTGGGGCTCGACGAGTTGGGGGTTTGGGTTTCCAACCTTCTATGATTCGAGGGAATCCAGTTTAGTCTAGTAGAGATTTAGATGAGTCCAGAGGAAGGAATCAGCGAAATGGACATAATTACAGACCTGGAAGCCATGGGACTCGGCAAGTGTATGAGCGCACTCGGCGAGTCCAAGGCCATCTCCGAACCCATGAAGATGGACTCAACAAGTTGTTCATACAAATCGGCGAGTCACAGACTAGACACGATCATATGACGAAGATAAACTCGACAAGTTCAAGGAGGAACTTGGCGAGTAAGTTGAAGATTGTCTCGATGATATGATTGAGGGAGAACTCGTCGAGTTCTTGCTAGACTCGACGAGTTGAGTCGGGTTGAGAGACATATGAAAGGGCAGGGACTCGGCAAGTTGGCGGGCCAACTCGGCGAGTCGAGTCAACTAGAAGTTGACTCTGATCAGGATTTTGACTTTGGCTAGGGGTAAAATAGTCATTTTACCCTAAGATCGGTATCAGTTTTTTTTTACTAAGTGTCTTTATGGAATTTATAGTCGGAGAGTTGTCGGAGCAGTAGACAGAGACTCCTCACCGAGAGTTGCAGTAGTCAGTAACACGAGGTGAGTTTCCTCCTAGTAGGAACTGGTCTAAGGCACCAAGGCCGACCCGTTTAAGTAGTAGAGTATGTCGGGGTAAGCTCGATGCCGGGGATAGCCCGATGCAGTTTATATGTTTTTGGACTTCGGTCTGATGTCGGGGCGTTCCCGAGAAGTATTTATGTATGCTTGATGTCTTTGTGATTTATGCATGTTTATGTGTTATGTGTTATATGTTCCGGACTCCGGTCCGATGCCGGGGCAAGCCCGATGCAGTATATGTGTTTATGATGTATATGTTATGATGTATATGTTATATTGAGTATGTGCCGGGGTAAGCCCGATGCAGTTTACGTGATTATGTTATGTGTTTATGATATATATGTTATGTTGAGTATGTCTCGGGGTAAGCCCGATGCCGGGGCATGCTAGCCCGATGCCGGATGCCGTCGGATGTCGGGGTGAGCCGGATGCCGTCGGATGCCGCGGTGAGCCCGATGCCGGACAGGAGTCTGATGTCGGGTTCGTCCCGATGCAGTCGAGAAGAGTCCCATAGTTATGTTATTTGTTATATGTGCTTTGTGTGGTATGTCATAGTTTGGGGGAGCTTACTAAGCTTCGTGCTTACAGTTTCAGTTTTTGTTTCAGGTACTTCAGCTAGTAAAGGGAAGGGCTCGAGCTGATGGCACGACACACACACACCACAGTTGATTAGCCTGGGAGTTTACTCTGATATTTGTTATGAGACTGTATATGTTATCAGATTTTATGAGTTTTCAGGATACATGTTTTATGGTTTACACTATGGCAATGATATTTATGTTTGATAAATGATTTTGAAAACGAAATTTTTGGCTTGTATTTTTGGGATGTTTCACTAACCATGTATTTTTTCTGTTCTATGAAATTTACCTCTCTTCCATTGCTCTAAAATTTTACCCTCCCTATCATTTCTTTGTGTCGTGATTATTATAATTCTTTGTTGTTTACGAATTAAGTAGTTTTAGTTTGTCATGATTAAGATATATTTTTCTGTATTACCTTCTTGTAAAAAATATGAGAATGATTTTTTTAATTTTTTTATAAGCGTGTACCTAATGGTTTCTCGTACCAATGACATATCGGAACAGCACAAGACATATAAAGTATAAAGAGTATTGTAAAATGTAATGTAAAGATAAAGGCAAACATTATATTTTTCTAATATTTTGTTGGGTAAATTACACCATTGGTCCCTCATGTATTTGTCAAAACACATGCTTAGTCCCTATTTTTAAAATTAACTCGAACCGTCGCTATTTGTTTTAAACTTGCACGATTCATCCCTATTGATATGAAATGACTATTTTGCCCTTATTAATTTCTTTTTTCACTTTATTTTATTTATTTTTATCATATATATATATATATATATATATATATATATATATATATATATATATATATATATATATATATATATATATATATATATCCCCTTTCATTTCCCTAGCCCCTACCTTTATCCCATCTTTCTCACCCATTCTTGTCACCGACACCCCCATCTTCTCCAAAAATTACCCATCCCACGAACCACGTGTTCTTCAACATCACTCTGCCACCATTAGTGTTTCACCGTTCTCGATTTGTAGCAAATCAGAAGATCGAAAAGAGAGAAGGAAGATGCAATTTATGCTTTCCTCAAATTCCTTTCTTATTTTTCTTCTTCTTCTTTGAATTCAATCGTTCATCTCTCTCAGTCTCTCTTACAAACCGCTAGCACCTCCTGCAATCACCACCAATCATCACTCAAACCTCCAAAAATGAATCTTGAACCTTCAAATTAAGCCAAAATAAACCCTAAAGTTGTAAATCGAAGAAGATGGAGATTCAAATCGGAAAAGAAGGTTCAGATCGAAACCAAATCTTCTCCTTCAAAACGGGAGGGAGAGGGGATCACGTTACAGGAGGTGTTTAAGATGCTTTTCAGGGGTTGATTTGGCGGCGGTTCTAGGTGATTTTTGTGAAGGTAAAGTTCAAAAATTAAGGGGATGGAGATGGTTAACGTCGAGGGTGGTATAAGGCATATGGTAGTTGTTTGGAGGCAATGGACAGATGACGTTCGAATGTTGCAGGTTGTACGAAGGTGGTTCCGACTAAAGTGGGTTTTTTCCAGTTTTAAAGGTAAGGTTTAAAGTAGGTTTGGTTGCGGTTTGCAATGATGAATATGGGTGTGACAAGGGTGTTCCTATGGTGGTTTAACCCGACAAAGGTGGAGGTAGGAAGTTGGTGGTAGGTTTTAAGGTGGTATAAGGTATTTGATAGAGGAAGAAGGGTGAAATTGGGAAGGTGCCGATGGAAGTATGGTGTTTGAGAGATGCAGGTGGTGTTCATCTGATGATTTGTTGGGATGGGGGTACGAGGTGTGGCCCTATTGCTTTTTCTTTTATTTTTAAATTAAAAATAATAATTATAACATTAAATTAAACGAAAAAGAAATACAAAAGGGAAAATGACACACACACCCTATAAAGTTTCTAGGGTTGACCCTTTTAGTCATTTAAGTTTTTTCGTGGATTTATGAGGGAGCCAAGTTGTGGGCAACCTGTCTTTTAGTCCCCTTTACTTGTTTTAGCCGGTTTAAGGGACATATAGACAAAACTTGGGGCCCACCTCTCTCCCTCTCTCCCTCTCTCTCTCTCTCTCAACAAACGATCCTTAAACCCTTAAATCCCCAAATCCATTATGCATCTCATTATAACACATACACTATGAATCACATCCTCTATTCTTCTCAAAATCGATCGACAATCTCCATATTTTCTTCACGGTCAACCGACACCCACCTGATGTCTCCATCTGAATCAATTATAGGTCTCTCCCCCCTTTTATCTTCTTTGTTCTGAATACAGACATCAGGTCAGCTTTCATCTTCTTTGTTCTGAATACAAACATCGGGTCCTTTAGTATTCAACACAAACGGGTTAATCCTGACCCAAAGCAACGAGAAGATCGAAGCAAGAAGTATAGACCATATAACCACAATAGCCGGGGTCCTATTCTGCTTTCCCATGAGTCCTTTAAGAAACGGATAAAGATGAACAATCGCACAAAACGCAAAGAACAACTTCCCAAATAATGGGCCCCACGATTGGTACCCGATCACCCAAAATTGCTTGTTCCTCCACCAATCCTCAATGCTGACACCGCTCCACCGGAGTTCGAGGATTCCGGTGGTGAAAATGGAGAGAAAAAGAGAAATGAAGAAGAGACTTGCTAAGGTGCTAATCTCCGGCATGATGAACTTTCCGGTGAGGAGGCAGACGGCAGGGAGGGTGCAGTATGCGAGGAGGGGAAGGGAGGTGAAGGGGTAGACGGTGGTGTTGACATAGGATAATTGCTCGAGCCATTTTAGGTTACCGCCTTTGTAGCCATACCAAACAGGGTTGTGTCGACTGAAAAAGATCTCGACTAAGCCCAGGGCCCACCGGAGGACTTGATTTAGACGATCCGAGAGATTGATTGGAGTTGATCCTTTGAAAGCGGATCGTTTTGGCATACAATATATCGACCTCCATCTACGGCAACAACAGTGATAATGGGTGGGTGTGGGTTTGTTGGCAGCCCAAGAGAACACGATGGTGGATGCTGGCGACGACTCTTGGTGGTTTCCGGTGGCAATGGGTGGTCGAGGGTGACAATCCTTGACCTCTCTTGTTCCCCCTTCGTTCCTTGGCAGTAATTCAGTGGGAGGGAGGGAAAAGTTGACTTTCACAAAGTCCAAAAGAGACAGAGAGAGAGAGAGAGAGAGAGAGAGAGAGAGTCCAAGAGTGGGGAAAATTCAAAGGCAATATAAGAAAATTGGTCAACAAATGTCAATGTGTCAAAGAAGTAACCGGGTGACTTCTTCATTTTGGCCAAAATGATGTAATCGACTCGGCAAACACAACTTCGTTCCCTTATAAGGCCACAAAAATTGTTTAGGGACTAAAAAGATAAACCCTAAAAAGTTCGTAGTGCATTTATGTCATTTTCCCAATACAAAAGTATATAATAGTCGTTTTATGTCTCGTAAGTGATGAAGCGTGCAAATTTAAACTAACGACGGATGAAATGTGCAACTATTAACCAAACGAGGAATGGTCTGAATTAATCTTTTAAAATAATGACTAAACGAGTATTTTGGTATATACACGAGGGACGATTAGTATAATTTACGTTATTTTGTATGTTGAAACCAATATACTTTACGACACCATATATTCACATAAGAAAAAAAGTATTAAAAAATGTAATTAGTACCTGTCAGTCACCTCAAATAACATCGATACGAAGAAAAAGGAAGAAACATCTCCAAAATCTACACGTGAAAATCTCATAAAAAATACAGCACACGTACAAAATAACACATGCTCAAATAATATCGAAGTAGATTTCTAAAGTGCGAAAAGCAAAGTTGGTTTATGGGTTTCCCTATAAATAACAGAGCTGCTGAAGTCCAGAAGACATCAACTTAATTAAGCAAAAGAGAACCGAAAAAAAAAACAAAGAAAACCATGATGAATTTTCAGACACTTGTAAAGAGTTATGAGAGCAACAAACCATACATAGCAATGCTTCTAGTTCAAGCTATATATGCAGGCATGGCTTTGTTATCCAAAGCATCCATTTCTTCAGGAATGAATCCTTTCATTTTTGTTGTTTATCGTCAAGCCTTTGCCACTCTCTCACTTGCCCCATTCGCTTACTTCTTTGAAAGGTCCAAACTTCTATTCATCTATCGAATTCTATCTAAAGTAATTTGTGATCAAAATCTTTTAGTTAATTAATCTTTTCCTAAATTTGTGCAGGAAGGATGTACCTCACTTATCCTATACCTTGATATGGAAGATTTTCTTCAGTTCTTTAATAGGGTAATTATATAATAACTCCAATCTTTAGCTAACTAACTATCTTGTTCAATAATTGGCGTATCATGCTTTGGCTTCTATACTCAAACTTACAACAAGATTACTTCAGGTTAACCATAACTTTGAATATGTACTATCATGGACTCAATCATACATCTGCAACGTTTGCTGCTGCCTCGACTAACCTGATTCCAGCTATTACCTTTGTGATAGCTCTTATTCTAAGGTATATATGGTCAAGCTTTAAGTAAAATTCATATACTATAAGATAAATGTTAACTAATCAATACTTTGATTTGAAATCTTGTAGGATTGAGAGAATCTACATAAAAGAGTTGCATGGTTCGGCTAAATTGATTGGATCAATAGTTTCGGTTTGTGGGGCTCTTGTGTTTGCTTTTGTTAAAGGGCCATCTTTGAACTTCATGACATGGTACACTTCTGGAGAAAACAGTGAAGTTGCTTCAACGACAAATCAGTTCAGTTCAACAGGAGAGTTTATTAAAGGGCCCCTTACAATTCTTTTCGCAAACATTCTTTGGTCTTGTTGGAGCATTATGCAGGTTTGACACAACGAAAGATTTTCATAGTTATTAATTATATATCTTTTTTTTTTTTCAATCTTTCGTCTTTCTAAAGCGTCGTTGGGTTCTTCTTATAGGCACCTATTATGAAGGAATATCCAGCAAAGCTATCTCTAATTACTCTTCAGTGTTTCTTTAGCATGATACAAGCAACACTGTGGGCCGGAGCCATGGAAAGGAACCTATCATCATGGAAGCTTGGGTGGGATGTTAATCTCCTTTCAGTGGCCTACTGTGTATGCACTATTCTTTTCATCTTTTCATCTTTCACATATTTAGAAATTTAATTTCGTTAGGTTTCGATTGCGTCTATTTCTTCATGCATAGTTTTAACGATGTTAAGTCACGTAGGATTGAGGGTAAGCAATTAAAGAAGCCGTAGTAACTTTATTTCAAAGTTCCATTCATGTTATTAGCACTTATTAAAGTTTTTTTTTTCCTTTAGTTCGCACTATATTTGGTCACTATCATCGGTTATCTCAAGTGCTCATTTTGACTTATATGTGAAAAACATTAAACATCAAATATTTGTATGGCAGAAGTTCACAAAAAAGTGCACAAACTCACAATAACTGTTTTGAAAAGAAGTCGAAGGCAAGGTTTTGAAAACCGGACCGGACATTGAACCGGCCGTCTTACTGGTCCGATGGTTCAACTGATCCGACCGGTCGGACCGGTCCTAAAAACCGTAAAAACCGGTATATATATATATATATATATATATATATATATATATATATATATATATATATATATAAAATATTAATGATCCATAGTCTTTGAGGTTTGAAAAGGTTTATGTTAAACAATGGGACAATCCTATAGTATCCCACATCCAAAGATAAATAGAATAAAAATTGGTTATTTGGAGTATAAAACGAATGAAGTAAAGGTTTTACATTAAGTAATCCTTATACTTCCCACATCGGTTGGAAGTAAAAACAAAGGTAACCACTTGCTTATATAAAGAAGGGTCATGCAACTTAGTTCAGCCGGATCCATGCGTTGGGTCCATCAGCCCGCGTTTGAAAGTTTAAGTTTTTTTTTTTCTTATAATTTATAAAAACCGGTTTTTCATTGGTTTAACCGGGCTGGTTGAACCGGTTTTTTGGTGAACCGGACGGTTTTATCCGGTTTGAAAACAAACGGTTTTTAGGCTTGAGAAAACCGGTAACCTGACCGGTTCCCGGTTGAACCAGTCGAACCGGCCGGTCCGGTCCGGTTTTCAAAACATGGGTCGAAGGCCGGGTTGCTAAAATCTGTTTTTTTTTTTCTTCAAAGGTTTAGCGTGGTCACAAAGTTCAACAAACATTACAAAAACGAATTTATAATGTATATTTAAAAATTGGAACACTATTTTTTTCTATTAAAGAGTTCAAATTTGTCAGCTCATTTAATTTTCTTATACAAAGTTCAACAAACATTACAAAAACGAATTTATAATGTATATTTAAAAATTGGAACACTATTTTTTTCTATTAAAGAGTTCAAATTTGTCAGCTCATTTAATTTTCTTATTGAATTCATGAGATGGTTTAATTAGACTTATCCATAACAATTAATATTGTCATAGATGAACTTTATGATAATCCCAAACTCTAGGCAAAATGGCTAACGCTATATATGTCAATTTAGTGCCAACAGTGGAAAGGTGTACGTTCCATAGAGCCTAGAACTATAACTTATTGGTGTAGGGAACACGCCTTGACTTGAATTCTATATGAACATTATTGTTCCTCACTTTGTTTCCTGTACCCACAAAACCGAACTCATTACACATGTAGAACACCTTTTAAGATTGTTTGTTGTTCAAAAAAAAAACATAAAAACAGTACTTCACTGCTACTCACGACTTGCTAATTTTTGTTTTACACGTGACATATTCTGAAGACACCATACCAAATACCAATATGCCCATAACTTTAGGCTTAATTGTGTGGTTTACTGAATAAAGCTAAGATTAGGGGACAAAGAAAAGTATTTCTCGAGCACTATGCAAGCTGACTTCCACTCTCTTCGTTCCAAAATTAAAGTATTTCTTGCCTTCTTTAGTTGGTTCACTACAAAAATCGTATATCATATATTTCTATTTTTGGAGTATAGCTGATTTGAATTTTGTGGGAATATGATAGGGAGTAATTGTAACAGCATTTACATATTGGTTGCAACTATGGTCGATACAAAAGAGGGGGCCAGTCTTCACTTCTATGTTCACTCCTTTGGCTCTCATCATTACTGCCGTCGTATCCGCATTCGTCTGGAAAGAAATCATTTACGTGGGAAGGTTTGTATTTGACTTTCTTTAAAATTAATTAATTAATATGTTATTTTCCAATAAACCAATTAATTAATAATTAAGCCCTAACTTTTCTTGAAACCCTATATTTTAACCCTAATGTTCCACTTTATACCAAAAAACCGATGAGCAAAATTACTGCATAAACTTTGTACATATCAAGAATGAAAAACAATATTTTAGGCTATATATTGCCCATAGGCTTAGTGTAAAGTTTTAAACGGTATTTTACTTGATGTGATCATAAATTTTACATTGATCATTAGGACAACTTTATGTTTACATATCAATTCAAAAGTTATATATGACCAATTGAAAAAATTGTACACTAAAGTAATTACAAACTTGACGTATCATGTTGCAGTGTTTGTGGAGCGGTGTTACTAGCAGCAGGATTGTACCTTGTTTTATGGGGAAAGAGTAGAGAACTCGATGGTAAAATTAGTGAACAAAAACCTGAAGAGGAAACCACGTTGGAGTCCATTAAAACGCAAGAGTGAAAATGTGTCAAATCCTAAAGACAAGTCTGAGGGGCCAGATTGTGTCATAGGCACGCACGAAAATGGTGGCCATCACTCAACACAATGTACCCCATCAACATGGCCCATAAAATATCACACAAGCGCATGTACTATATATCTAATAATTAATCAGATCTTTTTTGTTTTTCTTTTTTTGAAAAAGGTTTTTAGCTTAATTCGAAGTGTCATGTTATTTGAAAATAAGCTAGACTTAAGGATTATTCGTTACATTATTAATGGCTGATGTATATTTAGGAGTAAGTGTTATCTAAGGGTTAATTTAGTAATTAGAGATGGAAGCATTTATAAGTCGTTAACGGTCAGAAAAGAGAAGTTAGGACGGTTATATAGAAGGGTCGTAACTGTTGAGTTGAATCGTTGTGTTGGTTGACTTCCTTATATGAATGCTTGTATTCTGTAAAGTTGTTCTTGACTTTATAAATAAAATTCTTAGTTTTGTATGACAGAACCCTCTCCCTCCTATGTACTATATACGTATAAGGGTGCAGAAATATTCTGTAAGTCTTGTGTTTTGCGATTTGTTTCCATTGAATATGTCTTAAATACAACTAAAAATCCTTGTTCAAAAAATACAAACTAAGAAGTCATGCATGATTATGAAGGACAATGTAAATAATAGTTTTATAATTAAGAAGCGAATTAAACGAAGTTTATATATGGGTGTAAGAAAAATACTACATACAAGCTAATTGCAACGGTTATAATGACCAAGAAGTGAATGATTGCAACGGTTATAATGACCAAGAAGTGAATGATTGATCTAATAAAAGGATCTTATTATCTTTTCAAAACTTGAAGAATACGATTACAAAGAAGGCCTTAAATAGGCTAACAAACACACAGAATCATCAGTGGCGGACACATAATATTTTAGTAGGGGTGACATTAAAAAAAATTTCCGAATAAATCTAAATTAGTAGTGACACTCATATTTTAAACAAGTGTACCTACTAGAAAAATCATAAAAAAAACATAATTTTTTTTTACATTACGTGCCGGAATTGGAGCAGTGGCCCTGGACACCCCGGACTCCACTAAGGTCCGCCAATGGGAATAATAAGATAACAAATAGGAGATAAAAGGAAACACAATCAAGATAAAAATAAATCCAATACTCCCCCTCAAGCTCGAGTATGTAGATTGCAAGTACCCAACTTGTTTAGCAGAAAACAAAGATGTTGAGCTCAAGACCTTTGGTGAATAGATCAGCAAGTTGAAGTGTGGTGTCAACATGCATGGGTTGTATTTTTTTTTTTAAATCAACTCACTCACGCACAAAATAACAATCCATCTCCACATGCTTAGTTCATTCGTGAAAAACTGGATTGTTGGCAATATGACGAGCAACTTGATTATCACAGAAAGAGTGGTAGAAACGCTTTTACTCAACCCCTAACTCCTTTAACAGCCAACGCATCCAAATAATTTCACTGGTAGTAGTAGTCATGACTTGATATTTAGCTTCAGCGGAAGACCGTGATACCACTGATTGCTTCTTTGTTTTCCAGGATACATAAGCTCCTCCAAACAAAGAAGATAACCAGTTCTAGATCATCTGGTCACCGGGAAGCCGAGCCAGTCAGAATCTGTGTAAGCAACGAGATTTGTTCCACCACTGCAAGATAAAATGATGCCTTGACTAGGAGTAGCTTTGAGATAATGGAGGATTTGATAAAGGGCATCGAGATGAGGTTGGCGAGGATTTGTTAATTTTTTTTATGAGAATCAGAAAACTTTTCATAAGAGAGATAGTTAGCAATAAGGTGTATCGTCGATGGTTCTTGAATTGGTGCAATTTGTGTATGATCAACCGAATGGGGGAGCTTCACAATGTAGTCATCAAGGCATTTTGGAGGAACATAATTCCTTTGGGGTCTAGTGGTCACATTCTCGATTTCTAGACTAGTGACCTCATCTACGACTTGTGAGGTGTTAGTTTCATCAGGATCTTATGGGCTTACGATAATTGGGCTAGGAGGGGTCTCTTCAACCTCTTATGTATGTTCTTCCTTCACACTACTCATATTGAGTGTAATGAGTTTGCTCAAAAACAAAAGGATCATTCACTCCTTCACTATTTTGCAACGCATTTGAGGGAAAAAGAAAGGATTATTCATGGAATTTGACATCCCTAGACACAATGAGTTTCCTTTTCTCTACATCCTATATTTTATATCCTTTTATTCCTTGTGGGTAACCCAAAAAAAATTCTCGGTCTCCCCTTTACTTCAAATTTATCACCATTGGTCTCATTACTTCTATGCTATGTCAAGCAACCAAAAACCCTCATGTGATAATAATTAGGTTTTCGATTCTATAACACTTCATAAGGAGTTTTATTATAGAGGGTGGTGGATGGTAAACGGTTGATGATATAACCGACTGTTTGTAACACTCTAAATTTTCAAATAAATTTTTCATTTTTAAAACCGCACAAAACACAATCTCACTTTTCTCAAAACCCAAATGTATAAGTGGTTCAAAACACAAGACAACAAAATGTTTGACAATATCCAAGAATCCTCAAAACATAATCTTAAGCTACAATCATGCAGACGCCTTCCCGTAATCATGAGAGTGTTGGAATACTGTCTAATCCATAACTATAATTGGTATGTACTTGACCCTACTCGGCATGGTCCATTTGGGTTGCATGGCATCGTAACATTTAGATAGACCGCTTGTGAGGAGAGGACATTTGTGACATATTAATATATTAAAAGTTCAAATATATTAATATGATATCATGTTATTTAATTTGTATTGATCAAGAATTAATTTGGACTTAATTTAGTGATCAAAAAGAGCTAATTAAATATATGGGGATTGATTGTGTAAATCATTCATTCTTATATATGTGGGCTTATGATCCATGACTCCTTATGTTGGGTTTAATCCGTATGGTGATCCATGGATACTCCATGGAGGTTAAAACCCATGGAGCATAAGGAATGGGTAAAGTCATGGGTTACATGGTGTAACCCTAATGTGCACACTATATAAGTACCCTTTTAGCTCAAGAAATTGGCACTAGTGATACATATATGATGGCTAGCTGATTTAAGCACGAGTGTCTTCTTCTCATGGTTATTCCATGTGTTGGTGATGTTGTGTGAACCATTTGAGGTGTCACACTTGGGGCACTAGGCTCTCGAGCTTCATGGAGTCAAGCTACATCAAGAGGTATGTATTCTAACTTGTTATATTACCCAAGTATCAAAAGATTGTATGCTAGATAGGGTAATACCTTGGAATATTCATATTTGCATTTATAATTGAGAAAACATAGATCCAGGGTATTTAGGGTTTCATGTACACTTAGGAGTGTTAGAATGCTCATAACCCAACACTAGTATCAGAGCCTACGCTTGTTTTCTTGTTATACTTGCAAAATTGGCTGAAAAATCGAAGTTTGTTGTTGTCTGCTCAGCAGACTCGTCGAGTCCATGAAGGGACTTGACGAGTCCAAGGCTAAATTCATCCAACTCGCTGAGTTGGTTCGTGCACTCGACGAGTTGGACCCCCAGACAACATATCTTCGACTGTTTTTGCTGGAATTGAACTAGGAACATTACCCTAAGCTGTTTTTCAACTTATAAACATGTTTTTGGTGTGGTAATGTTCATGCTAATCCAATTTCAAAGATAATTGTCAATAGATTCATGTTTTGTATTAGTTTATTGGTTAGGCTGATTACATGAAAAAAGTTTGATTGAATTATCTTATTCTTATGAGTTGATTAGATTAATAGAAAAGTTATGTGAAATTGTTGGTTTCAATCCAAATTAATCTAAGAGTTGGTTCTAAAATGTGTTTTTGTAACTTGTTCTCAAGTTATATGAAAAGTCACATTTAAGATTCATAAAACTCATAAATATTTCCATAGGTTATGAACAAAGAAAACTCATATTCTTTTATAGTTTAAAGTCTTCCATAACTTGTCCTCAAGTTATGGAACTTGAAGAGTTTTTGGATTAAAACTACTTTAAACACATAAGTTATGGAATTGAATAGTTTTGAATAGTTTCAAAATTCGCCCTCAAGTTTTGGAATTTGAAAAGTTTTCCCTTATGAATACTTTAATTCCAAGTTAAACCCCTAGAATTTTAAAAGCTAAAATTCAACTCTTATACTTTATAATATTATAAGTTAATAATGTGTGTGTGTATATATATATATATATATATATATATATATATATATATATATATATATATATGTAAGAACAAGTCGTTTTACCGTTAGTAGGCCTCATTCACGAAGTCGGTCTATACGGGGGGTATAAGGTTGTTGCCTATAAAATGGCAGCTTAATGGGTGTCCACTCTCACCCACTGCTTCCTTGTTCGGTGGAGGGTCGTTAGCCGAACGGGTAGAACAAGGACTAGAATTCTCCCTTCATTAAAAGTATTAATGATAAATATAAAGTAACTAAATGTTTTTTATAATTCCCAATCTTAGTTACTTTAAGGAAAAGTGAATAAGGTGCTAATCCATGAGATTACACTTTGCACTTTGCTTATGCCGGTTAGAGGAGCGCGTGTGGTTAACCGGCACACTAGCTGGACTTAACAAGGTAGGCAAAGGATAACTTAATATTTATCATAGCATCGGTGGAGCGCGTGTGGTTAACCGACACATTGATTGATGGGTAAATATTAAGGGTACCAAGTAATTTGCATGGTTACTTCACACCTTGTTTTGTGATCCTCGGCATCCCAGTCACAAAACCTGAAGGGCACACTCGAGATTGAAACATGCCATTGAACAGTTCAATGAATCTCAAAAGATCTAGGAGTTTCAAATCTAAGTAAACCCTAATTAAATTATTTCATTTTCATGGTGGAAATTGGAGAATCGTCATTCACCTACCTTCAAATATTTTATAGCTTGGATTACGGCATCCCTCTTCCAAGTTATAAACGTATTGTGTTGGGTCCTAGCCTTAATATTTCATATTGGGTGTTATATTAAGGACTTTAAATCAACTATCTTGAATATCTCCCAAAAGATGTCTAGTTCAAACATCTATGATCTTCCCAAATCTCTTGGAACTTCACTTCCTCCACCTCCTTCAATTATTCTCCCTAACCCACAAGTTCGAGGTCACTCTAGCCCTATTGGCAAGCAAGGTCTATGTGTGCTCACATCTTAGAGATGAAGTCACATATTGACAAGCCGAGAGAGTTGGGTGTCAAAGTGTTAAGGAACTTGGTTGTTCAATCACTTTCTAAGTCACATAGTTAGTTACCTCTGGGACTACTATGAAATTGACTATGACATGACCCTTAATGATCTTATCTATTTGCTTGGTGCTGCTGAATCAGCAATGATTTGGAGCTTTGGTAAAGCAAATTTGATTAAGAAGATCAACTTCCCAAAATACCATGGGCATTGACAATGGAAACATTGGATATCTAGAAAAGCCTTCTCTTCCCAAGGAAAGGGGTTGACCATAGTCAACTCAGTTGACCAAATGGTAAAGAGAAAGGCAAGACTGTGATAGTCTCGTGTACCATTCCCAAATATGTTTCATATTCTTTTGCACTGTAAGGATAAGTGTTTCCACAAAGCTTTAAAATAAAAGGAAAAGTTTTGATTCCATTTATTCTAAGTATCCTTACAATGGCATCTGTGAAAAAAATTGTTGCTTATATAATTCTATTGATAGAAATAATGGAAATATGAATTTGACTCTTTCATTTGTGGTAGTGTCTAAATTTACCAAATAAGGAAAGATTCTCATTACCCAAGTATTCGGTTGGATAAAAACTTGGATTAATCATACAAGTTGTATAGTATGATGAATGAGAATTTTAATCTTTTGAAAAACTAAGACTAATTTTTGTTCACATGTATATGTGAGTCAAGTGAAGGACTAAGGGATCGAGTACACATTCTTGTGCACTGATCAAGTCCACCACAAAAGATCGATAAGACTATTCGTCATGATTTAGTAAAGTTTAGTAAATATGGTTATACTTATAAATTTAAGTATAATTCTGAAACATTGGAAAAGTTTCGATGTATGGCAGAACGAATGAGAAGAATCAAATTAGGCAGAAGGATAAAAGTTTCTCAAATCTGAAAAAATGGGAGAGTACTTTAGTATCATGTTTTGTGATCATGTTAATGATTAAAGAACCATATCACAATTGGTCTTCTAAGGACATCTTAGTGCATTCTTATGGCTAAGAAGAGGAATCAAGAATTACTGAAATGGTTAAATCAAGAAGATGAGCCATACTTTATTCCAAAACAAGTCTTAGAGTCATACTCCAAGATTGTAACTTGAGTGACACATCTTAAAGAAGGTTTATAACACTTGTCAAATGTAAGAGTAAAATGTTTTCTACTCTTGTACATTTGAAGTTGGTAAGTTGTGAGGGTGTGGATAAAACAAAGACCAACTAAGGCCAATTATGTGAAGTGTTTATCTTGATAAAGAATCAGCACTATCTCTTGAATATTTGGCAAGATAATCTTATATGTCAAGAGGACAGTGGGAGGCTTAAAGGTCCTAAAAGAATTTCAAGATCTAATCAATAATGAAAACCTGGAGTTTGACACTAGCACACGACGTGAGGTTTATAACCTACCGTGTTGACATATTTCTACTTTTTTGCCCATTCCAGTTAAAGTTGGCTTTGCATGAGTTCTTAGAGTTCTCAATTGGTTGCACAACAAACTTGGAAGCAATGGCAGGCCCTACAGCTGCCAGGTGACAAAAAGTTAAGATTGCACAAGTTCAATCCGTAAGAGTTTTTACAAATTCATATGGATAGGAACACATACACCATAAAATCTAAGTGTCATAAGGTTTCACTCTGATTCATGAAAAATGATGGCGAGGAAACACTTTCACTAAGTAGATAACAGTTGTGATATTTGCATTCTCAAAGTCGTTAGTGGAGCGTGTGTGGTTAACCGGCACACTAACATGGACTTGTGAGAAATGGCAAAAAGGTCTAAATAATTGAGACAATGATTACGGCATCTCTTTTCGTAGTTCTGAAATTGTTTAGACACACACGTGTGCTATCTAAGGAAAGTTGTATGATTTTGATTAAGTTTTATCAAAGCATCTTGTATCAAAAGTCTGAACTTTGGTAAGAAAGTCAACAAAGTATTGAGTTCTAGAAGTCCAACTGCTTTCTGAGTACATGACAAAGCTAGTGGGAGCATAAGTGTTATGCTTATAATCTTCATGTTAGTGGGAGCATGATAATTCTGATAAGTGTTGCAAGTTAGCAATGTTAATTATAGAAAACAAAAGTTTCAATTGGGAAAAAGTTGTTTTTCTATAATTAAGGGAGAGGAAATAATACTTCATCTCAAATCTATAAGCTAAGATCGTGAGATTTTAATCAAATTTAGTCAAGTATATATATATATATATATATATATATATATATATATATATATATATATGAATGTTATGTTGGAATGGCTCAACATAAGGAAATTCTATATATGGGTACATTATTTGCATTCTAAATTCGATTATGATTACGGCATCCCTTTTTATAAATCTGAATTGTGAGAACTTGGCAAATAGAAATATTGTAGCAAAAGACTGGTCTAGTATCATGTCTTTATGTGAGACATCATGAATCGTGTCCCATATGCTTTGGATATAGGATCGATTGCATGTGCTATAATATTCATTTGTTCTAAATTTTTCCAAATGCCTAGAGCATTAAGAGGGAAAAGTACTAGAACTGGATATGACTAATTTAATTAAGCAATTGTCAAGGACAATCAAAGGCTTACCAAGGATTGGTTACTCAAGGACAATTGGAAGTATGGTGTAAATGTTGGAGAGGACAAAATTGACATATTCTGAAAAGAGGCAACTCTTGTTCAGGAGTGATAGTCAAAATGGGAATATGGAGTTGTTCCCATAGGTGGAAGTTATTCATTAAATCTGTGTAAGATTAGGAAACTTAATGCAAAAAGAATATCCAAAGGCAATGAACTTGAATACGAGACTTCGGTTCCATGGAGTTGGTCTCCATTGGAATACTCTGTAATGTCTGTTGACAATTCTTTGTGACTTTGTGCATAATCATTACAAGAGGACCAATGCATATAAGTTTAGAATCTAACGATTTAGGTAAATGGTAGGAATTTGGAATTCTTGCATTTGCGCTAAGGATTTGGGATTGTGAAATGAGAATCGGTGGAATTAATGTTCAATCGATCTATTTCACAAAGTAAAGATCATAGACAAACTTAGTGTGCATACTTGGTGTATGGCATAACTAATGGTTAGACAAACATAGTGTGTATACTTGGTGTATGGCATGACTAGTGTTTAGAAAACATAATGTACATGCTTGGAGCATGGGACAGCTATTGTTTTAATTCAAGTATAAAGTTGATAGTTTGAAACAGTATGCAATGAATGATGGGTAATCAATATGGTGATAAATAAAAGATGTGTTATTTATATTCATAAGTTCCGAGACCATATTGGATTCGTTTATTCTTGTGTTTCACTTTGCATGTTTTGACTTCCAGAATAACTAGGTCGTTCTTCCTGAATGACTAAGTTATTCAAACCATCCACAGTCAGTCATATGTTAGGAGTATATATGAATCAAGACTGTCATGAGTTGGCTTGTAGAGGTCTAAGATGTTGGACAAAGTGGTGCTACAACACTCATGAGTGCTCATAAGTTCTTAGTATTGGATTCAACCCAAGCTCATTGGAATCACTTCATGGCTTTTATCACGAGTGATCATGAGATGATAATATCTTATATTCTTCAAACCTAGATATATGAGTTGTTACTATGAGTTGGTTATACATTGATTACACGAAAACGTATTGGTAACTCGATGTTATAAAACGTGTCTTTGTGTATGATTCAACAAGTAGTAAAACAAGCCATATGATTCGAAGTTTATATATTCCTTTAAGCTTCAGGATAAAATCAATATTTGTGGGCCCCTTGATGATTTAGTGATGACACCCGAAGTGCTTGGCCAATCCAGGACTAATGTTATTTGTTCAATTAGTCGGTCGTCATAAATCAGAAGTCATGAAACAACAAATGGACAGAGAGAATGATTATAATCCATGTCTCAGTCCATATGATATCTAGAATGGAGGAATATATGATCCCTTATCTAATGGACAAGTCATTGACAAAGGTCATAGTTCATCGACACGGTCAGAGTTCGACAGCAGCTTTTGAGAGCTACGAGTGCCAGTTGGTTTTTAAAGTCATACGCAATAATAGTTTTGGACTTATCTAAGTGGGAGATTGTTGGATTAGTGTCTAAGTCCATAACTATAATTGATATGTACTTGACCCGACTTGGCATGGTCCATTTGGGTTGCATGGCATCGGAACATTTGGATAGACCGTTTGTGAGGAGAGGAAATTTGTGACATATTAATATATTATAAGTACTAATATATTAATATGAAATCATGTTATTTATTTAGTATTGATAAAGAATTAATTTGGACTTAATTTAGTGATCAAAAAGAGATGAATTAAATATATGGGGATTGATTGTGTAAATCATTCATTCTTATATATGTAGGCTTATAATCCATGATTTCTTATGTTGGGTTTAACCCATGTGGTGATCCATGGATACTCCATGGAGGTTAAAACCCATGGAGCATAAGGAATGGGTAACGTAATGGGTTACATGGTGTAACCCTAATGTACACACTATATAAGGACCCCTTTAGCTCAAGAAATTGGCACTAGTGATACATATATGAGGGCTAGCCGATTTGAGCATGAGTGTCTTATTCTCATGGTTATTCCATGTGTTGGTGATGTTGTGTGAACCATTTGAGGTGTCACACTTGGGGCACTAGGCTCTCGAGCTTCATGGAGTCAAGCTACATCAAGAGGTATGTATTTTAACTTGTTATATTACCCAAGTATCAAAAGATTGAATGCTAGATAGGGTAATACCTTGGAATATTCATATTCGCATGTATAATTGAGAAAACATAGATCCAAGGTATTTAGGGTTGCATGTACACTTCGGAGTGTTCGAATGCTCATAACCCAATATAGAGGTACCTGAAACAAACTTCACATAACACTGTAAGCACGAAGCTTAGTGAGTTCCCCAAATTACAACACACAAATAATTAGCCTCTCATGGCTATATCTCGATAAGGACCCTCCGCTCATGTGTCTCGGTGAAGACCCTCCAATATTACATCTCGGGTTGGACCCTCCGATCCTGTATCTTAGTGAAGACCCTCCGGTCCCACGAAGACAAAGTAACTCAATAAGGCACATAATGATATACAACATAAATCACAAAGACAAAATGCATAATATATCAGATAACTCAGTATAAGCACATAAGACCCTTCGTTCGCACAATGATTACCACTTAGGTAAGTATAGTGAGAAGACTCACCTCGTACGTAAGCAAGTAGGTCTCGTGCTCAAAGATTGATCTAGACTCCACCAACATATCATAATCATCTCTAATTAACACTTTATAACAAAAACTCTAAAGATGGTAAGCTAGCCCCTTTTCTAACTCTCGGAAAGAGTGAAAGACCATTTTACCCCTCCATGGTCTCCATAATCCATAAGTTGACCAAACCCTAAAGTCAACGGAAGTCAACACTCGAGTTAACAGTCAGTGTTGACCCTACTCGTCGAGTGTAGCTCATGAAGTCTTCGAGTTCCTCAGAACTCAGTAAATCATGAAAACCCCAGTCAACTCGCCGAGTTTCTAGCCAACTCGTCGATTCCATGCAGTATCCCAAAGATCGGAGAAAACCCTAGCCACTCGTCAAGTTGTTCCACCAACTCATCGAGTTTACTCTAAATCCTAAACAGGAAAACCCGAATCAACTCGTCGAGTTATTCAGCTATTACACAGTAAACTCGTTCCCATCGATTCCAATGCTCCAAACTCCATATCCAACCTCCTAGGATGAAGTTACCACGTAAAGTCCTCCGACTCAACGAGTAGACTTCATATTCCGCGCGTCCTGATCAACTCCTACACGATGAGTTGGGACCAACCAACTCGTCGAGTACGTCCTATAATGTGAATAAAATTCTCAAGGTCCACATTCAGGAAATCAAGGTGTTACACTGTTAAGAAGCATTCCTCCTAAAACTTCTTGGGCAAATTAGCTTCAAATCATAAGGCTGATAGGTTTTGAGCACTATAACAATCCTATGGTGCACATACAACCCTAATGCTTTGGATCTAAGTTTTCTCAAGTTATACATGCAATTTTCATTTATCCAAAGCATGAACCCTAACTAGCATACAATTTTAAGATTTGCAACATAAAACAAGTTAGATGAATACCTCTTTGTTGTAGCTTGTACAACTTGGCTTTTCAAGAGCTTAGTACCTCAAGTGTGATACCTCAAATAAGTCAAAAACACCAAGAACAATGGAGGATTCTGAGAGAGAGGCTAGGAGGCACCAAAAATTAGCTAGGGTTTCTTCTTGGAAGTCTTGACCAATTTTAGTAGTGTAAGGGGTTACATTCACTACTAGAAAAACAGCATTTTACGACGCTCATTGCGCGTCGTAAAACACTCAGACGACGCGCAAATGCGCGTCAAGAAAGGCTCTGTCATAAAGAGAGACGACGCGCTTCTGTGCGTCCTCTATAGACGACGTGAATTTACGACGTGCATTTATGACACGCAATGCGTATCATTAAAGCCGCTGTCAAGAAAGGCCATGTCATAAATGAAGATGACACACATTTTTGCGTATCGTAAATTTAAATGTTTAAAAAAAATATTTTTATATTTTTATTAATTTTTAAATTAAATTTGCATTTAATGTCTCATAATAGAAATAAAATACCATATACAAAAAATACAATCCATTGCATAAAATTTAATGTCATACAATTCTATTTCTTACAATATATAAGTTTGCATCTAATCTACGTTGTACATCAAATTCCAACTAAGTAAAGTTGCATCTTGCCTTTAATAATTCTTTAAGACTAATGCTCCAAGCAGCTGAATTTATGGATAAGCAGTTGTACATTGGTCCATCTCACTCAAGAATGACTTAGCCAAATTCAACTCCAAGTCTTTACTGCATCTTTAATGCTGCAAGATTTGAATCAAGTGGCTTCATATTCCTTTCTTCCATCAACTTTACCTGATTCACAAAATACACAGAAACAAAAAAAAAACATTGTAGAGGAAGGGGTAATTTGGGAAAATGTGAGGGGTATAATATAATAAGAACGCAAATACTTAATACCACTTTCATGCCATCGTGGAAACCTGTTGTGCATTACTTAAAGGCCTTACACCAACACAAGGCTTGGGTTTGATTATGATCCTCAGCTGTTAAACCAAATACAAAAGCGTGTCAGAAGAATAAAACTAGATGTAGATGAAACTTTAAAAGAGTTTGATCCATCACCTTACCTGTAAGGTTCCTTACAGACAGAACACACTTCAGTTTTCACAATCATAAGGTCTAAGAACTGATCATCTTCAATCTTTTTAATCAAAATTTAATCTGCCTAACAGAGAAAGATAACAATCAGCCATGAAAACAGATGTAATGATAATAGACTTTTTAATCAAAAATTAATTTGCCCAATATGACACTTGTACTTACACTGCCACACACGCATTAAAGTATTTCATGAAAAACATCAACAACAACAACAACAACACTAACAACAACAACAACAATAATAATAATAATAATAATAATAATAATAATAATAATAATAATAATAATAATAATAATCCATCAAATGAAAGGTGAGTAGCAGGGTTATGTAAGTACCTTAGTATTTGATCTAATTTATCAAGTACTTGAGGCAACCATAATGTTAGAATTATAGAAAGTGCAAATCCAAATGTCTTTTTCTAAATATAATTTACATTGTCAACCTGTAATAATGTAAAACAACCGATTCAGTGGAAGATATTTTGCCCTCGGTTGTAATAACAATAGTAAGGGCAAAATGGTCATTTTTTGCAGGTATGTTACGTCTGTTCATCAATAGAAATAAATAGTACTAAGAACTAACCTGCTTAAGCCATACATCAACAAGGAAAAATCCAAACACATTTTATAAAAATTTTATTTTATATAAATTTTATAAAGTATAATACAGAAAACAAAAACAAATACCTGTAGAGTACTATTGATCAGTTGTGGCCCATTAGAAGTAGAACACTGTCAATACCAACAGCTCTAACCATTAATGCAATGTTCATTTTTTTAATATTTGTTATTAAATATAAACACATTGAATTAAAATATACCTGAATTAAAACATCAATGACAAGTAGTATAGAAATCATTTAGAAGAAAGATCGAAAACCTTCCGATACTTTATGCATTTAAATTAACTGTGATTCAAACCTCTGTGATAGGGTATCCACAACTCTTTCAGGACCATATTTGTCCACTAATCCCTTGTTTTGTGAAAATTAAGAGAAGCAAAGTCTAACCTTGTATGCACCCTAGTATTCTCCTACCTGCACAATGCAGTCCCCACCCCAAAATAAGATGAGCACTACAATAAATAAATAAATAAATAAATTAATTTAGGGCTTTACCTCTACCCCCATTACAAAGACATTAGGATCATCAACCATTTCCTCATCAAGGGCAGAGTTCAAAGTGTCTTATAATCTGCAAAAATTTCAAAACCAAATTTAATACACTGCACCACTTTTTTTCATATAGTAATTGTTGAAAATAATGTGCAAATTATACCCTGCTAATTATGTGTGGTGTCGGGCATACACTAATACCTCTAGAAACAAAGGATCCAAAATAGGATAATATATTATTATTTATCAACAAAAATAAACAACAAATAAAATAAAATTGTTATTTCTTATTTACTAATCAAAGTAAATTAAATAAGCCTTTATCATAAACATTTCCAACAACAAGATCAAAAAGCTTTCCAGGGGCATTTACGTCTTTTACCACATAAATTTTGATTTAAATTACCTTTAAGTGATCAAAACTTCTTTCCATTATATCTACCAAAGATGGAAAGTATGCTAGGAGTTGTGGGACCATTGAAGGGGCATTTGAAATTGTGGCTTCCCATAGCTTGCATGGGTAATAAGTAATCAGTAATGTACTGTGTCAAAACAGTTCACAAAATGATTATTTATAAAGTTATAATTTCATATATATATATATATATATATATATATATATATATATATTACAATATTGTTACCTGCATAATGTCTTCAAGAAGTTCATCTGAGCTATTAACATGAAGCCCACTAACTAGAACATGGAGAAGAACATTGTATTCACATAGGGGACTTGTACCCAAGTGCAACTACAAAGTTCTTCAGAGTAGTTAGAAGTTGAATCTGTAGAAGGCTTTCACTAGAAGATTCCTCCCAAGACTCTAAATTAAAAAAGAATTCTTTTCCAGTTAAACAAATTGATTGAACAATTTTATTCTAAAAATGTAGTAATTGGATTAAATACCTTTTGAAAAAATTGAACCAATTCAAAGGCGTATAGGATGATGTCACCAACATAGGCAATCAACACGGAGATTGGGTTCAACACTTGAACCTGAAATGAGTAAACACCAAATAACACCAAAAAGTTAGAAATGTAAATTTTATATAAGAAAATATTATATAGAAAGTTATAAGCAATGTTTACCTTGGAATCAAACTCCTGACTTCAACAAGTAAGTACAAGTAACAACAAAATTATAAAAAAAAAAAAAAGAAGAAGCATTTATGACTTCTCTTGTAGCAATTTATCAGCAACTGGGAAGTCCGGTATTATATCCATTGGAACCTGCAAAATACAAATCAAAATAAAATAAGGAGTAAATATGAGGGATAATTGAAGTTATGTATTACTAAATAGTAGTAAATACATGTTAAGTAATTTACCTGAACCATTTCTAGTTTTTTCAAAGCAAGTTTTAAAGGCTGTGTCATGACACAATATTTTGTAAGAAGTTGTCGAGCAGCATTTTTGTCCCCTTTTCCTTGTGTTGTAAGTATAACCCTACTTAACCCCTCGATTGCATCTTAAATCTATCATTTATCAAACCAGTAAAAAAAGTCAGTAATTTTTCATTATCATCCCAATGGGAACTTGATCTATAAGTTATAAATGATAAAACAACCACGCTACCTTATCAAAGTCAACAGAAAATGTTTCATCAGGATGTAAAACAAATCCCCCTTTCTCAAATAACCAGTTGAACTATAGTTGACCTTTTCTGGTAGCAAATTTTCAAAATAATAATTGAAAAAAACATTTTTAATCAGATTAATATATAAATATATCGAGTGGAGTACCCATGAGCTTCCTCTAACCCGAAACGTACAGACTGGAAGCAACCTGCAAGGTAAGACACGTACATTGACTTGACCAGGCGCTTTGGAAGCTCATCCTGGTCAACCAACCCAAAAATATGGTCAACTTTTTATTATCTTCAAATTTACTTTACACAAATTAATATTTTAATTAAAAATTATATATCAAGATACCACTGACCTTATCTATAAGAAATTTTAGGGCCCACAGACCAACAATGTCCACTTTAGCTTCTTCCAAAGCTAAATGTAGTTCTTGGAGCTCCTATTTGTCGATTCATATAAATCAATTATAATTTTATAAAGATTATTAAATTTGAAATGAAAAAAAAACCCACCAATCTCACAGTTGACTTTTGACCATCTAGAAGTGTTATTGTATGTGGTCCTATCCCATGACAACACTCATGGCAAATTGTGTGAGTGAAAAAAGAGTCCAAGTCAACAAGTTCCCGTTGTTCCTTTATAATGCCTACATCAACTATAGGCTGCACAATAAGCCTAAACCTGTTTTCAAAATAAATAAATAATTTTTAAGATTATATGTAATGTAGGTAGTAGAAGAAAAAAGTAAAAAAAAATGCAGCTTCTGTGTTAGGAAGACTGCACAAGTATCCTTTTCCTTTTCCTGAAATTTGCAACGTCTTTAAAATGTGGAAGATATACTGGCAACAGAAGGCATGCGGTAGACCACATTCTTTCTTAGAACAGGCAGGTTTTCCCATGGTAGCATCAGAAAAAAAAAAAAAAACAAAACAACCTCATTATTATTATTATTATTATTATTATTATTATTATATATGAACTATGAAGATGAAAATAAAAAGAAACCAAAAGATATTCTATACCTACCTGGATATTCCTTGCATAAGAGAGAAGTGACATCAAAAGATAATCAAGAAAGCAACGTGCAGATTTTCAAAAAAGGGTCGGATAATCTTTATGTGTTCCTTCAACACATTCATAGCCACAGAGAATCAAAGGACATTAATTACTAGCAGATGTCATTCTCAGAAGTCAGAACTCTAGGCAACCGAAGGCCAAACCTCAATTAAAACACCAGCAAAACACCACATGTTCAAGACTACAAAACAAATTTGTCTTCCAAGAATCCAAGCTAAAGGGCAAGAAAAACCCAACTGCAGGTGAAACTTCAACTATTCAAGGGAAATGGCATAATCGTCCTTGTCTTTGGTTGATCGGCTCGCCCTACATAAAATAAAAATTAAATATTTAAAATACATAATAAAAGCCAAAGAGATTGTAGATGAATGATGATAGGAGATGGAGATTCAATTTCTGATTTATCATTTACATAGAAAACAAAACACAAACTAAATGGTTTTTCTTTTTTGTTACCGTTACTCTGCAAAATGGCCAATCGATGCCTATGTACTTCGATATTTGCATGAAGAATGTAGTTAAACGCCCAATCGATGCTACGCAACAAAATCTCCCAAGAGATTCGTCTCGTCGTCTTCTCTATTAGGCACCGATAATGTTGCCTTCCTCTTTCTCATTTTTGGTTTACCGCCTTCAAGCCAATCAGATATGAAATTGAGGGCTTTGAGCACAGTGGGCTGAAAATATCACATATAGCTACCGAACCAGACCAGACTTACATTATGCCACCTCAGGAATGATGCCCTCGGCGATTGCCCAACCTGCCAATGCCCTGGGCCGGGCCTGGTAGTCATAGTAGATGGATTAGGGTTGACAGGAGGTGGATCCAAGACTTAGAACCCCAATCGACAACATCGTGAGTGTAAGAAGTCGCAGTCGTCGGCATAGGCGTGTGTGAGCGTAAGGAGTCACCGACACTGCGAGGATGAAACTTGATTAATTTTGTGGAGGTCTCCCATAAAAGCCCTAGCTGGTTGATAGAGGCATTGATTGTTGATGATCAAGGGCCAGTAAGGTTTCATCGATTCCAAGTGTGGTAGTACCAGGTGGGGGAGGATAAGATACTTCGAAGAAGGTCACAAATATTGAGCACGGAAGAAGGAAAGGGTAAGAAGATATCGTTGCGAATTGACGGTGGTTGTGTCTAGGGTTAGACAGAAGGAAGAGGGAGAGAATGGCTCTCTGTGCGATTTTATGATAGATAAGGGAGATTACTTCAAAATTTTAGAATTTTCTAATTTTAGAGGATCCCTCTTTAAAAACGCGGGTTTAAACGAAAAAATATAAAGCGACATTTGTAGACGACACCCATTAAATTTAGGTGCCCTCCGTGTTTGTAATTTTTTTTGTCGGACAATAATTTTAGGGCACGCACAAATCCGTGTCCTCTATCCTTAAAGTTTTGGATGGCTATCATTATTTTTAAGGGCACACAGAAATACGTATCGTAAAACAGCGAGTGTCATTGTTCGCGCGTCATTAAAGGGTATTTTTCTTGTAGTGATTTATAGTGAGGAATTCCTAGGGTTTCAACTTGTAAACCCTAATTCATTCACTTAGGCCTTTAATCCAATAACTCATTTGATGGCCTTTTGGACTAACTCTTCATGGACTCTCACATAGACTTAGCACATCCCTAATCAACATGGATCATTAGCCCAAACTATATGTATCACTGATTTACTTAATCAGTCCCGTTAATTTAATCAGTTTCTTTTGATCACTAAATTAATTCCAAATTAATTCCTGATCAATACCAATTAAATAATATGATTTCTTAATTAATATATTTCTCTTAATATATTAATAAATCACAAATAACCTTTCTCAAATATCCATCCTATCAAATTGCTCTGGTGAAAGAAACCCAAAAGGACCATGCTATAATCGGGTCAAGTACATACCAATTATAGTTATGGACTTAGACACCTAATCCAACAGTCTCCCACTTGGATATGTCTAATAACTATTACTGCCAATGTAACTTCAAAATCCGATTAGGAATCGTAGCTCTCAAAATCCGTTGTTGAACTCTGACCTAGTCAACACTGCGTCCTTTAGATAAGGGATCATATAATCCTCTGTTCTTCAAGATATTGTGTGTACAAAGACATGGAATAAAGTCATACTCATTGTCCAACAGTTTTTTTCCCGATTTCTGATTTGTTTTACATAGAACTTAATTGAACAGATCAATTAAGTCTTGACCGAACCCGACACATAAGTCAAAGCAAAATCATCGAGGGGCCCAAGATATCGCTTTTATTCCTCTTAGGATAAAAGAAACAGGTAAAATTCGAATTATATGCTTGTACTAACTACTCGTTAAATCATACATAAAAATACGTTTTATAACATCAAGTTACTGATGCATTTTCGTATTATCAATGTACAATCAATTTGCAATCAACAATTCGTATATCTTTGTTTGAAGACTATACGATATTATCGTCTCACAATCACTTGTGATAAATTCCATGAATTGATTCATGTGAGCATGGGTTTAGTCTAATACTCAAATCTTATTTCAAGTGCACTCATGAATGTTGTAGCAAACTTTTGCTATGTCTAACACCTTGGACAATCTTACAAACCCATTCATGACAGTCTAGTCTCATAACCTACTTCCAAAGTATGATTGACTGTGGATAGTTTGAATAATGTTATTATTCTGGAAGTCAAAACATGCAAAAAATGAAACAATAGTAAACAATTGACACAAGATAGTAAGGACCCAGTCCTTAGTCCTCCGCGGGTACTTAAGAATATTCTTTACAGCTGTCCAGTGAGTTCTACCAGGATTCCCTTGATATCGACTAACCATGCTCAAGGCAAAAACCACATCAGGGCGAGTACATGTCATAGCATACATGATCGAGCCAACGGCGGAGGCATATGTTAGTTGACTCATCTCTGCCATCTCGGCATCGAAACTCGGACTCTGAGTCTTACTCAGTTTGGTATTGCTCCGGATATGCAATTCTCCTTTCTTGGAATTCTCCATGTTGAAACGTTTCAGCACCTTGTCCAAGTAGGTACTTTGACTAAGTCCTATTACTCATTTACTCCTATTTCTCAATATCCTTATCCCTAGAATGTAAGCAGCTTCCTTGAGGTCCTTCATAGGGAAACACTTCCCAAGCCAGGACTTAACTTCCTACAAGGTTGGAACGTCGTTTCCTATGAGTAGTACGTCATCTACATACAATACCAGAAAGCTAACTATACTCCTAATAGCTTTGACATATACGCAGGACTCATCCTAACTTCTCGAAAAACCAAACTCTTTGACTTTCTCATTGAAATAAAGATTCCATCTGCGAGATGCTTGCTTCAATCCATAAATGGATTTATCAATCTTACACACTCTATTAGGGTACTTCACATCCACAAAACCCTCTAGCCGACTCATGTAAACATCCTCATCCAATTTCCCATTAACAAAAGCGGTTTTGACATCCATCTGCCACATTTCATAGTCATGAAACGCAGCTATGGCTAGCATAACACTTATAAATTTGATCTTCGCTACTGGTGAGAATGTCTCGTGATAGACAACTCCATGAGTTTGATTAAATCCTTCACAACCAGTCGCACCTTATATGTATGTAGTTTCCCATCCATGTCGGTCTTCTTCTTGAAGATCCACTTGCACCCGACCGTCTTATGGCCTGGTACATTTTCAACCAAGTTCCAAACTTGATTGTCATACATGGACTGAATCTCGCTGTCCATTGCCTCTTTCCACTTTGCAGACTCTTGGCCCGCCATGGCTTCCTTGTAGTTGTTAGGTTCATCCAAATTTATCAGTGTGCTATCACTGATAAATGTATCACCTTCACTTGTTATATGAAAACCATACAACACATGTGGAACACTAACTCTACTAGAACGTCTTAGAGGTAAGGACCCGTCAACAGGTTTAACAGGAGTCTCGTCCTCAGGTTGAGTGCCAGTGTTAGAGGTTCCTTCATCGCTTAACTCTTGAAGCTCTTCAAGTTCAATTTGCCTCCCACTATCCTCTTGGCATATGATCTCTCTCTCTCGCGAAAGCCTCCTCTCCTCGCAACGAAGACAACATTGTCACTTGGTCTGTAGAAAAGATATCCAAAGGACTTCTGTGGATAGCCGATGAAAATAAAATGCTCACTAAGAGGTTCGAGCTTGCTGTGAGTCTCTCGTCTTACGAAAGCCTCACAACCCCAAACCTTGATATGCACTAACGAGGGAACCTTCCCTGTCCACATTTCATGAGGTGTTTTGACAACATTTCATGAGGTGTTTTGACAACCTTCTTGGTTAGGACTAGATTAAGGATATGGGCGGCAGTCTCTAAGGCATACCCCCAGAATGAGATAGGTAATGAAGCTCAACTCATCATGGAACGAACCATGTTCAACAAGGTTTGATTGCGCTTCTCAGCTACACCATTAAGCTGCGGTGTCCTAGGTGGCGTCAATTGTGAAACAATTCCACATTCTTTAAGAGATTCGTGAAACTCAATACTAAGATACTCACCACCTCGATCGGATCAGAACATCTTTATCTTCATGCCTAATTGATTCTCCACTTCTTGCTTAAACTCTTCGAACTTTTCAAAGGTTTCCGACTTGTGCTTGATTAAGTAGATATATCCATATCTGTTATAATCGTCGGTAAAGGTTACATAGAAGCGGTTAGCATCCCTTATGGTGGATCTGAAGGGTCCACACACATCGGTGTGTATGAGATACAACAAACCCTCACCTCTTTCACAAGTACCAGTGAAAGGTGACTTGGTCATATTTCCAAGCAAACAAGATTCGCAAGTGTCATCCGACTTTAAGTCAAATGGCTCCAACACTCCATCCTTTTGGAGTTGGGCTATGCGCTTCTTGTTGACATGTCTAAGACGATAATGCCACAAGCATGCCTTTTCCAAACCATTGGACGAATCAGTATGCAATAAATTTTTCCTAAGTTGTCTAGTACCATCACAATTTCATATATACCATTACAAGGCAATGCTTCAAAATAAAATTTACCATTATAAAAAGCATTAATAGAACCAATTTCATTGTTAAATGAAAATCTAAAACCTTGTTTATACAAACCATGAAAATAAATAATGTTTCTCGCCATATCCAACGAGTAGCAACAATTATTCAACTCCAAACCTAACCCACTACTAAGCATTAAATAATAAACTCCAATCTTGGTGACAGGTGACGCTTTCATATTCCCCATGATCAAGTTCATCTTCACATGCTCCACATCTCTACTTCTTTCTTAGACCCTGCAAATCAGAACAAATGTGAAAACCACATCCTGTATCAAGGACCCAATAACTAGCATGTGATGAGTTGTTAGATTGAATAGTGTAAATACCTTCGAAGGTGGGCTTTGTCTTCCCATCCTTAATGTTCTGCAAGTATTTAAGGCAGCTTCGTTTCCAATTCCCTTTTTCATGACAACGGAAGCTCACTGCTTCCTTTGGATTGGATGAGGGAGTAGTAGAACCACCTTTGGACCCACTAGAAGAGGATCCATCATGAGACTTTACTTTGTTATTCTTTGAGGAAGCTTTCCTCTTCTTTTTCTTCCCATGTCCAACTGCCAGGACTGGGGCAGCAGCAGTAGGAGTGGGTACAACAGACTTTCCTTTCAAACTACGTTTAGCAGTTTTCAGTAGGCCTTGAAGCTTGCTTAGAGTGACTTCCTCCTTGTTCATATGATAAGTCATCCTGACCTGATCAGAACAAGGAGGCAAAGAGTGTACGATAATGTCAACAGCTAACTCTTCGTCGAAATTGACATTCAACTTTGGCAAACGGTCCACATTTCTTTGTATCTTTTGCAAGTGGGTCGTGATGGACTCTCTATCCTTCATTTTTGTTATTATCATGGAGGCAATGATTTCATACCTTTCTTTTCGAGCACTCTGATGGTACCTTTCCCTCAAGTCTTGGTGCATCTCGAAAGGCCAGAATTCCTCGTAGGACTTCTAAAGCTTAGAAGTCATAGTTGCTAGCATGATGCACGACACCTTTGTTGTGTCCTTCTCATGAGCCGCATACTCAGCCAGTTGGTCAGGAGTAGTAGTTTCTTCATCAATCTCGTTTAGATCTTTGTCGAGGACACATTCCTTTTCCTCGTACCGGATGGCCATGCGAATGTTTTGAATCTATTCATTGAAATTCGACCCATCGAAAATGACCCTCCCACATAAGTTCAAGAGGAAGAAAGAGTCGGAAGAGTTTGAGCTTGAAGCGTTGTTCGAGGTAGACATATGAAAAAGAAGAATAAGTTTTATTAGATAGAAATTCCTTAATATAACACCTAAATGAAATATTAAGGCTAGGACCCAAACACAATAATTAACAACTTAGGAAATGGATGCCATAATCTAATTGCAAATTATTTGAAGTGAGGTAAATGATGATTTACCAATTTTCACCACCCAAAACCAAAATTTAAAATAGTTAAGTTTTACGAAAATCCTAGATCTTTGTGATTCATTGAACCTTTCAATGGCATGTTTAATCTTGATTATACCCTTCAAGTTTGTGACTGGGATGTTGAGGATCACAAACAAGGTGTGAATAACCATGCAAATATGTGTGGTATTCTTTATATCCTTTATCACCTAATCAATGCCGGTGAACCACATAAGCTCCATTGATCTACGAAAAACATCGATCCATCCTTTGTCACCCTTGTTAATACAAATTAGTGTGCCGGTAAACCACACACTCTCCACTAATGACTTGGCAAGGTGCAAAGTGCAATTTAATGGAATAGCACTATTTTCACATTTTTCCTAAAGTAACTAAGATTGAGAATTTAGAACAAATTTAGTTACTTTTATAATTATCATTATACTTTTTAATGAGAATTAATGTTCTATTCTACCGATTCGGCTAACGGCTCTCCACTAGTCAAGGAAGCGGTGGGTGAGAGTGGATATCCACTCAATCGCCATTTTATATGCAATTTCCTTATACCCCCTTATAGACCAACTTCGTGAATGAGGCCTACTAATGGTACGACTGACTGTCTTATACATATATATAAATATTAAGTTATAATAGTATAAGGGTTGAATTTTAAACTTTTAAAACTCTAGGATTTAGAATTTAAATATTTCAAAATCAGAACTTTTTAATCAAATTTTAAACTCCAAAACTTAAGGGTAAGTTTTAAAACTTTTCAAAACCTCTTAGATCAAATTTGAAAACAATTAAATTAATCATATAATTTATCTATATCACAAAATTTGACCTAATCTAATTTCATATAGAAAGATAATTCACATCAAATTCTACAAATAATTAATTTATCACATAAACAGATAATTATCTCAAATTTTGATAATTATCCTTCAATTGGATGATGATAATCATTACCTTATCATAAAAAATGATTTTTATTGGTCAAAACAGTTTGGGGTAATGATCCTAATCCAATTTTGTCCAAAAACCCGTAAATCTGCAAACAGAAGATCCAACTCGTCGAGTCAGGCAATGGAATGATCGAGTTGGCTTGACTCGTTGAGTTCCTTCATATGACTCGTCGAGTCCACCAGTCAGAGAGCATATTTCAATTTGCTTCAACTTTGAACAATTAACTAATGCATTGATATAATAGAAACACCCTAGGCTCTGTGTGACATCCCCAATTTCAAGGCCAGAAAAGACCGATTTGTTTATGCTTTATTTTTAAAATCAGAGTAATCGTTTAAAGAAAACGGTTGCGGAATTTGTTCCCAAAACAAAATATGATAAAATAAACTTTATCAAAGCAATTCTTAAAGAAATGTATTTTCATTAAATAACAAAATCTTAGGATGTCATGTTCCGATACAGACACATAAGCATAAACAGAACATACATTTAATTACATGAATGATTTACATCTCCTTTAATCTATCAGTGAAATAAGTCTTCGCATTGATACCTATGATACAAAGAAAACTGAGAGGATCAGGCTTGGGAATCTGGTGAGCATATAGGGTTTCAACCCACAATAATCTAATTATTATATTTAATCATCAAACAATCAACCCAATTACCCATCCCCATTATCTTCTTTAATTCTTAATGTTTTACCCTAAGAATCAACTATCCTTCAATCATTCATTCCTAAGGATTGACTTGAGGAATTGGCAAAAAATCCATCGCTACATAAGGCGCATCTTCCAAGGTTATCCTTTAAGCACCTCTGCCCACATTACAGCATGCACTATTAGGCGTATCTGCCGACATTATGACATTCTATTTTAGGTACATTTATCGACATTATCATTTAAGCGCATCTGCCAGGATTACGACATTCACTATTAGGCGCATCTGCCAACATTATTCTTAAGTGCATCTGCTAGTATTATGACATTCTCTATTTGGTGAATCTGCTAAAATTATTCCTAAGCGCATCTACTTGTATTATTACATTCACTATTGGTGCATCTGCCAATATTATTCTTAATCATCTTTCGCACCTCATCATTTATCTACCCATGTTGTCCCCAACATAATAGTAGATATAAAACACATATACAGTTTAACTTATTTAAAACTTGTACCAAACATTGCATTCAACACCAATCTCAAATAAACAAACAACTTATTAACACATATCATGTATTTTATAGTCAATACTTCGTATTCAACACTCATCTCAGATAAACAAACAACTTATTAACACATAGCACGTATTTCAAAGCAAATGCTTAATATTTATGTGTTAGAAGAAAGTAACTATACACTCACTTGATCAGAAGATGATCGGACAGCACTACGGCTCTAGAAATAATCTTTTGCGACGAAACTGAGATGTTTCCTCCAAAATCGGGCTTCACGCGGTCAGAGCTTCGGCTCGGGAATCTTTCTTTTGGGGATCTTCGGGGCTTCGGGTCTCGGGGATGATACCGGGGCTTTGGGGGGTTAAAATAGGGCTTAGAGTATTGGGAGTGAGAGAGAAGAGATTGAGCAACCAAACTCGGCTGCCCCTTGAATTCTATTTATAGGGTGAATTTTCTAGGTTCACCTCGTGAGTTCTGACACAGCCTTGGGGTTCACTCCCCGAACTTCAGAAATTCATAACTTTCACATACGAGCTCCGTTTTCGACGTTCTTTATATCCACGCGTAGGTGAGATTATGCTCTACAACTCTCTGTTGGCTAATTCTGACTTTATTATTAATATATTATAAATATATTATTTTTAGTAGGCCGGGACAGGAAAACTCCGTTATAAATTCATAACTTCTTCATCCGACGTCCGTTTTCGTCTGTCTTTTTACCGTTATACTACCATTGACGAGATCTTCGATTCTCGTTTAGATTGTTTCGGCTAAAAACCGCTCGATCTCAAAGTCAAACTTTGGGTTGTACACTGTTAAGCCGAAACTTCGAAAAATCATAACTTCCTCATACGAAGTCATATTTGGGCGTTCTTTTCATGCACGCTCATGGTTTAACGTATTCTACGACTTTCATTTAGATCGCTAAGGCCAAATATCGCTCTAACGTAAATTCACTATTTACGCCGCGCTGTGTCGTGCTGGTTACAGGTCATAACTTCTTTGTTATAACTCGGATTTCGGCGTTCTTTATATGCACGGAAACCTTGTGACATATACTACAACTTGGTTATGATTATTCATTCTAAACACTCTTCTATCAAAAAGTCATTTTTGACGCTTATCGTCTCTAAATTGACTAGCCCAAATCTACGGGCGTTACAATTATCTCCCCCTTAAGATGATTATGTCCCGGAATCATCAACGAAATAGGACTTTATTAATGATTCCATACGTTATCTCTTCATCCTAGGTAATAACTGTAAGTTCTATGTTTCCTCGAAAGAGTATCTAACTCTTGGACTTCTCGATAGCAGGTGGTGCTCAATCCTGCATCTGCTCTTCGTACTATGTTGTACTTTCAATCGTAACCTTTGAGTTACAAAATAAATCCTTAATGAGGACTCCTTATTCTTCTTAGGATAAGTACTTCCCCTTATCTATTGTAACAAATCGATGGGTCATTCCCTAATGATCTATCATCGTATGATGTAACGCTTAGACTCAAGTCTCTGTGAGTCAAATTCCAGAATGGAATATACCTTCCTTCATATTCTAATGCGATATAATCACATTTTAGCATGTAGCATTTCTAGCTACCAATTTCTCTAACAATAAGCGTGATGTCATCGATCGTATTGATTTCAATCTTCTGACTTAATTCAGATGATACGTCGAACTTGGTTCCATGAACCACGTAACAAACTCATCGTAGTCGGACTCAATTTGATATGACCAATAGGATCGGAATAACAAACATCTCATTAGTCATTACCGAAACAATGGCAACGACATACTTGAATAAAATGAGACCAATCACTAGCTTCTTGGTAACCTTGTGACTTTCCCTGATCCAAGCATGAGTCCTGTGCTTTTAGTAGTATAGATCTTTACTACTATTCACACCTACTCATACTCGTCCCATGTATTGTCTTGCAGTCCCCAAGTCCTAAAATCACAAAACAATTTAACACATACGAATGTGCCCAATTAATCACAAAATTTTCCTAGACTCTACTAGGACTTCTTCCATGCGCATCTTTACTCATCAATCATTCTTCAACTCGATTGGTGATGGAAATTCCAGATTATGGGACAACTTCAAGAATTACACTAATTTTGACTTTATTATTAATATATTATAAATATATTATTTTTAGTAGGTCGGGACAGGAAAACTCCGTTATAAATTCATAACTTCTTCATCCGACGTCCGTTTTCATCTATCTTTTTACCCTTGCACTACCATTGACGAGATCTTCGATTCTCATTTAGATTGTTTCGGCTAAAAACCGCTCGATCTCAAAGTCGAACTTCGGGTTGTACACTGCTAAGCCGAAACTTCGAAAAATCATAACTTCCTCATACGAAGTCACATTTGGACGTTCTTTTCATGCACACTCTCGGTTTTACATATTCTACGACTTTAATTTAGATCGCTAAGGCCAAATATCGCTCTAATGTAAATTCACTGTTTACGTCACACTATGTCGTGTCGGTTCTGTCACGAAACTTCGACAGGTCATAACTTCTTCGTTATAACTCGGATTTCGACGTTCTTTATATGCACGGAAACCTTGTGTCATATACTACAACTTGGTTATGATTATTAATTCTAAATACTATTCTATCAAAAAGTCATTTTTGATGCTTATCGTCTCTAAATTGACTAGCCCAAATCTACGGGCGTTAGACTCTGATACCACTGATGAGTTTTGAGCACTATAACAATCCTATGGTGCACATACAACCCTAATACTTTGGATCTAATTTTTCTCAAGTTATACATGCAATTTTCATTTATACAAAGCATAAACCCGAACTAGCATACAATTTTGAGATTTGCAACATAAAACAAGTTAGATGAATACCTCTTTGTTGTAGCTTGTAGAACTTGGCCTTTCAAGAGCTTAGTACCTCAAATGTGATACATCAAATAAGTCACAAACACCAAGAAAAATGGAGGATTATGAGAGAGAGAGAGAGAGAGGCTAGGAGGAACCAAAAATTAGCTAGGGTTTCTTCTTGGAAGTCTTGACCGATTTTAGGAGTGTAAGGGGTTACATTTATAGTGTGGAATTCCTAGGGTTTCAACTTGTAAACCCTAATTCATTCACTTAGGCCTATAATCCAATAACTCATTTGATGGCCTTTTGGACTAACTCTTCATGGACTCTCACATATATTTAGCCTATCCCTAATCAACATGGATCATTAGCCCAAACTATATGTATCACTGATTTACTTAATCAATCCCCGTTAATTTAATCAGTCTCTTTTGATCACTAAATTAATTCCAAATTGATTCCTGATCAATACCAATTAAATAATATGATTTCTCAATTAACATATTACTCTTATAATATATTAATAAATTACAGATAACCTATTTCTCAAATATCCATCCTATTAAATTGCTCCGGTGAAGGAAACCCGAAATGACCATGCTATAATTAGGTCAAGTACATACCAATTATAGCTATGGGCTTAGACACCTAATCCAACAAAGGCACGGGTTGTGTCAAGGAGATGTCTGTGTTTGCGCTAAGCCACCCCATTTTGTTAGGGTGTATAAGGATAGGTTGTTTCAAGTAAAATGTCATATTGATTAAAAAAAATATGTCATAACTTAAGAAGTGAATTCACCTCTACTATCACTTCTTATTTTTTAAATTTGTTTCCCGAATTTGTTTTCTACCATTTGATAAAAGTTGACCAAACACTTAAAAACATCATTTTTATGTTTGATTAATAAAATCCATATATACCTACTATAATCATCAACAACGGTTAAGAAATAATTTGCCCCTAAAAGTGAAGGTGTACAATACTTTCCCCGAACATCACAATAAATTAACTCAAAACATTCCTTGGTTCTTATTTGACTTAAAGAAAAAGGAGACCTGGTATGTTTTGCCTTTGAACATGAATCACAAACTTTCTTCTTGAGTTTAAAAGAAATAGTTTTAAGAAAATCTACTTTTGAAAGCTTCCTCTCTGAGGCCTGCCCTAGTCTCGTGTGCCATTTCTTAACTGTAACAGTTATTGCCTTTATTTCATCTTCAAAAATCCCCGTTCGATGTAAACCCCTTCGACAATGTAACGCCCATGTTTATGTGAGTTATGTGTTTATTTGCTTAATTATGTGATATAATTGAATTAAGAATAAAATGAGCGTCAAAATTTAAATGTAAAATAAACTTGATATCATTGGATAATGTTGTAGTAGTTGAAACAAGGTTTCCGAATATATATATAGAACGCCCAAATCTGACTTCATATGAGGAAGTTATGATTTTTTGAAGTTTCGACTTGGCAGTATGCAGCCCGAATACTCGATTTGAGATCGAGCGGTTTTTAGCCAAAACAATCTAAACAAGAATCGAAGATCTCGTTGTTAGTAGCGAAACGATGAAAAGTTAAGGCGATAATGGACGTCGGACGAAGAAGTTATGAATTTATAACGAAGTTTTTCTGTCCCGGCCTTCTAAAAATAAATAATAAAAATAAAAGTCAAAATTAGCGGACGGAGTCTAAATGAAAGTTGTAGAGTATGGTCTGACCTACGCGTGGATATAAAGAACGTCGAAAACGGAGCTCATATGCAAAAGTTACGCAATTTAGAAGTTCGACGAGTCAAATTACGCCCAGTGTAATTTGAGTACGCCTAGCGTACTCAGAGGGGTGCAACTTGTCTGACCAATACTCGAGTGCCACCAATTGACGCACGCAGTGACGTCGAAGTACGCCTAGCGTAACCTAATTACGCCCAGCATACTGAGTACGCCCAGCGTAATCCCAGACCCAGCAGCCTATAAATAGAACTCGAGATCAGCCATTTTCCTTGCGATTTTTCTTACTTTTTCTCTAAGTTTTGCATCGTTTTGTGTGCCAATCATATCCCGAAGCCCTGGCATTATTCCCGAGCCTCGAAGCAAGTTCCGAAGTCCCGAGGATCCCGAGAAGTGAGATTTTCGAGCCAAAGCCCTGCCCGTGAGGAGCCCGGTTTTTGTGAAGATTTTCCAGATCTACGGAGAAACACTACTTCTGCAAGCCGTAGTGCTGCCCGATCGTCTTCCGATCAAGTGAGTGTGTAGTCATTTTCATTCCAATGCAATATTATGAAGTATTCTATATGAAATACGTGCATTGTGTATATATTTTGCTGTTATATGTGTGAATGTATATTCACTCTCTTCTATCTCATAGATCTGATATATTCTCTATGAAATACGTGTTATGTGTGTATGCCTCATCTGTTATGTGGAATATGTATTGATTAAAGCATGCTATACGGGTTTTTAAACAATGTATAAAAATGTATATTTTTTTATCTACTAATATGTTGGGTAGAACATGGGTAGATAATTGGTGTGAAATAAATAGATGAGAGGCCTCGATGTTATTGGTCTTATTCTAGTCATTCAGCAGAGTATGGATGACGACCACGGACTATTCTAGACTGTCCTGTGGAACACTAGCAGGCTCATTACCCAGTAGGTGTTGTGAACGACGTGTTCACCGGTGTACTCTATCCCCCACATGGTTGCCTTTAGGACACGTATTGTTGAGGAAGCCCCTCTGCAGTAATGTCCGTCCCGATGAAAATCCTGAATTAGGTTCCTTATAATAGATGTTATTTTAGGGACGTAAAGTGAGGATAACGGGAATGGGTAATCGGGTTTATTGTGGATTGTTGAAATTAAATATAATTATCGTGGGTTGAAAACCCTATATGCTCACCAGGCTCCCAAGCCTGACCCACTTAGTTTATTTGTATTACAGGAAGTGGCACAAGAGCTTAAGATGGGCGAATCATCAAGTTTTTTTGTTTACAAGTCTGTATATGTATATATTTGTTGAAGGACTTGTAATGTTATCGTTTATACTTTATGATCTGTATCGGAACATGACATCCCGACTTTTGATTATGAAATGAAATCGTATTTCTATATGAAATGTTTTGATAAATATCTATTTTATCATGTTTTGTTTTTGGGAACAAATTCCGCATCTCTTTTAAAATTAAAAGAATTTACTCTGAAAATGTTTAAAAAGCATAAATGAAATCGGTCTTTTCTGGCCGAGATTTTGGGGATGTCACAGACAATCACCCACACCAATCAAGTTCCTCGACCAGAGACCCTACATAACACAAAAATTTGGAATAAGGTTATAACGTATTGGAGATTTTTGGTTAAACGACTCACTGATAAAAGTTTGAAGTTGAAATTACGGACGTGTAAGATTCCTTCAATTTCGGTGCCACCCCGTAAGGTATAATTGCCTCTTATTTCAATCAGAATGACATCTCCATTGGGAATCACGATAGGTTTCTCGTATACATGTTTCGTTTTTTTTGTGAGGATGTCGGCTCTATAAGTTGTATGATCAGTGGCACCTTAATCGATGACCCAATCATCTTCATCATTCAATCTACCTGTTATGCTTGCAATCAATACCATTTCTCCATCTTTAATCTTGGACCCTTCTCCAAAGTGCTTAAAAAAACTTTATATCGGTTCTCAATGAGTCCGGGAATGGGGCTGGTATCAATGCATGCAACCTTGCTTTTTCTTTTTCAGTTTTTCCTTTGTTGGGCCACCACTCCATGTAACATCCCAAAAATCACAATAAATTTAAACTTTGAAAAACAGCCCATAGTCATAAAATGTTTACAAAATCAATGTTTCCAAATTATTTATCCATATCAGAGTATCCCAAAATCATAAATCCATAAACAGAGGATGTGTACGGTCATACATTCGTCTTCTCGCGATCATCAGAAGTACTTGAAACAACAACTAAAAATCATAAGCCAAAGCTAAGTGAGTTCCCCCAGGGTACCAACACATACAACATATCAGACAACAACATGCATAACCGAGTCTTACGCCTGACTGGACCGCCTCGTAGGGCCTACAACCTATCTAGACCGCTCCCGAGCCTTCAGCATGACTGGACCGCCTCGCAGGGCCTATAGCTTATCCGGACCGCTCACAGGGTACCTTGGCCTTCTATACAAAGCATAACCGCCTCAACCCAACCACACATAACATGTCGACATATACATAACATCTAAACATATAACCAGTAAAAAACAAACAGGAATATCTACAGATCACTACTGCATGCTAACATCCCATATACCAGGATACCGATCTAACAAATCACTACATCATAACAACATCCAATATACCAGGATACAGATCTAACATGTCACTACATCATAGCATCATACGGTAAACCAGGATATCAATCCAAAGGGCCAGCCTTGGTGCCTTCGACCCATAAGTACAGTGAATAAAACTCACCTGAAAGTCTGAACAATAGTTGATGAGTCCCGACTCAGAATCTCAGCTCTAAGCGACACATATTCATCCAAAAGACCAATTCTCAAACACCATTCAAAATACCTAAAATACCCTCAGTCAAACTTGGTCAAATTCAACTAAGTCAACCCACCCGAGTCAACAAAGAGTACGTATGCGGGGCGTACTCCAAAGGTACACGGGGCATATCGAGCATTGACCACCATCGGGGTGGTTGACCACGTACGCGCTACATATCCACATTACGCAGGGCGTACGCCCAATCTTCCCAAAACTCATTAAGAGCTTAATGCTTTAAGCTCTTACATCCAACTTCCAGATCCAAGGCCAAATTATCCTGAAGAGTCATAAAGTTTCCAACTTTATGACTTTGCATGTCCATTAAGTGCTTAAATCAACATCTTAATACATTAAGTCCTTCTAAAGAATGCATGGAGCAAAACGAACCATTAAGACCCCATTTTTATGACTCAAGACCCTTCAAAAGGTCTAAAAGGACGACTTATTGGATCAAGAACATGATATGCTCATGAGACACCACATTTGGGACAAAAAGAACCTAAAATAAAGCCCAAAACAAGATCTAAATGAAACTTCACCAAGTTAAGAACTTAATACCTCCAAGTGATGCCAAATAAGGGTCTGCTTCTGGATCTAAAATACTTCACTCCTTCAAGATGGTATCTACTTCCTTCCTTCTTCTTCAAAGGCACAAAACACACATAAGCATAGAAATGCTTCACAATGTGGATTAGAGTCGCAACTTCGTTTGAAAGGATAGAGGCTAATGGAAGGAGCCAAGGTTGGGAGTTAATGATGAATAAATAGGGTCCAAACCCTAAAGATTAAGGTTTGGGACTTCACCGCGTACGCCAACATACATGGATCCGCCCCAAAAATCCAAAAGTGGCACAAACAACCCCTCCCATCCACAAGTCTTACATTATAAGGACCAAAATCTAATAAATCTCAATATAAGGATCAAAGATGAAGGTGCCTCAAAACACGATGTTGCACTCCGGATAACCAATGTGTTTGAAACAATTGTCACGATTGTGACCATCTCTATCACAAAAGGTGCAATGTTGCGTTTCAGCTTCACGTTTCATGAGTTCTGGGTTAAGTTTGACTTTTTGTTATGATGTGTTTCTATCTCGCTTAGTGGGCATGAAGGCCTTGAAAGCAGCAATATACATGGTGGGTCTTTTATCAATGGTGATGAATCTTTAGCTTTCATCCTCAGCAACAACATGATAAGTCATCCCTAGCACTGGTGCGGAAATGGCGGCGAGGATTTGAGTCTTGATGACATTGAAGTCATTATCGAGCCCCAAGAGAAAGGCATAGAGCTTTTCTTTTTCTTGATGTTCCACAAGATGTCTACTGACTTCACAAGTACAACCATTACAAGCGCACTTAGGTGTGGGAAAGATAGATTGGATCTCATCCCATAAAGATCAAAGTTCGGTCTAGTATACAGAGACTTATATTCCATCTTGGTGAGTGGTAATGAGTTGGTTCCTCAGTTCATAAGCCATGGGCGCACTTTCCTTACCGAATCTTTCACGAAGATCTTCCCATATTTCTGAAGCAGTATTGGCGTATTTGACGCTCCCTCTTATCTCCTTTTCCATGGCACTGGTGAGCCGACCCTTTATCATGGCATCGCATCTCATCCATGCCGTGTGGTTCTTCAATGTCTATTCCGGTTTCTCAATGGTACCATCTATGAAACCGATCTTGTTTTTTGCAAATAGGAAATTCTCCATCTCTTGGACCTAGTCTGCATAATTTTTATTAGACAAAGCTTCGTTGACTTGCATTTGTCTAGGGAAATGAGATAGGTGAAGGTAGTAATGTGAGTCATGATCTGTCGTGTTTTTATTGTTGTTGTTTTTGGTGGAGTTACCATCATCGCCGGCCATGGAGGCGATTTAGGGTTTTTACAGAGTAATCAAGGATCCTACTCTGATACAATAATAAAAGGATCTTATTATCTTTTCAAAACTTGAAGAATACAATTACAAAAAAGGCCTTAAATAGGCTGACAAAGAAAAAGAATATTAAGATAACAAGTAGGAGATAAAAGGAAACATAATCAACATAAAAAATAAATCCAATATGATCATGTAAAAGAGGCACATGTGTTTTTTTAGGTGAATAATCTCTTTTTAATCGTGTTAATTGGTTTGATTGATGCAACTTTCGGTTTTATGCTTCTACTCTCTAACTTTTTCTAGCTTTTTGTTAGTTTGTTTTTTTTAATGTACCGGTCTTTCTAAAAAAATAATAATAATGTATACTTACAAACTAATGCATTAATTGTTGAATAAACCTATACTATAAAGGCTATTTTCTCGTGCGTATTCTTGTTTCCCGAACTTATGGATTTTCTAGAGTCAAATCAAATTAGAAATATGATTCTTTTTATTTTTTGTTGTGTTGTGTTTATAATATGTCTCCTGATATAAATGTATATCCAGTGGAAAGATGTCAAATCCAAAGTTCTTAATCTTACTATTATGGATGTATATCTAATAGAAAGAAGACAAAAGCATGAGTTCTATCACTCTCCACCTCCATTGGGAAAAAAGGATCTTTTTTATTGGCAAAAAAGTGAGGACCAAGATCAAAAGGTCATCTCTTCGTGGACTCCATGAAACCATAGATATATAAAGAAAATAAAGTTATCTTTACATTACAGGGGCGCCGGATTTTTTAGACATTAGATGGGACAGGGACACCAGTGAAATTGGTGTTGACAATGTTTTGTATTAATTTTGAATAATTAAAAAGTATCAAGGATGACATTATTGTTGAATATTATTTTCCCATAAAACATCATCCCTCGTTAATAATTCTTATTCTTATATAGATAATAAAATGACAACAAGATGGAACGTAAGGGACGGTTAAGCATAAGGGCCAAGAAACGCACATACAACATAATTTCACAGTAATACAAATAAGGGAAAACGGTAAAAAAACATCTTACATATTTGTCTCATAATCAAATTAATTTTTATATATTTTTTATTTAATTAGGTCTCAAAACCGGTAGTTGTATTCAATTTCACCATTTTATAAGTTCAAAAGGTCATCTAGTTTTCAAAAATTATATCTTTGGCTTAGATTTTAAAAAATTACAAATTTGATCCAAAATTTATATTTTTTTTGTTCAAATTTTAAATTTTATTACAAATTTTGTCAAAAATTTATCTTTTTGACCTAGATTTAAGAATTTTGTTATGAGTTCATCATAATTTTAGTTTTATTTACAACTTGTTTTCTCAAAATTTTGTTTTGAATATGTTTTTTTATAAAATCATATATATATATATATATATATATATATATATATATATATATATATATATATATAAAAGAATCTTAGATTTTCCATATAAATCATTTTATTAAAAAAAAGCTATCAGAAATACCTATTTATAGAAATAGATATTTATTAAGTACATAAATATACACAAATACGTTTATATATATATCCCTATTTTAATAAAAGAATAGGTTTTCATATCCTTCTGCCATATATCAAAATATTAAACCTCCTTATTAATTTCATATGCCACATTTCACTTTTGTGGTTCCTCTTTTTAAATTGGCTTTTCCCACATTAGATAAGTTTCCAAAAAAAATAGAATTACTTCATTTTTTGGGCCTTAATATGTCATGGCTATAAATACACATTTAAGTTTAATTTAATTACTTCAATTAAAACATTACAATTATAATCTGAATTTAAAATTAAACAAATTACAAGGTGATATGTTTATAGATTTTACATAAGAAATATTTTTTTTAAAACATTAAAATTAACGTGTAAATTTAAAATTAAAAAAAATTAAAAGGTGATATATTTACAGATTTTACAAAACAATTAAAGTGTAAATTTTGAAATTAAACAAATTACAAGGTGATATAGTTGTAGATTTTACAACATAATAGCCCATTACGTATAATAAATATCCAATGTGTAAATACTTTAAAAGGTATACCAAATTAACAAACATCATCGACCAAATCTAAACAAAGTAATCGGGTAAACAGTTTAGTACATATCCGAAAATTAGAAAATGTAAAGATAATACAATCAAATGGTTTTGAAAAATTTAAATAAAGAAATAACCTTATCTTACGATTGATTATATGATTAATTATTAAAGACGTTATATGAAATATTAATTTTAATATGATTTGAATATGAATTGAATATCTTCCATATCAACATTACATTATATTCTTTCATTCTGTGTTATATTGTAATGAATAATCGCTTATTCATTATATATATATATATATATATATATATATATATATATATTTGTAGATTGCCGATACATTAATACATACTTTGATATATCGAACAACTTAATATATGTTAGTTTTGAATAACTTAATTGTTAATTTGTAATTTGTTATTTTTTCTAATGTATGTTGATTTGAACTACTTAATTATCTGATTTATATAACAATTTTGATTTACTTCACTAATTGTGGTTGTTTAATTTTAATAATAAATTTAAAATTTCATTGTATTATATCATTATTTTTTTTTCTTTTATTCATAAATAAAAGTTGTCTAATACATGTTGAAAATTAATTGCACATTTTTATTTTAATCAACGATTATAATTTTAAATAACTACATAAAATATTTTTTAGCTAATAATTTATTTAAATTAATTAATTAATAATTATGAGTTTCTACTATAAAAGTCCAATTAGTTTTATAACCGTGGTTCCTACGGGTTATAAACTAGTATATATATATATATATATATATATATATATATTGTTAGGTGATAATGTGGATGACATTTATTGTGTAAACGTAGGAACAATTCTGAATCAATTATTCAGAGATAATATGGAATTTTTGTATGTCTTGATTTTAGGCAAGGAACTAATCAAATCCATAAATTTAGGAAACTCTTTCAAATCAAGTTCATTATATTAATTATTATCTTTAATACTTAAAAAAAATACTTATATATTCTTTCAAAATTTAAAATCTATGAACCAAAAAAAATTCAATATTTATAAAATTATAAAAGGTAGAACCAACATTTTTCCGGTGTATGTCCCCTCCCCTCCAAAATCACAATTCTTAATCAAGAGCATTCTTAAAGAATGTTTATAAATATTCTTTATAATAAAACATATTTTATAAATAATTTCAACAACACAGGAAGAATATTCTAAACTTGAAACAATTCATAAAAGAAAACTCCTCATTCGATGAAACGACAGCATAATAATGAATAATTACAAAAACTATAGAGAAATAATAAAGAATCAAACCATTTTTATCAGAAATTGACAGCAAAAAACTAATAGTCTTAAAGAATATGCAATATTCTTATAAGATGTGATGTATTCTTCACAAGAATAAGAGGTATTCTTAAAAAATGTATAAAATATTCTTGATGTATGTCTCCATCAAATGTGAAATGCTTAGCAGAGTAAGTTGGGTCTTCTTCAGACTAAAGTTGATCTCTTCGATGGTTTATAGAATCAACTTAACCATTATCTCTTTGAAATAAAAGAATGGTAGTTATGTGGATTATTACAAAAAAAAAAAAAAAAAAAAAAAAAAAAAAAAAAAGACTGCAACTAACTATGGTCATAAAATTATAAAAAACAACAGAAAGTTAGACGATTGCAAAAAAACAATACTTACAAGAACTAAATATCATAAAAAGGCAAAAGTCACACTAAGGTTTTGATAATCGATCAATGCAAAACCCGAACATGTTCGTCAAATGATGTGGTGGTGGTATTGATTGTTGCCAATGAAAGAAAACAAGAAACAAATATAAGTGTGGTTAATGTTTAAATTAAGGTAACTAGTCTTAATTACGGGGGATAATAGGTGACTTAGGTAATTAACGATATTAATTAAAAAAATAAAATTACTAATATACCATTTTTAGATTTTTAGAATGATTAGGTTATATTAATCCCTACATGTATATAATATTTGTCAATCCACGTTCGAACATATATATATATATATATATATATATATATATATATATATATATATATATATATATATATATATATATATATATATATATATATACACACACAAAATAAACATATACAAACATATTTATATATCTTTTTTTATAAACACATATTTCATAATAAATACATGTGTATTCAGACATGTTTATATATAAAAAGTATACAAACACGTTTTATAAAAATATATTCAAACACGGTTTTATAAAAAAAATATAGACATACACTTTTATATATATATATATATATATATATATATATATATATATATATATATATATATATATATATATATATATATATAAAAGTGTGTGTACTTAGCATATACCTGTTTTAATAAATACGTGTTTCGTATAAAAAAAATTAAAAAGTTTTTGTATAAAAAATATATGATTTTTTATGTGAAAATATGTTTTTTAGTATAAATATGATTTAAAGAAGAAAAAACATATTCGAAACAAAATTTTGAGAAACAAAGTTGTAAAAATTAGACTAAAGTTATGAATTCATAACAAAGTATAAATATGATTTAAATAAACACACCCCCAACCCCACCCCATCACCTTATCTTACCTACCCCATAATTTTTCTCTATTTAATAGTAGTCTTTTAGGTAAGACATGGACCAAACGCGTAACAAAAATAAATAGTAGGGACCAAGCGCGTAACAAAAACAAATATTAGGGACCTTCCGAGTTAAAAAAAATAAGTTAGGGACCAAACGCGTAACTTACCCCAAGCCATAGGGACCATTCGCGTAATTTATATAATGACTAAATCGATTATGAGACCTATATGTAAAGACTTTTTAAAAGTTTCAGCGATTAAAATATGTTTAAATAAGAATTCAATTGTTCTAGGAAATCCAGGCGTTGCTTATCATTAGCGTCTAAATTTAAAATGATCAATGGTCATGGGATGGATGGAAACTTGTACATTGAACGCATATACACCAAATTATACCATAAAAATCACATCTTAACCAAAAAAAACTCACCTATTTTTTCGTTTAAATTTATTTTTAAGACATGTTTTTTATCAAAAAAAATTGAATATACCATTGTTCACGATTTTTCGTCCTATTTCCATAGAGACTCATGTTGATATATAAAAAGTAATTTTTTTTCGAAAAAAACTCACTTCGGTTTGTTGTTTTTTTTTCAATATTAAATTTATTTTTATAAAAAAAATAAATTCTACCAAGAATCTTAATTTTTTGTCCTCTATAAATAAACATTATTAACGATTTAAAAAAAATCAATTGGTTCAGATTCATATTGTGAATCTAAATTGTAAATATTTCAATTTTAATATTCATAATGTGAATATAAATTACTATTCATTGTGAATCTACTCATATCACAATGTGAATCCGGGCAGATTGACAATGTGAATCAGTACTAAAATTTTGTTTTGTTTTTTTACATCAATATAAATCTATGTTTAAAAAGTGCAAAAACACGAATTTTCATATATTTATAAAAAAAACGATAAAAAATAGGCGTTAATTTAAAAAAAAACAAAGAAATGAAGTGGGTTTGTTTTGATAAAAAAAAAAACATATTTTGTATATCAATATGGAGTTTATAGAAAGAGGACGAAAAATCATCAATAATGGTATATTCCGTTTTTTTCGATAAAAAACATAACCTAAAAGAATTTAAACGAAAAAAAGGAAATCGGTTTTGTTATAATCTGGTTTGTGTGTGTGTGTATGTGTGTGTGTGTGTGTGTGTGTGTGTGTGTATATATATATATATATCCATTGTAAAAGTATACAACCATTTATTTTATCGTTGATCGTTTTAAATTCCGACGCTTTAGATTGATTCATTGGTTCCTTGAATAATAATGATTCTTTATTGAATATATATATATATATATATATATATATATATATATATATATATATATATATATATATATATATATATAAGTTTGATCAGGTGAGTACTCAAAAACTGAAACCGATATTTAGTTTAAAAAATCAAAAAATCAAAAAAAAAACACTAGTATCTTTAAGTATGTAGTAAAGATATTTAAAAAAATGAAAAAAAAAACAAATTGAAAGAAAAAACGAAAAAATAAAAAATAAAAAAAAACGAAAAAAGAATTTAAAAGTTAAAACCGAGCGTTTATCGGTTTAAATTTTTTTTCGATATTTTTAACGAAAAATAAAAATAAACGAAAATAAATCATAAAACTCACTTAAACGATGTTCCATAGATTTTCGCCTCACGTGATTAAATCCACAAATCTGTATTAGTTACCACAGACATGGGTCGTATGCGAATGTCTCACGACCAAGTATTTGGGTTTGGCGTTTGTGCCCTTAATAAAATGGGTGGTGGAGAATCATCTTCGCATTCCTCACCATTTTTTGAGTCTCACCGGAACCGAACCCTATATATATATATATATATATATATATATATATATATATATATATATATATATATATATATATATATATATATATATATATTTATATTTATATATATATACTAAGTTATAACCCGTGGACACCACGGTTGGTATGATTTAAACTTTTATATGGATAAAAAAATTAATTGTAAGAAAAAAGCACAAGAGTCTTGATTGTAAATAATGTTTAATTAAAAGATGTTATGTTGTATCGAAAACCTTAAAATATATATATCTTAAACATAATATGTTATATAGTGGCGGTAAAATTTTATTTATAGATAGGGACATTGTCAGGAAGTACGTAGCTACTTCTTATGAGTGTGAAAAAATAGGAATTAGTTATGCACTTAAAACTTAGTTAACAACATCTAGATAAAAAATAGAAGTACATTATTATTTCTAGATAGGGACATTATCAGGAATCTTTGCAATCCAATGAGTGACACAAACCTTGTAGTTGAAAAGATTTTCTGTAAAGCTACCGCTATCCACCAAAATGGATCCTAGAGTCATATCTATGATTTTCTTATCATTTTAACTATCTGAAGAGAAGTTCGTATAACCATTTATTAATTAAATACTTCAACTACTTAAGTTCCAAAAAATAAATATGATTTATATATTTGTCAAATTTACAGGTAAGATAAGCTTTAGCTTATATGCAAGACAACGCTTTTCCTTCTTAACACCTTGATCATGTTATATAACTTGAGTGACTACATACCTGCATCACATTTAGACAAAATATGTTCAGAATTAACATATACTTTACTCATTATAAAAAATTACAAAATTAAGAGAAAAAAACAATAAAATTAACCGTGAAATCTAGATAAGGCAGAAGGAACATCACTTGTCACAAATGCAAGAGCTCCAAAATCTTCTTTGATTTTAGGTCCATGGGATTGATACTTAATATTAAAAAAATTAGCTAAATAATCAGGTGTATTCCTTGTTGAAAATAACCAGTTGGCAGTGTTCATTGTCTTAAAGTCTTCAGCTTCTTGGTTTTTTTTGCTATTAGACCATTCCTTGTTTATCTTATGCTTTTTCGACTTAGGAACCAGATGTCATCACTTAGTTATTTCAGCCATTTCTTCAAACTACATGAAGATTCATAAGCTTTAATCTCTTAAGAAAACCACCCAATATATGTTCATTAACTTAGACAACAATAAGGATTAATCATTTAGTAGTTACAATATAACAATCGACAAAATCACATTCACAAGCAAAAGAGATGGATGAAGAAATGGTTGTTATTTTAACAAAAGAGATGACAATTTTACCATTTCTTTAGCCATTTATTTGTTAAAAAGGCAATCTCACATATTCATGACATTCATATCCTTCTTAGGCATTTCATCAAACACTTTCTAGACATCATAAAAAATAAGATCATGTTGGTTCCTTAAAGAAGAAAATCACAATGTAATTCAGTAAAAGAATCTATAGATGGGTAAAATTAAAGAAAAGTACTAAAATCATCAAGACAATTATTAATAGACTTCAAAAAACCAATTCAAAATCAAGAAGAAAACAAAAACTTTTAGTGAATCACATTCATTCAAGACAACTATTAAAAAAAATTCAAAAAACCAATTCAAAATCAAGGGGGATCAAATCCATGGACTTACCTGAGATATTAAAGTTGTACAGACACGAAAGTTGGTATTTTGCAACTGAGCGAGTCGATTGGAGTGAAAAAACGAAGGTTTGAAAGGGAAATAGTAAATAAAACTATAGCTTAGGGTTAAAGCCCTTCGAATAGCTGCAATAATCTTCATGGGAGGACGCACATGTAACAATGGAGGTGTATATGTAATTGAATTGATGATTAACTTCCGTTCGTATATGTTGTGATCATTGACTAACCAAAAATTGCTAATTAGGTGACTGATTTAAGGGGGATTTACCAAATATTTTGGCTAATTTTGTCGGATATCATTGATTTAATTCGGAAAATGAAGGAGCAGGAAAAATATTTCTGGCTACACATGAGAGTGCCACGTGTTAATGATAAGGTTTAAGAAGATGCCATGTGGCTGTTTAGAGAGATTTTTATTAGGAGTACTAGGTATAACCCGTGGACACCACAGGATGGAAATTTAAAAATAATTAAATTAAATTATAATTATAAGTTAATTATTGAACAACGTTTTGTCTATAATTTGATAGTGATATAATGATTGGTTGAAATTATGAAATGAGAATGGTTTAAATATGAAATCAGTAATATGTATTTATAGATATGTTATCAAGTTATCATTTTGTATCATGCAATATGAATTTAAATAAAACATTAACATAAGTTGATAGGAATAATAAATTTGTTAAATTTTTTTATAAATTTCTAAAAACTTCTTTATACACGACATTGGATGTTTTATTTGATAGTCTACCATGGTTATCTAAAATTAACAATTTTAATCCCTCTCTACTTTGAACTCTAGATAAAGCAACATACAATTGGCCATGTGTAAAAACAGGATCTTTGAGAAACAATCCAACCTTCGATAAAGACTGTCCTTGGCTCTTGTTAATTGTCATTGCAAAACATACAACCAATGGAAATTGTCTTCTTTGGAATTTGAACGGGATCTTGTTTTCAGTAGGAGTTAAAGACATTCTTGGAATGAAAGTCCGGTTTCCAATATTACTTCCAGATATGATAACCGCCTCGATAACTCGTTTACCCAAAGATATGACCTGTAGTCTAGTGCCATTGCATAAGCCATTTTTCTGATCAATGTTTCTCAATAACATAACTGGAACACCGACTTTTAAAATTAGATTATGATTTGGCATACCTGAGATTTTAAGACCATTTAAAACATCAGGTGAGTATAAATTTGCATCAAACTGATCATGGACAAACTCAGATTGGCAGAGGCTATCTGAACTCAAATATTCTTTTTGCTCTCCTGGAATCAATTTTAGCAACCGATCATTTATTTCTTGGACAACTTCATTCTTGGGAGCAAGTATTGCTCTTTCTTGAAAATAACCCGCAATGTTGAAGTTTTCAAGAATGGAAGGATATACAAAATTGATTAATGAACCAATAGGATCACATGGATCATTAATGAGAATATCTTCTGGAATATCAACAATTGCTTCACCATCATTCGGACCACCAAGATTACCTTCTCCTATGTCCAAAAGCCAGTTTGAAAAACTCTTTATTCGATGATGAACATCAGATGAATCGCTTCCAACAGTTAACCTCATGTTTTTTGTTAATTTATGGACTTTGCATTGTTGCCATAAATACGAAGAACTTAAAGAAGCGTTAACAATGTTTTATCTACTGCCACCCGGAACAACAGGTAGAATTTGTCTGAAATCACCTCCAAAAACAACCACTTTCCCTCCGAATGGAATATTTGAGTTTGTAGGATCGACAAATCTTAATATATCCTTTAAAGTTCGATCTAAAGCTTCGAATGCATGCTTGTGTACCATGGGTGCTTCATCCCAAATGATCAATGAGGCTTTTCTTACTAAACTCGCAAGATCACTCTTTGGATTTATTCTACAATACGAATCCTCGGTAAGATTTATGGGAATAATAAACCGAGAGTGTGTTGTCCTGCCTCCAGTTAATAATAATGAAGCAATCCCACTTGAAGCAACATTTAAAACAATCTCTCCTTTGGATCTAATTGCTGCAGAAATTGTCTTCCATAGAAATGTCTTACCCGTTCCACCATAACCATAAATAAAGAATACACCTCCCTTATTATTTTTAACCTTAGCCATTATATCAAGAAAAATGTTGCGTTGCTCGTCGGTTAATGAATCAAAGAGGCGATCAAACTCATTCTTCAAATTTGGTATGTCATAATCTAGCTCCTCGGCTATCAAACGATTGTTTGAAGATGAAACCAAATCAGCATCTGGGTAAGGCATCCTTCTATAGTTCTTGAGACTGGAATTGTTTCGGAGTAAAATTTGTTCTATCTCAAACAAAGTCAAGTTTTTAATTTGATCTTCGTTTAGTGATAAACCTGTACGAACAATACTATATTAGTAACAACAAATTAAAAAACAGATTAACTGGGACGTAAAATGTAATTTAGTGCATATTGGAAATTTATATGATATAATTTTATTAATAATTTAATAAACATATAATACCTGGAGACTTTAATCTCTTTTGTTGAGTATAAAGAATTCCATCTGACAAGTATTCCCATGTGTTTTCCCACACAATCTCTGGTTTACACAAACTGCTCGACAATAACATCGTAGCAAATAAGAAACGTAGATAAAAACCAGATCCAGAAACACTTGCTTCCTTAATTGCTTCGATGTATTCTTTGTCATCATCCAGAAGGCCCAGATTATAGCATGCATCTTTAAAAGAAGAACATATTTCACCATTGACTGTGCGAATTTCTTCGAAGGATTTTGGACCTTTCACTTTATTTAAAAGAATTCTTAAAAAATATGCTTCGCCAAGCTTAGGTGAAACGGAGTGAATTCTACCAATAGAATGTCCAACTTTCCTTGGCTGCCAACTTAGAAGTTTAGGTTTCCAAACAAACTTGGTAGGAAATTCAACATATGTAAGCTTTCGTGCTTCTTTATTGATCTCATTACACTTCATCCAAGATATGAACATTGAAGAAGCAACTGAAGGTCGGTCAAGAACATCTTCAATATCATCGTCTGCCTCATATACAACTTGTTGTTGACCAGGCAAATGAAAAGGTAGTCTAATCACAGCAGGATACCTATAATGAACATCATATTTAAAAATCCGCCACGATGCTTCACATGCAGATATATATCTACAATCATAGTATTCTTTGATTTCATCCACTGCATCGTTGTTATCAGAATCATTATTGTTGTGCACCATAGCAAAAGTTGCTCTATCAGGACCCTTGTTTATATATTTAAATAAATATTTTATAGATGATCCTTGATTGCACCATTCAACATTGATGTGTGCCTGGTATCTTTTTAACAAATATTTGTTGTATGGAACAACATTTCTGTTATCTAACCGAACACCAGATTTTTCAACAAAATTTCCATCATTTCTTCTTCTATATAAGGGAAAACCATCTGGATCAACTGAAGTATGATTACAGAATTGCTTTGGAAAGTTTTTAGAACACTTTCCGTCTACCATGCATGGACAATTGAAATTTTCAGCTCCACATGGACCGTGAATCATGAACTCTTTGACAAGTGAATACAATTCCCGATCTTCATCAATATCTGGAATCTCAGCAGAAATAATTGGATCTATATATTCAACTGTCGGAAGCTTGTAGTCAGAATGCATAAACAGACATATATGACTATGAGGTAGACCTCTTTTTTGAAATTCAATTGTGTAAACCACTGCATGTAAAAATATACAAATAGGATAAAAGTTAGCAACTAAAGAATGTGTGTGTGTGTGTGTATATATATATATATATATATATATATATATATATATATATATATATAATTTTAAATACCTGCTTGAACCATGCCAAAAATTTCATTTTCCCTTAAATCTTTAATAAATGCATCCAACTTAATCTTAAATAACCTACATAATATATCCGGTCTATCCTCTGGATGAAGTGGAGTGTCGTTAAGAAACCTTTGAACTTCTGGCCATTTTGGATTACACGTAAAGGTTATGAAAAAATCTGGATATCCAAACCATTTACATAACGACATGGCATCCAAATAGTTTTGCATCATATAACGTGCACCACCTGTAAATGAAGAAGGTAAGATCACACGTTGCCCAACATTTGAAATATCTGTACTCCCAGATGCTTGGTGATTACGCAGATTGTCATACGACTCACATCTAAGAATTTTTTGTTGCTTACGTATAAAATATAATCGCTCACTTTCAATCATGGTATAACTATCAACCAAAAATTGTTGGAACAACCTTTTAGCATTAAGAATTAGTGAGAAGGATTGATCTCTATCTTGAATTCTGTAAGCAAAAAATTCTCTCATTGTACATGTCGGGCGCTTGCTGTTACTTGAAGATGTTACACCTCTATGAAGGATGTCAACTCTATAACCATCATCGCCATATGGAAATAGTAATGGATACTGAAGAGCAAGGTAAGAAGGATGTAATTCACTGATACTCTTTAGTAATCCTGATGAAGTTTCAACAATGATGTCTCTTTTTTCAATTGAATCACAAATGTCACCAACAATTAAAGCGGCTATCTCAGAAGAAGTTGGTAAGTTATATGTCCTTCCATCTTGTTCTCTTTTTCCAATTAATCTTAACTTTAAATTAGCACCAGGATTTTCATGAAGATTATCTCTTACCATCCTATAAGACTTGACCAACGCATTGTTTGAATCTAACATAACTTTCAAAAATTCTATAATCTGGAGATCATATGATCTTGAAGTTGATGATGAAGCGCGTGTTGTTCCACTGAAAATATTATGTAAATTATTTATTATTAGTAAATAATCAAAAATGAATTTAAATGGTTTACTAAAGTTAATTGTAAAAATATACCCAATACTTGTCGATCTATTTGAAATTTCGTTATCCGTATCATATATGTATAACTGACAGAATTTTGGTGTACATCCACTTGAAGGCAGAAGACTTCCCATACTATGATAATTTTGACCGCTAATTCTAAATATGTATGGTGCGTTGCCGGTGTTGATAGTTGAATCAACTTTGCCTCCCATGGATGTAAATGAAAACATTGAATTGTAACGTCGAATGTTCTTCATAAAGTGCTTGCTTTTAGAATCTACTGAATGGTAAAGATTTTTGTAAGACGACGGTGCTTCTTTTAAGGGTGGTAGTTCAACTTTGCCGTAACCACAACATAACGAATAAGATGTATTCCCTTTTTTTTTGCCTCTAACTGATTCATCTGTCCATAGTTTTGCATGACAAATCTGACATACAACAATCTGGTCTCCATGATCCAAGTAATCTGTTGAATATCATATATAAATAAAAAAATGATGAATATAATTAAAAATAAAAAAATGAAAGTATTAATTTTTCTATAATTATGATCACCTTTTGAAGTACCACGAAAAACATCTTCAATAATATGCTCATCATTAATTTCTTCATCTAATGTCAAGTCAATCATAGGTATAGGAGATATATGTGTAGTCTTCCTTTTTAATTGATGTTTTCCTCTTGGTAACTTGATTGATGAAGATTTTTGAATTATGGTTGAATGACCGGTGGATGTCATGCCAAGACCAAACACTGAATTATCATTGTTAATAGATAGCGGTGTTTGAATGTTGTTATTACAAATATAATTTCCTGGGAACATAAAAATACAAATTAGAATGTTAGGATTTGTTATAGACTACACAAATGTGAAACATATATTTAAGAATTTGTCTATATACAAATGCATACCATTTGAAATGTTAGATAGAGGATTTCTAACATTTATATTTGTAGCAGGAGAATGAATAGTTGTATGTTCATATACAAACGATTTGACTGAATTTATATTTTCCTTATCTGATCTATCGTTTCTGTAGTTATCTACAGAGAGTAAATGATGACGACGATTGTAGACATCTGTTATGTAATGAAAAAAATAGTTAGTAAGAAAAACAATAATAATAATTATTATAGAATAGAATAATTTTAATAATATATGAATTTGAAATAAATTATATAGCTAAAAAACAATTATAAAACAAACTAATAATAATATCGTTTTTTGACATGTAAGAAACATGTGTAATAGATGATTTTTGATGCGTAGAAGTGTTGGATTTTTTTTTGGATTTTTTATTATCCAAATACAACTTTCTAATTTTTCTCCTCTCTTTAGCATTTGTAGAATCTGTAGTGTTAATTGAACCTGTAAAATAATAGTATAAAATTTAACGACATTATTTATATAAAGTTAAATATATTAAGTTTTATAAAACTTATATATATATTAAACATAATTATGAACAACAGAATCAAAATAAATAAATAAAACATATTACATATGTAAAAAAGGTAAGAAAATTACCGTATTGGCTAAAATGAATATCATGTGCAATAGGTATAGGCTGAGAAGATTCTGCAGTATAGATTTTCTTGGATTTTTTATTATCCAAGTATAATTTTCGTTTTTTTCTTCTTTCTCTAGCGTATATGGCGTCCATGGTCTTGTTTGATAAAAATGAAAAATAATAAAGTAAAACGGAAAATCAATAATTTGATTGTTCGGGATGAATTTATATATTTAGTAATTAGATTATTTTTTTCTAAAATTGAATTACTATCAAATAGTTAATATATGATATTTCTAAATGATGTAAAGAAATTAGTCATAGTGGATAAATTAATAATTTAAAATTTTATATAATTTTTGTTTAATTTGACAGCGTAATATTATAAGATATTATAACATACAAGTCTAATTAATGAGTAATATTTATTTATGATGTTATTTAGAAAAAACATTAAAATATTTCATATGTTTTTTTTAAGTTTTAAATTAAGTTTAAAATAAAGTGAAATGTATATACATACGAACGGTATAGACGTAATACACTTTCCCAATATATCATTGCATTACACATGCGAATAACCCTAAGACGCTCTCATTTTTCTGGCACAACACACAAACTCTGTTTGTTCTCTATTTTTCAATCTGATTTCAAGGTCGTCTACATCGATTGAAGATCATAAACCAATAATTCAAGTTATTGTATTTGAAACAAATTAGATTGAAGAAGTATTGTTTCCGGCGACTGAAAATCAGGTAGAAAATTCAGAAATTGGAGCCGTTAATAGAAATACGAAGGTAAGATTCAACACATGAATGTATATATTGTTCGTATTTCTTAATTTTTGTAACAAAAGATACATGTTTCGGAAGAATAACTAACCTGTTGAAGATTGATGAACAAATTCTTTGAAATTGAATTAGGGCAAAATACGTTCTTAAAATGAAATGAATAGTCTCTGTATTTGAAATGATCAGCTAATTTGTAAGGTTTGAGAAAATATAGTTATTCAATTTTTGAATTCAAAAATGCTATAAATTAGGAGACGAATCTTCATCGTATATATTCAATATAAAATAGGTGTTTTGTTAATTATTTACTTTCCCTGATATGGTATGAGAAACAATCGCTAAGTTTGTGGAAATGATCTTAAATTCTATAACCCACAAAGTAATTTTGTTTTATATATTTGAAATTCGAATAGTTATTTTTATTTGTTTATTATTTTATTTATTTGATGTTTCAGGGAAAAAGCAACATAGAAGAAATGATGTTCATAAAATTTTGTCTGGGAATGGAATTGTCAATTTTGTTGTTTGATTTTGTTGTATTCCATTCGACATTGCTGATATAATTCAAAAGAATTCGTCCATTGTTTGAAGAAACTTCTAATGTAGTTCAACACTTAACCATAGCAAGTAAGTTTTTAATAGCTTGCATTTCTTTTCACATTCCTTCAATCTGTTGAGATGAAGTAACATTTTATTCATAGTATAAAAATATAATTTGATTAATCTGTCAATTTCAAGGGATATCTATTAGGATGTTGTTGTGCTAAGTGTAAACATGGAAGTTCAATATCCATTTTAGATAGATTTCTTTCAGTTTAAGCCTTATTATATCGGGTATTTATAATTTTACAAAATGATGTTTTATTTATAATTATGAATATGAATGTTTGTGTTCCGAATAGTACAAAGTATTGGGTCTACATAATATGAAAATACTTGTTCAGAAAACAATTGCAGATTTTCAAATTGAATTACATTTTCTTTCAGCCAATGGTCTTGGAAACAGTTGTATGAAGCATGGATCTTTTGCGTAGAACAGTGAAGTAACAATTGCAGATTGTCAGATTGAATTACATTTTCTTAGACTTTCATGTTTTATGAATTTTTCCAGTCCCAAGGTCGTATGAAAGGAATTCATTTCCATATTTTCTTTTTGTTTTTTGTTAAAAGACGAAAACACCCTCAGCAAAGATAAATATTTAGTTATTTTTCTGTTTTTATACACTCATATTTGTTGGAACTTGATATTCATTTCATACTTTGTTTGGTTGTCAATTGGACAGATTTGTTTCATAGTCCTCTCCATTGGATTTGCTCGAGCTTCCTTTACAAGTTTATAGAACAGAGACAATGGGTTGGGGTTTGCAAAAGCTTCAGATTTTGTAAAAAATTTAGACCTTAAGATAGCTAAATTTATGAGAACCAAGATAACATAGATAAAAAAAAAAAGCAAATCCTGGTTCGGATATTGAAGAAGTCGGGCATACTTCTGAAGGGAGGTCTTTATTAGGTACAAATACAATTCATCTCCATGAGAGTTGCTGTATGCTTTGATAAAAATAAAAGTCTTACCAATAATCATACATACTTGTTTTAAAGTTTTTTAAAATGATTTTTGGTGTACATACAGGATGGGCTTGGTGATACCATTAGGGTTTCACTTACAGAACAGCAGATGAAGAAATAGATCTATGTAGAAAATTGGCAATTGTTGGTATGACAGCATCCCAAAATCGTCAAGGAGTGGTATGTTTTTTATTTGCATAATCTTGTACATAATAAAATACATATATTTTTCTATTTTTCTATTTCAAAGTGTTATAACAAATTTTATATTTTTGCTAAAACATTGATAATAATAATAAACAGTCTTATAAATATAAATTAAATAACAAAATAATTTCTAAATAATAAATTCATATTCATAAAATATTATGAATGTATGATAAACATACCATTAAAAAAAATAATATCCAAACAAATATTTGAAACTTCAAAACCACAATGTCCAAGTACGGAATGAAAAATAAAATGCATAATCATTGTTTAAAAATCAAAATCCACTACCTTACGAAATTCATCTTAAATCCAACTCAGCCACTTTTTTCCAACTTTACCTTCACAACCTGGTTAATGTGTCCTTCTGGTGAAATTTTTGGAGTTTTTGAAGATGATGAGTTTTCATTCAACTCCAAATCAAATACTTTTTCCAAATTTCTCTTCAAAACTTTTGGTGTATTCAAATTCTTCATGGGACTTGTTGCTGAATTTTTATCAACAGTGGAAGGTGTTATGTTGTCATCTGTCCCAGAAATTGCATCCTAAAAATAATAACAATTGTACTTAATTAATTTATAAAGTCAACTAATATTTATAAAATAATTCAATGCAAGTATATTGTGTATATAACCTTCAAACTCCTAGTATCTTGTGATTCAAAATCTGCTTCAGCAACATCAAATGACTGTGAATTGCCAACCTGAATAATTAATAATTAATAATTAAAAATATTAATAATAAAAAATATGAATAGCAAATCAGCATATTAAATAAAACTGTAAACATTTATACCGTTAACCCTAGTATTTAGTAAATACAATAGAGTTTTTGTATACACAAAGATACAAAAAAGATCATAATAATAATAATAATAATAATAATAATAATAATAATAATAATAATAATAATAATAATAATAATTTATAATTACCTGTGAAACGGTCAACTTATTTTCCAGTTCTTCAATCAACTTTTCATCATCACTCACTCTACATATACTATATTGGTTGTTCTTTTTTGAGACGTTGAAGTTTTTGATTGATATTTTAAATGCCAATTTCAACCCTTTCAGTGCATTTATCTCTCCAGGATAGAAAGCAGTACTAAAACCAAGCTACAATAAAAAAAAAAAAGTAAAAAAAAAAGATTGGTTAAAATAAATTCATTAAGTGTAAGTATTAATTAATTATAATTAAGGTGTACCACCTTTAATGTTTTTTTAAACAGATCCTTGGCTGATTTCTTCAAAAGATATTTTCCATCCCTTTCAAACATGGTTAAGGTAAGTGTACCGGTATTGTCTTGGACACGTATCGGAATCATAAATCTAAAAAATATGAAAATACAAAATAATTTTTATATATATGAAATATAATGTAAGTTATACTAATTAATTAGGAAATTAATAACCTCGGAATAACTGAAGTTTCAGTTTTTGTGCAGTCGTTATTATGACATTCATAACCATGAGTTAATTCATCAACATTAGGTTGATCGTGTGCACCAGGAGGCTTAAATGCTTTGTAGTTGCAATTTGTACATGCCAAGTAATGCCATGGTTCATTTTGTAAAATTCCCTTGATAGTGCCCACGATAATAAATGTATTTTTCTGTTCATTAAATTTATTTTGGTAATCCAATATATATATATATAAAGTAGGTTTATATTCATTATTGATTATAAAATATATAAAAACCACACCTCCACGGGTTCAGAAACATCAGCAATTGTCTTCAACTGGAAATTAACCATGAAATCATCATGTTCAGAAACTTTATTAGACTTCAAAAGTGTGAATGTATTTGTAGATGAATCAGGGCTATCATCTCCATCCAAACTGTTTGTTAAAAAAAATAACTAATGTTACTGACATAAAACTTAATTGTTGAAATAAAAATGAAATAACATAAATTAAATAATATTAGTCACATAAAAGAAAAATGTAGAAATTAGAATGAATTAACATAAATAAATAACATAAATTACCTTTTCTTAAACGCATTGATTTCATCAATGTCTGTGTTAATGAACAGCTTTGATACGGAAAAGTAGGTGTTAACTGTTGGACGATCTATAAAAAAGATTTCATTAAGTGTTATTTTAATGTGTAAAAAATAATATTTAATAACAAAATCATACAATATACCTCTCCAAATACTAAGTTTTGCAAATTGAAGGATAACAATCATACGAAGATTGTGTGGATTGTTATGAAGAAAGTCTTGCAGTTTGTAAGCAAAATCACCCCACAAATTGACATTGAGTTGCAAACCACTGCGAAATAAAAGTTTTAAATTAGATGAAATGATAATTATATAATGTAAATATCCAAAAAAAATATATTAAAACAACAAACTTTGCATCTTGGATTTGGATGTTGAGCTTGTGTTTTTTCATATCTTCATTGTCTCGCCCCATCTCACCAATTGCAACGACTAATCCAATAACATCTATGAACAAAAAATAAGAGTAATTAAATATTGTTATGAATTTAAAAATATGATATTTAATTCAAAAAATAAAATTTACCATAATTAATTAATTAATTAATATATAATAAAATGAAACTAACCGATAGCCATGTTTTGAGGATGGGCCAATGAGATAACAGACTGATAATCAACAAACTCAAAACCAAATGTAGGTCCAGAAAAATCATGAGACTCCGTAACAACAGTGTTATGGAGAAAAGTAAGTTTATGATCTTGCCGAGTCAAAGTAAAACCATTCATCCTTTGAGATGCAAAGCTTGGACATTTTATGTAAAATGCCAAGCCATCTTTTAGAATGTTTTTGAATCGATAGATGTTTTTTCTTAATACATTTGCTTGAATCTTGGTACCCTAAAAGAAGAATAATATATAAAATAATAAATAAATAATATTAAATTTTGCATCTTTAATGAATATATAGTGTTAAGTTGTAATATACCTGTTCATCTATTAAGATTAATTCAATGCTGAAAAGTTCGTCCTTATTATAGAATGAAAAGAGGTTCCATAGGTTTATCACTCTTACTTTGATAGTCGAATCATCTTTAAGTACATCCAAATCTGAAATCAAAGTAACATCTGGTTGTGCCATCAATCTGCAAAGAAAAATAAAAAAAATAAAGGTTTAACTACTAAAAAGCAATGTAAAATAAGTTTAACTATTTATCAAATAACAACCAACCACATAACATCATGTAAAATGAATAATAATCAAAATGCAATAACAAATGTAATTAAATAAAAAAATAAATATATAGATCAAGTAAAAATAGAATCTGTTGAAAATACTTGTTCAGAAAAGAATTGCAGAGTTTCAGACTGAATTACATTGTCTTTCAGCCAATGGTCTTGAAAACTGTTGTATGAAACATTGATATTTTGCGTAGAAGAATCCTGTAACAATAGTTGGGTGCATTTCATTTAATTTTTTTTGAGTTTATGAAAAAATAATTATAACATGATTTTGTAAATTCATTTACAGGGATAAGATTGCTATGTGCAGTGAGAATAAGTATGAATTTCTAAACAGTTAAAGATGCACAATAAATGCAATTGTGTTCCTCATAGCAAGATCTTTTTCATTAAATTAAAGAGGTTACATTCTATCTTTCAATTTTTCAGTTTTGGTATACATATATAATAGTAATAGTTAGATTTTGGAAGAATATAGCAAGAATAGAGCTTTAATCAAGAATAATAGATTTAAAACATATAAAGTCGAAAATGATAACTTATATTGGAAGTATCGTTAAAAAAAACAAAGAAATGATTTACAGTCTCAACACAAACACAGAAAAAAAAAAAAGAACAAAGAATGATTGAAATAACAGAAAATGATGTAGAGTTTAATGTTTAAAGAAAAAAATAACCTTCTGATTTTATTGGAAAAGAATGTATTACTAACCTTCTGTAAATCAGAAGAGCAGAGCATATAAGAAACTCAAAGTCGAGAGAAAAGCAGTAGAGGATTATTTGCAATTCGATGGTTTCATATAAATACGCATAGATAATTCAGGAACAATAAATTTATTAATTGCAGAAAAGTTTTTTTTTAGCAGATTTGATTCCTGATTTTTATGGATATGATTAGTGGGGTAATCGATTTAAATTTGGAAATCAGAATAAAAAAAACGAATTTGTAGTTTACATTGTAGAAGTCAATGATTTAGTTTAATTTTTTTCCTGATTGATAGGAGATGATATGCTAAGATTGACCATAAATATAGGAATGATATCAGTGTACATTTGAATTTTGCAGGTATTTCAAATTGTGTGAGCTAATTTATAGGAGGTGATGTATTCCGCTATGTGGTGCAAAGAATGGACGGGAAAATGATGAATAAAAATTCCCTGGCAATGACACGTGTAAACTTGGAGGTGCAAAATAAGGACATGTGGCATGCAAAGTACTCTTTTATTAAGAATATATATATATATATATATATATATATATATATATATGTGTGTGTGTGGGGGGGGGGGGGTGAGTGTGTGTTTGTGTATGTATGTGTGTGTATGTGTGAGCATGTGTGTGTACATAGTTCCTTGAAGCGCTTCCATATGAGTTAATGTTTTTGATAAAAACCAACATTATATTATGTATGTAATGTTCTTGGTGAATTAGATCAAATAAAGTTAATGATTCCTGAAATATTAACTCAGGTGATATCACTAATCAGTGTCTTAAGACAATGTCTTTTTATCATTAGGTTGCTAGAGACATTGACCATACTATTTTGAAACAAAATGATCACCAATTTAAATATTCAATATTTAGATATTAGAGAATTAAACAGTAATGTTTTATTAATGATAAATAATATAGGGGTGCATTTTATTTTTAAGCATCATCGTGCTCCATATTTTATGTTTAATCCTTAAAAGGGATATGCTTCATAATCAGTCATAATTGTCAGAGTGGCAACAGGGTACACCTAATGTGAAAAATTAATGATATTCATGAGTTGGATGTGTCTTAATGGAAAAGATAAATTCATACGTATTCATAGTTGATGAATATTAGGCATGACCTACTTCAATGTTGCAATTGATGGATCCACGACATTGAGCGAACCTTGAATTATGTCTTTTGACTTTAGTTATTTCAAGACTTTTAAATGAACAAGTTTTTTATATAACTTTAGGTAGGTAAAGCACTGCTCACAAACATGACAGTAATAAAGGCTACCTCCAGATTAAGCATGAAACACGGAGGAATACAAATATGAGATTCGTTCCTCTAAATGTTTAGAGTTCGGTATCAATTTTTCCCTTTGATGAATGAATAGATTGAAGTGTTGGGTTTAATCTTGACAGATTATTTTAGTTAATATTTAATTTAGTAATTACATAAAACGTAGTAGGTCATGGGTTGAATGAGTCATATGGACCAAGTCTTTTGGGCCTTTTAGATCGGTAGTTAAGGTGCTAGAAAATAGTAAACATGGGATTGTTTTTGTTTGGAGTCGTTAGGTTTTTGTAGGCTATAAAATCCATCTATTTTCTGAATAAAGTTGCAACCACTTTGAGTCACTATTACTTCTTCTTCTTCTACATATTTCTCACGTAACAAACAGGGGTTGAATCTTTGGTTTTGCAGTTGACAAAAGAGGGGCCTGATTCCAACATTTGGTATCAGAGCGGGTTGAAGCAGGTTTGAGAGTCGGTGTAGAGAAATGAGGAGCAGTCCTTTGCTGCAGGGCTGAGAACGGAAAAGAAGAAGCATGTGAGATCAACAGATAAAATGGTGAAAGGAGAGAAGAAGAAGAACATGAAGGGGTTGAGTACTCAAGTGAAAACCCCAAAAGCTTTTAAGACCAAGAAGTACTCAGTCACAACCAAGAGGAAGGGTCATATCTGGTTTATAGCAAAAAAAAAAAGAAAGATCGCTGCACAGCAGCAAATTAGAAAGAAGAATGAAGAATTGAAGATTGACTACTACAATAGCGAAGACTGCTAGAAAGAAAGAAGAAAAAAAGAAAGATAGAAAGAAAGAAAGAAAGACAAGAAAGTAGAAAGTAGAAAGAAGAAAGAAGAAAGGAGAAAGAAGAAATAAGAGGCCAGTTGCTTGCTTATCTGAGAAAAAAACAAGCAGCAAGGTGAAGATTCTGACATGCAACCTGTTGGATGTTGCTTTCTTGAGAAAGAAAGAAACACAGAAAGGAGGATCAAATCAGGGTGGTTTTTCGACTGTGGTGTGTTCCGGCTCTGCTGTGGAGTTAATGGCTCACGGTCGTGTTGATAGTCCGACTGTGAAGGTGTGATCCCAAAGATTGAAAGCAAGTGGAGATAAAGAAAGATGTTGCAACAAAAGGTTGTTGTATGTTAGCAAGATTCAGTAAGCACGAGAAGCAAGTAGCAAGGTTGATCATGCTTTGTTGATCACTGGAAAAGGAAGATATCAAGCAAGAGGTTTGTAGCAAGTAGCAAACCAGAAGTTTGTAGCAAGTAGAAAGTTCCGGGTTTGTAGCATGAACGATTGTAGAAAGATGCAAGAAAGTTTGTGGAACTCGACAGTTTAGCAAGAGCAAGATATAAGAACTTTGTGCTCTTAAAGCAAGTAGCAAGATTGAATAAAATGATTTGGATAACAAGAGAAGCAAGATCAAGATTGTCAAGATTAAGGGGGTGAATGTTGGGTTTAATCTTGACAGGTTATTTTAGTTTAGTATTTAATTTAGTAATATCATAAAACGTAGTAGGTCATGGGTTGAATGAGTCATATGGATCAAGTCTTTTGGGCCTTTTAGATCAGTAGTTAAGGTGCTAGAAAATAGTAAACGTGGGATTGTTTTTGTTTGGAGTCGTTAGGTTTTTGTAGGCTATAAAAGCCATCTATTTTCTGAATAAAGTTGCGGCCATTTTGAGTAACTATTACTTCTTCTTCTTCTTCTACATATTTCTCACGTAACAAACAGGGGTTGAATCTTTGGTTTTGCAGTTGACAAAAGAAGGGCCTCATTCCAACATGAAGCATGTGGCTACACCTTGAGGCGTCTAATTGATGTTATTCATTCGCATATAAAAACATTTGTGTAGCATCTTACGTTTTAATCTATGATTCGATTTACACATATATTAGAACGAAGGGTTGTTTAGATTACGAATCATTGGCCACTAAATAGTTAGAGGAAGTTTTTGTATGAAAAAAATTAGGTATATATTTAGGGGCAATAGTGTTACTAGACGATTATCATTGTTTGTACATTTAAGAACACAATGAGAATAAAAAAATAATACTATTTATAGTGTATAAATTTTACCACTTATATTAAATACATAAAAATAAAATGTTATTTTTGTTATTTATTTTGTCAAATTCGATATAATAAATAAATAAATATTTATTAATTTAAAAATAATTTTATTAATTAAATGCTTATTATTAATTAAGAAATAATAATATTTAGTTGAGATTTTATTTATTGAAACGGAAAAGCTTTTAAGAAAATCTCAAGACTGTCATGGGCCTTTAGTGGTAATCATTATCATTATCATACATAGTTATAAAGCTAACATTTTTTCTTGAATCTCATACATTTGAAACCCCTTTTTCTAACTTTCTCAAACCACATTCATTTGAAACCCCCTTTTTTAACTAATGCAACTCAAAAGTTTTCTTAATTATGATTTAACACTCAAAAGTTTTATAACTTATAGTATGTTTAATTAGCATTTAGTGAAAAGTTTACTATAAAAAGGTCAATCTTTTGTGTCTTTTGTGTTATATAAAATCTTACATGTAAGAAGGATTTGAAGATATTGTGATTCAAAAGTTTTCATATAGTTGAAGCATTCACGATCCAAATATGATGATTTGAAGAAATGGGTTATGTCGCATCGATGGTAATTGTAATATGATTTTTTCTTTCAACCAAAACAAATGAAGTTTTTCTATTATTTCTTTATATTCAGTTTCTCATTTAATCTTTATATGTGATTTGTATGTATTACTCAATCTTGGATGTGACTCTCCAAACATCAATGTTCCGCTTCTTCTTATTCAAGAAAAATATTTTGATTGCAGGTTAGTGAAGAATTGTCATCAAGTTTCAATGGTTGAATGGTGTTAAATGAAGAAAGAAGATTCATAAAATGGATATAGGATTTTTTGTTTGAGCAAAGTTTATGAATGTTAGTTTTTTCTTTTGATTTAAATGTATGTTTGTGTAACATCTTTATTTATATATTCAACCATCCAATGCTCTTATTTATTTGATTGTAGTTTTTCTATTTTGATTATGTTTATTTTCTATTATTTTTTTTGTTGGGTTATCCTACACAATATATTTAAAAGACAACATAATTTTAAACATTTGATATGTAATTATGATAGACTTATCATGATATGTTTTTCATATGAAAGTAATTTACCCATATTACTACCACATGAATTACATATGCCATTTACGAAAATATATATATTATATGTGATTTGTTTAACATGTATATGCACCTATGTATGTTATAAATTTATAATTAAATATCTTTATGTTTAATAATTGAAGGGATTAAAATGATACATCAAAACCAATTATTTAGAAGAATATAATAATAATAATAATAATAATAATAATAATAATAATAATAATAATAATAATAATAATAATAATAAATATACATTTCCAAGTACCACATTTATTTGAAACTCACACTACAACTTAAGAGTTTTCTAATTCATGTATATTTATTAGTTACAACTCAAGAGTTTTTAACTTATGATTATTAATTAGTAATCACTAATAACATTTTATTTTCCTTTCTTTTATAAGGTTGTAAAGTTTTTCTCATTAACAACATTAATGTATTTGAAGAGATTTGTGATTTAAATATTAAGAGTTAATATAAGTGTTATAATAGATGTTTTAGTGTTTTTATGTTATTAAAAGTTATAGTGTTTATTTTTCATATATTTTATTATTCGTTGTATATATATCTTTTTTAATATAAATGTTATAATGGATGTTTTTCTATTTTTATGTTACTAAAAGTTGGAGTTCATATTGTTGTTCATACGTTTTGTTACCCATTATATTATCATTCATTTGATATATAATTTAGACAATTTTAAAGGGTTTATAAAATTATCAAATAACTGTATATATCACAATGACTTAAAATTAAACTATAATGTTTAATAAAACTAATATGTTAACTATATGTTTGTTTTACTACTAACATTTTGTTTCAAAGTAGAAATATTAAATAATAATTTGGTAAAAGTTATTATTTTAACTATATAATTCTATTCTCGTGCAACGCGCGGGGATTCGCCTAGTATACTTATAAAAGAAGTATTTTTCCTTTCACCACATTCATTTGAAACTCCCATTCATTTTTCCATTCGCCACATTCATTTAAAACTCTCATGACTTTTCAATTTCTTTCTAATAATGATTATAAGTTGGTTAATAAGGTTAAATAAATATAAAACCTAAAGTGTAATCATATATAAACTAAATTTTAATATTAAAAAAATCTATTTTCTTCAACTTATAAATTTATTTTTTTAACTTTTAACATATTGTACTTAATTTATTAGGTCAAATATGTTGTTGTATGTAAATCATTATCATTTTAAAGCTATAACTTTTGAACACTTTGTATAAAAATTTTAAATTGTTATTTTAAATATAACCTTATAGGATTAACTTAAATATATATTTTAGTTCAACTTAAACAACCTAAAGAATATTTTGTAAATAGTTAAAAGTGAGAACTTGTAGTGTCTTTCTAATAATGATTATAAGTTTGTTAATAATGTTAAATAAATATTAAGCCTAAAGTGTAATCATAATAAACAAAATTTCAATATTAAAATAATAATATTACTTTTACTCATAAAGTTATGTCTTTAACTTGTAACATATTATATTTAATTTATTAGATTTAATATGTTATTGTACGTAAACCATTATCAACTTAAAGCTACAACTTTTGAACAATTTGAAAAAAATACTTAAATTGTAATTTAAATATAACATTATAGTGTAAAATTAAATATAAATTTCAATTCCACTTAAAATACCCAATGAGCATTTTGTGAATAGTTAAAGGTGATAAATTGTAGTGCTAAATGCAAAAAACTAAATTATAATCTCAATTTAATTAAAATGTTTCCTAAAGATATTTGTATAATCGTTAAATGTTTTCAAATAAGTAGCTTAAAGTAACTTACAATAACAATAGTTAAAAATGATTCTATATAAATGATTATATTGTTACCTTTAAAATAAAAAAACAATGTTTAATTTTTTGAATAATTAGAATAATAGAAATGAAAACGTTTAGCAAATAAATTTTAAAAAATAAATTAAAAATAACAACAACTATAAATAACATTAAACCATATATTATATTTAATTTTATTCATGAGTAACCCGCGAGTAGAGGTCATTCAAAAGATTGAGATTATGCAGTTTTAATACATGTATATATTATCATATAATTCAGTAAAATCAATATATTATATCAACTTAGTATATGAATTATTATATCAAATTTAACAAAAACATTATTGTTATATTTAAAAAAAACATATATTTGTAGAGATTTCAGCTATATAGATGCTTTTGCACAACGTGCGTGTATTCGCCTAGTTTGTTATAAAACAAGGGAAGAATCCCATGTTGCGGGTGTTGGAGTTGCGAGGGTTGGAGGGTATTTCATAGTCTTATTAAAAAATAGAAAATAGCAAAATACTTTACAATGTTTTACATATACTCAAAGGCTTTTCAACATACAGTGTCTTAATAAGAAAAATATTGAAAGTACAATGTTGTAATAGAATGAGTGAAAGTACGATGCTACTTCTTGTATTTAGCCGTAAAAGATATTTAACATGAAATTAATGGAAATCACCTCGGTTAATACAGATTTAATATTAGTAATAATCTCAGAACGCAAGAAAGATGTTGTTTTGTAGCCAAATTACCAATTTAACCTTAACAAATGAAAAAAACTGAAAAAATAAGTCGTAAAAACAAATACTACATTCCACTTCATGAGAAAAAAAAACAACTTTTTTAATTCCAATGGAATGAACCATTGTATTCTATCATTCCCAAACACTAACTAAGTCTAGAAAATTTACACCATATACCTTAGAGAAAGATGATCCACTCAATTCTTGAGCCCTATACCATCTTGTTGCAAGATAATCCTGAAAACACATCCAGAAAACATAAATAATTCAACTATAAACTATATAATAAAAAAAAGATTACAAATAATTCAATAATGGGAATAAAAACAATCGTAGTGTCCAAAATATTGCAGTAGGTGTATCCTTGAAAGCATCTCTCGCAAGACCAAAATCACAAATCTTGAGTTTGCAATCCATAGTCGCCAATATATTTTCGGTTTTAAATCCCGATGAAAAACATTTGCTGCATAAATATTAAATAAATTCAATATCAATTATCAAAAAGAGAAAGATATGAATTCCAGTTATCCTAGATTAAATCAAAATGAAAAACCATATAGTTAGTACCAGTTATTCTAGATTAAGAAAAATCGACTGTCAAATGAGCAAAAATAGACACTGTGAGTTTTTTGTGGGTTGCATGTAAGTTTGTTTTATTAATTTTTAATTTATTCGTATATGAAAACATACTTACATATTTACAGTCACCAAGAAGAATCAATATGGAGATTTCCCTAAAAACTCAAGCGCATGCATAACTTGACCAGGAACATACTCTTCAACATTAATGGTGAATCCGTCCAAAAAACAGTTAAAAATGAAAAGTAAAATGCATATTTATGTCGATAACCCTTATTCTATTTCCCTAGCAAGTCCCGTGCTCGCTACAGGAAATAAATTTCATAGACAATGTGGTAGCAACCTTGCTATTGAACGACATTCTATAGTACGATCCATTGCAGATTAACAACGAAAATACGTTCTATAGCGCCCTTCCCTAGCAAAATAGTGTTTTTCTTGTAATGAATATTATTGTTTCAAATTAATATATTATTCTACATATTAACAAATCGTTTATTTAAATTTATTAATCAAGTAATAAATTCAACCTCTCTCTCACATACACACAAAAGTGATAACATCATCTTTCAAAATATCTGAATAGGATTTAAAAGATGCAAAGTAAATCCACCTGCAGACTTATCTGAACCACAAGCTTAAACAACATCACAAACCTCCTTTTTTGTAATCGGGTCCTCCAAAAACATACTCTACTCAATGCCAAGGATTTATACCGAATGTTTCTGTGAATTATTTGAAACCCATAGAAAGCTTGAAATTTATGTTTAAAAAACCAAAAGAGGCTATTCCTAATAACCATCTGTTCGGTAACCATTGTTCTTCACTCTTCACTCCTTTAATATATAAATTAATGACGTCTTTTCTAATTAATCAGCCCATGAATTTTTTTTGTGTTTTCATCAACTTCAGCGGCAAAAAGAACTTTTGCTTTTTTCTAAGCATCAATATGATCTTCATTTTCAAGGTCATGAAATTTACTTTTAAGATCAAACCTCTCATGTTAGAGAGTAATCAAACTTCTCGGCTTTAGCAATAGCTAAGCTAAATGCTTATTTTTTCGAATTCATAATTTGCAAAAAAATGAGTACAAGACTAACCTCTAATTTTCTACTTAACAAACTTTATTTTATTTTTAGAAACAATGCATATATTAGAACCAGTACAAGCTTGAGCTTCAGTCCAAACGAACTGAACCAAGAAATCAAAGTTGGCAATATGTAACCAAGAGTTTTAGACTTTAAAAGGTACCGAAAAGTATTTAAAAGATTGCCTCAACATGATAGTCCAATGATTAAAAATCAACATTTCGAAAGCAATAGCTTAGATATTTTGAATTACACAAATTAAATCCTCCAAGAACTAGGAATCGATCAAGATTGATAAGTTTTCCTCATTAGTAATGATACGAGTAAAACCATGCTCACCTAAAGAAAGATCCCAGAAACGACCATTGATGGTTACATTACTAAAAGCCTCTGTTGAGGAATGATTAAAAACTGATCCCAATCTCTCCGAAGGACAAAATATTGTTGGAACTTTGCTTAACAATGTGGGACTTATCCCACATTGGTGGAAGAGAAAACCTTCTCCCACCTTATATGTCTTGTCCCACTCATTTAATTAAATGGGTCAAGTAACGGGTTAAGCATATTGGGTTTGGGTTGTCCTGTTGGATTAGCCTAATTGGACTCAAAATAGGCAAATGGGCCTTGGTACGAAATTAATTTTTATTCTTTATTTTTATTAAATTCGTAATCACTGAAAGACAGGTATTTGGAAGTTATTTTCGGTTTTGACAGTTTTTAACTGTCATAATCAATACCTATAAATACATGATTTTTGTCATTTGTGAGGGGTTATAGAAACAATCACCACAAATTCTCTTCAAAATTCGTTCTTCCTGAAGATGAAGGGGACATAGAAATTTCGACAGATTCAAGATTACTTCTTGGATTGATTGTTGTATCCTCTAGACAGATCCCTACCAGGGAAATTTATGTCTTAGGACACTACAATTTGCAGGCCTCAATCTATATAATTTCGTTTTTGTGTTTCTGTTGTAAACATAAATCTTCAAGTATGTTTTCTATAAAGTGATTCTTGTATATTACATATATATATATATATTATATATATATATATATATATATATATATATATATATATATTTCAATTTTGTTTTTTTTATTTCTATTAGTTTTGTTGATTGTATATTTCTGTCATAACAAATATTACATTAAAATCACTAAAAACTATGTAATTGTTAGGGTTTTGGTTCATAAAGTAATAATAGAGTGCCATAAAACTTCTTTTCTTCTATTTTCCTAAGGAGCATAGACGTTGATAAAAAACTATTTAAGTTTAAAGTCCAAAAAAGTATTTCTGGAACAGAACTCCAACCACACCTAGAGTCTTTCCATGTAGTTACACTCCACGTCCAAAAATCCTTCTTTACGTAACATCTTATTAACATTAAGAAAAGGTTCACATCTCTTATATTGGCAAGAACAACACAAGCAGTATCCAGAACAGCCAAGAGGTCAGTCTCATCTAAAAACATCTTCTTGCGGATCTTTCTCACCGTTTCTTTCACGTCCACCTTCCAAAACCCAATAATAGCCACAACATAAGAATTTATCACATTGGATTAGGAGGGAACTGAATGTTCTTTTCTCATTTTCTTATAGCCTGCAAAAGAAGGCTTAGTCGAAATAGTCGTCATCCTCTCAAATATAGTCATTGAAGCATAAAGGTGAAAGTTCCCAATCCATATCATGTTTAAATCCTCCAAAACAATTTTCTGACCAATAACTTTTAGAAATATGACAAATGCAAGTCTAGGAGATTCTTTAAAAGCTTCCTTATGATATAAACATTAGCCACCAACCCATGTCTATCACATAATTGCCAAAAATCCTTAACTAAAATTGTTCATGGGAAATTAGTACCATAAACTTTTGTGGAAACTTCATCTAATTTATTGAAATTTTGGTTAAAATTCTTGGTTAATCGGTTGTGTTCTTTGTGTTTTTGGTGCATCTCCGATTCGATTTTAATTTTTTTCTAATGCTTCATTGGCAGTCTTTGGTCTCTTTCTCATTTCCCATGGCCTTGCTTTCATGCAGGTTTTTGGGTGAGAAATCGGCCGATGGCTATTATAGTATTATATCAGTCGGGTAGGGTTATTTTATTGCTTATTGAAGTATATTGAAGCATTTGTGTTTCTAATAATAATAGTGTCATCAACCAACTAAAACTAAATGTGAAACATATATTAGACACAAGGGTGTTCAAAATTGATGTATTGCATGTAATACTTGGTGTTCATATTTTTAAAGCAATAAAGATAAATATATAGGTTTATTAAATAGAATTTATGGTTCAACTCGTAAGGCAAGAAAATTACTGCTTTTTAACCAATGTGGTGAAAATAAATTAAGACCTAACTAGGAAAATTTTACTAGGTAGAACTCTACTTCTAATATGTTTGAAAGTTTGAAAGTATGTTATGAAATAATTTGGGAGAGAAAAAGATTGAATCACTCTAATGGACTCTAATTGTGACTTCAAGAATTATATAATTTTTTACAAGACTTTTAAAGAAGCAAAACGTTATTATTAAGTGTTTATGAACACCCATTTCAGGTATGATTCGATTCATTATATTTTAAGCTTTCAGTCTTGGGTGGCCACGTCGTGGTGGAGCTTCACCACGGTGTGGCGATGTTTTCATGATCGCGGGATTTAATGACCCGCCATGGCGTGGTAGTTGATTTTGGAGAAAATCCAAATCCTTAAGCTTTCAGCCCTATTTAAAGGATATTATGGCTAGGGTTTCATGATCATTCAACTTCCATTACCCTCTCAATATCAGAATCCCTAACCCTAGCCTCCCTTATTGAGTGTTGAGTTGTTTGTGGTGTCTTGTTGAATTTTGAAGGAAGAAGAAGAAGAAGAAGAAGGTGTTAGCCCAAAGATCAAGCAACAACTCCTCTCTATATTTGGAATCATTCTCTGGACCATTTGTAAGTCCTCAAGCATCTATCTTTGTGATTCTTGATGGGTTTTAGCCATAAGAACTTTCCTATGTGCGCATGCAAAACCCTAATGCTTGGATCTAGGCTTTCTAATTAAACATGCTTTGAATCCAAGACTTCTAATGACTAATTAGGTATAAAAAAATACAAAATCAGATCTAGAAGTTTACCTTTGAATCTCTTGTTTTGATCTTGTTGTCTTGGAGCTCTAGAGTCACAATTGTCACTCCTCTAATGGCTTACAAACACCAAATATCAATGAAGATGATTTGAGAGAGAGGAGAGGAGGAGGAAATCGGCCAGGGTTTCTTTCTTCTTAAGAGGTCCCGATTTCCCTATGCCATAGGGTCTATTTATACTTGTAGACTCCTTAAGGGTTTCACCTTAAACCCTAATTGGATAATCCTTTCCTTAAAGCAATCCAAATCCTTACCATAGATAAGTCATGGACGATTTTGAGCTATCCAAAGCTCTAGAATCCGTCCAATCCCTATCTCTTAAGGATTTACAGTCTAAAGTGTAACTATCAAACAATTGACAGTTTATACCCTCTTATTTAATTAATCTCTTTAAGTCACCAAATTAATACTAATTAATTTATGACTTATATTAATCAAATAACAATATTATTATTCCTTGTATTATTCTCATAATATATTAATAATATTTACTCTCTCATAATAAATCATCCTATCAAGTTGCTATGGTGAAGGCAACCCAAAATGACCATGCACAATCGGGTCAAATACTTGCCTAATATAGTTGCAGCCTTAGACACTATTCCAACAATTCTTTGGTTCTAGATCTAGTTTCTTAGCATATTTTGGTCCATAACTAATGTTTGGCTGGTTTTAAGTGATAAAGTTTACAACTTTATTAATCTCTTGAGTCTTATGAACAATATGAAATATTAAGGCTAGGACCCAATACAATATTTTATAACTTGGAAGAGGGATCCCGTAATCCAAGCTATAGAATATTTCAAGGTAGGCGAATGACGATTCACCAAATTTCACCATGAAAAACAAAATAAATTATTAGGTTTTATTTGGATTTGGAACTCCTAGATCTTTTAAGATTCATTGAACTTTTCAATGGCATGTTTCAATCACGATTGTACCCTCTCAAGTTTTGTGACTGGGATGCCGAGGATCACAAAACAAGGTGAGAATAACCATGCAAATATACTTGGTACCCTTAATATTTATCACTTAATCAATGTGTCGGTTAACCACACACGCTCCACCAATCCTATGATAAATATTAATTGTTACCCTTTGCCTACCTTGTTAAATCCAAGTTAGTGTGTCGGTTAACCACACAAGCTCCACTAACGACTTAAGCAAAGTGCAAAGTGTAATTTCATGGGTTAGCACCAAATTCATATTTTTCCTAAAGTAACTAAGATTGGGAATTTATAAAAGGTTTAGTTACTTTATATTTTTCATTATACTTATAATGAGATTGGACACCCATTAAACTGCCATTTTATAGGCAGTAACCTTAAACCCCCCTTATAGACCGGCTTCGTGAATGAGGCCTACTAACGGTAAGACTGACTTTGTTCTTACACACACACACACACACACACACACACACATATATATATATATATATATATATATATATATATATATATATATATAAACTTATAATACTATAAAGTATAAGGGTTGAATTTTAACTTTTAAAACTTTAGGGGTTTGGAATTAAAGTGTGTGTGAGACTTTACAAATTTCAAAACATGAGGGAAAGTTTTGAACTATTCAAAAACTTTTGATTTTCATAACTTATGAGTTTAATTAAGGTTTTAAAAACTTTAATGAAGAGACGCTTGAACATCCATAACTTGAGGACAAGTTATGGAGTTCATAAGACAAAAAGACTCTTCAATTGTGTAACCTATGAATTTTAATGGATCTTTGAAAGAAATGACTTCTGGTAATCCATAACTTGAGGACAAATTATGGAATCCATTAAAATACATTTAGATCAAGAATTAACTAACAAAAAATTTTGCAAATAATTCCTATGATCTACCAAAACTCTTAAGAGTATGAACAATCATATCAACAATTTCAAGAATTACATAAACACACATAAAACTTGAAATTTTGATAATTATCATTTATTTGGATGAGAATAAACATTACCATAACATCAAAATCAAGTTTTATGAACAAAAACACTTTGTGGTAATGATTCAAATCCAAAACACGCCAAAAAACTAAAAGAAAAATTCACTGAACAGTCACCACCTCGTGGTGAACTGGCAGATTCCAAAAACCAATTTTTCTTGCAAATAACATCAAGTATAATTGAAAACAAGCCTAGGCTCTGATACCACTGATAGGTTTTGAGCATTCTAACACTCCTATGGTGTACATACAAGCCTAAAAACCTTGGATCTATGTTTTCTTTATTATACATGTAAATATTTGATATTCCAAGGTTTTAACCGAACTAGCATAATATGAAGCAACTATACTACAAAAGTCTAGTTAGATAACATACCTTTTTTATGAAGCTTGCGGCCATGAACTTTAAGAGCTTAGCCCCAATAGTGTGGAAGCCTTAAGTGGAATCATAAATCACCAAAAACATCTTGGAAAACTTGAGAGAATAGTAACCACACTAGAAATTGGGCCACTCTTGTTTGCTCACATGCTAGTGCCATTTCATGTGCCAAATACCTCTTTATATAGTACGGAGGATTAGGGTTTCATCCATGTATACCCTAATACCCATGACCTTTCATTTCCATGGGATCCATGGGTTAAAAACTCCATTGACTATCCATGCAAGCATAGCCCAACCTAAATGAACTTGGCCCATAAGAGTCCATATTTAATTAGTTCCTTTTGATCACTAAATTAATTCTTGATCAATACTAATTAAATAATATGATTCCATATTAATATATTATAATATATTAGAACTTATAATATATTAATATAAATGATAAACATACTATTCTCAAAAGACTATCCATATAAATTGTTCCAGTGAAGTGCAACCCAAATGGACCATGCTACTCTCGGGTTGAATACATACCAAGAATAGTTATGGGCTTATACATCTAATCCAACATTTTGATCATCAATCGAGGGGCCAACAGGGTCGAGGCCGCTGCGACAAGTGCGGCAATATGCACAACAAAGTTTGAAGGATGGGTGGTTCAGGCTGCTATAAATGTTGTAAGACTGGTCACTATAGCAAGGATTATACTACCACCAACCAAAGTTCGGGTCTGATTTATTTCATTACAATCAGAGGGGCCACAATAAGGCTAATTGTCCTAGTTTGGCAGCATGATTGGTTGCAGCAGCCTCCCTAAAGACACTTCGAATTATGTATGACCATCAGGGTCAAACAAAGACTCTAATTGTGAAGAGTCGAGTTTTCCATGTGTCACATCCTCGGTAGATGCGGCGGAACACGTTGGGTTGTGTAACTAAGTTCATGGATCACAGGTAAACGGTATATATAGCACGAGTACAATAATAAGCAAAATAGCATTTGTGTTCCATCTTGATAAATACAAGGTTTTTACAGATAATAATAGTACATGAATTGCCTTAACAAATAGGCATTTAATACAACAACAAGTAAACTAGGTCACCTATAATCTAATCCGTCTTGAATGTCTGTTTAGTGATTTCCTAAGAATACATGTAGTTTTGAGGGTCAACACAAGGTTGGTGAGAGTTATAGGTGTTTTGCGAACATCATTAATACCTTTAAAAAGTCTCAAAAGTATTTTCTTTGTAAGTATAAAAATAGTTAAAATAACGTTTGCAAAGAGTCTTTGAAAGCCAAAATGTATGTTTGTGTAAGTAAATTCATACTTAAAACTGTGTTTGTAAAGAATCCTTAAATATACTTGAAAACCAAATTGTACAATTACATAAGTAATTCCATACTTAAAATAGTTTTGAAAGCAACAAAGCCCATGGTTTGTAGTGAGAGAGAGAGAGAGAGAGAGAGAGAGATTCCAGTTAATGTTTATAGTGAGTCATGTAACCGAGTTTTGTGACTAAATGTACCCATTACAATGTTTCATTGGACGTTGTAGTAACAATTGTAGACACTTATCACTCACTTCAATTGATCGGTCGGTGTTGTAGCTAGCAACCGCGGGTGGAGATGTCAACCCCGTATAGATCTATACATATGTATCTTGCTTTGAAGATTAACGATTATAGTAGTGTGGGTATGCTAAGTGTTTAGAACTAGCTAATGAATATAGTCTCACTAAAAAGCCCTTAACTAAAGTATGTGAATAGCTCTCAGCCCCAACTTAATTGTGGTTAAGTCACTAGCCATAATGAATTTCATTGTATAAAGTTTATAAAAGTCAAGTATGCTTGGTATGTATGTAAAAGTGTAATGTACTCGCTTTTATAAAGATGTATGTTCCAAAGTAATGAACATATGTACATATAGAAACTCTATGTATTTAAACATATAAATAAATGTGCATAGTAATAGCTTGAATCCTTGAAATACTAAAAAGTTTTATGACGTTTTTTTTTATTATATACAATGTCGCATAAAAATCATATATTTGTGTATCATGTAGAATTTATTGTGTGGATTAGTTATTTCACAATAAAATAACATAATACGTAAACGAAAAGCTTATACTGCTTTATTTGTAACAGTATGTTACATTGTTAAATAACATTTTTATATTTTCGCATTAAAGGATAATATGTTTGTATAATCAAAGTATATAGGTACATGTACCCCCCCCCCCCCCCCCCCCCCCCAGAAAATTAAAATTGTTAAAAAAGGCCCGTAAGCACTCACCCTTGAAGCATGAGTACGACTTGTACGGAATCGGTTTATTTTGGGAAGCTCGCCGTAAGAAACCGCAAAGCCACGTTTCTTGAACTTTGAAATACTTTCAGGACCGTTTCGTAATGAATTTACACTATTGTAACTTCACTAAACTATAGGGGCGGTTTGGTAATTTAATTAACCAAAGTGACTGATTTGGTTAAAATAAATCAAGGGAGGGACTGAAATGGTTCAAATGGAATTAATGTTTGAAAATTTGGGCTGATTTGGTTAAGAAATTCTAGTGAAGGGGCTGAAATGCTTATTTTAATTCAAACTTTGAAGATTTGGGATTTATTTTGTTAAGAAAAACTCATGGAGGGACTAGTTTTGTTTAAGGGCCTAAACTAACGGAAATTAGGGCTTTTAGGTCCCATCTTTCTGTTTGATCGGTCAAAGCCTCAAAGGGAACGAAAGATGAACAAATACGAAAGCAGATAGAATGCACGAACGAATCGTCGGCAGTCAAGAAGGAGGCACGAAGGCAGGGTTCCTTTTTGGTCCGATGTTTGTCGATCTATCGCAAGGAGGGGGTGTGAAGCATCTCCAATTCTTGTCCTCTTCTGATCGGGGATGGGAAGGACTCGATCGAAGCAGGGAAACAGACGAACAAGACTGCCGACGGTGGCTGACGATCGCGAGGGGGAGGATGGCATCTTCGGGGTCGAAGAGGCCGAAGAAAGAATGTGGGAAGAAGCAGCGAGGCTGCTCGTGATCTCGGTGGAAGCAGCGAGGGGCTGCTCAAGCAGTTTCTCGGCTGCTTGCTTCAGTCCCGATAGCGGGGTGCGAAGGGAAATGCAAGTGAGAGGGGCGAGGGGCGAGGCCAGAAGAGGGGGTCTAGTGGGAGGAAACTAACAGCAGTAGTAGTTCGAGTGGGGTGTTTGGCAGCGGAGCTCGTCGAGATGGAAGGCAAGATGCGACGGAGGCTGCTCCGGCAGTCTCCCTGTTGCTTCTGGTTTTCTTTTACTCTTTTTTTTTTTTTTTTTTTTTTTTTTTTTTTTTTTTTTTTTTTATAATTGTTATACTGAAATAATGGGACTTTGGTGTGTGTTTGGGTTTGATTTTTGACAGGAGAAAGAAGGAAGAAATCAGTGGGTGTTTGGCTTTGTTATGTTCGTCGTGAGGAAGCGGGGAAGGAAACGAGGCTGCTGCCTCTTGGCTTTCATAGGTACAATCCAACTTCTAGTAGCGTGTTTTCTTGGCTGAAATCTCATGAATGAATGTTTGGTTCTTTCATTTGACAGGGAAAGAAAAGGAAAAGGGGAGAGGAGCTGAAGAAGGTGACGAATTCAGGAGTGTGTGGGTTTGAATTTGATGTTTCATTTGTGGGTTTGATGTTTCATGAGTGTTTCATTTGGGTTTGACAGCTTCAATTGAGAAAGGAAACCGGTTTTGTCTAAAAAAAATGTTTACTTTGTGTGTGAGGTTTTGGTTAAGTTGAAATGTGAAAGAAAATAATAGGTTTTAATTTGTTTTCTTTTGCCCATAATTGTGTATATATATTTGGTATCTTTTGTATTTAATTTTGTATTTTGTATATGGTGTACATTGTATTTGATTTTGTATTTGAGTGTGTAATTGGTGTACTTTGTGTGAGACTTGTAAGCAAGCAATCCATTGATTTAATAAGTATGTATTTTGTATGTGTATTGTTGTATTGCTTAAATATTCATGTATTTGTGTATTGTTTTGATGTATTGTACTAGCCCATATCTGGCTGGTATAGTGTAGAGGAGAGTTGACCATTCTTGTACTTTGATACATATCTATACATTTTAAATACGTGTCTATGTAGTAATAAACTTAAAAGTTACAATTTATACATTTGATATATCTATGTAGACATTAATGTTTTAAATTATATAACTTTCATGTATATATAAATGCGTGTGTCTATAAATAAGTATGAGGCAAAAATTTATTATACTATTATTCTTTGGAATTCATGAATAGATTATGTATACAAACATATGTATAGGTCTCAAACCATTTAAAAACTAATTCTTTCGTACTTTTATAATTATTTTCTAATTTTCTCGATTTGTGTGCCTTTGATCTCGATAACAAATAATTTTTATGAAAAATGAAGAATAATGGTCTCGATTATAGGGATTCAAAAAACTCAGACGGATTAATTTTTCGAGTTGCAGAATTCTGGGAAATCGTGTTTAAAGATTCACGTTTAATTGGACCTGGAACGTCCGGTTTTTTCGACTTTTTCAAATATTTTTGTTAAAAATATTTCTAGTATGAAATCATACATACTTATAAAACTATCATTTTTTCTTGAATCTCATGCATTTGAAACCCCCTTTTTTAACTTCCTCAAATCACATTCATTTGAAACCCTATTTTTTAACTAATGCAACTCAAAAGTTTTTTTTAATTATGATTTAATACTCAAAAGTTTTATAACTTATATTATGTTTAATTAGCATTTAGTGAAAAGTTTACTATAAAAGGCCAATCTTTTGTGTCTTTTGTGTTATATAAAATCTTACGTGTAAGAATGATTTGAAAATATTGTGATTTAAAAGTTTTCATATAGTTGAAGCATTCACGATCTAAATATGATGATTTGAAGAAATGGGTTATGTCTCATCAATGGTAATTGTAATATGATTTTTTCTTTCAACCAAAACAAATGAAGCTTTTTATATTCTTTCTTTATATTCAGTTTCTCATTTAATCTTTATATGTGATTTGTGTGTATTACTCAATCTTGAATGTGACTCTTCAAACATCAATGTTTTGCTTGGAATATATTTCTGATTCTTCATTTTCAAGAAAAATATTTTGATTGCAGGTTATTGAAGAATTGTCATCAAGTTTCTATGGTTGAATGGTGTTAAATGAATAAAGAAGATTTATAAAATGGATATAGGTTTTTTTGCTTGAGAAAAGTTGACGAATGTTAGTTTTTTCTTTTGATTTAAATGTATGTTTATGTAACATCTTTATTTATATATTCAACCACCCAATGCTCTTATTTATTTGATTGTAGTTTTTCTATTTTGATTATGTCTATTTTATATTATTTTTTTGTTGGGTTATCCTAGACAACATATTTAAAAGACAATATTTAAACTATAACATAATTTTGAACATTTGATATGTAATTATGATAGACTTATCGTGATATGTTCTTCATATGAAAGAAATTTACCCATATTACTACCACAAGAATTACATATGACATTTATGAAAATATATATTATATGTGATTTGTTTAACATGTATATGCACCTATGTATGTTATGAATTTATAATTAAATATCTATATGTTTAATAATTGAAGGGATTAAAATAATACATCAAAACCAATTATTTAGACGAATATTATAATAATAATAATAATAATAATAATAATAATAATAATAATAATAATAATAATAATAATAAGAAATATAATAAATATACATTTTCATGTACCGTATTCATTTGAAAGTCACCTCAACTCAAGAGTTTTCTAATTTATTGTTGGGTGTATGGTGTTGCGTCTTGGGCTCGGCTCTTAGCCCTGTTTTTGTATCCGGATTGGGCCTGTCCATCCGTGATTTATTTGTTAGGGTTTGAGTATTTATAGATGCTTGCATGCATCTTAGTACGTAAGATTTTGGAGTTAATTTCATAACGTTTATTGTTCTTATCGATTGTAACCCTAAAAGCCTCTACAACGGAAGTTCTTTGTCGAGCTCTGCTGAGGCTTGAATCATTTGAATCATTAAGCATACTGTTGATTCCATCTCTTGTTTATTACTTTGTTTGAATCGTTTTGCCAAACCTGTGTAAGATCTAAACGATCTAAGAGATTAATATCTCATCTATTGGTATCAGAGCAGGAGGCTGTGTAATTCATACACATCTCTTCTGTTATAGAAGTGATTAGGGTTTATTCCGCATGCATTGATATTTATTGAGCCGTCACTCCATTATTGACATATCTCATTAATTATTAATTCTACCCTAATATTACGTATTACAAAGTCTGATCTTCTAACAGGTTAAACGATCAAGCATGGACGATTCTCAATCCAATCCAATCAACATTTCTAACAACATCGGATCAACAACCAAGATTCCAATCCTCTACACTCAAGATTATGAAGTGTGGACGCATCATTTTGAAGACTACGTTATTGGATCAGAGGACAACGGGTATCTTATATGGGAAGCAATCATAAATGGCCCATTTGCTCATTCAAAGACTTCAACAATCATTAAAACTCAGAAGGAGTACAATGATCTGTTGAAAGATGTGAATGACGTCGCTCAGGACGAAAAGGAGAAGTTTCAATGCAACATTAAGGCATTGAGACTAATCCGGTTTGCTCTTCAATCCGACACATTTCGTTTGGTGAGTTCATGTAGTACAGCGAAAGAAATCTGGGATAGGCTGAGAGAACTGTATTCGACAGATGAAGACCTGGAGCACTTGATTTAGACCCTTCTTCTCTCTGAATTTGGAGAGTTCAAGCAAAAGCCAGAGGAGCTAGTTACACAAACATTCGATTGGTTCAATCATCTTCTCAGTAAAATGATCAAACATGACATTGAAAGAAAGCTGATCGAACAGAAGGTTACTTTTCTAAATGGTCTAAGATCTGAATGGCGGGCGGTCGTATCAATAGTTAAAGCACATGAACAGTTTAAATCTTATTCACTGGCGAAACTAGTAGGAATTCTGAAATCCCAGGAAAAGACGATGTTGCAAGAAAAGAGTGTGGTCACAAACTTGGGATCTTTGGCCCTTCTGACTAAAAGTAAGAATGCAGTAGAAGACGAAGATCTGGACCTAGGGGACTATGATCTAACTTCAGAGGATTATGCAATGATGGTGTCCAATCCCAAAAGGTTCATCAAGAAGAAGTTCTCTACCAATAAGAACTGAAATTGGCAGGGAAGCTACAGTTCTGAAAAGGTGAAAGAGGAGTCGAAAACTGAAGAACCCAAGAAAGAGGCGAAGGTGGAAGCTGATTCTGCTGTCAGCTGTTACTACTGTGGAGGAAAGAATCATTATGCCAAAGATTGTGTTTTGAAGAAAATGACGGAAAAAGATGAGGAGAAAGATGAAGAATCAATTCTCCTGAAAAAGCTGGAGGAGATTAAAAGGAAGAAAGTTGCTACTAATCCCTCTATGAATGCTCTTATTGTGCAGGGTTCAGCAGATGATGATGAATTCGGGGGCGTTCAAGTTTGGTCAACCGAATCAGGGGATGATGAAATGAGAAAGCCTTCTCATGGAAAGGCTTATGTTGCGAAGAGTGATGACGTTAGTGGAAGATGTTTCATGGTGACGGATGTATCTCAGATGAGGGGATACAACACTGATGGTGGAAATGATGCAACCAAGGAACGAGAGGACGTATGCTTTACAACAAATCCTCTCAGTGTGCAGATCAATGAGCTTGACGAATTGATCAAGAAGGTACAATCCATTTTTATTTCGTTTAAAATTCCACAAGTATCATACGAAAAAGAATTAATAAACTTCAACTCAAGAATTTCGAGTCTAGATAGTAGTTTAACTCAAACACGGGTCACAAATTCTAATCTGACTGACCAAATGAGCAGGGTGTCATCCAAAAGTGAGGAGCAAAGGATGTGGATTGAGCAGAAGGAGTCGGAGCTAATTAAGTCTAGGGATGAAAACATTTATTTGCAAAGAGACAATTTGAAATTGTTAAAACAAATGAATGTTTTTTGTTTGATTGCTAAAAGACTTTATGCTAACATTACTCAACTGCATCTAAATTGTGAAATAGGGTAGAAGATACATCGCATGATTCTACCCTTCCTTGAGTTTAAGGAGGATGAAATCGATGCCGAAGCATACAACTGTGAAAGTGTTGTATCTTCCGATGATGTCAATCCCACTTATATGTATGGTCTGGATAAAATAGAATCTTTTATAAAGTCCAAAGACCATAAGGACATGCTTAAAAATCTTTTGGATGAAAACGATAAGCTGAAACTCAGGACCGAAACCATACAAAAATTCGACTCATTGAGTGCCAATTTAAGTTTAGAAAATAAAATTGATGTTGAAAACGCATCTAAACTTGATGAGGACGATGATATGAGTGAAATTTCTGTAGAGGTTGAAGTCGATTGTTCTGAGTTTGTCAAGAGCGAACCCGAAAACCACAAAAATCTAATTTCTGAAAATTATGTGGAATTCGCTCGTTTGTCCAAAAATAAGTCCCCAGCCCTTAAAGAAAAGGTTGTTGTGTATCAAAAGGTGAGAACCACACCGAATCAAGTGTATAAGGTCACAGGAGTAACCGAACATCAAACAGCCGAACTCACTGCCATAGTGAACGAAGATAACGCAGATGGTTGTGATGAGTTTTTCTGGTCAGCACCCATAGACAATGCAGATGAAACAGTTGGTCTGTCAGAGCGAACTTCATGGAAAACCAAAGGAAGATATGTGCCTGAACCGTTGAATAAGCCTACCAATTTTGACGTACCAAGTACAAGCGGCACAAAAGAAACTCCTGTAGAAGAAGTCACCTCCACAAGCGAAACCTCACCTATGAAGAGTGAACCTGTTGTTCAGAAGCCGAAACAGAAGGCGAATATTCACAGACAACCCAAACAGGTGAAAAATCAAAAGCAGCAGAGGAATCTAAGGTATAAGAAAAACCTCTCAGAGCGAAAACAATTTTGGCATTCCCAAAACCCTCACTACACTCACTTCGAGGGAAACTCCAAGGCCAAAGAAGGAGAAAAACAGAATAAAGGAAGCTTCAATCATATGGACCAAAAGAATCAAAAGAACACGTCTGGATCACAGAAAGAACAAGAAAAAGAGGACATGTTCGGTCCTGAAAGAAACAACTACCCAAAGTCTTGTTTTGGTCCTCCGAATAACAGTAGACAAAAACCAGGGTTTAGTCCATCCAACTTTTATAGCAGGAAACCCAGTGTTGGTTCAGAGACCCACAACAACCCAAAAGTCGGTTTCGGTGCTTCCTCAAACAAGAACCGAAGGTCAAGGTTCGGTCCCTCAAATGATTACAACGGAAAGGGTCATTTCAAATCTGAAAACAGGAGAGATTCCAACTCTAATTCTTCTCATTCTCCTTCTTCATCTAAATCTAATTCTTGTCCCTCACGATGCTCTCAATTGTCAAAGGATTTGAAAGGAAAGACTAAAATTTCCTCAGCAAAAGAAGACCGAAAGCAAGCTAGTAACAAAATCCCTGAACCTAACTCCAATAAAATCAAAGTGTTCACAATTAAGAGGAAAGATGAAACAAAATTAATAAAACAAACATATCTTGTTGATATCTCTCTTACTATTCCCGTTCCTGTGAAAGGCTCACGTGGACCCAAGAAACTTTGGGTTCCTAAATCTGCTTAATTTTTGCAGGTTATCAGTGACGAGCAGTTCGACGAAGAATGGTACATTGACAGTGGCTGCTCACGTCACATGACAGGAATGAAGGAAGAGCTAAGGGAGTTTCAATCTCTTCTAGATGGTGGCAATGTCAAGTTCGGTAACAAATCCTTTGGAACGATAAAGGGTTATAGGATGATAACCAATGGAGACTTCACAATACGAAAGGTGGCGTACGTAGAAGGGTTGCAGCATAATCTCATCAGTGTATCTCAACTGGTTGGAGGTACTGGTCTTAAAGTTTCATTTGATGATGAAGTTTCAGAAATCATAGAGAAGAAATCTAAAAGGGTTATTCTCAAGTCAAAACGAAAAGGCGAGATGTTTCCATTAAATCTCAACCCAATCAAAGGGAATCCTGCCATCTATCTTCTGTCCAAAGCTCATTCAGACGAAAGTTGGTTATGACACCGAAGGCTCTCACACCTCAACTTCAAAGACATCAATAAGCTCGTCATCGGTGATCATGTTCGAGATCTTCCATTGCTCAAGTTTGATCGAGAACACTTATGTGCTGCTTGTGAAATGGGGAAACAAAGTCGCAAAAGTCACCCAACCATTATAAATACCAAAGTTGTTGAACCACTTGAGTTACTTCACATCGACCTATGTGGTCCATCATCCATCGAGAGCATTGGCGGTAATAAGTATATACTTGTTATTGTTGATGATTTCTCACATTTTACATGGGTGTTCTTTCTAAAGCATAAATCAGAGGCAACTCCCAAGTTGAAACTCTTTATCAAGCAGGTCGAAGTGAAATTGAGAAAAGTCGTTCGAAACGTCAGGAGTGATAATGGATTAGAATTCAAGAATAAAGAATTCGAAGACTTCTTGGAAGAAAAGGGCACAAGTCACAATTTCTCAGCCCCATATACTCCTCAACAGAACGGGATTGTCGAAAGGCGAAACAGATCTCTGTGTGAGGCAGCCCGAACCATGCTGAGTTTCGCCTCACTACCACTGTACTTCTGGGCAGACGCCATTGCTGCAGCATATTTTACTCAAAATAGGAGTTTTCTCAACAAACGTTTCTCTGTCACCCCCTATGAAATTCTTAACAGTAGAAAGCCGAATGTCAAGTTCTTTCATGTGTTCAGCTCAAGGTGCTTTATTTTCAATTCTAAAGAACATCGCAACAAATTTGATGTCAAAGCAGACGAAGGCATTTTTCTGGGATACTCTCTTACTTCAAAGGCGTACAGGGTTCTGAATAAACGTTCCAAACGTATTGAAGAAACCTATTATGTAACATTCGATGATACCTATGTCAAGAAGTTGCAGTCCATTGACGGCAAAATGGGAGAGATCTTTTCTCAATCTGGTCAAGTCACAGCCACTGTCGCTAATTTGTTTGATCAATTCATGGATTTGTTTGATGAACCAGAGAAAGCTATTCACTTTGAAGCCCAAGCAGCAGACAACAAGGTGGATCATCTTAAGAAGATTGCCGAAGACTCCGCCAAACAGATGGATGAAAAAGAACCAGTTCGAAGCGAACCTCCTCAGAGCAATACTTCAGTTGAGGGGGAGAAACATCTCTCTTCAGAACGACAGGATTCACATATCTAGGGGGAGAGTCCATCATTTTCAATCGATGATAATACTCATGACCAAAGGGAAACTCCAATCTTTGAAGGAACCGAAAGCCCTCCCAGATCCGACAGTCCGGTTGCACCTAAAAATCCTGTAGCAACCGAAAGTCCAAAATCAACCGAAAGTCCTGTAGCAACCGAAAGTTCAAAATCAACCGAAAGTCCAGTAGCAACCGAAAGTCCGGAATCGCCTAAAAGCCCAGTAGCAGAAGAATTTTTTGGTTCACCGCCAAATGATTCGTCATCTATCGAGGGGGAGAATTCCATTTTGCTTTATGATGATGATATTCTATCTGAGTTGGAAGAAGAGGTAAATGCTGAATTGGATCCCACTTATGATCCAAATTATCCTCCTCTCATCAAATGGACCAGAGATCACCTTGTGTCTCAAATCATGGGTGATGCATCTGAAAAGGTTCTGACTCGATCACAACTGAAGGCGAAGCAAACTGCTTTATTCTCGAATTTAGAATTCTGTATGTTTAACTCTTTTGTTTCAAAAATAGAGCCAAAAACCGTCAATACTGCTCTCGATCACTCTGATTGGGTTCAAGCAATGCAAGATGAACTCAATGAGTTCGAAAGAAATAAGGTGTGGAGACTTATTCCAACATCAAAAGATGCCTCGGTTGTTGGTCTCAAATGGGTGTTCAGAAACAAAATGGACAAGGAGGGAAATGTAATCAGGAACAAGGCACGGTTAGTAGTAAAGGGCTATTTCCAGGAAGAAGGAATCGATTATGAAGAGACATTCGCTCCAGTTGCGAGGCTGGAATCTGTTCGAATATTTCTGGCCTATGCTGCATACAAGAACTTTGAAGTCTACCAAATGGATGTGAAGTGTGCCTTTCTAAATGGGGAACTTGAAGAAACCGTATACGTGGAACAACCTCCTGGTTTTATAAATGAAAAGCATTCTAATCACTGCTATATCTTGGATAAGGCAGTTTATGGTTTGAAACAAGCTCCTAGGGTATGGTATGAAACTTTAACTAAATTTTTAAAGATGTCTAAATTCAAACAAGGTTCGGTTGACCCAACCTTCTTTCGTAAAAAGGAAGGTAACCACCTTATGATCGTTCAAATCTATGTCGATGATATCATCTTCGGCTCAACGAATCCTAGCCTAACAGTTGAATTCAGGAAGTTGATGGAGACAAAATTTGAAATGAGCTCAATGGGTCCAATTAACTTTTTCCTTGGTTTAAATATCAGACAGACACCCGAAGGCATCTTTATCAACCAGGAAGCATACACAAAGACTCTTCTTACTAAATTTGGCATGTTGGGAGAATCAAAAGTCAAAGTCCCCATGGCGTTCGGCACCAAGCTCACACCTTCTTTAGAAAAACCGGCAGTCGACCTCACTTTATATCGACAAATGATTGGTTCCTTGATGTATCTCACAGCTAGCAGGCCCGATATAATGTTTTCAGTATGCTATGGTGCCAGGTTTCAAGCAAATCCTCGTGAACCACACATGCTAGCTATAAAGAATATATTCAGGTATTTGAAGCGAACCACCTCTCTCGGTCTCTGGTATCCCTCAAACTCAGGTTTCTTTGTTCAAGCCTACTCAGATGCAGATTTAGGAGGATGTGGTCTAGATCAAAAAAGCACTACAGGAGGCTGCCAATTCCTAGACGGGAAGTTGGTTAGCTGGCAATCAAAGAAACAAACATGTGTTTCTCTGTCTACAGCCGAAGCAGAGTACATTGCAGCTGCCTCCTGTACATCTCAAGTGATTTGGATCCAAAGCCAGCTCCGTGATTATGGACTCAATATGAAAAAGATCCCACTATATTGCGATTCAGAAAGTACAATTAGGATCTGTCATAACCCAGTGCAACACTCCAAGACCAAGCATATAGCACTGAGGTATCACTTTATTAAGGATCACGTGGAAGATGGAAACGTTGAAATTCACTTTGTTCGAACCACTGATCAACTGGCCGATATCTTCACCAAAGCCCTACCTGAAGCTAGTTTCAATTAAATACTTCAAGGTCTAGGCATGATGGAATCGGAGTCAATTCCAAAAACACCATCTTAAAACTAAAAGTTAGAAGCAAAATGAACCGAACGCTCGGTCTATTTCGGGTTCGGTTCACATGGGAACCGAAATGAACCGAACGCTCGGTCTATTTCGGGTTCGGTCCCATTGCACTTTTTTTCGCTCAATCTAAAAAAGGTATTATCTATTGTTGTATATTTATGTACAGTTGTTTTCCAAAAATCCAAAAATATTTTTTTGAACCGAAATGAATCGAGCGTTCGGTCCATTGCGGGTTCGGTTCAAAAAAAATTTCTCTTCCTTTTGGTTTGGTTTTTCTCTTTACAAAAATATCAAATCTCCAAAAATATTTTCTTTCTTCAGTTTCTATCTTTTTTTTTATCATTCCTTGACTATCGATGGGGCAGATACCATTCTCACACTTTTTACTAGTTAAGCGTCCCTAGAAGCATGCTGCTGTATGTGTCCAAAGCCTCATCCGATTCTGAATAATAGCCTTACTGACTTGGTATATACAAACCTTGTCTTCCCAATTAGGCTTTTATATTTATTCTAATCATGAGCTACTTTACTCTCTTCTCACATGAGATAAGAGTTTTCTGCTTTGTCACAATTTTTTTAGCAGAGGTACTTTGGTTTCTTTTCACCACCTTAATATTTTTCTCCATCATATTTTGATCCCATATAGTAACCCTTGAGACTCTCAGAAATAACCACTGAGGTTTATGGTTACACAATCTCTATGTTTATGATCTTAGCCTCGTGTCACTACGTGCTAAGTGAAACCCTAAATTCAATACCTACCATGAATTGACGGTAAACCATTACATTTGTAGTTGTATCATGAAATCTCTTTCTTTTGTGTGATTCTTATGAAATTGTTACTCACCATGACATTTCTTCCCATAGAATCCAGTTTTAGTATTTTGAGATTTCACAAACAAACATTTCCAACAAGTCACCACAAATACATCCCAACCTACTTGTTCAACAGACCACATCGGTCTCACAAGTACTTCGTTTGGTTTCGGTCTTATGTCAAGGTCCGGGATTCAAAACTGAAGCGAAAGCCACCCTTTTAAGCCTTATCAAAAGATGCCTTTCAACACTTCTTATCAAGTGTTTGATCGTAATTCAACGGGAATCCATACAGACACTTTAAAGTCTCTCTTGACTTTAAAGGAAGAGATTCGTGCCCGGGATCCACTGTTTTATGTATACATTGACATCACATATTACCTCATGGATATTGTTTTCTCTCTTTATCTTTTGACACTCTATGCACGAACATATTTTGATTTTCCAAAAGTCTGGTTCGGTTTGATACATGCTATTTACTCTTGTATAGCTTTGGGTCTCAAAGAAATTCTTAATCAAAGACTGACGTGGCTCTTCTAATATCTTTGATTCTATCTCATGATGACAGCTATGTTAAACGATATGATGATGACTCAGCCGGAAGGTCAACAGTTCAAAAGGTGATAATGATGAAAAGGCGCGTTTGACGGAACAGTATTTCTCTCTCATGCGTAATCATCAGGGTTGCTAACAGTCACAAATCAGTCAATTCTGGAAAAGTTTCACATTTCGAGAGGATTTGGGGGCTGATTCTTCTCTCTCCTCTACCCGGTATAAAGGGATCATTCCAAAATCTCTTTACCACTTTACAGCAATCCAAAATCAGAGAGTAATCTAAGGCGATTTATCCTTTACTGTTCATCTTCTTCAATCCAGTATTCAACAATGGCGGATTCTTCGTCTGTTCATGAAACTTCTTCTCGCACCCACATTCAGCCTATTCGACCTCAACAAAGCCTGGTGATTGACCTAAACCCTCTTCTCTACGATCATTACATGTATCCCATCGTGGAGTGTCTCAAATACTCTCCACTGGTTCTCGCCTTGTCGAAGGTGGAAATCGTACCCATGGAGCGTCTTTCCCAGGTATTCTCCACTGCTCATTATGACAAATCAGTGGATAGAATCTACTTCGACATTCTTTCCAACAAGACCTCCATATCCAAGCAACGTTTTTGCTGGCTTCTAGGGTTTGAACCTGATGAATCAAGGGTTAACCCTGACTCAATCTCTGTGGGACAATTATTCTCAATGTTCTACGACATGGGCTACACAGAAATTCTCACTACAGTAACGAAGTTTAAAAATTCGTGTCTTCCTCCTCAATGGAACGGCTTCTTCACCCTTCTATTCAAGGGATTATCTGAGAGAAGTGCTTGTTCTGATGGGGCCAGTAAATTGTTCATGACCATTCTCTACGGGTTGTACAATAGGATCAACCTAGATTATGGCTCGGCTCTCTAGCAGCAGCTAATTCAAAGCCTTGCCTCCTCATCTCGTCATACTGAAGTATCCTATGCCAGATTTTGGACGCTTATCACCAAATGGGTAATGGACAAACTTCATGTTCCAATTGTAGCTGATTCCCCCCTCTCCTCGATCAGTGTCTTCCACACCACCAAGATAATTGTCACTGATCCCACCAAGTTCTCTTTCATTGGATCCATTCCGGAGTCTATGTACGCCGGTGTGTCAAAGGCGAGCATTATCATGAAGACCTACAAGGAATTTCGTCCTTCGGGTCCAAGGGAGCTGACTGTAGAGATGGTTCAATCCATCAATGACGCAGATAAACCACCTGCCAGGGGAAAGAAACCAGATAAAGGGAAACTTAAGAAACAGGCTCAAGGGGCAAAGGGTCCTTCTCCTAAGAAGCGGAAACCCTCAAAGACAGATCAATCCCCCCCACCGAAACGGAAGAAAAACCAGCCAAGGAGGAAACTAATTCTCGCTTCTTCCTCAAGCGATTCAGAGGCTAACAAGTCTGACTCAGAGGAATCAGCTTGAGGTGATACTCCTCCCTATCCGCCTTCACATGAGGTACCAGTTTCATCCAAACCTATTTCTCCTCCTCCTACCACCATACCTGATTCCATTCCCCCATAACCACCACTATTTCCATTCCCCCATAACTTCTTCTATCCCTATACCACCCACTTCTATTCCTATACCACCACCCATTTTCACTGAAGCCACCAAAACAACTATCAGTGAGGTTCGAACCAACGTATCTAATATGCGGGATCGAACTTCAGCACCCGAAACCACCTTTACCATAGAGCCATCTTCTACACCTGAACCTACCCCTACCACTGAACCTCCCACTTCACCCTTATCTTCTAATCCCTCATCAGAAACCGAGACATTTTTGGGTGGGGAGAATATGACCTTTGATTCCACATACTACAGCCCTTACCGGATCCAAAGTGATGATGATGATGTTGCTCCTGTCACCAGAAAGCACATCAAAGAACATCATGAGAAAATTGACAATCTCATCGCTTCTTCCTCTTCCTCTCGGTCCCACGTGACAGAGGTTGCTATTCAGAAAATGGTGGATGAATTCACCAACAAACACGAAGCCTCCATCACCTCTGCCACTTCTACCATTCATGCATCCTCAAAGGAATGCACTGCTGCGACCGAAAAAGTCGAAAAACTATTCAAAGATGCTAACATTTTTCTGGAGTCTTTGCAGAGGGCTGTCGAAACCAATGCAGAGAAGGTTAATTCTGCAATTACGAAGCTGACCACTTTGTTTGCCACTGAACAACATAACTTTGCTAGTCTTCGACAGACTCTTGAAGCAGACCATAAAACCTTCCAGTCCAGCATTGACGAGCGTCTCTCCAAACTACAACAGGATCTGGCCACAGAAAATTCTGTGATGGATGCCCTTGCTCGCAAAACCTCTGCGCTTATAGCCAAGAACCTTCTTCTTTCTCAATCAAGGAAGGAGGTTGATACTCTTCTGTCAGAGCGAGCAATGATTAAGAGTTGTGTTTCGGATGTCCACAACGCCGTTACAAACATCCTTGAAGCGCATGACCCGATTCTCAACTACTCGGTGAGGCGAACCCTGCATGAGAAGCTGACTCCTACGCTTGCCATACTCAGCCAAATTGAGGGGCTTCCTGAGCCTGTGGCCTATCCAAAACAAAGGGGAGAAGACTGCTCAAAGGGAAATGATCAATCTCAACCTCCTCCGGTTTCCACTGCTCAAACCAAAGCAACCGAACCACCAACTGGTCATGCATCAGGTTCGGGTGCTAAAGATAAAGGCAAAAAGGTTACTGGTGATAGTGATGAAGATGAAGATAAAGAAACGATTGCAGAGATCTTGAAGAAACAGGCCAGGGACAATGAACTGAATCTGAATGCTCGGGTTGCTAGAGTGGCCGAGGCGAATGAAAGGAGGATGAAGGAGGCTCATGATCTCCTTGAAAGTCGAAAAACTATGTTCCCTCCCTGGACTCTTGAAAAGCTTATCAAAGAAGCAATCGAGTCTCCAAGTATCCTCTGGCTAGAACCTGTGATCTCATTGGATCGAGATAACTCTGTCGACTCACAGTTTGACATGCCCCTGACCAGAAAGGCCTTCATCTTTCATGCCTTCGACCACATTGCTGAAGTTCCTTATCTGCACCCGAAGGTTGACAGGGAGTTGATTGATTTCTACTTGAGGTATGCTCAGCCTCAGTATAAAACAAGGAGTGCACAGAAAATCATCAACGTCCGGGTTCTCAAACCTGCAAAAGAGGGCAACTTTATCAATGTTCGATTCAAAATCTTGAGGGGATCAGAGAAAACCGAACATGCCATTTCTCTTGCTGATCTTCCCAACTTAAATCCTCATGATTGGATCATTCTGCACAATATCCTCCTCACCAATGAAAAGGAATATGAGCCGATCATAGATCACTTAATAAGGATGTTGGGCTGCTATGTCATGGAGGTTGCCAAGCTGGATCAAGAAATCGCAAGTGTCCTCAGGAAGAAGCCTACCGTCGCCCCAGTCGGTTCTGCAAGTGATTTGAACAAAATGCAGATAGGGAGGATTGACTCGAAGCGAAACTCGGTCATGTTCACAAGAGGAGATGGCCAGAAGTGTTTGTTTACCTCAGTAGATAAACATCTCTACTCTACAGCTTGTCTGGAGCATGTTCTGGGGATCATCCATCGATGCAGGCAAAACTCTGACAGTGACAAAAAATACTTCAACGATATGATCCAGTGGTATATTCGGTTCAGGGTAACTCTTCTCGCCATCATTCCTTGCTTATTCAAGGTTACAAAGAAGGCTGATGCTGCCGGGTCTAGTAAGCCGAAGTAGAGTCTCGCCCCATTTGACGCAAAGGGGGAGATTGTTGGGTGTATGGTGTTGCGTCTTGGGCTCGGCTCTTAGCCCTGTTTTGTATCCGGATTGGGCATGTCCATCCGTGATTTATTTGTTAGGGTTTGAGAATTTATAGATGCTTGCATGCATCTTAGTACGTAAGATTTTGGAGTTAATTTCATAACGTTTATTGTTCTTATCGATTGTAACCCTAAAAGCCTCTACAACAGAAGTTCTTTGTCGAGCTCTGTTGAGGCTTGAATCATTTGAATCATTAAGCATACTGTTGATTCCATCTCTTGTTTATTACTCTGTTCGAATTGTTTTGCCAAACCTGTGTAAGATCTAAACGATCTAAGAGATTAATATCTCATCTTTTATGATTATTTATTAGTTACAACTTAAGAGTTTTTAACTTATGATTATTAATTAGTAATCCCTAATAACTTTTTATTTTCCTTTCTTTTATAAGGTTGTAAAGTTTTGCTCATTAAAAACATTAATGTAATTGAAGAGATTTGTGATTTAAATATGAAGAGTTAATATAAATGTTATAATAGATGTTTTAGTGTTTTTATGTTATTAAAAGTTATAGTGTTTATTTTTTGTATTTTTTATTATTCGTTGTATATATATCTTTTTTAATACAAATGTTACAATAGATGTTTTTCTATTTTTATGTTATCAAAAGTTGCAGTTCATATTTTTTGTTCATACGTTTTGTTACCCGTTATATTATCATTGATTTGATATATAATTTACATAATTTTAAATGGTTTATAAAATTATCAAATAATTGTATATATCACAATGACTTAAAAGTTAAACTATAACTTTTAATAAAACTAATATGTTAACTATATAACTTTATTCGCGCGCAACACGCGTGGATTCGCCTAGTTAAATAATAGACTATGACCTGAGTCCAAAAGTGTTCTCTGAATTCTCTTATGGGGTGTGCAAGTCTCTCAACTGATAGAAATGGTTTTAGCACTTTTAAGAAATTTAGTATTATACTGGTTTGGATTCTTAAAATGGGCGTATCTTTTGAATACGAACTCCATTTTGGATGTTCTTTATATTTTCAGAAACAAGGAAACATGTACTGTGAGACTAGAGTGTTTGTTTTGCTCTCAACATCTTAATACGAAATTTAAAATTTTCAGACGCATTATCTAGGGTTGTAGTTTCAGTTGTTTGATTCGTTTGCCAATTAACACATTTTGAAGTAAAATACCATCTGCTATATTATAATAGTTGAAATGAACTCATTAATTTACAAAAGATACACTAAAACTCGATGAGTTAAATTACGAAGAGATTTACTGTGAATTGATCGTCCACAGTCTTTGAACTAAATTTCGAGATGTCACACCAGCTGACAGCTGAGGAGGCTTGTGTAGCACCAGATGTAGTTACTGGTATGCGTCTCCTCCTTATCTCATTTATTGTTTCATTGTTTATGCTTAATGTGTATATAACTATTTATGGATGTCCTTGGTGAACGGTGTTTTGGCTTTGGTTCTTTTCGATTCCGGAGCCACCAAGTAAAAACACAAATCCCATTTTTCTTATTCCTCTATTATCGCCCATGTTCTTCACTGTGCAGTATTTCTTCCCGGTTTGTTCGCTTTTTTTTGCAACAAGGTAGTATCAGGTTGATACCACCTTACACTTGGTATCAGAGCTCGGAAGAACACATAAGAGATCCGACTAACCGATCTTTCACAACCCCACCATGGAAGGACCAAAGATGCATTATCCCATCTTGACTAGAACTAACTATGCTGCATGGGCAATTAAGATGAAGGTGTTCATGCAAGAAATGGAGGTTTGGGATGCGATTAAACCAAAGAAACCCGAGAATGCAGTTGGTTTCAAGAAGGATAAGATGGCTATGGCAGCGATTTACCAAGCCATCGTGGAAGAAATGCTTTTATCGATAACAGAGAAGCAAACGGCAAAATAGGTGTAGGAAACACTCAAGACTATATATATGGGTGCAGATCGAGTTCGAACAGCAAAATTTCAGTCACTAAAGGATTAATTCAAGATTCCTAATATGAAAGAGCCCAAGACGGTTGATGATTTTTCAGCAAAAATCAGCAACATCATGAGTCACATCCGGGCGTTAGGTGATACCATGGACGAAGTGTATGTGGTCAAGAATATTCTACGAGGCGTGCCCTACAAATTTGCTCAAATTGCATCAACAATTGAACAATTTGCTGATTTTGATACGAAGGCAGTTGAAGAAGTCGTTGGAAGACTCAAAGTACACAAAGTGCGTATTCAAGTACATCAAGAAGTAGACGAAAATAAACTGCTCTTAACCCATGAAGAATGGTCAGAAAGAAACAAGAAGAAATCAAACGAGCAAGAATCAAAGAAAAAACAACAAGGTAATTCAAACAATCGTGAGGGACGAGGAAGAGACCTTGGAAGAGGTAATTGGAACAATTCTGGTCGTGGAAGAGGTAATTGGAACAACTCAGGTCGTGGAAGAGGTGGTAATCACTAGAATAGAGAAAGTCATGAGCAAAACCAAACTCAAAACTATGACTAAAGCAAGATACAATGCTATAATTGCCAATAATACGGGCATTATGCTTCCGAATGCAAAAACCCACGAAGAGAAAGGATTTAAGAAGCTAATCTAACCCAAGAGCTTAATGATGTCGAACCAGCCCTGTTACTTGTAGCCGTAAACAATGAACATGTTAAAGATGAAGTCATGCTAAATGAAGAAAAAGTAAACCCAACCCTAAAAAAGGAAGAAGTATCATGCCAATCAAAAGATGATGCCTTGACAATAGAGCCAACAACCACATGATGGGTGAAAGAGGTAAATTTCGAAAACTTGATACCTCAATTAAAGGCTTTGTCCAATTTGGGGATGGGTCTACAATTCGAATAGAAGGAAGGGGTTCAATCGTTTTGAAATGCAAGAATGGAGAACATCGAGAACTCAAGGAAGTATATTGTATACAAAGACTTTACAACAATATTATTAGTTTGGGGCAATTGGCTCAAAATGGTAACATAATCGTTATGCATGGTACTTACCTATGGGTTTACGATGCAAAGGGAAGATCATTGATGAAAGTCATGCAATCCAAGAATCGCCTCTACAAAATCATTCTTGAATTAGAAGAAACCATGTGCCTACTTAGTGAAACGATAGAACTGTTGGATTAGTGTCTAAGCACAAAACTATATTTGGTATCTACTTGACCCGGTTGTGCATGGTCCTTTTGGGTTGCCTTCTCCAAAGCAACTTGACAATGTAATTTAACTAGAGAGAGAGAATATTGTGGTTTATTAATATATTATAAGAATAATATATTAAAGGAGAAATCATATTTATTTAATTAGTATTTGTCATAAATTAATTAGGAATTAATTTGGTGACTAAGATAGATTAATTAAATAAAGGGGTATAAACTGTCAAATGTATGATAGTTGAATTGTGATGGGTGATGTCTGTGTTATTGTGGGCATGGACTGGTTGAGCAGATTCGGTGCGGTTATCGACTGCGAGCGACAGCTGGTGACCATACGAGACCCTAGTGGGGGAGTTCTTACGGTGTACGGCGAGGGTACACGTTCTGGTTCAGCGTTTTGTTCGGCCGCTAGGGTGAGGCAGTGTCTACAGCAGGGCTGTAAGGGTTTTGTGGCGTATGTGATGGATATGCGGGTGGATTCCGAGAGGCCGAGGTCAGTTGAGGAGGCTCCGATAGTGCGTGAGTTCCCGGATGTATTTCCGGAGGAGTTGCTGGGTGTGCCTCCTGTGAGGCAAGTGGAGTTCAATATCGATTTGGTTCCGGGGGTCGCGCCTATCGCCAAGGTGCCTTATCGCCTTGCACCTCCAGAGATGCAAGAGTTATCCTTGCAGCTTCAGGAGCTGCTGGGAAAAGGGTTTATTCGGTCGAGCAGCTCGCCGTGCGGAGCGCCTATCCTGTTTGTCAAGAAGAAGGATGGTTCACACCGGATGTGCATTGATTACCGAGAGTTGAACAAGCTGACGGTCAAGAACCGTTACCCGTTGCCGAGGATCGACGATTTGTTCGATCAATTATAGGGAGCGTCTTGGTTCTCCAAGATCGATTTGAGGTCTGGATATCATCAGGTGAGGGTGCGAGATGAGGACATCCAGAAGACAGCGTTCAGGACGCGTTATGGGCATTACGAGTTTGTGGTGATGCCTTTCGGGCTCACCAATGCCCCGACAGTGTTCATGGATCTCATGAACCGAGTGTGCAGGCCGATGCTGGATCGGTCGGTGATTGTACTTATCGACGACATTTTGGTATATTCGAGATCTAGAGAGCAGCATGAGGAGCATTTGAGGGAGATCCTCGGAGTTCTGAGATCGGAGAGGCTTTATGCCAAATTCTCCAAGTGTGATTTCTGGTTGCGAGAGGTCCAGTTCCTGGGTCATCTCGTTAACCAGAAAGGGATATTGGTTGACCCGGCCAAAGTTGAGGTGGTGATGAGTTGGGAGGTGCCGAGGTCACCCTCCGAGATCAGGAGTTTCCTAGGGTTGGCAGGTTATTATCGGAGATTTATCAAGGATTTCTCTAAGATCGCAGTGCCACTCACCAGGTTGACCCGGAAGGGTGTCGTTTTTTCATGGGGCCCCGAGCAGCAGGCCTCCTTTGAGACGCTTCGCCAAAGGTTATGCGAAGCCCCAGTGTTAGCCCTCCCGGAGGGGATGGAGGACTTTGTGGTATACTGTGATGCACCGATCTTGGGGTTGGGAGCGGTGCTGATGCAGAGAGGGTATGTGATAGCATACGCATCGAGGCAGATGAAACCTCATGAGACGAGGTATCCCACCCATGATCTAGAGTTGGGGGCAGTAGTGTTCTCCCTCAAGATTTGGCGTCACTCTCTGTATGGGGTTCGGTGTACGATATAAACGGACCATAAGATCCCGAAGTATTTGATGGATCAGCCCAACCTAAATATGCGGCAGAGGAGGTGGTTGGATGTGGTCAAGGATTATGATTAAGAGATTCTGTACCATCCGGGCAAGGCTAATGTGGTAGCCGACGCCCTGAGTTGCAGGGCGGAGAGCGCCCCATTGCGAGGTGTATGTTTGCGATTGACCGTGATGGATCCGGTGTTGGACACCATTCATGGAGCACAGGCTGAGACCGTGAGATCGGAGAACCAGAAGAAAGAACGAGTTTTTGGGTTGGTATCGGAGTTCGTTACTGATGGTCGGGGGCTTATGACTTTTTAGGGGCGTATATGTGTACCGTTTGTGGGAGGGGCGCGTACCATTTTGATGGAAGAGGCTCATCGGTCGAAATTCTCGATCCATCCTGGGGCCACTAAGATGTATTTGGACCTGAGGAGGGAGTATTGGTGGCCCTGTATGAAGAGGGATGTTGTGTGGTTTGTTGAGAGGTGCTTAACCTACCGTAGGGTTAAGGCCGAGCACCAGAGACCGCATGGTAAGTTGCAGCCGTTGGAGGTTCCCGAATGGAAGTGGGAACAAATTACCATGGATTTTATCACCAAGTTGCCAAGGACTGCTAGGGGAGTCGATGCAATTTGGGTGATTGTGGACAGGTTAACAAAGAGTGCCCACTTCCTTGCTATTAGTGAGAGCTCCTCCTCAGAGAAATTAGCAGAGATGTATGTAAGGGAAGTGGTATCTCGGCATGGGGTGCCGATCTCAATTGTCTCAGAACGGGATGTACGTTTCACTTCCAGATTCTGGAAGAAGTTTCACGAGGAGTTGGGTACTAGGCTGCATTTTAGTACCGCATATCACCCCCAGACAGACGGACAAAGTGAGCGGACGATTCAGACGCTCGAGGACATGCTCCGGGTATGTGTGTTGGATTTCGGGGGGAGTTGGGATACGTACTTGCCCTTGGCAGAGTTTTCCTACAACAACAGCCATCATTCGAGCATTGGTATGCCGCCCTTTGAGCTATTGTATGGGAGGAGGTGTCAGACCCCCATTTGCTGGGGAGAGGTCGGACAACGTGTGATGGGCAGTGCAAAGATCGTACTTCAGACGACAGAGCAGATCCAGCAGGTCAGACAGAGGTTGTTGACCGCTCAGAGTTGTCAGAAGAGTTATGCGGACAGACGCCGGTCCGAGCTTGAGTTTCAGGTCGGCGACTTTATGCTCCTGAAGGTCTCTCCTTGGAAAGGAGTGATTCGATTCAGGAAGAGGGGCAAGTTGGGGCCCCGATATATTGGTCCATTCTGGGTGGTCGCGAGGGTAGGCAGGGTAGCCTATCGTTTGGAATTGCCAGCAGAGTTGGGGCAGATTCATGACACTTTCCACGTGTCGTAATTGCGGAAGTGTATAGTCGATGAGTCGGCAGTGGTTCCATTAGAGGATATTCAAGTGGATGCGAGCATGAATTATGCTGAGAGACCAGTGGCAATCAGAGATCGGAAAATCAAGGTTTTGAGGAACAAGGAGGTACCCTTGGTTTTGGTTCAGTGGCAGCATCGGAAGGGGCCCGAGATGACTTGGGAGCCGGAGCGTGAGATGCGTGAGCAACATCCGGAGTTATTTGCAGAGCGAGACTTTGAGGGTGAAGTCTAGTTCTAGTGGGGGAGAATTGTAACAGCCCGGATTCCCAGGTATTATTCATTCTTATATTTTTGGTGATTTGTGGGGAGACTCGGCGAGTTGGAGCCCAAACTCGCCGAGTATGATCGCAGCTATGGGCACGGGTTCGCGTATGGACTCGGCGAGTCCACGCTGTTTAGTGAAACCCAAATTCCCCGGGTTTGGAGCCTATTTAAGGGCACTTATAGCCTCCCATTGCGGCTACCAGTCCCTTGAGAGAACCCTAAGAGAGCTAAATCGTTTTGGAAGAGAGGAAGTCACTTTTGGGCCCTTGTACTCCTTGTTTAGCAAGAAGAAGGTGGCAAGAGCAAGGAGGAGGTGAGATTCCAATAGATCCAGAGTCCAAAGGCTTCATTTTGAGGTAATAGCTCGAATCTCCTTCAGTTTTAGGGTTGATCTTTAGAGTTAGGGTTTTCTAACCCCTTTGGAGAGTGATTATGTGAAGCAAATGGTCTCTCTTCGAGTTGTGCCTTGGATCTGGACTCAAAGAGGTCCAGAGACCTTAACCCTTGGAGCTTTTTGGGTTATTGTGGAGTTATTGGACCTAGGTTATCATTTTTGGAACCAAATCTCCTTTTGATGCCTTGTGGGAGTTATACAAGCATCAAGTTTCGAACTTTACGTGACATTCATGCTTGGGAAGGCCAGATCTATAGTTTGGGGAAGCAGATCTGACCTCAGAAGGTCAATAGAGTTTGTGCATGGTATGAACTCGCCGAGTTGTTCTTGGGACTCGGCGAGTAGGGTTGGGGTTTCGCGTAAATTGTTCAGCGAGTAGACTCGCCGGGTTGGGGGATGACCCAGTGAGTCAGGGAGAGTCAATAGGGGGATGAGTCAAGCCGGAACTCGCCGAGTTGTTCTTGAGACTCGGCGAGTTGAGTCGTGGTGGCCCCGCGATTCATGCCAGGTGGAACTCGTTGAGTTAGGGAAGTACTCGACGTGTCAAGAGAGGATCCGAGGGAGTCAGTGAACACGTATAGACTCGCCGAGTGGCTCTAGTGCACTCGCCGAGTCCGGTCAAAGTTGACCGTTGACCATTGACCAGAGTTGACCAGTGTTGACTTGATAGGGTTAGTCAACCTTAGTTGTGAAAGTGTTAATTAGAGATATATTGTGTTATAGGAGGATTATAGCTCGGGGGATCGAGCGAGAGTGATTTTCGGGATTCACGAGTTATCGAGATACGCGAGGTGAGTCTTCTCACTATACTTTACCTTGTGTAGGTAATCAGAGTTATGTGACAGAGTATTTGTATGCTATATGTATGTTATGTGTTGTACTGCATTATTTCTATGTGATTTATGTTGTGCATGTTTATAGAGTTGGAACCGGAAGGTTCACAGAGTTAGAACCAGAGGGTTCATAGAGTAGGGTCCACGGACCCACAGAGTTATAGCCTCGAGTGGCTAATATGTGTTATGTGTGGTATTTTGGGGAACTCACTAAGCTTTGTGCTTACAGTGTTTGGTGTTATTTGTTTCAGGTACTAGTGATGACCGTGGGAAGGCGTCGGCTTGATCAGTACACACACGAGATTTTTATGTTATGAGATCTTGGGATTTTTATATGCCATGGATTAAGTTTCAAACATTGATGTTTTTATGGATATTAAATGAATTATGTTTTTATAAAATGCAAAAAATTGTTTTTGAAATTTACGGTGTTACAGTCTCTTCTGCAGCTGATGGCGAAGAGTGGTAGGAAAGGGGACCATAGGAAATCCTAGGAGATATTTTAGCGCATAGGGTGCTCTATAGTGAAAGTGAAGTAATTGATAGTAGGGAAGTAACTTGGAGGGTTTAAGAGGGTCCTTGAGGAAGGTACAGATAGGTGTGGAAGGTATTATTGGTCCCGTACTACTAAAAGCACATGATATATACCCGAGACAAGGAGGGCCTTGAGGATTTTTAGAAACTTTTGAACTGTGAAAGTCTTTGTGTGTGTATTGATTGTTTATGTACTGTGTCGTAGAATGGTGATGACACGTGGTGGAGCAGGAAGTTCGTTATATGGTTCTGGTTAGCCACTGGCACTGAACCAATTGACGAGGGACTACGCGAGTTCATCGCGTCTGAGATTATGCGAGGTATCCTTAATGCGACCCCGATGATGTTCGAGACGATCAAGGAGCGGATCATTGAGATGATGGAGGAGCAATTTCAGGACATTAGAGTTGAGTTGTCTGTCAGGCATTATGGATCCCATACTCTCACATTCAAGGATTTTCGAGGATGTGGGGCATTAAATTTTTTCAGCGTGAAAGACCCCATTGTTGCCAGGTGGTGGATAGCAGATATGGAGTGTGTCCAAATGACGAGCTTCTTCCTCGAGGGGTTAAAGATGAGGTTTGTTGCAGGATGTTTGAGAGAGTAAGCCTGAGATTAGTAGGAGGAGGTTGGGTATACTCTGGGAGCAGAAACTATAAAGGTCATGACCTGGCCTGACTTTGTGACTCGATTCCGAGCGGATTTTACACCAGTTGTCGAGGTGTAACAGTTGGAGAGGGAGTTGCACGACCTGCACCAGACAATTGAGACTGTGGTGGAGATCTCCACCTAGTTTCGAGAAAGAGCCTTATTGGTAGCCAGTATGTCGCAGATGAGGAGATGAAGAATATATGGTACCACGACACGCTGAGAGCAGATATCAGGGAGTTTGTTAGCTTCTCAGCCTATGAAACATTGGAGGATATGATAGCTAGATCCCGGGAATATGAGATTGATTTAGAGGACCTCAGAAGAGGAAGACAGAGTAGCTGCAGACAGCTGGGGGTATTATAAAGAGACCCAAGACTTTTGAAAATCGATCGATGGGCCGACAGGGTCGAGGCCGCTACGACAAGTGCGGCAATACGCACGACAAATTTTATAGGATGGGTGGTTCAGGCTGCTATAAGTGTTGTAAGATTGGTCACTACAACAGGTATTATACTACCACCATCCAAAGTTCGGGTCTGATTTATTTCTATTACAATCAGAGGGGCCACAATAAGGCTAATTTTCCTACTTTGGCAGCATGAGTGGTTGCAGCACCCGCTCTAACGACACTTCAAATTACTGATGACCATCAAGGCCAGATAGAGATTCCAGTTGTGAGGAGTCGAGTGTTCCATGTGTTACACCCCCAGCGGATGTGCCAGAACACATTGGGTTGTGCAACTAAGTTCGTGAATCACAGGTAAACTGTACATATAGCACAAGTACAACAATAAACAAAGTAGCATTTGTGTTCCATCTTGATATTTGAATACAAGGTTTTTATAGATAATAATAGTACAATTAATTGCCTTAACAGATAGGCATTTAATACAACAGCAAGTAAACTAGGTCACCTATAATCCAATCCATCTTGAATGTCTGCTTAGTGATTTCCTGAGAATACATGTAGTTTTGAGGGTCAACACAAGGTTGGTGAGAGTTATAGGTTTTTTGCTAACAACAGCAATACTTTTAAAAAGTTGTAAAAGTATTTTCTTTGTAAGTATAAAAATAGTTAAAATTGTGTTTGCAAAGAGTCTTTGAAAGCCAAAATGTATCGTTGTATAAGTAAATCCATACTTAAAATTGTTTTTGTAAAGAATCCTCGAATATACTTGATAACCAAACTGTACAGTTGCATAAGTAATTCCATACTTAAAATAGTTTTCAAAGCAACTAAGCCCATGGTTTGTAGAGAGAGAGCGAGAGAGAGAGAGAGAGAGATAAAGAGATTCCAGTTAATGCTTATAGTGAGTCCTGTAACCGAGCTATGTGATTGAAATTTCCTGCTACAATGCTTCACTAGAGGTTGTAGTAACAATTGTAGACACTTATCACCCGCTTCGATTGATCGATCGGTGTTGTAGCTAGCAACATGGGGATGTCGTCATGTCAACCCCGTATAGATCTATAAATATGTATCTTGCTTCAAAGATTAATGGTTATAGTAGTTTGGGTATGCTAAGTGTTTAGAATCAGCTAATGAATATAGTCTCACTAAAAAGCCCTTAACTAAAGTATGTGAATAGCTCTCAGCCCCAACTTAATTATGGTGAAGTCACTAGGCATAATGAATTTCATTGTAGAAAGTTTATAAAATTTGAGTATGCTTGCTTGGTATGTATGTAAAAGTGTAATGTACTCACTTTTATAAAGAGGTACATTCCAAAGTAATGAACATAGGTACATATATAAACTCTATATATCCAAACATATAAATAAATGTGCATAGTAATAGCTTGAATCCTTGAAATATTACAAAGTTTTATGACGTATTTTTTTATGATATACAACGTCTTATAAAAATCATATATTTTTGTATCATGTAGAATTTTTTGTGTGGACTAGTTATTTCACAATAAAATAACCATAATACGTATACGAAAAGCTTATACTATGTTAGTTAAATAACATTTTTATAAACAAGACTTATTGTATTTTCGTATAAAAGGATAATATGTTTGTATAATCAAGTATATAGGCACATGTATCCCCCCCCCCCCCCCCCCCTCCGGGAAATAATTAAAATTGTTAAAAAGGGCCCGTAAAGTCACGTTTCTTGAACTTTGAAATACGTTCAGGACCGTTTTGTAATGAATTTACACTATAGGGGTTGTTTTGTGACTTCACTAAACTATAGGGGCGGTTTGGTAATTTAATTAACCAAAGTGACAGATTTGGTTAAAAAAATCAAGGGAGGGACTGAAATGGTTCAAATGGAATTAATGTTTGAAAATTCGGGCTGATTTGGTTAAGAAATTCTAGTGAAGGGGTTGAAATGCTTATTTTAATTCAAACTTCGAAGATTTGGGATTTATTTTGTTAAGAAAAACTCATGGAGGGACTAGTTTTGTTTAAGGGACTAAACTAACGGAAATTAGGGCTTTTATTTCCCATCTTTTTGTTTGATCGGTCAAAGCCTCAAAGGGAACGAAAGATGAACAAATACGAAAGCAGATAGAATGCACGAACGAATCGTCGGCAGTCAAGAAGGAGGCACGAAGGCAGGGTTCCTTTTTGGTCTGATGTTTGTCGGTCTATCGCAAGGAGGGGGTGAAGCATCTCCGATTCTTGTCCTCTTCTGATCGGGGATGGGAAGGACTCGATCGAAGCAGGGAAACAGACGAACAAGACTGCCGACGGTGGCTGACGATCGCGAGGTGGAGGATGGCATCTTCGGGGTCGAAGAGGCCGAAGAAAGAATGTGGGAAGAAGCAGCGAGGCTGCTCGTGATCTCGGTGGAAGCAGCGAGGGGCTGCTCAAGCAGTTTCTCGGCTGCTTGCTTCAGTCCCGATAGCGGGGTGCGAAGGGAAATGCAAGTGAGAGGGGCGAGGGGCGAGGCCAGAAGAGGGGGTCTAGTGGGAGGAAACTAACAGCAGTAGTAGTTCGAGTGGGGTGTTTGGCAGCGGAGCTCGTCGAGATGGAAGGCAAGATGCGACGGAGGCTGCTCCGGCAGTCTCCCTGTTGCTTCTGGTTTTCTTTTACTCTTTTTTTTTTTTTTTTTTTTTTTTTTTTTTTTTTTTTTTTAAATCAATGGGACTTTGGTGTGTGTTTGGCTTTGATTTTTGACAGGAAAAAGAAGGAAGAAATCACTACGTGTTTGGCTTTGTTGTGTTCGTCGTGAGGAAGAGGGGAAGGAAACGAGGCTGCTGCCTCTTGGCTTTCATAGGTACAATCCAACTTCTAGTAGTGTGTTTTCTTGGCTGAAATCTCATGAATGAATGTTTGGTTGTTTCATTTGACAGGGAAAGAAAAGGAAGAGGGGAGAGGAGCTGAAGAAGGTGACGAATTCAGGAGTGTTTGTGGGTTTGAATTTGATTTGTGGGTTTGATGTTTCAGGAGTGTTTCATTTGGGTTTGACAGCGTCAATTGAGAAAGGAAACCCGTTTCCTTTCCTTTGTGGTTTTGTCTAAAAAATGTTTACTTTGTGTGAGGTTTTGGTTAAGTTGAAATGTGAAACTGTGAAAGAAAATAATAGCTTTTAATTTGTTTTCTTTATAACTGTGTATATATATTTTGTGTACTTCGTATTTGATTTTGTAATTGGTGTACTTTGTGTGAGACTTGTAACTAAGCAAGCAATCCATTGATTTAATAAGTATGTATTTTGTATGTGTATTGATGTATTGCTTAATTATTCATGTATTTGTGTATTGTTTAGATGTGTTGTACTATCCCATATATGGCTGGTATAGTATAGAGGAGAGTTGTTTATTTTTGTACTTTGATATATATATATATATATATATATATATATATATATATATATATATATATATATATATATTCAAACATGTGTCTATGTATTAATAACCTAAAAAGTCATAATTTATACATTTGATATACCTATGTATACATTAATGTTTTTAAATTATATAACTTCCATGTAAATATAAATGCGTGTGTTTATAAATAAGTATGACTCAAAAATTTATTATATATGATTGTTATTATTCTTTGGAATTCAAGAATAGATTATGTATACAAACATATGTATAGGTCTCAAACCATTTAAAAACTAATTCTTTCGTACTTTTACAACTATTTTCTAACTTTCTCGATTTGTGTGTTATCGATCTCGATAACTGTGACATCCCCTAATTTCTCCGTCAGAAAACACGATTTAATTTATGCTTTTTAAAATAAAATCAGAGAAGTCTTTTTAAAAGATGTTGCGGAATTGGTCCCCAAAACAAAACATGATAAAAGTTTATCAAAACCTTTCTTTAAGAAATGTATAGTTTCATTTCATATCAAAACCTCGAGATGTCATGTTCCGATACAGATCAAAAGCATAAACAAGACATTATAAACTACTGGAATATAATCAAAAACCTCTCATCGTCCTCTGACTATGCTCGGGGTCCACTACCTGTAATCATAAAAACCGAGTGGGTCAGGATTGAGAGTCTGGTGAGCATATAGGATTTTCAACCCACAATAATAATATACTTATTAAGTTCACCAATCAACAATAAACCTAATTACCCATTCCCGTTGTCCTCACTTTATATCCCTAAACACTTATCATAAAGGACCTAGCCTAAGGAATATCATCGGGATGAACACTAATGCTAAGGGGTCTCCTTAGCCATACATATCCTAAAGGCAACCATGAGGGGGATGGAGTACGCCAATGAAAATTTAATTCATCAACACCTACAAGTTGCGAACCTGCTAGCATTCCACTGGACTGTCTAGAAAGGTCCTTGGTCGTCATCTATACTCTGCTAGATGACTACAACATCAACAACTACAACATCGAGACCTCTCACCATTTTAACACACATGAACTATTTCATCTACCCATGTTCTACCAAACATATTTTGTAGATAAAATACATATACAGTTTAAAACTTGTATAAAACATTTATTCAACAGTCGCCTCAAATAAACACTTAATATAATTACACATAGCACATATTTTATCGAAAATACTTCATATCTTGGTGTAACATGAAAGTGACTACACACTCACTTGATTTGATGATAATCGGGCAGCAATTTGTTGCTTAAAACGATCGTTTCTAATAAAATCGGAAGTTTTATTGAGAAACCGGGCTTTGCGAAGGTCGGGCTTTTTACCGTTGTGCTACTAATAACGAGACCTTCAATTCTCATTTAGGTCATGTCGGCTAAAAATTACTCAATCTAAAATTCGTGTTTTTAGCTGTCTATTGCTAAGCTGAAACTTCGAAAAATCATAACTTCCTCATACGAAGTCAGATTTGGGCGTTCTTTTTATCGAACTTCTCGGTTTAACGAATACTACGACTTTCGTTTAGATCACTAAGGCTAAAAAGTAGTTTATAAAAAACTCATTTTTTACGACATTCAGCACAGTGTCTGTTTTGTCGCGAAACTTCGACAGGTTATAACTTCTTCGCTATAACTCGGATTTTGGTATTCTTTATATCCCCGAAATCCTTGTTTCGACCACTACAAGTTTATATAAAGATATCGGGCTTATCTCACACTTTAGTTTTGACGCTTATTTTTATTCTTAATTAATTAAACCCTAATAATTAAGCATAAAACACATAATTCACATAATATTCACATAATTCCTTTTCATTTCTTCAAAATGAGTTACAAAGGTTAACCTAGACTGTCACCTCAATATAAATGCCTAGGCTAGAAACACGAGTGTTACAATAATAAATATTTTTTCTAAAAAATTGAAGAATAATGGTTTCGGTTACAAGGATTCCAAAAACTCAGACAGGTTAATTTTTCGAGTTATAGAACTCTAGGAATTTGTGTTTAATTGGACCTACACCGTCCGGTTTTTCGACTTTTTCAAATATTTTTGTTAAAAATATTTATAGTATGAAATTAAATAACAGACTATGACCTGAGTCCAAAAGCGTTCCCAGAATTCCCGTCTGGGGTGTGCAAGTCCCTCAATGGATAGAAACGATTTTAGCACTTTTAAGAAAATTAATATTATACTTGTTTGGATTCTTAAAACGGCCGTATCTTTTGCATACGAACTCCGTTTTGGACATTCTTTATATTTTCGGAAATAAGGAAACATGTACTACGAGACTAGAGTGTTTGTTTTGCTCACAACTGCTTAATACGAAATTTCAGTTTTTCAGACACATTAACTATGGTTGCAGTTTGAGTTGTTTGATTCGTTTGCCAGTTTACACATTTTGAAGTAAAATACCATCCGCTATATTATAATAATTGAAATGAATTCATTTAATTTACAAAAGATGCACTAAAAACTCAATGAGTTAAATTCCAAATAGATTTACTATGAATTGACCATCCACAGTCTTTGACCTAAATTCCAGGATGTCACACCAGCTGACAGTCGAGGAGGCTCGTGCAACACTAGATGTAGTTATTGGTATGCATCTCATCCTTATCTCATTTATTCTTTTGTTGTTTATACTAAATGTGTATATGATTGTTTATGGACATTCTTGTTTTGGCTGTGGTTCTTTTCGATTCAGGAGCCACCCGATCTTTTGTATATCTTGCTCTCAACAAGTGGTTTAGTGACATCCCTAGGGAGCTTGATTATCCGTTGGAGGTAAAGATTGCCAACGACCTTCCAGTGAGAGTGACGAGGATTCATCAGGGTTGTACTCTTGAGTTGTTGTGCGAGAGAAAAAGTCATCATGGGGATGGATTGGTTTAGCCCTAATGGGTAAATGATTGGTTGTGAGCACCAGTTGGTATGTGTTGGAACCACAACTAGGGAAAACTAATTATTCAAGGAGGGGGTGCTCAACGTGGAACAAATCTCTTTTCAGCCGCCGGGTTGTTCTGGTTTCGTGGCCTATGTGATGGATGCTAGAGAGGAGGGGAAGAAGACGATTGATAATGTGTCGATTTTCCGAGAGTGTCTTGATGTATTTTTTGAGGATTTGTCTGGGTTTCTTATGGAGAGGCAAGTTAAATTTCGGATTGATCTGATACCGGGTGTGTCTCCAATAACCAAGGCACCTTATCGGTTAGCACCACTTAAAATGCAGGAGTTATGTATACAGCTGCAGGAGCTGTTAGACAAAGGGTTTATTAGGCCAAGTAATTCACCCTGGGGAGCACCAATACTATTTGTGAAGAAGAAGGATAGTTCCCATAGGATGTGCATTAACTATCAGGAGCTGAACATGTTAATGGTAATGAACCGTTATCCACATCCAAGGATTGATGACTTGTTCGACCAGCTATAGGGTGCATCATGGTTTTCTAAGATTGATTTGTGTTCAAGCTACCATCAGATGAGGGTTCAAGAAGAGGATGTTCAGAAGACAACTTTCAAAACTTGATACGACCATTATGAGTATGTAGTGATGCCATTTGGACTCAACAATGCACTGACAGCGTTCATGTACCTCATGAATAGGGTTTGTAGGCCGATGTTGGATCAGTCGATGATCGTCATTATTGATGATATCTTGGTTTATTCTAAGACCAAGGAGCAGCATGACGATCACTTGTGTCACACCCCAAAACCAAGAACGGCAGAAACGTTCTGGGGCGGAGGACGTCATGTACAGTATCGCAACAATGAAAAGTAGTAAACAAGCAACAACATCATCCATTGCATTAATAATATAATTATTATACAAGTGTGTTCTGTCAAATTTTGATAAAAACTAAAGCATAAATCAAAATGAAAGATGAGTCTTGAATGAGCTCCATCTTCTCTAAACCTTGCATCGGTACCTTTCTATGATGACCTGAGGATACAAGTAATTTTGAAAGCGAGTATCAGCTTTGAAGTTGGTGAGATCATAAGTATTTTAGTGTCTTAATTTGTATGTAAGAATTTGTACGTATATGAATTGTAAGTATTGAAAATGTATGTGAATCGTAAGTATGAAAATGTATGTAAAACAACTGTAAACGTTTGAAAAACTCTAGAAATCCCTATGATTCCTACTATTATAACAGGGAGTCTTCTACCAAGACTTAACTGATCTATACGTAGCATTCTACCAAGGCATCTAGTGTCTGTGTATGTCTCTTGTAAGAGTGTGTATTTTCCCAAGTCTAACTATCGTTAACCAAAAATATAGTTTTCTACATTACCGTGTGTTGTGTGAATATTCACGAAGTGAATGTAATGGGAAAATGACATAGTACTATGGTGTAGTGCCGAACTACAACCATACCAATTACCTTAAGTCTAGGGTAATTCTTCTAAGTACTATAGCATTTGTAATAAATAACTACATCGGTACTCAACTGCCTTATTTGAGGGATAAGGTATAATGTGATGTCTAGATCCCAGACTATACGCTCCCCTATCAAAGGGATTTTGGGACCTACCCATGACCCCTACATGTATGCAAGCCATGAGCATCCACATTACTATGATCATGTATACTCGATATAACGATCACAATTGCGTTGTGATTCATCGGTATAGTTAGATCCTGAACTGGTTCCATGCTATAGCACCTAGTGACGTCTGTTCTATGTATATGTAAGCGTATTCATGTAATTGTACTCATGTAAGTGTGATCATGTAATAGTATAGTAATGTACTGTAATGTTCTACGTGTGCTAGCTGTAATGTGTGTTCTCTCTCTATCTAGCAGTATAGCAATATACTGTAATGTTCTACGTGTGCTAGCTGTAATGTGTGTTCTCTCTCTATCTAGCATGTATAGTAATGTAATGTAATGTTCTAGAAAGTATTGACTCATGAATGAACTGACTCATTGTATGATATCGCGTTCTAGTAATAGTTCTAGTATCTTCCTAAACTACCCATATGGTAGTTTACTAGTAATCTAACTGGTACGTATGGACACGGATGTATACCCTTGCTACCCAAGGGCATTGGATGAATTGGAAGGACCTTTATGACTATATATGTACACATGATATATAACTAATATTTAAACGACCTTCGGATGGGTACCAGATATCCCACCAGACCACATCCAAATCGAGGAAAAGGAAACAGGGTGGATAGCCTTCCTAAGTCTTTTAAACATTACTTATATAACTATACATATAGAGGCATGCAATTTATAATATAAAAGCATAAAATAAGTTTTGTAAAACCTTTCAACATAATTATTATCTAAGAAAAGATCGACTTGATGTCAATCTATAAAACGGTTTGAAAGCATGGGTTTGATAAAACAGTTTAAGTATAAATAAACATTTGCTTGAAACACAGTTGTAAATGAGTTTGAAATGATACATAAAGAGTAAAATGTACAGTTTAATAAGGAGTTTTAAAAGTATAAAGTGTTTATGAAAATCATTTGAAGGAAACTGTTTGGTAAAACGGCTAATGAGTAGTAAATCATTTGAATGCTGCTTATTAATCACATGTGATTGATATAATAAGTAGCATGATTGTACTTGTATCCCCCCATAAAACATTTAAAAATAGTTAAAACATTGATTAAGGGGTATGAACTCACCTGTTGTGGGTGATACGGATGAACTGAAGAGGTAGGACTGCTAGGTGTCAAGTGAAGACTTTAGACACACACAATGGTCCTAATTACATATGAAGACATATGTATATAAACAATTAGTGATTATAACACTAACTAAACATTTAAAAATATCCTAATGCGAGGAAAACACTTTTGGTCAAGTGCTAGGAGGCTAATGGGTTGCAACAAAGGAGTGCAAGACCTCTTATGGAAGTTTATGGTCAAAAGACCATATGTGTTGGAGTTTACGACCCAGGGGAGTAAACTCCTGGCCGTAAACTCTCTCTTAGATCACTAAATGAAGCTTAACATTATTTCAACTTAAGTGGTGAAGAGCTTCTACTCTTAAACAAGTGTTTGGTCTTCTTTTTAACTCCTTTGAGGAGTTTACGGCCCATGGACCAAATCCCATGGAGATTACAGCCGTAATCTCCTTTGGGAGGGTGTTTGTGGTGTTTTCGAGTCCCTAATTTATCCAAGAATGAATCAAGGAAATTGTCTAAGGCTTTAGGAGAGTTTATAGCACCATTTGGCACCATTGTTTGGAGTTCACAACCTTAGAACTTCTTGGGCCGTGAACACCTTACTCTTTGTGTTCTAAGGGTGTTTGCTAGTCCTAAACTCATCTAGGTACATGACTAAATTAGTCTCTTGTCTTAAGGAAGGCTTTTAGGGCATTTTGGCACATAAAAATGGAGTTCACGGCCCAAGAACTTCCTTGGCCGTGAACTCACTTTCACCCTTGATTCTTAATTGTTTTGTGGTTTTAAACATGTAATGGCAGCTTCTAGGTTCATTCCTAAGGCTTTGAGGGACATTAGGCACTCTTTTGGCCCTTATAAATAAGTTTACTCTCCAAGTGTTCTTGGGCGGTAAACTCCCAAATCTTGGGGTTTTGATCCGATTTTGATGTTATAAAACTGATGGGTTTTAGGCATAAGAAACATTCCTATGTGCTCATGCAAATCCTAATGCTTGGATCTAGGTTTCACTATTGAACATGCTTTGATTCCAAGACTTACAAACCCTAATCTAGCATATAAACAACTAAATTAACATATAGAATCAGATCTAGATGTTTACCTCTTCAATTGTCGGCTTAGATCTTCTCTTTCTTCTTTTCTTGAGCTTAGAGTCACAAATGCAACTCCTCTAATGCTTCATAAACGCCACAAGCAAGAAGGCAATATGAGAAAGGGAGAGAGAGGCTAGAAATCGGCCTAGGGATCTCTTAGAATCAAGTGGTAGCCGAATTCAATGCCCTAGGGGTTACATTTATAGTTACAGGTTGCTAGGGTTTCAGTCTAAACCCTAATGGACAGCTTAGCCACCAAGAAGCCCATGGAACCTTATGGAATAAGGCCTTGGATGAAAATATGATGGATACCCATCATAATTTCGTTCCCCCTTAAGCCCATTAAGTTTCCTTAACCTAAAACTCAACTATCATACATTTGACAGTTTATACCCCTTTATTCAATTAGTCTCTTTTGACCACCAAATTAATTCCTAATTAATTTATGACCAATACTAATTAAATAAATATGATTTTTCCTTTAATGTATTATTCATATAATACATTAATAAATCATAATACTCTCTCTTTCTCCTTAAATTACCTTGTCAAGTTGCTTTGGAGAAGGCAACCCAAAAGGACCATGAACAACCGGGTCAAGTACATACCAAACATAGTTACGGGCTTAGACACTATTCCAACAGTCTCCCACTTGGATAAAACTAGTAACTATATCTCACATATGAATTCTGAATCCGATTATCAATCGTAGCTCTTATACTTCGCTGTCAACTCTGATCAACTTGTCCTTTAGATAAGGGATCGTATAATCCTCTGTTCTGGATCTCATGCCGACAATGCTTATTGTCCAGCAGTAGTTCCTTGATTTCCGATTTGTTAGACATAGAATTTAGTTGAACACATCAACCTCATTCTGACCGAGCCCGGCACATAAGTCAAACCAAATCATCAAGTGGCCAATATATCACTTTTATTCTCATAGAATAAAAGGAACATATCAACTTCGACTCATATGCATCTATTATTTACTAATGGATCATACACAATAATGTGTTTTATAACATCAAGTTACTGATGCGTTTACACATTATCAATGTATAACCAACCAGCAAACAACAACCATATATCTAAGTTTTAAGACTATATGATGTTATCGATTTGCGATCACTTAAGATAAAACACCACTAAGTGATACAGCAAACTCGGGTTTAATCCAATGCTCAACTCATATTCATAAGCACTTATGAACTTTGCAGTAAACCTTTGCTATGTCTAAAACCTTTTAGACAATCTACAAACAATTCATGACAGTCTTCATTCATATCTACTTCCAAAATATGACCGACTATGGAACTTTTGAATAATCATATCATTCAGGAAGTCAAAACATGCAAAATGGAAACAACAGATAAATAACCAACACAAGATAGTAGCTTTACTCATAAATAACACATTTTATTTATTCATCGAATGTCAAGTACAAACTATCTATTACACATTTCCTATCTAATCCAAACTTATATCATCCTTCAGCCCAATGCTCCTAGCGTGCTACAAGTGTTTGACCATACTCAGTCCCTTCGTAAGGGGATCTGCTGGGTTTTCTTCTGATGATACCCTCTTCACAACGAGGAGTCCCTCTTCTACCCGATGTCTGATGAAATGGTGTTTTCTGTCAATATGTCGAGATCTGCCATGATCTCTCGGTTCCTTAGTCAAGGCAACCGCTCCTTCATTATCACAGAAAATTTCCATCGGCTCTTTTATGGATGGCACAACTCCAAGGTCTCCAATGAAGTTCTTCAAAAATATAGCCTCATTTGATGCTTCGCTTGCCGCAATATACTCTGATTCGCACGTTGAATCAGCTACGGTCTCTTGCTTGGAACTTTTCCAAGTCACTGCTCCTCCATTTAGGGTAAAGACCCAGCCCGACTGCGATCGGAAGTTATCCCGATCCGTCTGAAAACTAGCGTCACTGTACCCTCATACCCTTAAGTCATCACTCCCACCGAGGACTATAAACCATTCCTTGGTCCTCCAAAGGTACTTAAGAATATTCTTAACTGCAATCCAATGAGCTCTACCAGGATTCCCTTGATATTTGCTGACCATGCTCAAAGCGAAGGCCACATCAGGGCGAGTACAAGTCATAGCATACATGATAGAGCCTACTGCGGAAGCGTAAGGTACTCAGCTCATATCGGCTATCTCTGCCTCTGTACTCGGGCTCTGAGTCTTACTCAGCTTGGTATTGCTTTGGATTGGCAACTCCCATTTCTTGGCATTTTCCATACTAAAACGCTTTAGTACCTTTTCCAAGTATGTATCCCGACTGAGTCCTATCAGTCTCTTTTCCCTGTTTCTTACTATTCTTATTCCCAGAATATAAGCAGCCTCTCCGAGGTCCTTCATAGAGAAACATTTCCCAAGCCAGGACTTGACCTCCTGCAAGGTTAGAACATCGTTTCCTATGATTAGTATGTCGTCGACATACAATATGAGGAAGCTTACTATACTCCCACTGGCTTTGACATACACACAAGATTCATCTTCGCTTCGCAGAAAGCCAAACTCTTTAACCTTCTCGTCAAAACAAAGATTCCATCTGTGAGACGCTTTTTTCAATCCATAAATGGATTTCTCAAGCTTGCATACTCTATTTGGATACTTCGCATCGACAAAACCCTCTGGCTGATTCATGTAGACATCCTCAGCCAACTTTCCATTAAGGAAAGCGGTTTTCACATCCATCTGCCATATTTCATAATCATGAAATGCAGCTATGGCAAGCATCACCCTAACAGACTTTATCTTCGCAACCGATGAGAAGGTCTCATCATAGTCAACTCCGGGAGTTTGAGTAAAGCCCTTCGCAACCAATCGTGCTTTATAAGTATGCACTTTCCCATCCATGCCCGTCTTCTTCTTGAAGATCCACTTGCACCCGACTGTCTTACGACCCGGTACATTATCAACCAAATTCCAAACTTGGTTGTCGTACATGGACTGAATCTCGCTGTCCATCGCCTCTTTCCATTTTGCAGACTCTGGGCCTGCCATGGCTTCCTTATAGCTGCTAGGTTCATCCAAATTTACTAGTGTACTATCACTAATAAATGGATCCCCTTCAGTAGTAATATGAAAACCATAAAACTGGGGTGGAACACTAGCCCTAGTGGAACGTCGAAGAGGTAAGGACTCGTCAATAGGTTCAACAGGAGTTTCCTCCTCAAGTTGAGTGCCAGTGTCAGAGGTTCCTTCATCGCTTTGATCTTGAATTTCTTCAAGTTCAATTTGCCTCCCACTGTCTTCTTGGCCTATCAATTCCCTTTCTCGGAAAACTCCTCTTCTAGAAACGAAGACAACATTGTCACTCGGTCTATAGAAAAGGTAGCCAAAAGACTTCTGCAGATAGCTGATGAAATAACACTTCTCACTACGAGGTTCTAGTTTGTCGTGAGTCTCTCGTCTTACGAAAGCCTCGCAACCCCAGACCTTGATATGTGCCAACGAGGGAGCCTTCCCTGTACACATCTCGTGAGGAGTCTTGGAAACCTTCTTGGTGGGAACTAAGTTAAGTATGTGGGCGGCGGTCTCTAAGGTATACCCCCAGAAATCTATAGGTAACGAAGTCCGCCTCATCATAGAACGAACCATGTCCAACAAGGTCCGATTACGTCTCTCAGCCACACCATTCAATTGTGGCGTCCTCGGAGGCGTCAATTGCGAAACGATTCCGCATTCTTTTAGATAGTCGTGAAATTCAAGACTTAGGTACTCTCCTCCTCGGTCTGACCAAAGCATCTTGATTTTCCTACCCAGCTGATTCTCCACTTCATTCTTTAACTCTTTGAACTTTTCAAAGGTTTCCGATTTTTGCTTGATTAAGTAGATATATCCATATCTGCTATAATCATCTGTAAAAGTCACGTAGAAGCGGCAAGCATCTCTTGTGGTGGATCTAAAGGGCCCGCATACATCGGTGTGTATGAGATCCAATAAACCCTCACCCCTTTCACAAGTGCCAGTAAAGGGTGACTTGGTCATCTTCCCAAGTAAACAAGATTCACACGTGTCATCGTCCCAAAGGTCGAATGACTCCAACACTCCATCCTTTTGGAGTTGGGCTATGCGTTTCTTGTTGACATGGCCAAGGCGACAATGCCACAAGCATGCTTTGTCTAGACTAGTAGATGAATCAATATTCAAAACATTATTTCCTAAATTATCAACAATCATCACAGATTCATAAATCCCATTACAAGGTAATGCATTGAAATAAAAGACACCATTCAAATAAACGTTAATAGAACCATTACTATTATCAAAAGAATATCTGAAACCTTGTCTAAACAACCCGTGAAAAGAAATAATGTTTCTCGCCATATCTGGCGCATAACAGCAATTCTCTAAATCTATCCCTAACCCATTATTTAACGCTAAAGAATAAACACCGACTCTGGTCACATGCGACTATCTTCTGTTTCCCATAATCAGGTCCATCTTCCCATGTTCCATCTCCCTACTTCTTTTTAGGCCTTGCATATCAGAACAAATGTGGTAACCACACCCTGTATCAAGAACCCATGAAGTAGCAAATGATGAGTTATTAGATTTAATAGAATACATACCTGCAAAAGTGGGCTTGATCTTCCCATCTCTTATGTCCTGCAGATATTGTGGGCAGCTTCGATTCCAGTGGCCCTTTTGGTGGCAATAGAAGCACTCTGCTTCTTTTGGATCGGAAGAGGGCTTAGCAGGGCCAGCTTTGGTCCCACTTGAGGACGAACCATCACGGGGTTTCCCCTTATGGTGGCTCTTACATGGAGCCTTCCTCTTTTTGCCCTTTCCTTGACCTATTGCCATCACAGGAGCGGCCACAGCAGGGGACGATGCAACGGATTTGTCTTTGAGGTTGCTCTCAGCAGTCCTCAAGAGTCCTTGGAGCTTGCTCAAGGAGACCTCCTCTTTGTTCATATGGTAGGTCATCCTAAACTGATTGTAGCAGGAGGGCAAGGAGTGGAGGATTATGTCGATAGCCAAATCCTCATCAAACTTAACATTAAGTTTGAGAAGACGATCAACATACCTCTGCATTTTCTGCAAATGAGAGGTTAGGGATTCTCCACTCCCTATCTTAGCGGTAATCATGTTAGTAATGATCTCATAGCGCTCTTGCCTCGCGCTCTGGTGATACCTGTCCAGCAAATCCTGATGCATTTCATATGGGTACATGTCCTCATAGGACTTTTGGAGTTCGAGGTTCATGGTGGCCAACATGATGCAGTGAACTTTCGTGGCATCACACTCATGGGCCTCAAAGGCGGCCAATTCTTCAGGAGTAGCAACATCTGGGATGATCTTCTCAAGCTTTTCATCGAGGACATATTCTTTGTCCTCGTAGCGTGTGATCATGCGGATATACCTCATCCACTCGTTGAAGTTTGAACCATCAAATGTCACTTTCTGACACAAGTTCATCAACGAGAATGACCCAGAAACGTTGTTGTTGTTTTTGTTTGCAGACATCTGAAAAGGAAGGGAACAAAGTTTGATTAGAAGTGAATCCCTAATTGAACACCCAAATGATAAATTAGGGCTAGGATCCAACAACATTATTTACAATTTAGAAAGGGATGCCGTACTCTAAAAGTAAATACTTTGAAGGTAAGTGAATGACGATTCACTAATTCTCACCATGAAAAACGAAAAAGCAATTTAGGTTTTAAATGTATTGAAAACTCCTAGATCTTTGAGATTCATTGAACTTTTCAATGGCATGTTTAAATCTCGATATGCATTTCAAATTTGCGACTGGGATGCCGAGGATCGCAAACAAATTTGTGAATAACCATGCGAATCAATGTGGTGCACTCAATGTCTTTATTACCTAATCAATGTGCCGGTAAACTACACACGCTCCATTGATCTATGACAAACATCGAGTCACCCTTTGCTATCAATGTCATCCCCAAATCGATGTGCCGGTTAACCACACGCGCTCCATCAATGTTTGACAAGGGTACGAAGTGTAATTCCATGGATTAGCATCATTTTCACATTTTACCCTAAAGTAACTAGGAATGGGAATTTGTAAAACATGTAGTTACTTTATAATCAACATTATACTTTTAATGAGGAGAGGGTTGCCCTATCCTACCCGTTCGGCTAACGACCCTCCACCAGTCAAGCAAGCGGTAGGTGTGAGTGTACACCCATTAAGCGCCATTTTATAGGCAGCAACCTTATACCCACCTTATAGACCGACTTCGTGAATGAGGCCTACTAACGGTAAGACTAGCATTTTAAGTTATACATATATATATATATATATATATATATATATATATATTAAGCTTGTAATAATATATAATAGTATAGGGTTGAATTTTAAACTTGTAAAATTCTAAGGGTTTGAAATTAAGATTACTGAAAATTAAACTTTTAATCATGAATTCAAATTTCAAAACTTGAGGGCAAGAATTGAACTTTTCAAAAACCAAGGGATCAAATAACAAATAATTCAAATTGACCAATTAATTTCATAATTATCTATATTTGACCTAATCTTAATTTTAGTCATTAGATAATTACCAAATAATTTTAAATAATCCATATTTATCACATAAACAATTAATATTTAAAAGATTTGAAATTATCTATTCTTTTGGCAAGGATAAACACTTAATTAAGATAAAATTCGGATTTTAACTTCATAAAACAAATTAAGCATCAACTCCAAGTCAATACAGCAGCCAAAACCCGAAAATCCCTCTGCCTGACGAACTGACTCACCGAGTCAGACCTGGACTCGCCGAGTAGGGGTCAACTCACCGAGTCCAGATACTGACTCGCCGAGTTGAGTCGGGCAGGGGCCAAAAACTCGATTTTCAGCAAATAAAGAAGTTAAGCATCACATACAACTGAAACCAGTCAAGGCTCTGATACCACTGATGGGTTTTAGGCATAAGAAACATTCCTATGTGCTCATGCAAACCCTAATGCTTGGATCTAGGTTTCACTATTGAACATGCTTTGATTCCAAGACTTACAAACCCTAATCTAGCATATAAACAACTAAATTAACATATAGAATCAGATCTAGATGTTTACCTCTTCAATTGTTGGCTTAGATCTTCTCTTTCTTCTTTTCTTGAGCTTAGAGTCACAAATGCAACTCCTCTAATGGTTCACAAACCCCACAAGCAAGAAGGCAATATGAGAGAGGGAGAGAGAGGCTAGAAATCGGCCTAGGGATCTCTTAGAATCAAGTGGTAGCCGAATTCAATGCCCTAGGGGTCATATTTATAGTTACAGGTTGCTAGGGTTTCAGTCTAAACCCTAATGGACAGCTTAGCCACCAAGCAGCCCATGGAACCTTCTGGAATAAGGCCTTGGATGAAAATATGATGGATACCCATCATAATTTCGTTCCCCCTTAAGCCCATTAAGTTTCCTTTAACCTAAAACTCAACTATCATACATTTGACAGTTTATACCCCTTTATTCAATTAGTCTCTTTTGACCACCAAATTAATTCCTAATTAATTTATAACCAATACTAATTAAATAAATATGATTTTTCCTTTAATGTATTATTCGTATAATACATTAATAAATCATAATACTCTCTCTTTCTCCTTAAATTACCTTGTCAAGTTGCTTTGGAGAAGGCAACCCAAAAGGACCATGAACAACCGGGTCAAGTACATAGCAAACATAGTTACAGGCTTAGACACTATTCCAACAAAAACACCATCTAAGCTATATAATACAACTAGATAGAAGTACTCACAATTTGGGATAAAAACCCGAAGATCCGTGAGAGAGAATTCGGCTTTTCTCTAGTTGGAAATGTAACTAATGGATAAAAATGGTTCAGATTTCTATATATAGTCCTGAGATTTTTGGCAGAAAAATATTTTATTCCCGGAATGAACTCTAATATCCTAGAGTATTGGAATAACAGTGTTGCACAAAACCCTAGTGCATCCACTCTCCTGATATCTCCTTAAGTGTAAGTCCTGAAAAATTGAAACTTATACCCAAAGTCTGGAATTTCACTGTAACTGTTCTAACTTCTATTGGCTTGATATGGTTTGTTCAGAATGGAAATCTCGGGTTGTCATAACTTGCGAGAGGTTCTAGAGACTTTAAGGAGTGAGAGGCTTTATGCCAAATTCTCCAAGTGTGAGTTATGGTTGGGTGAGGTGTAGTTCTTGGGGCGGCTCGTCAATTAGAAGGGTATATTGATCGATCCATCCATGATAGAAGCAGTGATGCAGTGGGAAGTTACGAGGTATCCATCTGAGATTTGGAGTTCCCTTGGCCTAGCAGGATATTACTGGAAGTTCATAGAGAATTTTTCCACGATCATAGTTCTGTTGACCAAGCTGACAAAGGAGACAGTTACCTTCCGTTGGGGGCCTAAACAACAGACGACATTTGAGACTCTGAGGCAGATATTATGTGAGGCTCTGATCATGACTCTGCCCAAGGGTGTTGATGATTTCATGGTTTATTGTGATGCATCTATCACATGATTGGGCATAGCGCTTATGCAACGGGATCATGTGATTGCTTATGCGTCGAGGCAACTGAAGCCTCATGAGAAGAATTATCCTATGCACGATCTGGAGCTGGGAGTTGTGGTTATCATCCTCAATATTTAGCAACATTACCTCTATGGGGTCCATTTTACCATTTATACAAGTCATAAGAGCTTGGGGTACTTAATGGATCAGTAAAATATGAAAATGAGGCAGCATAAGTAGCTGGATATAGTGAATGACTATGACTGTGAGATTTTATACCACCCCGTGAAGGCCAACATGGTGGTCTTTGCGCTGATTCGCAAGATAACTAGTGTACCTATTTAATATCCCATATTTAAGGATGAAGGTGGTTACCCTATTATTGGAGCGGATTCGCGAGGCTCAGGTCGAGGCCCAGAAGGAGGAGCACCGCAAGAGTAAGTGCATCGTGGGTCAGGTGTCCTCTTTTGAGTACGACAGTAAGGGACTGTTGACCATGCATCGAAGGGTTTGGGTTTGGTATTGGGGTAGTTCACAACAGGTACTGATGGAGGAGGCACACAAGTCGAAATTCTCTATCCATTCCGGTGTGACAAAGATGTATAAAGATCTCAGACCAAATTATTGGTGGCCCTGTATGACGTGGGATGTAGCTTGGTACATGGAGAAGTGTTTGACTTGAAGGAAAGTCAAGGCCAAGCATTAGCGATCTCTCGGCAAGATGGTTTCGTTGGGTATTCCTGTTTGGAAATGGGAAGAGATCACTGATGGGTTTTGTATACTACAACATCCTATGGTGTACATGCAACTCTAAATACCTTGGATCTATGTTTTCACTAATTATTCATGCAAAGTTGTTTCCAAGGTATTAATCCTATAACTAGCATGCAATTTGACATAAACAATACAAGATACTAGTTAGAGTAACACAACTTTTATGTGGCTTGAAGTCTTGATGTATTTGGTGTTGCTAGAAAGACTTTGGCCTTTAAGAACTTAGTGCCCCAAGTGTTCCACCTTAAGTGGAATCACAACTCACCTAGAACAAATGTGACTCTTGAGAGAGAAACTCCATGCACCAAAAACCACCATAAACTCCAAGAATATGTCAAGTGTATATGGTTAGCGTTTTTAGGTCATGATGCATGTAGTTATACGTGTGGATTCCAAGGGTCATGGGTATAACCCAAATCCATACCCATGGGTTTTATGATCCATGGTTCATGTGGCCCAACTATTTATGTATCCATACATAAACTTGGTCCAACTTGGATCATAAGCCCAATACATATAAATATAACTAATTAACACAATTAGTCCCCATAGATTTAATTAGTCTCTTTTGATCACTAAATTAATTCCAAATTAATTCTTGATCAGTACTAATTAAAACATATGATTTCATATTAATATATTAGAACTTATAATATATTAATAAATCATATATAACCTTCTCTCAAGAGTCCATCCTAACAAATTGTCCTGGTGTTATGCAACCCAAATGGACAATGCTACTCTTGGGTCGAATACATACCAATAATAGTTATGGGCTTAGACATCTATTCCAACAGTCTCCCACTTGGATAATTCTAAAACTATTATTGCAAATATGACTCCAAGATCCCGACTAGCAATCGTAGCTCTTAAAAGCCGTTGTCGAACTTTGACCTAGTCAATGACGTGTCCATTAGATAAGGGATCATATATTCCTCCATTCTAGATATCATATGGACTGAGACATGGATTATAATCATTCTCTCTATCCATCTGTTGTTTCCTGATTTCCGATCTATGACAACTGACTATTTGAACAAATCAAATCAGTCCAGGCCCGGCCGAGCACTCACGTTTGTCATCACTAAAGCATCGAGGGGCCCACAGATATCGCTTTTATCCCTCTAAGGGTAAAGGGAATGGATAAACTTAGACCTAAATGCTCGCTTGTACTTACTCATCAAATCACACACAACGATATGTTTTATAACAACAAAGTTACTAGTTGCGTTTACATATGTCAATGTGCAACTGACGCGCAACTACAACTCACACGTCTCTGTTTGAAGAATATAAGATATTATCGTCTCATGATCACTCGTGATAAAATCCATGAAGTGAATCAAATGAGCATGGGTTTAATCCAATACTCGAATCTCATTCCTGGAGCACTCATGAATGTTGCAACAACTTTTGCTATGTCTAAACACTTTAGACATCTACAAGCCCAATTCATGACAGTTGATTCATACCTACTTCCAAAGTATGATTGACTGTGGAGAGTTTGAATAACCTAGTTATTCGGGAAGTCAAAACATGCAAAGTGAAACACAAGAATAATTGAATCCAATATGGTCTCAGAACTTATGAATATAAATAAAACACCTTTTATTTAATCACCATATTGATTACACATTATTCATTGTATAATGTTTTAGATAAGCAACTTAATACTTGAATTAAAACAATACTTTCCCCATGCTTCAAGCATACACACTATGTTTGCCTATGGTAATTGAAAGCATTTCAATGATGCTTATTTCACAATTCCAAATCCTTACGATAAATGTAAGAATACCAAATTCTTACCATTTACCAAAATCTGTTAGATTCTAAACTTATATGCATTAATCCTCTAGTAATGACTATGCACAAAAGTCACATAGACTCGACAACAGACATTACAAAGTATTCCAATGGAGATCAATTCCACGAAAACGAAGTCTCACATTCAAAGTACATTCCTTTGAACATCCTTTTTGCATTAAGTTTTCTAATCTTACATAGATTTAATGAATAACTTGCACCTATGGAAACATTTCCATATTCCCATTTTGACTGTCACTTCTAAACATGAGTTGCTTCTTTTCAAAATATGTCAATATGGTCCTTCCAAATATTAACACTATATTCCCAACTGTCCATGAGCAACCAATATTTGGTAAACCTCAAATTGTTCTCGACAATTGCTTAATCACTTTAGTCATATCCGGTTCTAGTACTTTTTCCTTCTTAATGCCTTAGGCATTTGGAAAATTTAGAACGGATGAATATTATAGCACATGTAATAAATCCAATACTCGAAGCATATTGAACACGATTCAAGATGTCTAACATAAAGACATGATATTTGACAAGTCCTTTGCTATAATTTTTATTTTCCATGTTCTCATAATTCAGACTATGAAAAGGGATGTCGTAATTATAATCAAATTTTGAGAACGCAATTAACATTCCCATATATAGAATTTCCTTATGTTGAACCATTCCAACATAACATTCATATATATTTGACTAAAATTGATCAAAAATCTCAATCTAAGCTTTTAAAATTGAGGTGAAGTATAATTTCCTCTCCCTTAATTATAGCAAAACAACTTTTCAAACCCTGCAACTTTGCAAATTGAAATTTTTGTTTTTTATAATCAACATTGCTAACTTGCAAAACTTAACATGATAATCATGCTCCCACTAACATGATAATTATTAGCATAACACTTATGCTCCCACTAGCTTTGACATGTATCCAAAAACATACACATTTCCTTAGATAGCTCAAATGTGTGTCTAAACAATTATGAAGAGGGATGTCGTATTCATAATGTTTAGAACTTTTGCCATTCTCACTAGTCCATGTTAGTGTGTCGGTTAACAACACACGCTCCACTAACGACTTTGAGAATGCAAATATCATAATTGCTATCTACTTAAAATCTACTTAGTGATAGCGTTTCCTCACCATCACTTTCATGAATCGAAGACAAACCATATGACACTTAGACTTTGTGGTGTATCTGTTCCTATCCATATGAATTTGCCAAAACCATAATCATAAGACAAGGTTAGTGACAAATTCAAACTCATATGGACTGAACTTGTTTAATCTTAGTTTTCTTGCCACCCGGCAGCACAGGGCCTACCATTGCTTCCAGGTTGTTATGCAAACAATTGAGAACTCATAAAACTCATATGCATAGTCAACTTTAACTGGAATGGGCACGGAAACAAGAATATGTCAACACGATAGGTTACAAACCTCAAGTCGTGTGCTAGTGATAAACAATAGGTTTAATTATTGATTAATTCTTGAAACTTTTCAAGATCTTTAAGACTCCCACTGGCCTCTTGACATATAAGATCCACTTTGTCAAGGAACATTACTTGACAAAAAAATATTCGAGAGTTAGTGTGGATTCTTATCAAGATAAAGACTTCACACATTTGGTCTTAGTTGGTCTTTGCTTTATCAAAAACATCACAACTTACCAATTTCAAATGTATAAAAGTAAGAAAACATTTTACTCTACATTTGACAAGTGTTATAAACCTTCTTAAGATTATGTCACTCAAGTTACAATCTTGGAGTATTACTCTAAGACTCAATTTTGGGATGAAGTATGATTCATCTTTTGATTCAACCATTTCATCAATTCACGGTTCCTCTTCTTAGTCATACAAATGCACTAAGATTTCCTTAGAGGATCAATTGTGATATGGTTTCACAAAACACGATACTAAATTACTCTCCCATCTTTTCAGATTGGAGAAACTTTTATCTTTCTGCCTGATTTGATTCTTCTCATTCGTCCTGCCATACATTGAAACTTTTCCAATGTTTCAGAATTATACTTAAACTTGTAAGCACATCCATGTTTACTAAACTTTAGTAAATCATGACGAATAGCCTTCTCGTCCTTTGTAGTGGACCTGATCAGCGCACAACCAAGTGTACCCGATCTCCTAGTCCTTCACTTGACTCACATATACATGTGAACAAGGAATTAGTCTTAATTTCCCAAAGATGAAAACTCTCATTCATCATACAACACAAGTTGCATGAATCCAAGTTTCTATCCAACTGAAACTTGGGTGATGAGAATCTTTCCTTATTTGTTAAATTATGACACTACCACAAATGAAAGAATCAAATCCATTTTTCGAATATTGCTATCAACGGAATCATATAAACAACAATTTTTCACAAATGCCACTGTAAGGATATTTAAATTGAATAAAATTAAAAAAATCTTTTATTTCAAAACTTGCTGAAAAACTTATCTTTACAATGCAAATGCATATGAAAACAATGTTGTTATTTATTCCTAGGCAATCTATCATAACTCCTAAGCAACAACTCAAAATTCTGATCACTGAACCATGCGATCGAAATCCATCTTCGCGATTAGAATCAGCATATCCTTCCTTTAAGATTCCTCTCTTTTCTTTGATTCTACAAAATATCAAAATGTGACCTAGTCACATCATGTAATAAGAATCTCCAAATAGGAACTTAATAGAGTCAGATAATGGACTTTACCTGAAGCATAGTCAAATTTGTTGACTTTAACCATCCTTATGGACTTTCAGGTAAATTGGGCAGCTTCGCAACCAATGCCTCTTCTTTTGGTAAAAGAAACATATGGACTCTTAGAGAATGGTACACGAGACTATCTTAGACTTATCCTTTCTCTTTACCATTTGGTCAACCAAGTTGACTATGGCCGATCCCTTTCCATTGGGAAGAGAAGACTTTTCTGGACTTCCAATGTTTCCATTGTCAATGTCCATGAAAGTTTGGGAAGTAGATCTTCCAATAAAATTTTGCTTTACCAGTGCCCTAAATCATTGTTGATTTAGCAGCAACAAGCAAATAGGTAAGATCATTAAGGGTCATGTCATTGTCTGTTACATTGTAGTCCTTAAAGAACTCACTATGTGAATTAGGAAGTGATTGAAGAACCCAATCAACAGCCAAGTAAATTTTGCAATTAAAATGGCACGACTCCGTGTATCGTAAAAAGTAAATTTTTGACAAAAGACTTTTTAACCTTAGCAATCTAAACGAACGTCATAGTATATGTTAAACCAAGAGTGTGCATATAGAGAACGTCCAAATCTGACTTCGTTTGAGGAGTTATGATTTTTCTAAGATTTTGCATAGCAATATACAGCCCAGAAATCGAATTCTAGATCGGTCGATTTTTAGCCAAAATGATCTAAATGAGAATTGAAGATCTCATTAATAGGATTTCAACGATAAAAATACAACCGAAAACGGAGTCCGTATGTAGAAGTTATGAATTTTACACAGTCGTTAACAATGCAATCTTCTCAGAATGTTAAATTTAAGATCCGTCGGGAATTAGCTGATGCGGTCAAAAGGAAAGTTGTAGATCTTGTCAATACCTACGCGGGGATGTAACGATCATCTAAAAAGGAGCTCGTATTCGAAAGTTGTGAATTCTTTAAGATTGGTTGTTTTACCTGCGTCTTGCGCCACATGGCAGCACCAGGCGAAGCCGTGGTGCCTACTCAAGGTCATGGCGCGAATGTAAATTTCACGACGCAAATCGCCCCTGGACAGCCTATAAATAGAAAGAACAAATCACTCTTTTCCTTACACCTTTCTATCCAGCTCTCTCCCAACAACCCCCAAAGCCTCAAGAATTTTCTCTAGCACCTCCTAGGTGTTAGTAGCAAGTCCCGGAGCGCTGGAAGACCCCAAGAAGAAGAGCTTTTGGCTCATATGTTATGCCCGTGCAAAGAGCGGTTTCTCGCTAAGCCACCTGTAAGTTGAGTTATGCTTACCATACTTTAAGTATAACTTATGTTTAAGTTTATTAACGTTATTATGAACCTATAAACAAAATTTATCAGTGATTCAAAGTCGTTATACTGATTGAACTACTTATGGGAGAGGTGTCTATAATGGTCACGTTGGGTTTTGTTGTTGGATTTCAGAAAAGCTATATGCCGAAATGATCATGCCTCCCAATTGTGCTGCCTGGGTGATCCTTACTTGATAGATCATGAAAGTAGACTTTGAATTAATGATCAATCTAGAATAATAATTAGTCGCACTAAATATTACACTAAAATCTAGTGACAATAATGCTCGGTTTCATCGAATGAAAAGACGATTATTAGAAGCAAAGCGCTGCCCAAATTTTGAGTCATCACTTTAACAAGTGAGTGCATAGTCCCTTTCATGAACATGATTTTAATACAAGTATTAATAAAATTGTTAAATATATGTTGAAAGTTTATATGTAAGTTATATGCTTATTATCTGGAAATATGTGTTATATATATATATATATATATATATATATATATATATATATATATATATATATATTTGATGATATACGCTATGCGAACCAGACATGATTTTATATGTGTTGAGAAGTATTAAATTGATAACAATAATAGAAGTATTATAACTGAGAAGATAATTGTATGTTAACACTTAATACTCTATACATAAAATATTACACTAAATGAAGATAGTCTTGTTGTAATAGAGTTAGTATTGAAAGTTGGTTGTAAGCATTGTAGGCTTGCTTAGTGATGAAATAAGACTTAAAAGAGATGCTTAGGTCAATTAAGTTTGAATATTGGGTAGTATCTTATTAAGGGCACGTGTGTGATCGGAATACAGAGTAGAAACTTTGTTTGAGGAGATTGATGATCGGTGGAATATAGGTCTGAAAGCTGGCATCACTATACCCTCGCACCTTCAAGTCATCACTCCCTCCGAGGACTAAGAACCATTCCTTCGTCCTCCGAAGGTACTTAAGGATATTCTTAACCGCAATCCAATGGGCTCTGCCAGGGTTCCCTTGATATCTGTTAACCATGCTCAAAGCAAAGGCTACACCAGGGCGAGTACAAGTCATAGCGTACATGATTGAGCCAACTGCGGAAGCGTATGGTACTCGACTCATTTATGCTATTTCAGCTTCGGTACTCAGACTTTGAGTCTTACTCAACTTGGCATTACTTTGTATCGGTAATTCTCCCTTCTTCGAGTTTTCCATACTAAAACGTTTTAGTACCTTCTCTAAGTAAGTGTTCTGACTAATTCCAATTAGTCTCTCACTTCTTTCTCTTACTATCCTTATTCCCAAAATATAATTAGCCTCTCCGAGGTCCTTCATAGTGAAGCACTTCCCGAGCCAGGACTTAACCTCCTGCAGAGTCGGGACGTCGTTTCCTATGAGCAATATGTCATCGACATATAGAACGAGGAAGCTTAATATACTCCCACTGGCTTTGACATATACACACGATTCATCTTCGCTTCGTATAAATCCAAACTCTTTGACTTTCTCATCGAAGCAAAGATTCCATCTTTGAGATGCTTTCTTAAGTCCATAAATGGACTTCTCAAGCTTACATACTCTATTCGGACGCTTCGGATCCACAAACCCCTCTGGCTGAGCCATGTAAACATCCTCAGCCAACTTCCCATTAAGGAAAGCGGTCTTGACATCCATTTGCCAAATCTCATAATCATGAAATGCGGCAATTGCTAGAATCACTCTAATAGATTTTATCTTCGCAACTGGTGAGAAGGTCTCATCATTGTCAACTTCGGGAGTTTGAGTAAAGCCCTTCGCGACCAATCGCACTTTATATGTGTGTACTTTTCCATCCACGTCAGTCTTCTTCTTGAAGATCCATTTGCACCCAACGGTCTTACGTCCGGGCACATTATCAACCAAATTCCAAACTTGGTTATCATACATGGATTGGATCTCGCTATCCATTGCCTCTTTCCATTTCGTAGATTCCGGGCCTGCCATGGCTTCCTTATAGCTATTAGGTTCATCAAGGTTTATTAGTGTACCATCACTAATATACGTGTCCCCTTCGGTAGTAATATGAAAACCATAAAACTGGGGTTGAACTCTAACTCTTTCGAAACGTCTAAGAGGTAAGGATTCGTCAATCGGTTCAACCAGAGTTTCCTCCTTGGGTTGAGTGCCAGCGGTAGAGGTTCCTTCATCTATAGATTCTTGAATCTCTTCAAGCTCGATTTGCCTCCCACTGTCTCCTTGGCTTATGATTTCTCGCTCTCGGAAAACTCCTCTCCTCGCAACAAAGACAACATTGTCCTTCGGTCTATAGAAGAGATATCCAAAGGATTTCTGCAGGTAGCCGATGAAAATACATCGCTCACTACGAGGTTCGAGCTTGTTGTGAGTATCTCGTCTTACGAAAGCCTCGCAACCCCAAACCTTGATATGTGCCAACGAGGGAGATTCCCCTGTCCACATCTCGTGAGGTGTTTTGGCAACCTTTTTAGTAGGGACTCGGTTAAGGATATGGATGGCAGTCTCTAAGGCATACCCCCAGAAATAGATAGGTAGTGAAGCACGACTCATCATAGAGCGAACCATGTCCAACAAGGTTCGATTACGCCTTTCTGCCACACCATTCAATTGTGGTGTCCTAGGTGGCGTCAATTGTGAAACTATTCCACACTCCTTGAGATAATCGTGGAACTCAAGACTAAGGTACTCTCCTCCTCGATCGGATCGAAGCATCTTGATTTTCCTGCCCAATTGATTCTCCACTTCATTCTTGAACTCTTTGAACTTTTCAAAAGTTTCTGACTTTTGCTTGATTAAGTAGATATACCCATATCTACTATAGTCATCGGTAAAAGTCACATAGAAGCGGTTCTCATCCTTCGTGTTTGATCTAAACGGTCCACATACATCGGTATGTATAAGGTCCAATAGACCCTCACCCCTTTCACACGTACTTGTGAAGGGTGACTTAGTCATCTTTCCAAGCAAACAAGATTCGCATGTGTCATCTTCCCTAAGGTCGAATGACTCCAACACTCCATCCTTTTGGAGTTGGGCTATGCGCTTCTTGTTGACATGTCCAAGACGAAAATACCACAAGGATGCTCTATCCATACTATTGGAAGAATCCATGCATAAAACATCATTTCCTAAGTTATCTACAATCATAACAGTTTCATATATTCCATTACATGGTATAGCTTCAAAATAAAAGACACCATTTAGATAAGCCAAAATAGAACCATTCTCATTATTAAAAGAAAATCTAAAACCTTGTCTAAACAAACCATGAAATGAAATGATGTTTCTAGCCATTTCTGGCGAATAGCAACAATTGTTCAAATCTAAACTTAAACCATTTCTAAGCACTAAAGAATATACTCCAATCTTGGTCACAGGCGAAGATCTTCTGTTCCCCATGATTAGATTAATTCTTCCAACCTCCACATCCCTATTTCTTCTTAGTCCCTGCACATTAAAACAAATGTGGTAACCACAACCGGTATCAAGAACCCAAGAAATAGCATGAGATGAATCGTTAGATTTAATTGTGTATATACCTGCGAAAGACGGCTTGATCTTTCCTTCCTTGATGGCTTGCAGGTACTCTGGGCAGCTTCTCTTCCAATGTCCTATCTTGTGGCAGTGGTGGCACTCTGCCTCCTTTGGGTTAGGGCAGGGCTTAGCAGGATCAACTTTTGTCCCACTAGAAGAGGCACCATCTCGGGCTTTAACCTTGCGATAGTTCTTAGACGAAGCATTCCTCTTCTTTCCCTTTCCTTGTCCAATAGCCAAGACAGGAGCAGCGGGTTGATTGGGAGTTGGTGCAACTGACTTGTCCTTGAAGTTGCTCTCAGCAACCCTCAAGAGACCTTGGAGTTTGCTTAGGGTGACCTCTTCTTTTATCATGTGGTAGGTCATCCTAAATTGATTGTAGCTTGGAGGCAAACAGTGAAGCACCATGTCGATCACCAAGTCTTCCCCAAAGTCAACATTCAACTTGCGAAGACGGTCGACATACCTTTGCATCTTTTACAGGTGCACGGTAAGAGACTCTCCATGACCCATTTTAGCGGAAATCATGTTAGTGAAAATCTCATAACGCTCTTGTCTCGCGTTTTGGTGGTATCTCTCCAACAAGTCTTGGTGCATCTCGTACGAGTACATGTCCTCATAGGACTTTTGGAATTCGGAGTTCATAGTGGCTATCATGATGCAATGTACCTTCGTTGCATCACGCTCGTGAGTTTCAAAAGCGGTCATTTCAGCCGGAGTAGCGATTTCAGGGTTGATTTTCTCGAGCTTCTCATCGAGGACATACTCCTTGTCCTCATAGCGAGCAATAGTGCGAATGTATCTTATCCATTCGCTAAAGTTCGTCCCATCGAAAGTGACCTTTTGACAAAGGCTCATCAATGTAAATGAACTAGCAGCAACGTTATTTGCGTTCGACATCTACAAATAGAAAGGACAAAGATAGATTAGAATATGAATCCCTAATTATCACCCAATAAGAAAATTAGGGCTAGGATCCAACAACAATATTTACATATTAGAAAAGGGATGTCGTAATCTAACATGCAAACAATTTGAAGGTAAGTGAATGACGATTCACTAATTTTCCACCACAAAACATAACTTTAAGTTCTAAATGTATTAAGAATTCCTAGGTTTTGATGAGATTCATTGAAACTTTTCAATGCCATGTTTAAATCTCAATATGCCCCTCTTGTTTTTGACTGGGATACCGAGGATCACAAAGCGGGTGTGAATTACCATGCAAATTTATATGGTGCCTTCATTGTAACGATCACCTATTCGATGTGCCGGTAAACCACACACGCTCCATAGAACTATGATAAACAATGAATCACCCTTTGCCACCTTTGCTTAGAACCAATTAGTGTGTCGATAAACCACACACGCTCCATTAACTTCTTAACAAGGGTGCAAAGTGTAATTTCATGGGATTGCATCAATTCACTTTTCCTAAAGTAACTAAGATTGGGAAATTTTGAAAAACATGTAGTTACTTTGTATTTCATATAATACTTTTAATGGGAGGATGAGGTTGCCCTATCCTACCCGTTCGGCTAACGACCCTCCACCGATCAAGCAAGCGGTGGGTGTGAGTGTACACCCATTAAGCGCCATTTTATAGGCCGCAACCTTATACCCACCTTATAGACCGGCTTCGTGAATGAGGCCTACTAACGGTAAGACTAGCATTTTAGTTATACATATATATACATATTAATCTTGTAATATTATATTAGTATAGGGTTGGATTTTAAACTTGTAAAATTCTAGGGTTCGAAATTTAAATTGTCTAAATTAAACTTTTAATCACAAAACATAAACTTCAAAACTTGAGGGCAAGTTTTAAACATTTAAAACATGGAGGATCAAATAACAAGTAATCTTAATTAACAATTAATTTCATAATTATCCATATTTGATTTATTTAATGATTTCTTGCAAAATAATTTACCAATTTAATCAAAATAATTAATTAATTATCACATAAGGAAATTAAATATTTTATTAATTGATAAATATCTTTAATTAGATCAAGATTATAGTCATATATTGTTGGGTTTTAGCCATAAGAACTTTCCTATGTGCGCATGCAAAACCCTAATGTTCGGATCTAGGCTTTCTAATTAAACATGCTTTGAATCCAAGACTTCTAATGGCTAATAATGTTTAAACAACAACATTGAAACAGATCTAGAACCATACCTTTGAGTTCCTTGTTGACCTTGTTGTCTTGGAGCTTCTAGAGTCACAAATGTCACTCCTCAATGGCTTACAAACACCAAAGCAAGGAGGATGATTTGGGAGAGAGGAGAGGAATGGAATTCGACCAGAGGTTCTCTACTTTTGGTGAAGTGTCGAATTCCCTCAGCCATAGGGTCTATTTATACTTGTAGACTCCTTAAGGGTTACAGATTAATCCCTAATTGGATAATCTTCTCTTAAGGCTATCCAAATCCATTCCTAGATAAATCTTATGGACGATTTTAGCTATTCTATATCTCTTAGAATTCGTCCAAAGCATATTCTAATGGATTTACAGTCTAAAGTGTAACTATCAAACAATTGACAATTTATACCCCTTTATTTAATTAATCTCTTTAAGTCACCAAATTAATTCCAATTAATTCTATGACTTATATTAATCAAATAACCATATATTATTCTTTATAATATTTACTCTCTCTCAATAAATCATCCCATCAAGTTGCTATGGTGAAGGCAACCCAAAAGGACCATGCACAACCGGGTCAAGTACTTGCCCAATATAGTTGCAGCCTTAGACACTATTCCAACAGTCTCCCACTTGGATAAGTCTAGTAACTATACAAGTACAAATCGGTTTGCAATCATAGCTCTCAAACACGCTGTCAAACTCTGATCTAATCAATCTTGTCATTTAGATAAGGGGTCGTACAATCCTCTGTCAGATATCATGCTGACAATCCTATGGAATGGTTAGTCAAGCATTTAGGTTTCTTGATCTCTGATTTATTCGACATAGAACTTAATCGAACACATCAATTCAGTTCTGAACGGGCCCGGCACATAAGTCAAATCAAATCATCGAGCGGCCGAGATTTCGCTTTTACCTTCTTAGATAAAAGTTACAGATAAACTTCGACTTATATGCATTTACTTATTCATTAACCAACTATGCACAACAATGCGTTTTATAACACCGAGTTACTGATGCGTTTTCGCATTATCAATGGACAATCAATTAACAAATAACAAACCATATATCTAGGTTTTAAGACTATATGATATTATCGTCTTGCGATCACCCTTTTATATCATATTCCATAAAGTGATTCCAGCAAGCGCGGGTTTGTTCCAATGCTCAAAACTAGTTCATAAGCACTCATGAACGTTGCAACAACCCTTTGCTATGTCTAACACCATTTAGACAATCTACATACCAATTCATGACAATCTTCATTCATATCTACTTCCAACATATGAACGATTGTGGACAATTTGAACAATTCCATTATTCCTAATAATTTCAATTATTCTGGAAGTCAAAACATGCAAAGTGAAACAATAGTTAAACAATTAACATAAGACAGTAACATTACTCATAAATAAAACTCCTTTATTTAATCATCAAATGTTAATTACATTTATCTATTACACGTTTCTAATACTATCTAATCTATGCTAATATCATCCTTCAGCCCAATACTCCTAGCATGCTGCAAGTGCTTAACCCTACTCAGTCCCTTCGTAAGCGGGTCTGCTGGGTTATCTTCTGATGATATCCTCTTCACTACGAGTTGTCCTTCTTCTACACGATGTCTAATGAAGTGATATTTTCTGTCGATATGTCTTGATCTACCATGATCCCTCGGTTCCTTGGTTAAGGCAACCGCTCCTTCGTTATCACAGAAAATCTCCATGGGCTCCTTTATGGCAGGTACAACTCCAAGATCACCGATGAAGTTCTTTAGCCATATTGCCTCCTTCGACGCTTCGCTCGCTACAATGTACTCTGATTCGCACGTTGAATCAGCTACGGTCTCCTGCTTGGAACTCTTCCATGTCACTGCTCCTCCATTTAGGGTAAAGACCCAACCCGACTGCGAACGGTAGTTGTCCCTGTCGGTCTGAAAACTGGCGTCATTATACCCTCGCACCTTCAAGTCATCACTCCCTCCAAGGACTAAGAACCATTCCTTTGTCCTCCAAAGGTACTTAAGGATATTCTTAACCGCAATCCAATGGGCTCTGCCAGGATTCCCTTGATATCTGTTAACCATGCTCAAAGCAAAGGCTACATCAGGGCGAGTACAAGTCATAGCATACATGATTGAGCCAACTGCGGAAGCGTATGGTACTCGGCTCATTTCTGCTATTTCAGCTTCGGTACTCGGACTTTGAGTCTTACTCAACTTGGCATTACTTTGTATCGGTAAGTCTCCCTTCTTCGAGTTTTCCATACTAAAACGTTTTAGTACCTTCTCTAAGTAAGTGTTCTGACTAAGTCCAATTAGTCTCTCACTTCTTTCTCTTACTATCCTTATTCCCAAAATGTAAGAAGCCTCTCCAAGGTCCTTCATAGCGAAGTACTTCCCGAGCCAGGACTTAACCTCCTGCAGGGTCGGGATGTCGTTTCCTATGAGTAATATGTCATCGACATATAGAACGAGGAAGCTTACTATACTCCGACTGGCTTTGACATATACACAAGACTCGTCTTCGCTTCGTACAAATCCAAACTCTTTGACTTTCTCATCGAAGCAAAGATTCCATCTGCGAGACGCTTGCTTAAGTCCATAAATGGACTTCTCAAGCTTACACACTCTATTCGGATGCTTCGGATCCACAAACCCTTCGGGCTGAGCCATGTAAACATCCTCAGCCAACTTCCCGTTAAGGAAAGCGGTCTTGACATCCATTTGCCAAATCTCATAATCATGAAATGCGGCAATAGCTAGCATTACTCTAATAGATTTAATCTTCGCAACTGGTGAGAAGGTCTCATCATAGTCAACTCCGGGAGTTTGAGTAAAGCCCTTCGCAACCAATCGCGCTTTATATGTGTGCACGTTTCCATCCACGTCGGTCTTCTTCTTGAAGATCCACTTGCACCCAACGGTCTTACGTCCGGACACATAATCAACCAAATTCCAAACTTGATTATCATACATGGATTGGATCTCGCTATCCATTGCCTCTTTCCATTTCGCAGACTCCGGGCCTGCCATGGCTTCCTTATAGCTATTAGGTTCATCAAGATTTATTAGTGTACCATCACTAATATACGTGTCCCCTTCGGTAGTAATATGAAAACCATAAAACTGGGGTAGAACTCTAACTCTATCAGAACGTCTAAGAGGTAAGGACTCGTCAATCGGTTCAACCGGAGTTTCCTCCTCGGGTTGAGTGCCAGCGGTAGAGGTTCCTTCATCTATCGACTCTTGAATTTCTTCAAGCTCAATTTGCCTCCCACTGTCTCCTTGGCTTATGAGTTCTCGCTCTCGGAAAACTCCTCTCCTCGCAACGAAGACCACATTTTCCTTCGGTCTATAGAAGAGATATCCAAAGGATGTCTGCGGGTAGCCGATGAAAATACATCGCTCACTTCGAGGTTCGAGCTTGTCGTGAGTATCTCGTCTTACGAAAGCCTCGCAACCCCAAACCTTGATATGTGCCAACGAGGGAGCTTTCCCTATCCACATCTCGTGAGGTGTTTTGGCAACCTTCTTAGTAGGGACTCGGTTAAGGATATGGGCGGCAGTCTCTAAGGCATACCCCCAGAAATAGATAGGTAGTGAAGCACGACTCATCATAGAGCGAACCATATCCAATAAGGTTTGATTACGCCTTTCTGCCACACAATTCAACTGCGGTGTCCTAGGAGGCGTCAATTGCGAAACTATTCCACACTCCTTGAGATAATCGTGGAATTCAAGACTTAGGTACTCTCCTCCTCGATCGGATCGAAGCATCTTGATTTTCCTGCCCAATTGATTCTCCACTTCATTCTTGAACTCTTTGAACTTTTCAAAGGTTTCTGACTTTTGCTTGATTAAATAGATATACCCATATCTACTATAATCATCGGTAAAAGTCACGTAGAAGCGGTTCCCATCCTTCGTGGTTGATCTAAACGGTCCACATACATCGGTATGTATTAGGTCCAATAGACTTTCACCCCTTTCACATGTACTTGTGAAGGGTGATTTAGTCATCTTTCCAAGTAAACAAGACTCGCATGTGTCATCTTCCTTAAGGTCGAATGACTCCAAGACTCCATCCTTTTGGATTTGGGCTATGCGTTTCTTGTTGACATGTCCAAGACGACAATGCCACAAGGATGCTTTATCCATACTAGTGGAAGAATCAATATTCAAAACATCATTTCCTAAGTTATCAACAATCATAACAGTTTCATATATTCCATTACATGGTATAGCTTCAAAGTAAAAGACACCATTTAGATAAGCCAAAATAGAACCATTCTCATTATTAAAAGAAAATCTAAAACCTTGTCTAAACAAACCATGAAATGAAATTATGTTTATAGCCATTTCTGGCGAATAGCAACAATTGTTCAAATCTAAACACAAATTATTCCTAAGAACTAAAGAATACACTCTGATCTTGGTCACAGGCGACGATCTTCTGTTCCCCATGATTAGATTAATTCTTACAGCCTCCACATCCCTATTTCTTCTTAGTCCCTGCACATTAAAACAAATGTGGTAACCACAACCGGTATCAAGAACCCAAGAAATAGCATGAGATGAATCGTTAGATTTAATTGTGTATATACCTGCGAAACACGGCTTGATCTTTCCTTCCTTGATGGCTTGCAGGTACTCTGGGCAGCTTCTCTTCGAATGTCCTATCTTGTGGCAGTGGTGGCACTCTGCCTCCTTCGGGTTAGGACAGGGCTTAGCGGGATCAACTTTGGTCCCACTAGAAGAGGCACCATCTCGGGCTTTGACCTTGCGATAGTTCTTCGATGAAGCCTTCCTCTTCTTTCCCTTTCCTTGACCAATAGCCAAGACAGGAGCAGCAGGTGGATTGGGAGTTGGTGCAGCAGACTTGTCTTTGAAGTTGCTCTCAGCAACCCTCAAGAGACCTTGGAGTTTGCTTAGGGTGACCTCTTCTTTGTTCATGTGGTAGGTCATCCTAAATTGGTTGTACATCGGAGGCAAAGAGTGAAGCACCATGTCGATCGCCAAGTCTTCCCCAAAGTCAACATTTAACTTGCGAAGGCGGTCGACATACCTTTGCATCTTTTGCAAGTGCACGGTAAGAGATTCTCCATGACCCATCTTAGCGGAAATCATGTTAGTGAAAATCTCGTAACGCTCTTGTCTCGCGTTCTGGTGGTACCTTTCCAATAAGTCTTGGTGCATCTCGTACGGGTACATGTCCTCGTAGGACTTTTGGAATTCGGAGTTCATGGTAGCAATCATGATGCAATGTACCTTTGTTGCATCTCGCTCATGAGTCTCAAAAGCGGTGATTTCGGCCGGAGTAGCGATTTCGGGGTTGATTTTCTCGAGCTTCTCATCAAGGACATACTCCTTGTCCTCATAGCGAGCAATGGTGCGAATGTATCTTATCCATTCACTAAAGTTCGTTCCATCGAAGGTGACCTTTTGGCAAAGGCTCATCAACGTGAAAGAACTAGCAGCAGCGTTGTTAGCGTTCAACATCTACAATTAGAAAAGGACAAAGATAGATTAGAATAAGAATCCCTAATTATCACCCAATAAGAAAATTAGGGCTAGTATCCAACAATAACATTTACATACTAGAAAAGGGATGCCGTAATCTAACATGCAAATAAATTGAAGGTAAGTGAATGACGATTCACTAATTCTCCATCACAAAAACCTAAACTATTAGTCCTAAGTGTTTTTGAGAATTCCTAGGTTTGGATGAGATTCATTGAAACTTATTCAATGGCATGTTTAAATCTCGATATGCCCATCTTGTTTGTGACTGGGATTCCGAGGATCACAAAGCGGGTGTGAATTACCATGCAAATTCACATGGTGCCTTCATTGTAACGATCACCTATTCGATGTGCCGGTAAACCACACACGCTCCATCGAACTATGATAAACAATGAATCACCCTTTTCCACCTTTGCTTAGAACCAATTAGTGTGCCGGTAAACCACACACGCTCCACTAACTTCTTAGCAAGGATGCAAAGTGTAATTTCATGGGATTGCATCAATTCACTTTTCCTAAAATTTAAAAAAATGTAGTTACTTTGTATTACTTATTATACTTTTAATGAGAGGATGAGGTTGCCCTATCCTACCCATTCGGCTAACGACCCTCCACCAATCAAGCAAGTGATGGGTGTGAGTGTACACCCATTAAGCGCCATTTTATAGGCCGCAACCTTATACCCACCTTATAGATCGGCTTCGTGAATGAGGCCTACTAACGGTAAGACTAGCATTTAGTTATATATATATATATATATATGTATATATATATATATATATATATATATATATATATATATATATATTATACTAGTAATATCATATTAGTATAGGGTTGTATTTTAAACCTTTTAAAATCTAGGGTTTTTGAAATTTAAGTTGTCTAAATTAAAACTTTTAATCACAAATATGAATTTCAAAACTTGAGGGCAAGTTTTAAACATTTAAAACATGGAGGATCAAATAAAAAATAATTCCAATTAACAATTAATATCCTAATTATCTATATTTGATTTTATTCAAGATTTCTTTGAAAGATAATTACCAAAATAGTTAAAATAATTAATCAATTATCATATAAGGAAATTAAATATTTTATTAGTTGATAAATACCTTTAACTAGATCAAGATAATAGTCATATATATCAAAAAATCGGATTTAGGTTGATCTATTATGATTAAGGTAAGTTTCCATAAGATAATTATGAAAAAATCCCGAATCTGGGCATTCCTGATGCCTGGACTCGCCGAGTGCACAAAGGGACTCGCCGAGTCAGGGCTACTCGCCGAGTCAACTTTGAGACTCGCCGAGTCCATGACTCAGAAACCAAAAAATCAAATTTTGCAGGTTTTTTTCAGTTATTCAAGCAACAATTTAAAGAAAACCAAGCTAGTCTCTGATACCACTGTTGGGTTTTAGCCATAAGAACTTTCCTATGTGCGCATGCAAAACCCTAATGCTCGGATCTAGGCTTTCTAATTAAACATGATTTGAATCCAAGACTTCTAATGGCTAATAATGTTTAAACAACAACATTGAAACAGATCTAGAACCATACCTTTGAGTTCCTTGTTGACCTTGTTGTCTTGGAGCTTCTAGAGTCACAAATGTCACTCCTTTAATGGCTAACAAACACCAAAGCAAGGAGGATGATTTGGGAGAGAGGAGAGGAATGGAATTCGACCAGAGGTTCTCTACTTTTGGTGAAGTGTCGAATTCCCTCAGCCATAGGGTCTATTTATACTTGTAGACTCCTTAAGGGTTACAGATTAATCCCTAATTGGATAATCTTCTCTTAAGGCTATCCAAATCCATTCCTAGATAACTCTTATGGACGATTTTAGCTATTCTATATCTCTTAGAATTCGTCCAAAGCATATTCTAATGGATTTACAGTCTAAAGTTTAACTATCAAACAATTGACAGTTTATACCCCTTTATTTAATTAATCTCTTTAAGTCACCAAATTAATTCCAATTAATTCTATGACTTATATTAATCAAATAACCATATATTATTCTTTATAATATTTACTCTCTCTCAATAAATCATCCCATCAAGTTGCTATGGTGAAGGCAACCCAAAAGGACCATGCACAACCGGGTCAAGTACTTGCCCAATATAGTTGCAGCCTTAGACACTATTCCAACATATATATCCAAAAATCGGATTAGGGTTGATCTAATATGATAAAGACAAGTTTCCATAAGATAAATATAAAAAAAATCCCGATTTTGGCCCTTCCTGACGCTCGGACTCGCCGAGTGCCCAATTGGACTCGCCGAGTCAGGCCAACTCGCCGAGTCCACCATGGGACTCGCCGAGTTCATGACTCAGAACCACAAAATTCGAATTTTGCAAGAAAGAAACAAACAATCATGCATCAATTTAATAGAAACCAATCTAGGCTCTGATACCACTGATGGGTTTTGTCCATATGAACATTCCTATGTACACATACAAACCCTAATGCTTGGATCTAGGTTTCTCTAATTAAACATGCATTGGATCCAAGACTTCTAATAGCTAATAGAGTATAAGAACAATACAAAATTAGAGTTAGAAGCTTACCTTGAAACACTTGTTTGATCTTCTTGTTCTTGGAGCTTAAGAGTCACAAATGTCACTCCACTAATGGCTTACAAACACCAACTAGCAAGAGGATGATTTGAGAGAGGGGAGAGGGAATAGAAATCGGCCAGGGTTTCTTTTCTATTTCAGAGGTGTCGATTTCCCTTGCCCCAATGGTCTATTTATACTTGTAAGGCTCCTAGGGTTTCACCCTTAATCCCTAATTGGATAACTTTTACTCAAAGCAATCCAAATCCTTTCCAAGATAAGCGCTTGGACAATTTTTGGCTTATCCTAAGCCCTAGAAATCGTCCAACCCTATCCATAAAGGATTTACAGCCCAAAGTGTAACTATCAAACAATTAACAGTTTATACCCTCTTATTTAATTAATCTCTTTAAGTCACCAAATTAATTCTAATTAATTTATGACTTATATTAATCAAATAATAATATTATTATTCCTTATATTATTCTCATAATATATATTAATAATATTTATTCTCTCATAATAAATCATCCTGTCAAGTTGCTATGGTGAAGGCAACCCAAAAGGACCATGCACAATCGGGTCAAATACTTGCCTAATATAGTTGCAGCCTTAGACACTATTCCAACAGTTACAGCCTTAGACACTATTCCACCAGTAATGCTAGATGGACCAAGTATGAATCCTATCAAGAACACCAGGGCAAAGTTGCCAGGTCTACGAGTGAGTATTCTACAAAGCAGAAGAGCTCAACCCTAGTAGTAACATTAAGAAAGCAAATTTCAGGATGAAATTCATTTTAACGGGGGGATGATGTGACAACCCAAAAATTTCCATTCGGTAAAACCATCCACTACAATTGAAGTCAAATCTGTATCAACTAACTATCAAACTTTTGGGATAAGTTTGAGTGTTTTAAGGTTAGTGCTCCAGAGGATATCAAGAGAGAGGATACAGTAGGGTTTAATATGTTGCAATAAGTGCCCAAACCTTCAAGAGTTTGGAATATTACAGTCCAAAAATGGTATTCGGACCAAAAACCCTCAAGGATATATAAAGAAAATTTAGCCATTTTGGATTCATTTGTTACATTTCTAGCTAGAGAAAAGTCGATTTTCTCTCTCAAGGATCTTCACCCGATCACCCCCAACTGTAAGTACTTCAACCTAGAGTGTATATAAGTGTTTTATATGCCTTAATAACATGAAAATCAAACTAAAACACCAAGCAAATGGTGTTCACGGCCCAAGATCTTCTTGGACCGTGAACACTAAATTTGAGGGTCAAAGTGTGCCCAATGTCCCTCCAAGCCTTGGTACTAAACCTAGACTACCATTACTTGTTTTATACCCCCAAAACATTAAGAAACAAGGCTAGAAGTGAGTTCACGACCAAGGAAGTTCTTGGGCCGTGAACTCCATTTTAGGGTGCCAAAATGCCCTAAATGCCTTCCATAAGCCAAGAGACAAGCATAGCACTTTACCTTGATGTGTCTAGGACCCAAAACAACCAAAATACCAACACCCATAGGTGCTTACGGCCGCAAGCTTATGACCAAATGATCCATGGGTCGTAAACTCAAGATAAGAGTGTTTTGATGCCACAAACACTTCCTAAGGCTTAGGCATGAATTTAGAATGCTTCCTTATGACCTTTAGGATCCTCATAAGCATAAATGGCCATGATTTTATAGTAGTAAACTCATTTGGGCCGTGAACTCCTCAAAAACTCCAAAGAAGGTGGTCTTTCTCGTCCTAGGTTAGAGCTAATGTCCCTAAAATATTCCCTAGCTTTCAAACTTGCATTCCCACATGTGTAGCCATGAGGTTATGACCGTAAACTCCCTTGGGCCGTGAACTCATGGTAGTAAACTCATGTGTGTGCCTTATACCTTCCTATGTTGAATCACATGTGATTCCAACACTTAACCAAGGTGTTTCCTAGTCCCGGAAGGTGTTATCTTTCATATAGTTGTTTATAAACACTATATTCATGTCAATATGTGTCCTTATATATCATTTAGGACTTACTGTGTCTCGAGACTTCATTCGTATAACTTCTCATCCGTACGCGCATACCCGTTTGAATCACCCACATCAAGTGAGTTCATACCCCATAATGAATCTTTTAAACTATTTTAACTGTTTTAAGGGGGGAATACAAGTTGAACACAATGTTAATTGTGTAAATGTATGTTATAAACATCCTTCAAAATGTTACTTATGTCATTTATAAGTCGTCTTTACATTTCAAAACTCTTTTAAAGGTTGTGTTACTTTATAGTTGTACAGAACTCCGTTTTTAAAGTATAAGCATAACTTGGTAGACAAATGAGTCTTTTCATCATAAGTACAGTTAGAACATTAGTAAACTATTATAGGTATAGTTTAGGAGAATACTATTCATTACTTCTAGTACAATGAAGCACAAAAAGAAACAATACCAGAACAGAAAAAACAGTGAAGAGAATCAAACAACACCAGAACAGAACATAACAAACAAGTTAATTTGCTATAACATGACAACACGCATATAGGATCTAATTATACCAATGAATCGCTAATGCATTAGTGATAGTTATATTGGGTATACATGATCATATAACTTTAATGTGAATTACACGGCTTGCATGGATTTGCTCGGGTCGCGGTGGGTTCCCTCAATCTCCTTTCATGAGAGAGTTTAGTAGGGGTTCTAGCTTTCACATTATGACCGTAATAAAACAAATATGTTTTTAGGTTAATAGTACCTCCGCATGTCATTATAAACGACATTAGGGTACTCACTTCTCCCATTACTTTCATAAAGTGTCGATAACACTTGAAGGTTAATCTGTTTCTCTTCAAGATGGTTATAAACTAGGGAGAATATACTTTACATATGACAAAGGAACAATCGAGTCTTGGTAGAAGGCTACTTTCAAAACAGTAGAGTCTTGGTAGAAGACTACTTTCAAAACAGTAGAGTCTTGGTAAAAGACTACTTTCAAAACAGTCGAGTCTTGGTAGAAGGCTACTTTTAAAAGTTAGGACCATGATGCTAACTTTATGATTCCTTAATGTATACACTATAGGATACATATATCCCAAGTAGATTCCGACAGCTAATAGGATGTGTGTTCTTCGATGTACGTCCTGTTCCCGTTGGATGTGGGTTTACACCGAGGTTACCCAATCTATTATCTACTCGAATCTATATATATATATATATATATATATATATATATATATATATATATATATATATAATATATATATATATATATTTATGCTTAGTATACATTAAGTCATCATAAGGGTACCAGGTATGGATCAGGTTATAGGACACAGGGTCAATGCACAGTTTTTCTAGTACAAAATTTTCGTTTCAAAGTCAGTACTTTTGGTATACAAAACTAGTGATTTCCCAGTTAAGGGCTTAATCCATTTTATTAAGCCAATACAGTTTTAAAGACTTTAAGTGAGTTAACTCTATAACACCTTAGTTTATACACCATGTTTATATATAAAACTAGTATCCGACAGCTAGTAGGATGTGTGCTCTTCGATGTACGTCCTGTTCCCGTTGGATGTGGGCTTACACCGAGGTCACCCAATCTACTATCTACCCGATATCAAATTATATATAGCAGTATAAACAAAGCTATTATAAAAGTAATCACCATAGTCAATATTTTATTATAATAAATATAGGTTTTCTTAAAAGGAACTCTCCATTATATATAAAGGAACCATTACAAATAACTCCATGAGTAACAAGTGAATACACCAAGGTTATATATGACAACGATCTAACAACCAATGGAATGTGTGCTATCCGCCTTACTTACTGTACCCCGTCGGGTTGTGGGTTGAGGGCAGATGCGCACAATCGATTGTTTGTTTACTCCAAGTATATATAACTTGTACCCACTTATTACGCATAGAAAGGCTTGTAGTGTCATTTTACTCAACTCCCATTTTAAGTAGGAAATATATGAGTTTACTACCATGAGTTCACGGCCCAAGGGAGTTTACGGCCGTAAACTCATGGCTACACATGTGGGAATGCAAGTTTGAAAGCTAGGGAATGTTTTAGGGACATTAGCTCTAACCTAGGATGAGAAAGACCACCTTCTTTGGAGTTTTTGAGGATTTCACGGCCCAAATGAGTTTACCGTAAACTCATGGCCATTTATTCTTATAAGGGTCCTAAAGGTCATAAGGAAGCATTCTAAATTCATGCCTAAGCCTTAGGAAGTGTTTGTGGCATCAAAACACTCTTATCTTTAGTTTACGGCCCATGGACCATTTGGTCATAATCTTGCGGCCGTAAACACCTATGGGTGTTGGTATTTTGGTTGTTTTGGGTCCTAGACACATCAAGGTAAAGTGTTATGCTTGTCTCTTGGCTTATGGAAGGCATTTAGGGCATTTTGGCACCCTAAAATGGAGTTCACGGCCCAAGAACTTCCTTGGCTGTGAACTCACTTCTAGCCTTGTTTCTTAATGTTTTGGGGGTCTAAAACAAGTAATGGTAGTCTCTAGGTTTAGTCCCAAGGCTTGGAGGGACATTGAGCACACTTTGACCCTCAAATTTAGTGTTCACGGTCCAAGAAGATCTTGGGCCGTGAACACCATTTCCTTGGTGTTTTGGCTTGATTTTCATGTTATTAAGGCATATAACACACTTATATACACTCTAGGTTGAAGTACTTATAGTTGGGGGTGATCGGGTGAAGATCCTTGAGAGAGAAAATCGACTTTTCTCTAGCTAGAAATGTAACAAATTAATCCAAAATGGCTAAATTTTCTTTATATAGCCTTGAGGGTTTTTGGTCCGAATACCATTTTTGGACTGTAATATTCCAAACTCTTGAAGGTTTGGGCACTTATTGCAACATATTAAACCCTAGTGCATCCTCTCTCCTGATATCCTCTGGAGCACTAACCTTAAAACACTCAAACTTATCCCAAAAGTTTGATAGTTATTTGATACATATTTGAATTCAATTGTAGTGGATGGTTTTACCGAATGGGAATTTTTGGGTTGTCACAATATGGACTTGTGTTGAAAGGATTTTTAGAGTCAGGGGGTTGTAGTGTAAATATTCGACCTTATCTGAATTAATTTGTGGAGTTAAGGGACAAACTTGTAAAAATGTATCACAGTTTAATTTGGAACACGGGACTTGAACCCAACTCCCTTTCCCTCGTCCCTTATATTCTCGAAACCCTAACCCTAGTTCACTATTCCATCCGCCGCCTTATCACCCCTTACAGCCGCCGCCCCTCCACCGATTGAAGCTAGAAGCTGCCAACTTTTCTGTTACCGGCGAAGACGAGGAGCCACGAACCGATTTCATGTTAGTCGGGAAGAGCGGGATGGTGAGGATTGTGGGTGTTGTTGCCGCTTTTCGCAAGATTGGTCGCCAACCTTCTCCTTCTCTATTTCTAGTTATTCCAGTCAGCTAATATCATTGGTGAATCTTTGCTGCTGGCATTGGCGAGGACCGATGAGAACCTTGGGACGCCGTCGTAGTTGCTGATGTATGCATTCTCTATCGTGTCTCTACTTCTCTGTATCTTCTGTTTCTCCGCCTCAGCCCACGTCCATTGCTGCCGCTTCATGCATTATCTTTTGTGACACCTCCGACCATCATATGCCGCTGACAAGGTGGCTACAATTGCATTTTCGTTATGTGTGTGCGGTTGTTGCTACTTTGTGCATGTCATGTGTGTGTTTGCTTAGTCAAAAATCGAAAGAAAACCCACCAGCCACCGTTAGATGGTAGTTGTCATCTCCGACCACCGCTTGCCGCCATGGAGGTGGATTTGTTGCGTGTGTTTTGCGTGTGTGTGTGTGTGTGTGCATGATTTAGTGTAGGGCATCATGTGGATGTTGATTGACAAGATAAACCGACGAGAAGAACCACCATAGCAGTCAACCATGGTGGCTGCCACCTCCTGCCCCTGTCGGCCACAGTTTGTGGTGGTTGTTTTGGGCTTTTCCTTATTCTTTTGGTGCTAATGTGTGTGTGTGTGTGTTGTAAGAAACTATATGTGTATTGGATTGTTGGAATTATTACTCAAACCGCCACCATGTGCAGGTGGCTGCCGCCTCCTACCGCCATGTACCGCTGCCGACCACCACTGCCCGAGGTGGCAGTAGGTGGTGCCCAATTTATTAATTATATATTTATTTAATTATATAATCATTTAAGTTTAGGAGTTGGAAACCCTAATTAGGGTTTAGAAAGCCCTAATATCAAGAAAACTCTAATTTGGAGTTGGTCGGGACCCTCATTAAAGCTATTAATTAAACCTAAAATAATACTTAATAATTCTCCATAATTAACTTATGTAATATTGGAATTAATGGATTAAGTCCTTAATGGCTTAAGTGAGGAACACTAACCCTAGTTATCATTTTATGTAAAAGCCCTAGAATTGAAGTGCCTTATTTTGGGCAATAATCTGGCATGTAGTTGGGCTGTTGACTAGATTATTATTTCAACTAAAACGACTAAGTCAAACCTTAATCAATCATACCCTTAAGTGATTAGGTTCTCAATTGGTTAAGTGTTCTTGCTTAACCCTTATCGTCATTTCATGTCAAACCCTAATCGTTATTTCTTGTGAGATGGTCACTGTTGCAAGTGTCTATGACCTGTGATTGGGTATTGACTCAATTATCTTCCTGTTGGTGATTGGAAGTGAGTTGAAGATGGTAGAGTCCTTCATTGATACAGTGGTTTCTACGCGCACATCGAGGTGAGTTTCGCCTCACTATATCATGGGTCGAAGGCACCAAAGTCGGCCCACTAGTATTGATTATTTGCTAGTAGATGGATGCCCTAAGGACTGTATATAGTCATGTAGGATAGACTAAGGACTCTTGATCTAAGCTCTCTAACATGTTCCTTGTTTGGTTGTGGTTTTAGAGTAGGATCACCTATCTGGGTGACTATCTCACCTCTGAGTATATACGGTTATGCATTCCTTAGATTGTTGATATTTAGTATGTTGTTATGTTGTAGTGATCTATTAGATATGTGTTTTGGTTTTGAGTATGTTGTTATGTTGTAGTGATCTACTAGATTTGTGTTCTGGTAATGAATATGTTGATATGTTGTAGTGATCGGTTAGATCTGTCTCTTGGTATTGCGTATGTTGCTTTGTGGTAATAACATGTAGATCTATATATTATATGTGCTTTTTGGATATCATCTATGGAGTTCCCTTAGGGATTATCGTTGGTTATGTAGATAGCCACCCGAATAGATAGTCGTACTCTAGAGCCACAACTAAACAAGGAATAGGCAAGAGAGCCTAGACCAAGAGTTCTCAGGTTGAGGAGGCCCTGCTTTGTGCGGTAAGCCAAGATACCCGGTGAGGGCCGGCGATAAGCCGTAGGCACAGAGGCTTGGGAGGAGCGGTAGGGTTGAGGCGGTAGGCCAACAAACCCTGGGTATTCCAACCCAATGGTTGATTGGACCCAACATATTGGTATTCCAACCCGAGGCTAATAGGGCCAGGCATGGGTATATGTGTTTATGCTTGTTTTGTGTGGTGGTATTTTTGGGGAAACTCACTAAGCTTGATGCTTACGATTTTGGTTTGTTGTTTTAGGTGCTTCTGATGATTTTGGCAAGGTGAATGCGTGAATGTACACATCCTTGGTTTTACAATAGATTCGATCTTAGGAAACTCTGATTTTCAAATAATGTTTTAGAACACTATTTTTGTAAACATTTTATTAGCAAAATGATCATTTTGAAAAGTTTAAATTTGTTGAAATTCTCGGGTTGTTACATCATACAATAGGCATACAAAGGCATCTCTCCTAGTATTCTATCATGCAATTCAGAGCAGATCCTTAGCCCTAATATAGTATGCAATTCAAAGCTACACAAATCAAAGCATAATATAAACATGTATTGGTATTTGGGGAGAACTTACTTGAGGTCAGTCAGATGCATGCACTACACCCCTTTCTTTTATTAGAAAACTCTTTGTGTAAAATGTTTCTTTTTGTGAAAGAATTTTACCAAATCCTCAGTTTGAGTCCAGACACACCCGAGAGTATGCATGAATCCCTTAAAACAAGGCTCTGATACCAACTCGTAACGTCCCAAAAATTAAGGTCAAAAATTTCATTTTAATTATAATAAAACCATCAACCCCAAACATGTTTATAAAACCATACAAGAAAATCAGAGTATGTCAATCAAACAATCCCATACATCAGAGTTTATAAAGAGGAAATCATAGGGTGTGTGCGATGCGATCACCCCAAGCTCTTCCCCTTTGATCCGAAAGTACCTGAAACATAAACTGAAAACCGTAAGCACAAATCTTAGTGAGTTCACCAAAACACCACATACCATACATATCAAGATACAATGGGCCATGCCCACACCTATCAGGCCCCACCCGACATTAGGCGCCGCCCTACATCGAGCCCCACTCGTAACATATTTTTCAGTACCATGAGATAGGCCCTACCTCATCACATTCATCAGGCCCCGCCTGGCATCAGGGCCCACCCGACATTCATACAGACACATAAAACACATGCAAGAATCACTACGATAAATAGCATACAATACACTCATCAGGCCCCGCCTGGCATCGGACCCCACCCCGTATACATATCACATAACATACATGCAAGAGTCATGCAGACAACTAGCATCCTAATCATAATAAACCATTGGCCGAAATTAGTACCTTCGACGCGCCAAGCACAGTGAAGAAACTCACTTCAAACTGCTGAATATCTCAGTTAAAAGCTCGGACTTCTGATCCGGAAAATCCCCACGCTAACATCATCAAATAATACCCAATTAATAATCGGTCTACAACCCCTAGCTGGAACCTTAATCCAGTTTTCCAACACTTAGGGTAAAAGTCCATTTTACCCTTTCCTCACTTGGCCTAAAATCTAAGGCCCAATCAAATAGCACCAAAAAGCCCAATATGGCCCGAAGCTCTAAAAGATACCCAAATCCCATTATGGGCCCAAACACAAGAAGGACCAGATCCCAACAATGGCCTAAAGTAAAAAGGGTTAATGGCCCAACAAGGCCCAAACTCCACTAGTCCGAAAATGGCCCAAAATCACAAAAGGCAAATCCAGGCTTGGTACACTGTGTGTACCAGATGTACACCCAACATATTGGGTTGCATGCATGATTGCGGACATGGGCACGTATGGGAAACATACTCTTGAGTATGCCCAGTATACGCATATATTAAGCACCTTTTCCTTATGTGCTTAATACTTGCATTCTAACATCCAAATTTCATATCTTAGTCTAAATGAACGTCCTAATCCATAAAGTTCTTAACTTGGTGGCTTTGCATGGCTCAAAAAGGACCAAACACTCGATTTTGACCATTAAGACCCATAATAAGAGCCCTAAGTCATGCATATACCAAAAATGCACAAATAAAGCCCTAAACTAGATCTATCTTAAGGAACCATCAAGTTAGGAGCTATATACCTCAAATAGCATGGAAAGATAATGAAGATTCTAGATCTTCAAGCTCCAAGTCCACCAAAGCTTCACAACCAAGCTTCACTTCCTTCAAGGGGCCCAAAAACACCATCAAAAATCACACAATGGCTCACAAACACTCAAATGAAGATTAGGGTTTCAATCGTAGGGTTTAAAGAGATGGAGGTTGATCATAAGAGACCTCCAAAGCAACATAAGTTATTTAAATAGGGCATAAACCCTAAAAATAAGGGTTTGTACCTAATGAGAATACGGTCAGCGTACGTGGGTGCCTCCACGTCCAACCAAAGAACCAGTATGCCAAACATACTCGGCTAGGGACAAAGATGAAAGGAATTTACAATTAAGGGATAAATAGAAAAACTTGAATGCAGTGTTACATTGCACCCTAATATTCTGCCCCTCAAAGTTAGGATTGGATGTCCCGACTTCAATATACAAACGAGCTCTAAGCGATCAAGACCAACTCCTCCTCGAAGTAACATAGGTCTTCAAATCCGCTTTGAAAAAGAATATTTGTAACAATGTGGAATTCAAAAACAATTTTTCATTTTTCAAGCACAATAATACTTATACAATATTCTCATAATCTCGTGTTTATCGGATGTCATCACAATAAAACATATCCCAGAATCTCAAAAACATAATCTTCTGCTAGTGTGTACACATCATGTCGACGTCTTCCCGCGATCCTCGGTAGTACCTGAAACACATATCACATAACACAGTAAGCATAAATGCTTAGTGAGCTCCTCAAAATACCACATACAACACATAAGTCACTCGAGGCTATAACTCGGTAAGACCCTCTAGTCAATGTGTCTCAGTGGGACCCTCCAGTCCCATAGCTCGTTGGACCCGCCAATCCGGTCTAGCTCGTTGGACCCTCTGGTCCGGTCTGGTTGAGAACCTTCTGGCCTCGTAAGTCGTTGGACCCTCCGGTCCGGTCTAACATCACATAGCATACATAAATCACAAAGCACATAATCTCAATCAAGCACACAACATGTAAGACCCTCCAGTTTGCACATAGATGCCACTCTAGGTAATGTATAGTGAGAAGACTCACCTTGGTTAGCAGGTAACCGAAAAGCACTCGGAATCTTGGACTAGCCTCCGCCTAACACATAAGACAAGCATCTCAATCATTATCCATCTTATTACTCTTTATACCTTAAGTCCACTTTTCCTCTTTTGACCTTCAGGTTAGGTAAAAGACCATTTTACCCCTTGTTGGCCCCACATGCCCCCCTTATTGGCCCACTCATGAAGTCAACATAAGTCAACCTGGGTCAACATTCCATGTTGACCTGACTCGCCGAGTGTACACCTGTTATTCACTGAGTCCCCTCGAATTCTCCATGATCTTCCTAGGGTTCGCTCAGCTCACTGAGTTGACTCCCAACTCGATGAGTCAACACTGGCCAAGGCTACTGGGTCACACCCGCTACAACTCGTCGAGTCATCCTAGGGACTCAGCGAGTTGGCTCCATTGGATTACTCATTCAGCCACCTAAGGTTAGATTTGCAGCCCTAACTCATATATCTAACCTCCTACTACCCCAAAGTCATGTAAAGGTCTGATCTTGATGTCCATGTATGGTATATTTTGCATTATAAACCATAAAAACTCCATTAATGGTTCCATGCTTCAAAGCCCAATGGTTGCTCCACCATGACTTCTCACTTTCGGACTCTCTGGACCCTCCAAGGTCCAGATCTATGCCACCAACTCATAAGAGGGGTTTGATGCATTTAAAACCCCACCAAGAACGTAATACAAACCCTAATCCACAAAAGAAAGATCTACTCAAATAGGGAAGAAAGGGGGCCTGAATTGATACCTCCAACTGATGCTCCTTGGTTGTAAATCGCGGATCTACAACCTTCTCTGGCCTCTTTGGCTTGAAACCTTCCTCTTCCTTGCAAGACACCCACCAAGAAGCTCCACATGGCTCTCACTCTTGCCCAAAGCACTCAGGACTCGTTTAGGGTTCTCTCCTCTGAAGGGTAGCCGCAATAGGAGACCTTAAGTGCCTTTAAATAGGTCCCAAACCTTGGAAGTTAGGTTTTCTCTGCCCAACACCTACTCGGCGAGTCCCTCCCCTGACTCGTCGAGTCCACTCATTAAACCACAGTAGAAACACGACTCGACTCGGCGAGTTGGACCCTCAACTCGTCGAGTCTCTCCTTCAATCTCAAGTTTAACATACATAATCATATCCTTGAAAATCCGGATGTTACAATATCCAATAAAACCCACAAGGGTATGAGAAACGCTCAAGGAATAAACCATACAAAACTCACCCTCGATGTCTGAAAAAAATGAAACTCTTCCATCCAAGAAAATCTAAAAAATACGCCGATGTCTTCAAATCTATGACTTCTTGGACTTGAAAATGAATATACATTGTTCCTTTACCACGAAAAAACTTACACTAAAAAAATCACGAAAAGCCGAGAAAAAATTTCAAGAGTTATGAAAATTTCGACTTTTGCGTGACAGTTGCAAGAATTTTGAAAAATGGGTACAAACAGCCATTTTCGCAAGTAATTCACGGACCAATTGCGAAAAATCAGCTTCAAATGCAAAACTTTACCCCAAATGCGAAAGTGGGTATAAAGTGCATTTCTGCATAAACTTCAAGGACTGGATCTGTAATATTGCCAATACATTCCACAAATTATGATTATTTCAATTTCTAAGTGTATTATGCTAAAAAAACTAAAACTATAAGGGCCTTATGTGAAATTTTCAGATGAAACTTCAATTCTCGACTCAAATCAACATTCACATTCGACTCCAAGCAAGTTGCTTTCGACCATTAACCCCAAAATACTTTCAACTCACAAACTCTTTGAACATACGACTCCAATGATTATTCTCTTTTGACTCCAAGTTGTTTTTCTTTCGACTAATGACCCTAAAATACGTTCGATTCAAGCAAATACTAAAAGAAATCGAGACTGTAAGCTCTTGATTTGAATCCACATCATTCGATTCCAATCCTTCACTTTCAATACCATGGTGCCAAGTTTCGATTCCAACCTTGAACATTCAACTCCTCTTTGATTTCTAGTGAGTTCTAATCTTTTGGTCCAGGTTCTATTAAAATTTCGACTGGAAGCAAATCCCTTTCGATTCAAAGATCCATGGAATTTTCGATTATCAAGCTTGAATCACTTTCGATTGCATACACTTTCGACTACCGAACTGAAATCTAATCATTCCAGATCAGCCACTTCGAAAGTAACTCTTCAACTTTCATTCCTTATCTTTGATTTTACTTTCGATTCCAGTAATCTAAATATAGTCATTTGACTCTTAAACAATATTGCTTTCGACTTATGAACCTCAATTGCAAACATTCTCGGTCGAAGCAATAATCGGTAGTAGTAGTCTCGACTCGAAAGAAAATCCAAATCGAAATCAGTAATCACTTTCGACTTCAACCAAAATGCTTCAAACTTTGTGTCTTTCGACTCCAGTTAAATCTAAATCAAAATCAATTTTGATTTCGACCAATTTTCTGTAACAATCGAACGACCAACGCCGCAAAATCGAGACTACAACTCTTGATTCGAAACTTTAGCTTTCAATTCGAAAACAAACAATTCAAAATAGACTTTCGATTCACAGTTGCATCTTCTTTCGATTTATCAGCCACTCCATTCAATATCATCTTCCCAATTGAGTCTTTGATATAAAGACCAGATTGTGAGTCCATTACAATCAACATCCGAGTCTACTTGACTTTTTCATATCATGAACAGTAATAATTCGAAGATAGGGCTCCAAAATTGAAAGAAAATGATATTAGTTTCAAATTTTAAGCAAACTTGGATAGCTCATCTTCATATCTTAAAAAAATAAGGTAACAAATTCAACAAAAAAATTTCGGAATCCATTTGAGAATTTGTGAAACCTCCTTGAAAAACCTTTTTCCATTTGCAATACACAAATTGAGCATGGGAGATCTAGGTTCCTTGGCTGGAACTAAGAAATTTCCAATTTGCACATTGTACCATCTGTGAAGTACATTGTACCATCCATGGAACTTCTTCTCATTTGTCCAACATCTAACTTCATCATCATGTTGAATTTGAGAATCTTCAACAATTTTGGGTTTGGAATTCGATTTCGTAATAGAATTTGATGATTTTTGCTTTAGAACCCAAATTTTCTTCATTGATTTCAGCATCAAAACGATATTTGAACATTTATGTTTAGAAACCTAAATTTTCTTGGTTTTACTTTTCTTCTTCTACTACTACTTTTTGGATCTTGAAGATTTAAAATAAAAAACAACATCATTCTTCACAACTTCAACTTTGAATTTTTGAATCATATCCTTTACGGTTTGATACATTTGATTGGAGGCTTTCTATATGGACCATTCTTTCAAATGAATCACAAGAATACAAACAATCATTGGTTTGAACTCCAATTAAACAAAACACTTTCTCAACTTCATGAGAATAACATTGAATTCCCTTGTCTTGAACATCATGAACATCCGGGTAAAGTGCAAGAACATTGACACCATATTTGCATTCATCAAGATGAATTCCTTTAATGATCTCATTTTCTTTCTTCTTCCTTCTTCCCTCATGATAAGTTGTAACCAACACACTTTATGATTATAATGATCAAGAGGATAACCAACCATCTTTCCACATTCATCTCTTTTTCCACAAGAAATGAGTGAATTTTGTTTAAAATCCCGGTTGTAAAGTTATTGATAAGTCCTTCAAAACTATATGGATATGGATCATCTCCAAGAAATACAAACCATTTTTCACAAGATTCTTTTTCCATTTCGAATCAAAAACAAAAAAGATCAGAAGAACTTGAATTTTTCTAGAGAGAAAAAGTGATTTTGAATGAAATCTCTAGAGCGAGAAAGCAAAATTGATCAAAATTATAGAGAGAGAGAGAGAGAGAGAGGGAGAGAGAAAGTGATTTCGACATGAATTTTAGAGAGAGAAAGCGAAAATCACATGAATTTTATAGATGGAAAATCGAATTTGAATCAGGATCAAAGAATAATTAGATTTCTAGAACCAAAAAAATACTCTCAAAAACGAAAGAAGACTTACAACATGAAGTTTGAATAATGATTTACCAATAAAAAAATTATCATGGATCAATTTCTTGAAAACTTCAAGCACCCGCTCTAATACCAATTGATGTGACCCAATTATGATGACATGACGAATGCGGAATTGTAATTATAAAGTGTATCAAATCATATCAAGAACACACAATGTAAATAAAATGGTTTGAGCTTTCATTAATCTAGTAAGCTATTACAAAGTAGGTCTTGTAATAATTCTCTCACTAGACTAATCTCTCAAATGGGTTTTTACATAAAATGTGAGTCACTCACTTCCTATTTATAGGAAAACCTAAAGTCATTACACAATCTAAGAGGGTAAGCCACATCTAATGAGAACTTTGCACCCTAACAAAATTTTTACTTTGAATTTTTCGGACGTTACAGTTTATTACCCTACAAGTTTGTTAGTTGTTAATTAATTTTTGTTAATGACCGAAAAACTATGCCAATATGAGATGTCGAGCTTTGTAACGGCCTGACACTTTGGCGTGGCAATTATTTTTTTTCCAGATACCACGAAACCAAATGGAATAGGTATGTGCTTAGAAAAGTTAATATTTTGTTTGGCGGCTAGTTTTGAATCATCTTCTTTTACGTCAAAATCCGGTGGAGAAAGGCTTGGATATTCCCTTGGTCCATTGTCAAGTATGTCATGGGACCCTGAAGATATTTTGCATTTGTTTATTAAATGTGAGATAGTTGTGAGAATGTGGAGTACTATATTCAAATGGTTAGGGTCAGGTATGCCTTTAGTGTAAGCGGTAGCTATGTTGCTCCAATGGGCATGCACGGGTTCGTTGAGTATAAAGAAGACGGCATTGGTTGCTTTGATCTTTGATCGCCACCATTTGGGTGCTTTGGAGTTATAGGAATGATGTCGTTTTTGCAAGGAACACATACATAAAACAATTTATTTTTAATTCGCATAGAGATTTTTCATTTATTTGGTTCAAAAGTAGAAACCAAAAGATATTAGGTTTTGGGCTGACTATTTTAAGAAAACCAAACAAATGTCATAGCTTTATAAGTTTTCGCTTTCATCTATTGCTAGAGTAGTTGATCAAAATGAGTTAGGGACAAGAGGGAAATTATCTTTTGTGCACCTCAAAAGTGAAGTGATCCAACAGTTGTACCCAACTCTAGTTGACATTTTAGAGACACCAAAAATTTTACCCATTAAGGCCCAAATGCAGGCTTGAAAGTTGAAACTAAGGTCTACTTTCATTTGATAACACTTCTTTGTTGTGGATGTCGTAAACAAAAAAAGTAATAATAAGAACAATTTCTTTTCCTTTGGCAAATTACGATTTATCTTTTTCCCTATCAACTAAGAGATCATCCAAGAATTTATCCCACTCCTAATAAGATTTCTCTTTAATGTAATAAGGTTTCTTTTTTCTAATGGTGACAATTGCGTCGTGTCGTGTCAGGTTCGTGTCGTGTCGAAACCCGTTTATTTTCGTATTAGGGGTATTCCTTGAAATATGTTGTGTCATGTGAGGTTAAAAGATTGAGCATGTTGAAAGAGTAGGAGTTAGGTAGGCAGAATGGAGAAACAAATAGTTTGGAGGCGGAATATATGAAGTCATATCAAATTCAGATGGCAAAATTGAAAGAGTGGGAGTTGGGGAGGCAGAAGACAATGTAACAAGGATGAGAGAGTGGTCAAAGGGACCGTGTAGTTTAGGAGAGAATGAAAAAACTGAAAATGAAGTCTTGATCTTGACGGCTAAGAAATTTCAACATTACAAAACGACTCAATTGTAATTTGAAGGTTTTCTTTTACTTATGCTTTTGGTTTTGTATCTTTCTAGTTTATTTAAATAATTCAAAAAACTTGCATATAAATAAATGGGTCATATTCGAGTTGAAATTTTTAACCCTAACCTTACCCGTTTACTTTTCGTGTCGTGTCATGTCAATCCGTTTATTTAAACGAGTTGAAATATCTTATTCAAACCCGTTTATTTCATATCAAGTTCGTGTCGGTTTCATGTCGTCTCACTTTTTTCCACCTCTATTTTATTTCTGGTAAATAATTGAACATGTGCCAAACCTGCAAAAGCAGTCAACTTCACAGAACAAGAATCTTGGCCCAAAAGATTAAATTGCAGCCCATTTCAAATATTCCACCACAACATATGAGAAGCAATGCATCTATTCCTTAACTTATCATGTTCCATAGCTTTAGAAACACACCTATATAACTTTTCAAAACTCACCTTCCCTTCAAGTTTCGTACAACATATTCATAGAAAGATGGCACTTAATTTCGACAAAAAACTCATGAAAGTTGCTGATGAATTTGCCGATTTCGACCTTTTAAAGACAAAGGACCAACCTGGTCCTCGTTTTCAAACTCAAGAGACAGAATCCATGTTCATCCTCAGTGTCCAACTCCAAGGTTTGTATGAAGTTGACATGCATAAAATTTTAAATTAGCTTTTTTGATTGTTAACATAACAAATATATTTGGTGTAGTCTTATAGGATGTATAAGAACTCAGTAATAGTAATATTAATATGTTATGTCAATGTTATGTTTGACGTGAACTCAAGGAAACAAATAAAATAATTCCTTCCATTGGAATACGAAGATGTTGTCTTTGTCTTCAGATCCGGAATGGAATGGAATAAAAAAATTTCAATATAATAAAATTATATTAATATTTATTAAAAATGACGAGAAAATATATATTTGTTATTTTTTGTAGTGATCTTTTATTATCTTTCGTTACATTCTTTTGGTCGATCCAAACATGCTCATATAATGTAAAGACTGATCTCATATCTTATTCATTCTATTACTTTCATCCAACAAAACAAGCTCTTAGTTTTGAATTAAATGAAATCCTATAGGTTATAAACGAACACATATAAAAGTTGAGATAAACAAAGATGGGAATATCACAATACATGGCGAAAAACCATTTCAAGATACATTGATGGTTGGAGGAAAAGTCATAAAGAAAGATATCCAAATGCATGGATTCCGAAAACCATTCAAAATCCCACAAGGGGTTGTTTTGGATAAAGTCAAAGCTAGGTTCAATGAAGAAAACTCAGAACTTGTAATTCGAATCCCAAAAGCTACAAAAGGATTCATCGGGATTGGAATTGAGGAGTTGAAAACGAAAGAAATCCCATCAGAATCCACAGAACTATTACATATTTATTCTAATGGAGAGTTGTCAGAGCAAGAAATTGAAGAGAAAAATGTTCAAGATTTCACAGAAAATATAAAAGAAGAACAAGTTGAAACTAATGATGGTGAAAGCAAAGAGCATGATAACCAAGAGCCAAAATTGCCACAAAGGAAGTTCAAGATAAGCACTCCAGTCGTGTTTGGATCCACTTTCTTTGTGTCTCTCATCGTGTTGGTTTTCCACTTGGTCCAATCTAAAAAACCAGTAAAACAACAAAAGAAAACAGATGAAGATTAGTTTAAAATTAGCCTTTATTAACGTTATTGATCATGAAAGATCGTTTGCTAAAAGAAATAAATTTGTGATAGTATGTTATATTTATGATTTGTTTTTTTTTTAACGTAAATCATTTGTATATAGTTTAATTGGTATGAAAAGTTATTTATTGTCTATATATTTTTGCACGGGTAAAAAAGACATAAAACTAAATCTAAAAATTACGTGGGTTTTATGGCTGCAAAACCAATTATATAAATCTCCCTGTAATTTGCCTTTTTTTCGTAAGTTTCTTCTAGTGTTTTTCTTATTTATAACATAAAGTTGTTAAAAAAAAAGTCTAGAAATTAGTAGTAAACTAGATATATAGCAAATTATCTAAATACTCATGTGGTTGACTACAACTTGTAGATTCGATTCAACTTTTGATTTTGCATTTTATTGTGGTTTTGCATTATGATCCTTCAATTTTTCATTATGTCCGAAATTTATTTTTACTTTGTAAATAAGTTTGGGGTATTGACATTAAAACATTAAGTAGTGATGTTTTATAATGAATTAATTTATTGGTATAATTTTTTTGGTCAATCATTTTGTATTGGGAAAATGACTTGATAAGGTAAGATACTTTTTGAAATGTACACATTTAGTCCTTATTTTTTTTTTTTTGTAAAATAAACTCTGATACTTTATTTTTTGTAACAATGCAATCATTGTGACCGGCTATACCCGATATACCGGTCATATACGAATTTTCTTTTAGGGAAAATGACTTGATAGGGTAAGATACTTTTTGAATTGTACACATTTAGTCATTATTCTTTTTTTTTGTAAAATAAACCCTTATACTTTATTAATATGTACACATTAGGTCATTTTTACTAGATTCTACAGGTTTTGCTGATTTGGAAGCACAAGTGGCACTAAATAGAAATTAATTAGTTTAGTCATCGGAGGTGGGTGATCCTCCAGCAACAAGAAAAGGGCGGCGACCCTTCTCTTTCTCGTCTCTCTTCCTTCCGGTCGAACAGCAACATCCAAACATCATTTACCTGTTGTGTTTCTCTGATTTGTCTCTCTTTGCCTCCATCTTTGAGATACGTTGCTAGAAAAAGAAGAAAGAATCGACGAGGGAGCTACCAGAGCAGCTCCTCGCCGCCAACTACTGTCTCTACTTCCTCCTGCCTTCCCCTTCGACCTTGTTGTTTTGCCATCATTCCTCCTTGCTACCAGTGATGTGTAGGAACACACAAAGGAGTCACCGGAGATCAGGATTCTCCCTCTTTTTCATGATGAATAAAAGTTGGAAAAATATCGTTGTGGATATGTGGATGTCACCTGGGTATTTCATTTCAACAAAATAAAAGAAAGGGAAAATGACTTGATAGGGTAAGATACTTTTTGAAATGTACACATTTAGTCCTTATTCTTTTTTTTGTAAAATAAACCCTTCCACGTCAGCAAAACCTGTAGAATCCGGTGAAAATGACATAATGTGTACATATTAATAAAGTATAAGGGTTTATTTTACAAAAATAAAGAATAAGGACTAAATGTGTACATTTCAAAAAATATCTTACCCTGTCAAGTCATTTTCCCTTTTGTGTTATGTAATAGCATTGTATGATGTTCCAACTATTACTCGTGTAATTTGTCTACGAACTTTTACATGGTGGTATAATACATTGTTTGATATTCTTCATGTCTTTATAACTTCTTCGACACAGGTCTAATTGTTCGGCATCTCTGCATAAAGCATTGTATAATTGATTAGGGGGAAAAAATTATATAAAATATACTCTAAAAGTAAGTAACATATAAGTAAAATTGATGATAAATCAATGTTTTTAAAAGATCCGATGAATTCTATTTTAAGAGACCATGTTATCATTTATGATATAATATTGTATTCCATTCTATATAAATTGGTACGAAAATACTAACAAGCTCTAGTATCTTTCATTTTTCAAAGTATTTAACCAAAACATTCTCTTTGTAAAATAAGCTTATGAGTATTAAAGTATGTAATCTATGGTTAACACTAACATTGATTCCAACAATTAAGTGCTTGTTAATTCCATTTCACAAAACATGTATGCATTTCACAAATTACATAACTTGAATAAGCACACCCTAATTCAATTGGCCATAGTGAAAAGAGCCGACAATTATACATTTAATGAAGAAAAAAACCAAAGATTGTAGATAGATTTGAAACTTAACAAAAATTCGTGAAATCAAAAACATAGTTCTTAACTAAGAAAGAAAGATAGCCACCCATGACTTACTAAAATCGAAGAAATGGTACTAGGGTAAATAAATAAATAAATGATCCCTACCATGTCGTCACTTTAGTTACAATGTATAAATTTTGCATTGAAATTTTATTGTTTTAATTTTTATAAAATTGAAGTGTTATAACACACATGTATTAATATTTTTATGAAAATTGAATTGTTACAAGTTACAACATCCATGTGTTCTTCCAAAGGAATATGAGATGGCTTATGGCTATATTTCAACCACAAAGGAATATACCACATTAAGGTCAAGATTCCTACCTTATATGGAAATTTTGATCTATAAGTCTTCATTCACAAGTCCTATGAACTAGAGAAATCTTTTGACACCACGAACATAGAAGCTTTGATGACAAATATATATATACAATGACATTGCACTCTTTGTTCAATAACAACAATAATAAAAGGGAAAGAAAATATGAACAACAAAGTAGCCAATTATTCTAAAAGTAGGGTCCAAAAATGATCCATAGAAAGATTGGTACAATAATCATCAAATTTCACCATATTAATTCAAATCTCACATGCACCCACCCCACCCCACCCCCCCTACCCCACCACCCTAACCCCAATCCACTTTCTCTTTATACATAACCTGCCACCCATTTTCACAGCAACACCACTAACAAAACCACACACCAAAAAGCTTTAACAACGTTTACAAACCCCACAACCTGCAAAAAGAACAAAAAAATTCCAATAATCATCATCACTTTATTCCCCACATGCATGGTTATGTTCTTCACATTAAATAGATTATTTAAATCATTACTAAAAAAAAAAGAAATTATGTAATGATTACTAATACCTGTAATAATCTATGATGACAAGAACTCGGCACCGGTCGTATGGTGGCGGAATCCACTTCTCCGGTCGGCAATGGCACCGCCGGATTACTGTTGATGAAAGGTAAAGAACTACCGCCTTTTCTTGGACCACCACCCATCGGCCCACCCGTCGGAAAAATTGCATTCATCGGAGATGGGCTAGGAGATGTTAGTTCTTGTGGAAGGTTAGGCCATGGGTAAGATGGAGATGATGATACAATACCTCCACCACCACCACCGCCGCCGCCACCGCTAGAGCTAGTAGGCGGTGGAGTTGAGGATACAGCTTTCCCATGACCACCACCGGAGCTAGTAGACGGTGGGGTTGCAGATACAATATTCCCAACAGGTGGCTGTGCCGCCGTCGGTGGTTGAGGGAGTGGTGGCGCCGGTGAACTTTCCGGCGTGTGAGAAGAGTAGACTTTAATGGCGAGCTTGTGGTCGTCGTCGCAGGCTTTTGTGGAGACGTTTTTGAAGGCGAAGTAGAAGGAGCCAAGACGCGATGGGTGCCACTTCATTCCAAAACAAAAATAAATAAATAAATTATTTAAAAGGGTAAACTTTTATTTTTTTTATTAATACTTTTGTAATTATTAAAGTTTACTTTGAATATATAATCATGAATATAACTGTTTTACTTTTTATTAAATCAATAATTAACTGTTTCAAGTAATGGTTACAAATGAGTAAATAATGATATTTTATAAATAAAAACATCATAATTACTTTTTTTAAGGTTAACATATTTTATACTTTATTTGTTGTAGCCACATTAAACTGAATATCAGTATTTAAAGCACATAATGAAATTTTTAATTATATGTTTATAACAATAAAAAAGTGTCAAATTTAGGATTAAATTAAAGAGCTAATTAGAGGGGGAAAAAAAAAAGTCGACACTTTTACTAAAAGTGAAATGTATAACAGATAAAGCCGATGATACAATGATTTAAAGGATTCATTGCTTTTTAAAAAGAAAAGTAAATGTTGTTCATAGTTGACCTTTTTCTTTTATGGAATGTACAACAGACGAAGCACGTTGTACAATGGTTTAAGACACTAATCCATTAAGCTTAAGCAAAGAAAAACACAGAAACATACACATGGAAGCTTTGCTTCGAATAGAATGTACAACACATAAAGCATATGATACAATGGTTTAAGCAACAAAAATAGCACACACTAAGTGTGTGTTTTGTGTGTGTGTGTGTGTGAGAGAGAGAGAGAGAGAGAGAGAAAGAGAGATTACAGTGAAGGTGGGAGCTGAAGGAGTGAGAAGAGTTGATTCAGTGAAGTTGCACAAATTGAAGGCTCTTCTGTTCTTGAAAATGTATAGACTGTAGTTGTATTTGTGCCTGAAAACTGAAATTTTCCAAAAGTTTGAGATTAAATTAATTAAATAAAATCAAAACCCCACAAAAAAAAAATTAAGAAAAAGAAAGCGAAATAGGAGGTATTCCATTAAAGAGAAGCAAACATTTGCAAAAAAATGAAGTTATAAACAAAAGAAAAGTGGAATTTGGACTCATCCCACAAAAAAAAGAAAGATTTTGTTTGTGAGAAATGGGACTTAGTAGTTAGAACAAGAAAACGATATAAACAGAAAGGTGAAATTGGACTTATCCTACAAAAAAAAAGGAAATATAAATTACAAAAATGTGGTTCTTGAAGATCTTGAAACTTACTAATGGAGTCACCAATTTGAACACTAGGGTTCTTCCATTGAGAAACCCCATCAACCACAAGTGTTGAGGAATGTGTAAAGTGTTGCAGAAACAGAGTGATGAAAGTGAAGAAGATTATCACACCATTAATGTACTTCACCTCCATTAAAACCCTTCTTCTTCTTCTCTTCTTCTTCTTGTTAACTCACTTGATAATTTGCAGAGAAATAGAGAGGTTTTAGTGAGAATGGAGAGAAAAATGAAAGCTTTGAGGTTGATATTTGAAAGCAAAAATGGGGCTTTTTTGGTCACGGGGAGAGAGGGGGACTGGTAAATTCTTGAAAAGTGTGTGATTATTTTACTAGGGTTAATGTGCATCTTTTAATGAATGATGTACAAGTGTGTGAAGCATTTATAACCTACATGGAGAAGAAGGTGGTGGCTTAAAGTAGAAAGGGTTTGCAAAGATGTAAGGGAGGTTTGTCACACATAATGTACAAACAATAATGCATGTTGTACATGTCAATGGAGATTCGACTCTTGGTCTAGGTAAAACATGGTTTGCAAATATGTAAGCCAAAAAATAGAACATGTTTATATTTATGAATTATGAAAATTTACGATTATCATATTGTGTTTTTTATTTTATTTAAAAAGAAATTGTGTTTTCTAAAATGTTTGGTGTGCTTAAATTTTTTCCTAAAAATTATTATATTTTGAAAGTGCTGTTCAATTATAATTAGATTTGCATTTGGTGTTAGTTATAATTAGATAGAGGTTTGGGAAAACCAGGAAAATTAAGAATATTATATTATAATACCAAAACAATATTTCAATATGTTGTTATTTTTTATTATTTATTACAATATCCACAATGTAAGTAATATATGAGTTGAATAAGATGATAACTAGGATTGAATAAGAGTTGAATGAAGTGTACGTGATGATATAAAATAGAGTTGAATAATCATTAAATAATTTAATAGAATAAATAAAATGATGATTAAGATTGAATATATGTTTAATGTATTGTGGATGGTGTTATAAAGATGTTTAATGAATGATATGACAATCTATTAAATTTTATATTGAATTGTGGATGCTGATAAGATTTTGGCGGACTTGAGTTGTTAATTAGATGCTCTAACCTAGCTTTACTTGCTACCATTTTATTTACTTTAATATTTTTGTTTTATATTAAATTGTTTAACAAAAATAAAATGTGTATATAAAACTGAAGTTATGTTCAATATTTGTCATTTTCATAAAAGTAGAAATAAAATTGATGATAAAAAAAATTGAGTAAAAATATTTAACATCGATTTCATTTTGAACATATCCATTAGATTTGTCAATGGTGTAATCCATTTTATATTTTTTATGTACTTTGTTATAAATTAAGTTATTATATAAAAATGATTCCGATGAAAATTGAAAATGTAAAACTGGGACCACTTTAAGTTACTATATAAGAACGTCCTGTGCCACATGGCATGAACCTTATGTGCACTATGGGAGAGAAAAACCTTGGACCGACCAACACAGATAGGAATAGGGTTAGCATGATGTGATTCTTTGTGGTGATTGTTAGACTTAAACCCTAAATTATATTCCTGCTGTTTAAGTTTAAGTTAATAGTTTATTTTTGATTTTTGAAGTTTTTTTCTTCTATTTCGATCTTAAAATAATGACAAAACGTTTAAAATACAATATATTTATATATTTTGCATCAAGTATTATCTATAAAAAACAAAAATATTTAAGATCAAAATTGAAACAAAAATAACTTCAAAAATTAAAAATAGACTTTTAATTTAGAACGAAGATAGTAATATTTAAGGGGAGTATTGGTGGCATGAGTATGGCAAAAGAGGAGGTGACACGTATATGGTATTTAGGTGGTGTGACATACATTGCTTTCTGAACATAGGATGTCAACATGATAAGTTCAAATGGTATTAGAATGTCTAGCCATGTCTTTTTTTTTTCTTTCTTTCAGGTTATCAATTCTTTTTTTTTTTTTTGTCACAGTGCACCACTCCTTTATATATGGCAAGATGACATAGAATATGACAAAAATGATGTTGAGTCTTTGTTATGCCTACCACCCCAGCCTAACTATGATTTTTCTTTTCAAAAATGAATTTGAAAAGGAGTGAGTGATTCCTTCCAATCGATTCAACCAAGCCACATCAGCTCCACATCAGTTTTTTTCTCTCCTACTTCTTCCATATTTTCCAACCCACAAAATATGGAAATAGCATTTTTTCCGACCTACTCAATTAAAAACATAATAAACAATATAAGGTATAAGTCTTAAAGCACATGGTAAGAGAGAGAGAGAGAGAGAGAGAGAGAGAGAGAGATAGAGAGGGGGGAGAGGTAGAAAGCGGGTTAAGGAACCCACTCAATGAAGCAAATGAGTGATACCACTCTCGTATGAGTAATCCCCCACCCCCACACCCAATTTCGATCTTCTCGAGTCACTCCCTTTAACAATGTGCTTTATACAACATGTCGTTTTCGGTTTTTCGATACAATTCTATTTTATTCAATTGCATTTTTGTTCTTAACCGTGTGCCTTTGGTGCTATTTTTAACCACATGTTTCAAAAAACTTGGTTAGGTATTTGGGACCTTTTGTAGTTTTTAGACTTTAAAGGCTATTAGTTGTAATAATTAAAAAATGGTTTAGGTTATTTTTGGTCATTTAATTTATGTTTTTGTGTTCATTTGGTCACTTAACTGATTTTAAGTTTTAAAATGTCACCAAACTTTTGATTTTGTGCTCATTTAGTCACCTAACTTTTGGTTTGGTCAGTTAACTTTTGGCTTTGTGCTCATTTAGCCACCTAAATTTTAAAATAAAGTTATAAAAATGAGCACAATTTTAATAATCAGGTGACTAGATGAGCACAATTTTAAAATTAGGAGACTAAATGAGCATAAAACCAAAAATTAAGTGACCAAACCAAAAGTTAGATGACTAAATGAGCACAAAGCCAAAAATTTAGTGACCTTTTAAAACTTAAAATGAATTAAGTGACCAAATTAACAAAAAATCAAAAGTTAAGTGACTAAAAATGAACTAAATCATTAAAAAAAATCAATAAGAGAGTAACTTAAAACATTACCAAACCAATAAATTAAGTACTTAATAGTTATTATCTTAAAACTCTAAATTCAAATAACTTATTTTAAAAGTTAAAACATCACCCAAAATATATTTTAAAACACCGTCAAACTATTAAATTAAGTAATTAACAATTAACATTTTAAAACACCAAATTCACTATGTGGTGTGGTATGGATTTTTGCGGTTATTCCATTAGTACAAATCTCACCACACATAAAATTTTCAGTTTTTGCATATATATATATATATATATATATATATATATATATATATATATATATATATATATATATATATATATAAACAAACAATATATATAAACAAACAATACCGTCGGTTTTCGTTTCTTGCTTCAGTTTATGCAGTTTTTTTTTTGCATCGGTTCAATTTTTATCACCTCTAATATGGATATGTATGTCTTTTCCAATAAGATATTACAATCTTTGAAAGTTAAACCCCCCCCCCCCCCCCCCCCCTTTCTCTTCCTCTTAACTTAAAAGGGTGGCACGCAAGGCTTTAAGTAATAGGGTTGTTTTAGAAGCTAGATCTAGAGTTGGTCATTCATGTGATATCTAAAGGTTGTAGAGAATATGAAATGCATCATCATATAGGTTTATAAAAACATAATTGAAATATCAATAGAAAAACTCAAATTGTATATAAAATCATGATTACAGAGCAAGGAGATCGGAGATAAGGTTAATGTAAAACAAACTTATTTTATGGAGTTTTTGTTGATAAGTATGGAAGTGAGAAAATGCAAGGAGTGGAAAAATTCAAGTAGGGAAAACAAAAGGTGAAGAAAGGAGTGGCTAAATCAAAGGCAAGGGCATATTACGAGGTGTACAAGGATATTTGATATTTATAAGGGCAAACATAACTTACAATCTTCAAAATTCTAGAAAGAAAGAATATGGACATGAGAAACATAAGATGTATTAAGGATGCTATCAAAAACATTTAAGTGAAATATAAAGACATTGAGAAGAAATGGGGTAATTTATTTCATTCTTTATTAAATTAGGCAACTTAGTTGATGAGGAATAGAAATATGGAGATCACTAAATGGCATCGGTAGGTCTAGATAAATGTTAAGCATGAATATTAGGAAAACAACTACCATGTTAGTTGAGGAAGTAACTGACCCAACTCTAGCCAAGATGTCCAAAACTAAAAAAATGCTAGTGTAGGTTTTTTGTAGTGCTCTTAATATCTTACTTGATGAGTACTGACAAATAACAAAGGTCAACCAAGTAAAAGAATTTGTTAGTATATGTGTTTTATGTAGTTATGTATTAAATTATAATTTTCTTGAAGGGGAATGCCTAACACCGGTAACGCAGATGTTGAGAAGGGTAACCAAGAAATATGCATGGAGTCATGAAGGGGAAAGTTTGTGAGTTAAATTAAGATGAGGGTAGCAAAGACACCCAAAAACTCTAAGGTGAGAGTATGTAGGGTGTTTACTAAAAAGCTTGAAGTATGGTGTGTCATTGTTTATAGCAAATGATGGTAGGATATTGAGAAGATGACATGACATATGTAAGGCTTCTACCTAAAACGTGGGTGGAACAAGAGAATGAAAAAGTAATGTGTGAATAGTGTTGTTGATAGTTCAGAACATATGTTCATATTTACCATTTTGTTAAGATGTGTACGGGCAAGAAAAACAAATGGAGATTCAGTTAGTGTCACACAATTCATGAAAGGCATGTTTGCTAAATTCCTTCATTTTTATGCTTATGTTCGAACTCAGTTTAATCGTGAAATTAAGGCATTTCAGTGTGACAATGGAGGGATTTTAACAACGATTCCTTTCATGACATGTGTGACACTAATGAAATTTCCATTCGTTTTTCTTGCCCATATACATCTCAACATAATGGTAAATCCGAACGTATGTTGCGAACTATCAACAACACTATCGGGCAATACTTTTTCATTCTCATCTTCCACCCACGTTTTGGGTAGAAGCCTTACATATTTCATGTCATCTTCTCAATATCCTACCCTCCTCTGCTATAAACAATGACACACCATACTTCAAGATTTTTGGTAAACTCCCCACATGCTCTCACCTTAGAGTTTTCGGGTGCCTTTGGTACCCTCATCTTAATTTAACTCACAAAATTTCCCCTCGCACAACTCCATGCATATTTCTTGGTTACCCTTTTCAACATCGGGGTTACCGGTGTTACAACCTTTCCTCCAATAAAATTATAATTTCTCGACACGTTAATTTTGATGAAAGCATCTTACCTTATGGTTTCTTCACTCCTAATAACCTCCATCGTAAGATTTACTTGAAGAATTTTCTGATCACTCTCCCGTGGCTCAAAAAATTTTCACCTCCCCTCCCTCCAATGATGTCCCTGCCTTGGTTGTTACCCCAACTGATTCCATGCCAGTTGCCACACCAGCCACTTCATCCTCTTCTACCACCACTCCCACAGTCTCGTTTACTCCTTCTTCGATAGCCCATCCCCCTCATAGTTCCATAGCCCCCACTCCTTCCCACTCGATGACCATGCGGGCCAAAGGCAAGATTTCTAAGCCTTTTACCTTCATTAATCTTCTAACCTAATCTGATTCATCCCTTCCCCGATCTTATTTACATGCTTTAGATGATCCTAACTGGCTTTTTGTGATGCAAGAAGAGTATGATACTTTAATGAAGAATAATATGTGGACTCTTGTTTCATGACTACAAGGGGGTTAATATTGTTAGATCGATTTGGTTAATTAAGAAGAAGCAAAATGCAGATGGTTCCCTTAACAGGCATAAGGCTCGCTTGGGGACTAATGGTAAAAGCCAATGGTTAAGTATTAATTGTGATGAAAAATTAAAATGATTGTAAAACCCGCATCTATTCGTACCGTTCTCAGTCTTTCTCAGCACTGGCCTATTCATCAACTTGATGTGAAGAACGCCTTTCTTCATGGTCAGCTGTAGGAGACTATGTACATGTACCAGCCCCCGGGATTCTATGACTCGTCTCATCATGATTATGTATGCCCTTTTCAAAAGTCCCTATACGACTTGAAACAAGCCCCTAGATCATGGTACCATCGTTTGCTGAGTTTGCTACTCGGATCGGTTTCTCACAGAGTCATTATGACTCTTCTCTTTTTAATTATCGGTTTAGACATACTTTTGCATATCTACTGCTTTATGTTGATGATATTGTGCTTACAACTTCGTCCCAGGCTCTACTTCAGCAGCTTATTACCTCTCTCTGTACTGAATTCGCCATGACTGATATGGGGCATATTAATTATTTTCTTGGTATCTCCATTCAGTGCACCGGAACCGACATGGTTCTTAATCAAAATAAATATGTTTTGGATATTCATGACAGGGCTCAAATGATGTCTTGCAACCCGTTCGCACTCCAGCCAACACACAAGCTATAAGTTAGGCTCCTCGGGTTCTCTCGTTGCTGACCCAACTCTTTACCAGAATCTTGCTGGAGCTCTTCAGTACCTCACTTTCACTTGCCTAGACATTTCTTTTGTGGTTTTGCAAATCTGTTTATATATACACGGCCCTCGCGAGCCTCACTTACATGCATTGAAGCATATTATTCACTATCTTCGAGGCACCATGGACCATAGCATCCAACTTTATACCTCCTCTTCACGGGATCTTATTGCATACTCTAATGCAGAATGGGGGAATGTCCTGTATCGTGTAGATTCACATTTGCCTATTGTGTTTTTCTGGGCAATAATATCATATCTTGGTCGTCTAAACGCCAAGCCACCATTTCTCGCTCTAGTGTTGAAGCAGAATACAGAGGTGTTGCTAATGCAGTTGTAGAGACATCATGGTTACGAAATCTTCTCAGAAAGCTTCACTGCCCACCAATTAAAGCCACGATCGTTTATTGTGACAATGTTAGTGTCGTCTATATGTTCACCAATCTGATTCAACATCAACGCACATAGCACACTGAGATTGACATTCACTTTGTTAGAGACAAAGTTGCCATTAGAGATATCCGTGTTTTACATGCTCCGACAAGTCGACAACGTCTCCATATGCCGACATCTTTACTAAAGGCTTCCCATCTACACTATTCCTTGACTTTCGATCTAGTCTAAACGTCTGACCTGCGCCTCCCGTTACGATTGTGGGGGATGTTAGTATATATGTTTTATGTAGTTATGTATTCAACCCATTATTTGGCCCAAGGCCTTTTGTGTTGTATTGTATGCCGTGTGTATATTTTGGCAATTATAATGAGAATGATTCAAAGGAAATCTATCACATAATAGAATTCAATCAAGAAGCCTTCTAGCTAAGTGAAAACATTCTTAAAGAAATGCAAGGTGACGATGACTATCTCAAGGATCAATCCAAATCCCATGAACTCTTTCAAAAAGCTTGAGGTCAATTCTAGAAATGAACCTACCTTAGGGTACACCTCAAAGAGGAGGATATGAGACAAACTTCCTAAGATAATTAAATTTCATAGTGTATGACAACATTGATATACTAAATGGGAGGAAATGCTCAGCTTGATTTCTAATTCCAAGCAAATTTCCTAGAAGTTAAAATTCCATAAGCACTTTAACATACTAAAAAAACATATAGGAAATAGACGATTGAGACGATCCACATGTAACATCATCCCAAAATGACATTTAGGTACACCTTAATTGTATCCAAATACATCATGGATGGTATACATGTTGGTAAATATCAATTTTGTAGAAGATTTATAGTCTTGTGTTAGCCCCATTTTGTTTAAATGGATTTGATGATGACAACTTATCGTAAGTGACTCGTATTGTGTTAGTCCCATTTTGTTCCGCTAGAAATATTACAAAGTATTGATTAACTTCCTATTAATATATATAATATATAAAAATATTTGACCTATATATTTTCACTCAATTATGCCTTTGACTACAACTAATTTTATAATACTGAATAATGTAAAATTACATCATTATATGTAAAATAATAATAATAATAAAGAGAGTGATTATATTCCACTAACTATTAGGGAAATAGTTTTAAATATTACTTCTTAAAAAGAGAAAAAGGAAAGGAAAAAGAAGGTGTGGCCAGAATGGATCATGATGATGTTGATGATGGGTATTATTATTCTAAAATCATTGCTCTTGTGATCAGCAACCCTCTAAAGTTCTGTGTGTGTTTGTGTGTGTGTGAGAGAGAGATGTTTACTGGAATCTTTGTGATTTGTTTGAGGAAGTTAAAGAACGTATAATATATATACGTGGGTTGAATTGAAAGAATAAAATCTTGAAAGAAGGCATGGTTTTGAACTTTGATACAACAACAAAGGGACAATTCAAGAAAGAAACAAACAAGCATTCTCAAAACTGAAGCACGCATATTTATATCATATGTTACTTTTAACATCAAATAACAACAATAGCAACAGCAACAGACCCTTTTAACATCAAACAATCTATTAAAAACGTATAGTGGGCCAACTATCGATCATTCCATGAAAATGGTTGATCTTTTCAACTGACTAGCTAAATTCTGTTCATTTTACCTATTATAAGTAAAAGAAAACATCTAAAATGGACTCATGTATATAAAAAAAAAGATTGATTTAATAAAAATAAAAGGTATAAAAAAATGGTTATTATTTGAATAATAGAGTAAAACTGATATTGTCTCGAAGACAAGTGCTGAAGAAAGCAATGAAGCAGGTGGTGGTGGAGGTTTGCTTCCAAAAACAGAGCCAGGGCCTGAGAACGGAGCCATGGGCCATGGGGTGGGGTTCAGACTTCAGACCACCAGGCTTTGTCCCTTTAAAACCTTAAAAGGATAGAAAATCCAGCTAAAAGACAACTAAACTTTTCTTACACACATATTTATCTTTTACTTTTCACTCACTTTTAAGCATCAAAACTATTTTCACTCACGTTATATTATCTTCTTCTTTTTTAATATTAACAGAAAAAAAAAAGACTATTAGAGTTGATCAAAATGATTAAGTTTTGTTATTTATGTGTTTTTAAAATTTTCTTTGTAGGAATGATCCTTTTAGATTGATAAAATTATATATGTTTATTGTATGTATCCAATGTAGACAATGCTATTCAATAAAATAATTATAAGAATAGGTTGTTTGGTAATGTAGCAACGTTAAATCTAACACAACTATCATTATGATAATGTATTCTCACTAATTTTATTTTTTTTCATACATCACTAATTATCTTTCTTATAGAATACGATTATCAATAACATATTCTGATAACATTCTGACAGAATGAGAAAAAAAAACTATAAAATCCTTATAAACTACTTAATTAGTGAGAATGAAAGATAATGACAATAATTATGTGAGGTTGAACATATTCACATTATCAAACAACATATTTTCTTAGTCATTTTTACAGAATAACATTGTCCACACGTTCGTACAATAGATATTCATCTACATTTAAACCTAGTCATATATATATATATATATATATATATATATATATATATATATATATAGGTTCTATGGAAAAAAAACCCTAAAAATCATAAAAATACTTAGAGATCACAAATCTTTTTTTTTTTACTTTATATTCTTAAAAATCGCAAATTTTTATATAATTTCGTTGAATTTTTTTTGAAAAAAAAACCAAAATGAATAAATAATAAAAAAAATAAAAAATCGTTTTTTTAATTTTTTTCAGCGAATTTATAAAAAAAGTTGTGATTTTTAAGAATATAAAGTAAAAAAAAAACTTGTGATCTCTAAGTATTGTTTTATGTATTTTTATGATTTTTAGGGTTTCTTTAGGGTTTTTTTTGTTTTTCATATAACCCTTAGGTTTAGGTTCTTTGGAAAACAAAAACCATAAAAATCATAAAATGGATAAAAAAAATACTTAGAGATCACAAATATATATATATATATTTTTTTAACTTTATATTCATAAAAATCGTAACTTTTTATCCAATTTGTTATATATATATATATATATATATATATATATATATATATATATATATATATATATATATATATATATATATATATATATATTTCATTTTTATTTGATTTTAGTAAAAACAAAGTTTTTTTTTCTCGAAATTTCAGATTTGTTTGTTAGATTTCAAATTTGTTCTTAAAATTAAGAAACACTTTTTTTTTCAATCGTTAATCTGGAATGAATCGAAGAAAAAAATTGTCATTTTGTTTAATGTGACATAAATTTAATCTGCATTAAGCAATTGGGTTGGGTTTCAACTAATTTATTAATTGGGTTGAATAGGGTAAATTACACGAATGGTCCCTATGGTTAGGGGTAATTTGTATGCTTAGTCAATAACTTATTTTTTTTTAACTCGGAAGGTCCCTACTATTTGTTTTTGTTACGCGCTTGGTCCTTACTGTTTATTTTTTGTTACACATTTGGTCTCTGTCTTACCTAAACAGACTACTATTTAAATAGGAAAAAATGGTGAGGTAGATAAGGTAAGGTGAAGGGGATGGGTTTGGGGTTGTGTTTATTTAAATAAATTAAAAAAATCAAAGGCAAAATAGTCTTTTTAGGTAAGACAGTGACCAAGCATGTAACAAAAACAAATAGTAAGGACCTTCCGAGTTAAAAAAATAAGTTAGGGGCCAAACGCACAAATTACCCTAAACCATAGGGACCATTCGTGTAATTTACTCGGTTGAATATTTCAACCCACACTAACCTTTTTATTTAAATGGGTAGATATTTCCAATCCAACCCAACTTTTCAGATAAATGGGTTGTCATCGGGTTGACCCGTTTATGTAATTCCCAACACAACCTATTAAACAAATGGGTTAAACATGGGTTAACCCATTTAAAATAAAAAAGTAATTAAAATAACTAAAGATTACACCACTTAAATTAGTTCCCAACTTAAATAAACTTTCAAAGTATAATAAAAGCACAATCCTAATTCACAAAATACAAAAATTGCTCAAATAACATTAACAATATGTAACTTCGAAGTGATTTTGAATGGTGAGTAGTGTTGTCGGCCCAAAGAAAATAGATAAGAATTAGGATTGTGTTTTTTAAAAAATAAATAACAATACAATATTGTAATTTATAAACTAATACTTAGATTAATATCTGGTAATATTTAAATAATTATTAAATTATATATATATATATATATATATATATATATATATATATATATATATTAAAGTTAAATGGGTTGGTAGGTTGAAACCATATTGATAATTTTTATCCAACCCAACCTGTTAATTTTGGATTGGGTTAGGATTAGGTTTGTGGATAAGGTCAATTTTTGTCGGTTCTAGTTAAGCTCTTTAACATTAACTTAAAATAAGGTTAGTTTTGTTAATATCTCTTTAATTTTTAGGAAGGTTGTAAAAATCGTTCGACGGTAGAATAGTGTTAAGGGATTAATCAATTTTGGCGGAGATTAATTGGGAACCATATATTATTAATAAAATATTAAAATTAATCAAATATTAATATATCTTAAGAAAAACAAATACTTCAAAATTAAAAAATAAGAAAATTTGTAATTTGAAATTTTGAAAATACGAAAATATAAACATTTTGGTATAATATTTGAAAATTTCGGACTAAAAAAAAAATTGATTTTTAGAAATTTTTTAAATTTTTTTTGACTTTTTTCGACTTTGTTGACTTTTGTTGACCGATTAATCCCACAAAGAATGATTAATCCTGCCAAACCCGATTAATCTTAAATTTCTGATTAATACACTAATCTTCAACGGTTGAAAAACGTCAAACGATTAATCCGCAATTAATCGCCGATTAATTCCGATGTCTGCAACCATGATTTTTAGTAATTTAACCAATATAAATTTGAAATAATTATTACTTAGTATAATTAATTACATAAAAGATCTATTTTTTCTTGTTATTCACTAAAATATCATATTTTTTCTATTATTATGTCGGACTCGCTAAAAAAATTTTGCTAATTCCGAATGTCCTTTTTATGGCACATAACTCCATGAAAGACATTAATTTTCAAGGTCATGGGTTTTTATTCATGAATATGTTATAGTGTAAGGATTGATGTTTCAAGTCATGAATTTACTTTCAAAGTAGAATTTTACCAAAAGAAAAAAAAAACAATAACAGCAACATTTTACAATATTCAAACTCACACCCTCTCGTATACATGTCATATGCATCAACCACACATCTATCTACAATTAAATCTCATGACCTTTAGGGCGTAAAGGGAAATATAAGCAGAGAAAATTAATTAATTACTTTTCCCTTGTTTGGTTATTAAAAAAAAACAAGGAATTGGGAAATAAACCAATTCCTTTTTCATCAAAATAATTCTTTATTTTTAAAAGAGAAAATGAGAGAAAAAGAAGTTAGGCGTGGCTCGAGAATAAAAAAAACAGAGTGGAGAATTCATACCCCCCCCCCCCCCCAATTCGATCCACATCACGTTCAATTTCCAAGATTTTTTAAACAATCGGTACCGGATATCATGGAATCGGCCCACGATCACAAGAAATTCTCGTTTACCCTACATATGCCTTACTCCTCTGTGTTGTTCGAAACTTGGAATTCACGGCTTCAGTTTTCTTTGTAGCAGCATTGGTCGATTTTGGCATCATCGATCATCTTCCAGTTGAAGGTATGACTTCATGTTTCTTTCTGATTCTCTTTGCTGGTCGATTATGTGCTAATTTGCTATGAATTTTGTTTTTGATTTCCAATTCAAGAATATGTTAATCTTGCTATGAATTGCTTATTTTTGCATGTTTGAATCTTCCTATGTTGAAATCGATCTTGGTGGTTGAATCATGCAGGTAAGTGTTCAATGATGATCAATTGTTATTTGTTTATTGTTTATGCTTGAATTGAAAGTACAAAATCATTTTTTTTTTTTTTTTAAATTTCAGGCTTTTTTCTCCAATTTGAACAATCATAAAAGCTTTATACAAGCTCAGAATGATGCGATTTTTTTTCAAACTTTACTATTTTGTATTGTCTACGTTTTAGAATCGGTAAAAACCCTTAATTGGTTAAGTTTTGATTGACTTATACAGCCACAAACAGGAGCTGTTATGATTGCTGCATAATATTTCAGCACTTTTTATATATAAATTTTGTCCAACTTTGAACCATCATAAAAGCTCAGAATGATGCGATTTTTTTTTCAAACTGTACTTCTTTGTCTTGTCTATGTTTTAGAATCGAAAAACGGCTTAATTGGTTAAGTTTTGGTTGTCTTATACAACCACAAACAGGAGCTATTAAGATTGTTGTATGATATTTCAAGCATCTATTATGTAAATTATTTTTGTAGACATGACAGGGCGAAAACAAACATACATGGACTACTGAAGAGGCTGCAAAGTTAATTGAGGCATTGTTGGAGTTACATGTATCGGAAAAGTATGGTGGTGCCGACAACGGATTCAAACCCGGGTATTTGAAGGCAGTGCAACAATTACTAGATGTAAGTCTTCCTAACTCGGGTTTTAAAGCAGAGCCTCATATTAAATCGAAGATGAAGACATGGAAAAACCATTTCAACATCGTGCATGACATGGTATATGGAATAAACACGAGTGGATTCGACTGGGATATGGATAAATGTTGTGTTACTGTCGATACTGAAGTGTGGGATGAATACATAAAGGTACTACAATGATGATGTTTGTAGTATTTTTAGCACCATTAAAATATATTGTGAATGAATAGTAACCAATTAATTTTGTGTCATTCTTGTAGAGTCATAAAGATGCTGCATGTTTTCGCGATAAACCATTTCCTCAATTTGATAACTTATGTAAAATATTTGGGAAGGATAGAGCTACTGGTCATGGAGCTACTGATCTTGGAGAAGATGTGACTGAAGAGACATAAAGAAACTCACATGTTGATGTGGAAGGGTTGGAAGAGATTGTTGAAGAGACGCAACAAATTGCTCATGTCAATAGTAAACGCAAAAGGCCTCCAACGGATGACACAGAAAGCTCTTATAAGGAAGCAACGAAAGAAATGAAAGAGACTTTCAAGGAGTTGGTGAAAAACTTAATCAAACAATATTCAATATAGGAAGACAAGAAAATAAGGAGACATGTGATATGATAGATAAAGTTATCGTTGATATACAACACATGCCAAATATCAATGTCAAACAGCGAATTAAGGCGATTGACATGTTTAGCAAAGATCAATTTCGTGCTTGAGCGTTTTTTAAGATGACAGAAGAAGAAAAGATTTGTTACATGGAAATGATTGGGGATGACTCAATATCATGATTATGTTATTTTGATTAATGTTTTTTTTTAGTTTTTTTTGAATATTAAAGTCCACTATTTGCACATTCTGTATTTGACATAGTTATGTTTTTTAGTTGTTAGGAATATTGAATTATAGTTTTTGCATATATCCTACATTGGACATAGTTTTTGAATAGTACAATTTGCATATTTTTTTTAAATCTATTTGTAAGTTATTCTTTTATATTAGAAATATATTTTCCAACAGAATATGTATAAAAAATAATATTAATTGATTAGAAAATAAATTATTTAGTAACAATTAATATTATAATGAAAAAATTAAAAACATAAAAGATGCATATTTTTTATTAATTAAGATATACATCATAATGCATTTTTATAAAAAATGTTGTTTGAAAATGAATAAACTAGATAAAAAAAAACTCATTTCCATTTCATTGATTAATACAACCAAACAAGAGAAATGGTTCTCAAAAACATTTCTCTAGTGGATGATTCATGATAAGTTTTTCATTTCAACAAGGGTTTTTTAGGTTTACCGAAGACGTTGATGATTCAATATAAGTTTTTAATGAGCGACATGTGGCACATAAGGGATGAAACAGGCATGAACAAATATAATGGACGAAACATACAAACTATAATAATCATTATAGTCATCATAAGTTCGTAATCCATGGACCATACAAGAGGCCATGGACATGCAAGGGACGTGAGGCATGAAACATGCATATAAAACATATAAAACATACAAAAGTCCATAAGTGATGAACATCTAAGTAAGTGAACCACACAAAGTCTGAAAGTCATCCTGTTCACGAACCTCATTAGTCATTTCATCATCAAAGCATCAAAGCATCATAATAGCCATAAAATCATCATCAAATCACCATTCAATAGTGTAGATTGAACAAAAACTATGTTAAACCAAAAAAATACCAAAATGCTAAGTCTTTTGTGAAGATGATATTTGGTCTTTTGTGAAAAACTAAAAAAGTTTAAGCCAACGTTAAAGTTAATCAAGAACCTGCTAACTTTGTCAAATGGAAAAGACATACTTAAAAGTTTTCATTAAAAAAAGTTGAATGTTTAGATTTAAACCAGAAAAATAGAAAAATATTAGATCATTTATGAAAAATATTTACTATTTAGGTTTAAATCAAAAAAAATTTAAAAATGCTTGTAGCTTGTCTAGTTCATTCATTTTGTCATAGTTAAAACTCTTTATCCCTTTATGTATTCGAAACTAGATGTAAGCCCCATGTATTACATGGGTGTAATTAAAATAATTAAATATTTATAAACATTTGAGAAATTTAAATTTATAAGAAAAATGAAAAAAATATTGAATTACTAAAATTAAAATGTATTTTTTCTTTTTTAAATTTAAACAAATCATTTAGATAAAATAATCAAAACAAATTAATCACATTTTATTTTAAAATTTTGAAATTATAAGGAAAGTCCATTAATGAAATTTATATGCATTTATTATTAAATTTAAATACCATATGAAATTTAATAAAATAGGAAAACCACAAAATTACATATGGAATAAAAATTAATTCAAAATAACCACAAAATGACATGTGGCAAAATGAATGAGAGTATGACAAATGGTAAAAAAAATCCTTCATTTATTAGAGAAGATAACATACGTTATATTATTAGTTTATTCTAAAATTAACATTTTTGGCAAAAGATTTTCTGTTTGTTGGATTTATATAACAACAATATATTTTGAATAAATCTCGTAACTAGATAGGTCTAAAATATTAAATACCAAAACAAACATAAAACAACCACTTTAATAATCCAAAAATACACAAAAACCTAAAAAGTATATTCTTTTTCTAGGCTCCATATTGACAAACGTTCCGTTGAATAGAAAACTATTTGAATAAGACCAATGCAAAGAATTTTGATTTTCTTTACATTTTTTTATATGGAAGCGCATATTGATTCGGGAAAACTAGAGATAGGTTTGGTCAGCCATGAGTAATTTTTTAGTTAGGTTTTTTTTTTAAGAAAACTTTTATTTTTTCTGTATCTAAGATATAAAATTTTATGTCATTTGAACTTGAGATTACTCTTTTAAATCTTTTAGACGGTCAACTATGTTAAATTGACTCTTAGGATGGCCAGGACGGTGAGCGGGTTGAAAAAAGTTTTGGGACGTATCGTCGGTATCTCCATGAAGATCATTTTCATCATGAAGACACATCCTAGTTGTGTGTTATTTATTCACTTGGCTATATAACATGCTTATTTTCTCTCTTTAGACTCTTTCTTTATACGTTTCAAGCATTGCTTACTTGTAAATAATTCATTAAAATTTGTACCAAATTAGTTATATATATTTTTAATTAGTTTTGTATGTTTTTAATATCTTTATTAATTAATTTGTATGATTCTTTGTATTTGTTTTAAAGCTAAAAATTAAATGACTTGGAAGTGATAAAAATATAGACTTTCATGTGTTAGGGAGGACGAAGTCGAGGTTGGGCTCGTCGGTGGTTTCGGGTGGTATCGTCGGGTCATGGCCCCTTCAATGGTGGGTTCCAGCGGTTTAGGAAGGTAGGAGCTCTTCTGCGGGTTGGTGAACCCACTTCATGTAACATCTATAAAATTCATAAAAAATTGAACTTTTCAAACAATTCCACAAACCATTATTGTTTACAAAATAGTTTCCAAAACATGTTTATTATCAGAGTTTTCCCAAGATCATAGAACAAAACATGAGGAGGTGCACGATCACGCATTTGCTTTCCCACGATCATCTGAGATACTTGAAATATAACCCAAAACTATAAGCTCAAAGCTTAGTGAGTTCTCCCAAAATACCAACACAACACAAACTAGCATAATCACAATAAACAACATGCATACAGAGTCTTCAGGCTGACTAGAACGCCCTACCGACCTGCAATCTACCTGGTACGCTCATAGAACCTACAACATGACTGGCACGCCACACCGGGCCTTCAGCATATCTGGAACGTTCTTCGGCCTTCGTCCTGACTGGTACGCCCCACAGGCCTTTAGTCTATTCGGGATGCCTTGGGTCTGTTGGCTTTCAACACAAAGTAGAACCGCCTCAACCCAACCATACACACACCACGTCGACACAAAATATATAATAGATAATCATACAATTAACCAGGCAATAACAAGCAGACAGGTCTTACAAATCACTAAGCACAACCTCATCATATCTACCAGGATACAAATCTAACAGATCACAACAGTACTCAATCATACGATAATCAGAATAACAATCCAAAGGGTCGGCCTTGGTGCTTTCGACCCGTAATTACAGTGAGGAAAAATCACCTAACAACTGGATAGAACTGATGAGGTCCGCCTCTGAATCTCAGCTCTCAACACAAAACCTAAAGCCACCAAGTGACCAATTCCATCAAAATCCCAAAATAGCCAAATGCCCTCAAAATCAAACTTAGTGAAACTCAAAGTCAACAGGTCAAGATCAAGTGGTCAAACCCCAATAAACCAACTGAGTCAACTCAGTCGAGTCAACCCAACCGAGTCAAGTCAACAAGGGCTGACTCATGCGAGTATGTGGGACGTATCGAGAAGTACGCTTAGCGTACGCAAAGCCTCGTATTGACCAGGTTACGGGGTGGCTGACCGAGTACGCGGGGCATAGTCCCACCTACGCGAGGCGTACCCTCGCAAATCCTACAACTTCATTAAGTGCTTAATGGCTTAAGCACTCAAGCCCAAACTTCAAATCTATGGTCCAAATGCACCCTAGAGTCATAAAGTCTCCAACTTTATGACTTTACATTTCCAAAAAGTCCTTAATAAAAGGTCTTAATTCTAACATCCCAAAATCCATAGCCAAAAATTTCAACTTTAATCAAGTAAGTATAAAACCAGTAGTATGAAACATCCGTAGTGTTAACTCATTTCATAATAAAAAAACCAATATTTCAAATAAATAAAACATGTCATAGAAAAGTATTATCAGAGTACAACTCCCAAAGATCTCATAATGCAAAAATCATAACGTGATGTGTTGCGATCCTGCCGGCTCCGTTCCTTTTGAAAAAGAAGTACCTGAAACCAAAACTGTAAATCCTAAGCACGAAGCTTAATGAGTTCCCCCATCATACCACATAAACGCATATTGCCAGACATATATGGGTGCCCGACCTACCCTGCTAAGCATACCTGGGTGCTCAACCTACCCACGTTAGGCATATTGGGGTGCCCAACCTACCCTTGTCAGACATACTAGGTGTCCAACCTACCACTGTCAGGCGTATCTGGGTGCCCGACCTACCCTTCGGATTATCTCAACCGGTTACGGGGACTATTTCACCCCTACCCCTACCACATAATAACATATCATAAACATACTTCTAGGCATATCTGAGTTACCGTCTACCCCTTCGGTCTCTTTCAACCGGTAACTGGGGACTATTTCACCCCTCCTACCACTATCACATAATATCATAGAATAATAACAATTTCCAACACAATATCTAATTAGCAACTAGGTTCTAAACCATGAACCATAATCCAAATCTTGGGATAAATTGACCATTTTACCCCTGGCCCAATAAGACTAACTAAGGCCCAAGCCCAAAACCATTAAGGTCCAAAACCATAATATCCATAAAAGCCCAATGTATGGCCGAATTTCCAATTGGTCCCCATTCCTTCGCATGGGCCTCAACCTAGAGCCCAATAATGCTTTTCTAGTCCAAAAGGTCCAAGTCAAAGTCGAAGTCAACGCTCCGAGTTGACTCAACTCGTCGACTTTGCTCTTTAACTCGCCGAGTTCTCATGAATATCAAAATCGTGACTTTTCGCATCAACTCGTCGAGTAATCCATCAACTCATCGAGTTTTTCATTTTCAGAGTCGGGACATTTCAAGAACAACTCGCCGAATTCTCTCATGAACTCGTCGAGTTCTTCAGTCTGTTAAGCCCTTCTTAATGGATTAAGCTCCTATCCTTCATATCTAAGCTCCATACTTTATATTCATACTGAAAATGTACTTTTAAGGGTAAAGTTTCCAACTTTACCCATTAATACCCTTTCTTAATGGATTTAGCTCAAATCCTAACTCTTTAAGACCTAGATCTTGGTCCACAAGCCATCAATACTCCAAAATAAGGCATATACACTGAGATCTGGACCCTGTGTACTTCATAAATACGTAAAGCTTCTAATTTTCCTTCCATGCATGGCCTTTTGGAGCTTAAAAGGCCAAAATGACATCCTAAAGCTTGCATGGGGATTCAATAGCCATAACATTTGCACCTTTATGCCATAAAAGCCCTCCATGGCTCTAGATATGAAATTATACTCACTTGGGACGTCCATTTCCCAAGGATCATGCTTCTTGGACCAAAAACTCAATAAAGTGATAATAGGGAGATCTAAGAATTCACTAAGCAAGTTTGATACTTGCTTACCAGAAAATGCTGCAAATAGGGTGGAGTTTCTGGTTCTGTAATCTCCTTATTGAGTCCTCAAGCTTCTCATTCATCCTCAAGCTTCACAAGAACAAGATTTCTCTCAAAAATAGCTCACAAGCTCACACAACGCATTAGGGTTTCGAGATCTAGGGTTTGGGACCTGGAGGCTGGAAAGGAGGCCAGCCTATGGAGGTTAAAGTGTTTAAATAGGGTGCAAAACCCTTAAAATTAGGATTTCATCTTTCAACGCCAACTCGTTGAGTTGGACCTCCCAACTCGTCCAATTGGTCTTCCAAAATATGCATGACCCATATTCCTACTTGTCGAGTTTTGCCTTAAACTTGGCAACTTGACCTTTAGAATCGATGTTTTATTTCCATAATTACCCCTCTAAATTCCAGGTGTTACATTAATCCATTAAGACCCTCCACAAGATGCATAAGACACTTCTAGCCATTGGGACCTTATTTTTATGACTAAGGACCCCTCCAAGGGTCTGAAAGGACAACTCAAAACATCCAGAACATGCCATGCTCAAGATGGAGCATTTGGGACCAAAAAGAATCATAAAAACACCTAAATATGAGTTCTAGCTAACAGGCCATCAAGGTATGAACTTTATACCTTGAGATGAGGGAGAAAAGAGCAAAACTTCTAGATACAAGCCTTGCTTCAAGCTTCCAAGCTTCTTGATGCAACTCCTTCTTCCTTGAACATACTAAAAACACACTCTTGAGCTCAAAACACAAACTAAGAGCTAGGGTTTTGCAAAAACATCTCAAAAGGGTTTGGAGGCTGAAAAGGTGCAGAGAAATGAGTTATAAGGATGCTTAAATACCTCCTAAACCCTAAAACCTAGGGTTTCCTCCTGAAATTAGTACACTCAGCATACACAAGTGTACGCCCAGCATACTAGGGCGCTCTCTAGTACGCTTAGCGTACCCTTTTGTACGCTTCGCGTACACCTCCTGCCTGAAATTACGATATTACTCATAGGGCTTTAAGGAACCTTCTCTTGGACTTTGGGACCAAAATGATGTAACGTCTGTTCCAGGTATCATTTATTTTTCAATTTTTAAGGGTTTTGCACTGGGACTTGACGAGTTGGGGAGTCCAACTCAACGAGTAGAGATCGATATTAGACACAGGACTTAGGGTCTACTCGACGAGTTGGAAGGCCCCAACTCGACGAGTAGGCGCTGTAAATGGTGTTAGCATCCATTTGGAGATAAAAAGTTGCTACTTTGATCTCTATTTGCTTAAATATCATCTTAGGAAAGTATATGGTCACTTTTGGTGCAAATGGTGTCATTGTAACATCTGGATTTCCAGGCATCATAAATTGAGTATTTATTTTGATTTAAGGAGAATGACTCAACGAGTTGACGCCTAAACTCATCGAGTAGGATCGCGACTGCTGACTAGGATTAATGAATGGACTCGACGAGTCGGAGAGTCGACTCAACAAGTCCGCTCTGTGGACAGATACCTTAAATCCTCAGACCTGTGCCCTAGTTAAGGGATCTTATGGCCCTCATTTGCGGCCACCTTCACCCTTGAGAGCACCAGAGAACCTGAGATCATTGTGAGTGAGAAAAGAAGCCATTTTCTTCATTTCTAGTGTGAATTTTGCAAGAAAGAAGGAAGGAGGGCAAGCTAGACAGACCGAGGAGCTCAGATCTACTGCCATTTGATCAGAAGAGGCTGCTAAAGGTATAAATCTATGCTCATTCTTGTGTATATGGTGATCTACTTGAATCTAGGGTTTTCTTATGCCTTCTTTAGCTTGGATTCGAAGCATATGAGGTCCCAAGGTGGAATTCTTCTTATATCTAGACCTTAAGAGGTCCAGAGAGTCCTATCTATCCTGCTTTATGCTATTCCTTTGGAGATATGAACCTAGGTTGCCATTTTAGAAGCTATTTCACCAAAAGAAGCCCTATGATTGTTGCATGAGTGTAAAGGTTGGACCTTTACATGATTATTGTGTATTGGAAGGTCAGATCTATAGGTTATAGAAGCATATCTGACCTCAGAAGGTCTTTTGAGTGTTTCCATGGAGGAAACTCGCCGTGTCCATAAGGGGACTCGACGAGTCGAGTCAGGTTGCCCCGCGATTCATGACCAGTGGTAACCCATTGAGTGAAAGGTTAACTCGATGAGTCGAGTGAGGATTTATGAGGATTAAGAGGACACACATGGACTCGCCGAGTCACACGAGTACACTCGACGAGTTTGGTTAAAGTTTGACCGTTGACTAGGGTTGACTTCAGTTGACCTTAGGGTTTTGGTCAAGTTGGTTCAAGAGAGGTCAGGGAGTGGTAGAATGGTCTTCTACCCATTCTTTAAAAATGAGGAAAAGAGAAAGTATTGATTAGAGATGTTATTATGTTGATAGGAGGAGGTTAGGTCGGGTTATCGAGCACGCGAGGTTATCCGACATCATACGAGGTGAGTCTTCTCACTATACTTTACCTAGAGTGGTAATTATGTGTGACCGGAAGGTCTTATGTGTTATGATGAGTATGTGATGTATGCTATTATATGATATGTATGTGCTATGTTATGTTTAGTATTATGATATGGACCGGAAGGTCAACAGTGTATGGACCGGAAGGTCAACAATGTATAGGCCGGAAGGTCAAGATGATACAGACCGGAAGGTCAGAGAAGTGAGACCGAAAGGTCTACTAGGACTATGGGACGGAAGTCCCCTAAGACACATTGACCGGAAGGTCTTGTAGAGTATTAGCCTTGAGTGGCGTATGTGTTGTATGTGGTATTTTGGGGAACTCACTAAACATTTATGCTTACCGTGTTGTGTGATATGTGTTTCAGGTACCAGCGAGGATCACGGGAAGGCGCTAGCACGATCCGTACACACTGATAGAGATTTATGTGTTTGATATTCTAGGACATGTTTTCTGAGATAACATTTGAGACAATGAGTTTTGAAATTGTTTTTATGAAATTTATTATGTTTGGAAATAAAAAATTGTTTTGGAAATTCACATTGTTACAGTCATACTTGGATTTGGGCTTGTCATGAGGATATGGTTCCATATCTAGACACCTCTAGGTCTTCATGGACATAAATTTACTCTCTATACCTAGTCTAGGCCTTTTTCCATGTCCTAAACATGGTATGAACCTTAGTTTTAGTGCTTTAGCCTTTTGAGGCCTTACATGCACGTAAAGTTTGCAAATTTACATGGTATTTCAGCCTTAAGGGATTGGATCTATAGTTTGGAGGTTTGGATTCGACTAGAAGGACTGATTATGTTAAGAAAAGGGGAAACTCGACGAGTAGCATGGGTGACTCGATGAGTTGGGACATGTTTCCCTGTTTTTGGATGATAAGCAACTCGGCGAGTTGATGAGATAACTTGACGAGTTGGCTAGGGTTTTCCCCGGTTTTATAAACACCAAAGGAACTAAACGAGTTGATAGATGCACTCGACGAGTTGGGTCATCATGGACTGTTGACCTTGACCGTTGACTCTGACTTTGAACATGGTTAACCAAGTTGGACTTTTAAGGATCTGAAGGGATGAGTTGTATACTAGGGAGTTGTTTATGATTAGGGAGTTGGCAGGGCTGAAATTCGGAGCTTGGACTTATTCAACTACAGTTTTCCTTGAGGTAAGTCTCCTCACCATACCAATGGGTCGAAGGCTCCAAGGCCGGCCCATTTTATGATATATGGTATACTAGTTGATGGAATGATATGTAGCATGTTAGTTGTTTATATGCTAGGTTGTATGCTATTTGTATATGTGGTGTACTTGCATGAAAGACCATAGGGGGAGCTCATGGTGCTTGAATGTAAGACCATGTGGGAGAGCCCATGGCTTTTCAAGTAAAGACCATGGGGGGAACCCATAGCACTTGGATGTAAAACCATGTGGGGGAGCCCATGGCTTTTTAGGTCAAGATCATGGGGGGAGCACATGGCACTCGGATGTCATACCATGTGGGGGAGCCCATGGCTTTCCTGATAAAGACCATGGGGGGAGCCCATGACACATAGGTGTAAGACCATGTGGGGGAGCCCATGACATCCTGGAGTAAGACCCTGGAGGAGCCCACGACATCCTTATCTGTTTGTATGCATGACTTATGTGGTTTGTGTAGCTTTTATAGCTAATATGGATTATGTGATTATGTGGATTGTGTGGGGTATGCTCTGGGAAGCTCACTAAGCATTAGCTTACAATTTGTTGATTTGTTATAGGTACATCTGATCCTAAGGGCAAGGGCAAGGCTTGATGGTGCGACATGCACTCTTCGTCATTAGATTTGATGGGACACTCTGACATTTGAAATAAAATGTTGATGTTATGGATTTTGAAAACAATTGTCATTGATATTTCATATTTTATGGGAATGTTTTAGTTAATTAAAAATGAAAAATTTATTTGAAAATGTGGGTCGTTACAAGTTAGTCTCAGAGCCTAGGTTTGAGGGATTAGCGCACACTCTCAGGTGTGTCAGGAATCAAATTAAGGAAATGGTAAAAAATTGTTTTCAAAAATCAAAAGTTAAGAACTTTTTAAAATGGAAAGAGAGGAAAGTGCAACGCGCGTGATCAACCGAGCTCAAGTAAGTGGTCCCCAATATGTTAGCCATGTGATGCTGATATTTGGATTATGATAGTCAGATGGATTTTGCTATGTGTATCCTATTAAAATTGTATACGGTTAGGAGCTTATTGCCTTAGAATGATTGATTTGTCCTTAATTCCTGTTCCTTGTCTGGTTGTGGTCCTAGGGTAGAATCTATTTTTTGAAAGTCTATTTGATCCTGCTCTGTGTATAATTTGCATGCATAAAGGCAACCTGTTATGATTGAGTTCTGGTTTGTTATGGATGGAGCAAATATTAGGATAGCCTAAGATTTGAGCTATACGGTAGCCTACGAGATATGTTTTGTTCTGGGACGAATTAGGGTTACCAGGTAGAGCTTTGGGGAAGGTACATGTAGGTTTGAAAGGTAGTATTGGCCCGTACTACTGAAAGCACAGGACCTGTACCCGAACCAATGTTTGATTTGGAGGCTCTATGGAGTACCGGTGTGGTAGGATCCCCTATTTGGACATCCTTATCATTATGTTTTATGGTATTGCAGTGTAGTATGGTCGTGACACAACATGGAGCTAGGGGATCAGGATCATGATCAGGATCAGGATCCGGGTCAAGCAACGATACCGAGCCTATTGATGAGAGGCTGCATGAGCTTATCGCGGACGAGGTTACGAGGGGCATCTTTGACGCTACCCCAATGATTTTTGGGATGGTCAAGGAAAGGATGATGGAGATTATAGAGGAGAGGCTCAGGTCATTTAGAGCTGAGATTGCTGCGGGCCAGGTCGGGACCTAAACTCCCTCGTTCCGGGTGTTCAAGGCGTGTGGGGCGTCGAAGTTCTTCGAGGTCAGGGAACCCATAGTTAGCCTACGCTAGGTGGCAGACATGGAGAAAGCCCAACGCACTAGGTCTTGCCATGATGCGGAAAATGTAGGATTTGCTTCATGTATGCTGAGGGATCGAGCCCGTGGCTGGTGGGGAGAGGTGACTAGTCAGGTGGGGCCAGCAAGAGTGGCAGATATGACATGGTCAGAGTTCGTCAGGCACTTTGATTTGGAGTTTGCACCATTTGTTGAGGTGCAACGACTAGTGAGGGAGTTTCATGAGCTCCATCAGAACACCGAGACTGTGGTGGAGATCACCGCCAAGTTTCGGGAACGAGCACTGTTGATCCACACAATATGCTACAAATGAGGATATGAGGAGGACGAGGTATCATTCCATGCTAAGGGATGATATCCGAGAGTTTGTGAGCTTTACAGGGTGCAAAACCTTGAACGAGATGGTGGAGAAGGCCAATGAGCGGGATATGGAGTTGGAGTTCCACACCAAGCGGAAACCAGAGCAGGCACAGACAGCTGTAGGTCAGGCTTAAAAGCCTAAGACCTCAGATTCTTCTAGTAGGGGCCAGCAGGGTCGTGGTCAGTGTGCCAAGTGCGGCAAACCGCATAGTGGGGCTTGTTGTGCGGCAGGCTCAGGATGTTACACATGTGGCCAGTTGGGTCACATGAGCAGGGATTGCCCTAAGAAGGGCTCGATTTGTTTCCACTACAAGCAGACCCGTCATAAATGAGCCGATTGTCTGAGGTTGCAAGGATGAAGAGGAGTAGTGGCGACGCTTGTGCCCACCACAACGAGGATTATTGATGGCCGCCCTGCTAAGGTGGATGCTCCAACGGTGAAGAGCTGCACATTTTAGTTGACTACCGAAGAGGCTCGGGCAGCGCCAGACGTTGTGGCTAGTACATGTTTTATCTTTCCCGTTTGATATGGATTTTTATTACTTATGTGTATATATGTGCTCATGTATAGCAGCCTTTTTGCTCAATGGTATGTCGGATCACGTTCTATTTGATTCAGGTGCTACCCAAATCGTTTGTATCTCTTAGGCTTAGCAAGAAGTTACGGGATGCGTCGGGGACCTTGGATTCCCCGCTTTAAAGTTAAGACTGCAGATGACCGCAATGTGAGTGTTACGAGGGTGTATTGGGACTGTGTCCTGAATGTGCTTGGGAAGAGGTTCTGTGTTGATCCAGTCCTGATACCGTTACGGGGACTGAATGTGATCGTTGGGATGGACTGGTTGGGGGCCAGTGGGGCCATGATTGATTGCGAGCGCCAACTGATGAGGGTTAGAACCCCAAGTAGGGGAGAATTGGTTATTCATGGGGAGAGGACCTTGCACGGGCCAACCCTCTATTTAGCTGCGAGAGTTAGGAGACTTCTCCAACAGGGTTGCTCGGGATTTTTGGCATATATCTCCGATACGAGGGTTGAGGCCCTAACAGATTTGGACAGTGTACCGGCTATATAAGAGATCGGGATGTATTTACCGAGGAGTTACCTGGAGGGCCTCCGGAGAGGCAAGTTGGTTTTCGCATCGATTTGGTTTAGGGTGCCGCTCCGATAGCTAAGGCACCATACCGGCTAGCTCCGAACGAGATGTAGGAGCTGTCTACGCAGCTTCAGGAGCTGCTAGACTGAGGATTCATTCGTCCGAGCAGTTCCCCATGGTGAGCACCAATCATGTTCGTGAAAAAGGACGGGTTATACAGGATGAGTAAAGATTATAAGGAGCTGAACAAGCTAACGGTGAAAAACCGTTACCCGCTTCCGAGGATCGATGATTTGTTCGATCAACTGGAGGGTGTGTCTTAGTTTTCCAAGATTGATCTTCAGTCGGGATACCATCAGATGAGGATTAGGGCTGAGGATATACCAAAGATGGATTTCAGGACTTGATACAGACACTATGAGTTTGTGGTGATACCATTCGGGCTCACCAATGCCCCAACAACGTTCATGGACCTCATGAAAAGAGTGTGTAGACCGCTGTTGTATCGGTCGGTGATGATTTTCATTGATGATATCCTGGTATATTCTAAGACCAAGGAGCAGCACGAGCAACATATGAGGGAGATATTGGAGACACTAAGGATAGAAAGGCTTTATGCCAAGTTCTCAAAGTGCGATTTCTGGTTGCGAGAGGTGCAGTTTTTGGGGCGCATCATCAACTAAGAAGGTATTTCGGTTGATCCAGCCAAGGTTGAGGTAGTCGGTGGGAAATGCCAAAGAATGCATATGGGATTCATAGCTTCTTGGGTCTAGCGGGGTACTATCGTAGATTCATTCATGATTTCTCCAAGAGTTCGGTGCCTTTGACCCGCTTAACCAAGAAAAATGTGACATTTCGGTGGGGCCCAGATCAGCAGTCGGCATTCGAAACCTTGAGGCAAAGATTTTGTGATGGCCTGATTCTATTACTACCCGAGTGGTTGGATGATTTGGTGGTGTATTGTGATGCATCAATCTCGGGATTAGGGGCGGTTCTGATGCAGAGGGGGAATGTGATCGCGTGTGTCTCAAGGCATTAGAAGCCTCATGAGGCGAATTACCCCACTCACGACCTTGAATTGGGGGCGGTGGTGTTCGCCCTCAAGATCTGGAGGCATTAGTTATATGGAGTGTGGTGCACCATTTATGCTGACCATAAGAGTTTGAAGTATTTGATGGATCAATAGAACCTCAACATGCGACAGAGGAGGTGGTTGGATGTACTGAAAGATTATAACTACGATATCTTTTACCACCCAGGGAAGGAAAATGTGGTGGTTGATGCTTTGAGCCGCAAGGCGGAAAGTGCTCCGATTAGGGACGTCTGTTTGAGAATGATAGTGATCTCTCCATTGTTGTATATGATCCAGCAAGCTCAGGTGGAGGGTGTGAAGAAAGAGAAGTAGAAGATAGAGCAGATTCGGGTCAATATCCCTTGTTTGTTCGGGATGGTAGAGGTCTTCTGACACAGTGTGGCCGGGTATGGGTACCGATGACTGGGGGAGTGAGACAGAAGATATTAGAGGAGGCACATAAGTCCAAATTCTCTATACATCTGGATGCTACAAAAATGTATAGAGATCTAAGGCTGGGCTACTGGTGGCCGTGCATGAATCGGGAGATTTCTTGGTTTGTGGAGTGGTGCATGACATGCAGGAAGGTCAAGGCCGAACATCAGCGACCTCATGGCAAGGTTCAACTGCTACCCATTCCTATGTGGAAGTGGGAAGAGATCACCATGGACTTCATCACGAAGTTACCAAGGATGGCGAGGGGTGTGGATGCCATATGGGTTGTTGTGGATAGATTGACGAAGAGTGCCCACTTTATTCCAATCTCTAAGAGTATTTCTGCTAAGAAATTAGCATATATTTACATATGAGAGGTGGTGGCTAGGCTCAGGGTGCCGATCTACGCGAGGGGGGGGGGAATAGGGCCATGATAGATTGTGAGAGCCATCTGGTGAGGGTTCGAACCCCAAGTGGGGGAGAACTGGTTATTCATGGAGAGAGGGCCTCGCAGGGGCCGACCCTCTGTTCAGCTGCGAGGGCTAGGAGACTTCTTTAGTAGGGTTGTTCAGGATTTTTGGCATATATCTCGGATACGAGGGTTGAGACCTTGACAGATTTGGGTAGTGTGCCAGTTGTACGAGATTTTTAGGAAGTCTTCCCCGAAGAGTTGCTTGGAGTGCCTCTGGAGAGGAAAGTAGAGTTTCACATTGATTTGGTGTCGGGTGTCGCTCCGATAGCCAAGACACCGTACCGGCTAGCTCTGCCCGTGATACATGAGCTATCTACGCAGCTTCAGCAACTGCTAGACTGAGGGTTTATCCGTTTGAGTAGTTACCCGTGGGGAGCACCAATCCTGTTCGTGAACAAGAAGGGCGGGTCACACAGGATGTGTATTAATTATCGAGAGCTAAACAAGCTAACAGTGAAAAATTATTATCCACTTCCGAGGTTCGATAATTTTTTCTATCAACTGTAGGGTGCGTCTTGGTTTTCCAAGATTGATCTTTGGTCGGGGTACCATCAGATGAGGATTCGGGATGAGGATATACCAAAGACAACTTTCCGGACTCGGTATGGGCACTATGAGTTTGTGGTGATGCTATTCTAGCTCACCATTGGCCCAACAACATTCATGGACATCATGAACAGAGTATGTAGGCCGATGTTGGATCGGTCAGTGATCGTGTTTATCGATGATATTTTGGTCTATTCTAAGACCAAGGAGTAGCACGGGCAACATCTAAGGGAGGTATTGGAGACACTGAGGACGATAAGGCTTTATCCCAAGTTCTCAAAGTGTTATTTCTGGTTGAGAGAGGTGCAATTTTTGGGGCATATCATCAACCAAGAGGGTATTTTGGTTGATCTAGCCAAGATTGAGGCAGTAATGCGGTGGGAGGTGCCGAAGAATGCATCGGAGATACGTAGCTTCTTGGGTCTAGCAGGGTACTATCAGAGATTCATCCAAGATTTCTCCAAGATTGCGGTGCCTTTGACCTGCTTAACCAAGAAGAGTGTGACATTTCGATGGGGCCCGAATCATCAGATGGCCTACGAGACTTTGAGACAGAGATTATGTGAGGCCCCGATTTTAGCACTACCCGATAGGTTGGATGATTTGGTGGTGTACCGTGATGCTTCTATCATGAGGTTGGGCGTTGTACTAATGCAGAGAGGGCATGTGACCGCGTACGCCTCGAGGTAGTTGAAGTGTCACGAGGAAAACTACCCCACTCAAAACCTAGAATTGGGGGTAGTGGTGTTTGCCCTCAAGATTTGGAGGCTCTATATGTATGGAGTTCGGTGCACCATCTTCACTGATCACAAAACTTTGAAGTATTTGATGGATCAGAAGAACCTGAACATGTGCCAGAGGAGGTGGTTGGATGTACTTAAAGATTATGATTACGAGATATTGTACCATACAGGGAAGGCCGATGTGGTGGCCGATGCTTTGAGCCGCAAAGCGGCAAGTGCACCGATCGGGAACACTTGTTTGAGGATGACGATGATTTCTCCATTGATGGATATGAACAAGCAAGCTCAGGTGGAGGGTGTGAAGAAAGAGAATTGGAAGATAGAGTGGATTCGGGGTCAGTGTCCCTTGTTTGTTCGGGATAGTCAAGGTCTTCTGACATAGTGTGGCAGGGTGTGGGTTCCGGTAACCGGAGTTGTGAGGCAGAAGATTTTGGAGGAGACACACAAATCTAAGTTTTCAATTCACACGGGGTCCACGAAGCTGTACAAGGATCTGAGGTTCAGTTACTGGTGGCCCTACATGAAGCGGGAGATTGCACGGTTCGTGGAGCGGTGCTTGATCTATAGGAAGGTCAAGGCTGAGCATCAAAGACCTCACGACAAGGTTCAACCGTTACCCATTCCTATGTGGAAGTGGGAAGAGATCACTATGGACTTCATCACGAGGCTACCAAGGACGGTGAGGGGTATGGATGCAATATGGGTTATTGTGGATAAACTGGCGGAGAGTGCCCGTATTATTCCGATATTCGAGAGCATATCCGCTGAGAAATTAGCGGATATTTATGTGCGAGAGGTGGTAGCTAGGAATGGGGTGCCAGTGTCAGTAGTCTCAGACCGGGATGTTAGATTAACATCTAGATTCTAGAGGAAGTTCCACAAGGAACTGGGCACTCAATTACTTTTCAGCACGACTTACCACCCCGAGAAAAATGGCCAGAGTGAGAGGACGATCCAGACACTGGAGGATATGTTGCGGGCATGTGTGTTGGATTTCGGAGGGAGTTGGGATACATACCTCCTACCAGCAGAGTTTTCATACAACAATAGTTATCATGCTAGTATCGACCGACTACCGTTTGATATGTTGTATGGTCATAGGTGTAGGACCCTTGTTAGTTGGGGTGAGGTATTGTAACACCCATAAAATTCAAACCAATTTAAAACTTTTTAAACCATTTGAAATCATTCAATTCTTACAATTTGTTTTCAAAATAATTTATACATCAGAGTTCCCAGAAATCATAATCGTCAAACGAGGAAGTGTAGGGTCACGCCTAAGCCTACCGACGGCCATCCGCTGAACCTAAAACAATAAACTAAAACTGTAAGACCGAAAGCTTAGTGAGTTACCCCCAAAATACCAATGTCGTGCAGATATAACCATATCATATAAATGTATAAGCAGAAAGCATGCATAATGAGCCATCAGTTTGATTGAACCGAATCCCGGTCCTCGGTCTATCTGGACTGCTCTCCGAGCCTTCGTCATGTCTGGACCACCCTCCACGGGGCCTTCAGCCTATCCAGACCGCTCTCTTATCCTTCGGCATGTCTGGACCGCCCTTCTTGGTGCCTTCAACGTATTCGGGCTGCTCGCTGGGCCTTCGGCCTGACTAGATTTTCCTGGCCCAGGCCTGCAGTCTACCCGGTCCGCACAGGGTGTCTTGGCCTACTACACATAGCAGGACCTGCCTCAACCCTTTCCCCAAACCAACAAACATGTGCACATACATATAAACAAGTAAGCATGCTGATCTAGCAAATCGCTAACATGGAAACCATCCTATAACTAGGATACCGATCTAACCGACCTCTAGCATAGCAACCATCCTAAACCAGGATGAAATCTAGCATATCAACCATCCCAAACCAATCGGACTCGTCGAGTTGTTCATCCAACCCGTCGAGTTCATGACTATCTTTATATGACTCGCCGAGTCTACCATGCGATTCGTCGAGTCCCTTTAGTCCTTCATCCATAAAGATGCTTTTAAGCCATGTTAAGGCTCCATACTGCAGATCCAAATTCCTAAGGCATGCTTATCACATAAAGTTGCAAACTTTATGTGCATGCAAGGCTCTAATGACTCAAAATGCCAAAACCAAGCTTGAAATGGGGTTTTACACTTAAGGAGGGGTTCATACTTGCCAATGCTGATAGCTTTATGGACTTACAAATCAAAGAGAGTTTAGGTATGAAGTTACAACTTTAGATATGAGCTCATACCCAAGAATAGCTTCATAACCAAGCCAAGAAGCCCTAAACTTCATCCAAAGAGATCTAGAAAGTAATGAGGTGAAAATCATGAATTGATACCTCAAATGAAGCTAGATGAGATAGAATTCAGACCCACAAACGTTCTTGCCTCCAACTTCTTGATCTTCAAGCTCCTTGCATCAAGGTCTTCTTTCCAAGCTTGAAATTTACACTAATATGGAGCACACACACGAATTAGGGTTTCTGGACTCTCAAGAGGCTGCAATGGGACTAAGGGAGGCTAATGATCCCTTAAATAGGGTGCCAAACCCGAAAATTAGGGTTTCACCCTCCAGCTCCAACTCGTCGAGTCACTCTTTCGACTCGGCGAGTTGGTCACTTAAACACATGGCCCAAACCCGCTACTAATCGACGAGTCAGGCAACCAACTCGTCGAGTAGATCTTTAATTCATGAGAATTTATAACCATAAATTGGTATTCGAGAAAAGAGGCATTACAATTCTCCCCCACTTAAACTAGACTTCTTCCTCGAAGTCTGCTGCGGTGAATATCCTCGGATATTGCTTCCGCACCTCTGCCTCCGGCTCCCACATCCACTCGGACCCTATTTGGTGCTCCCACTGTACCCTTACCAAAGGTACCTCCTTGTCCCGTAGAAATTTCACCCCTCTCTCCAGAATTTCCATAGGACTCTTCACATAATCCAGGCGCTTCCCGACCTGAATGTTATCCAACGATACTACCGCCTCCTGATCCATGACACACTTTCGCAAGTGTGAATTGTGAAAGGTGATGAGAATCCCAATCGAAACTTTCCATAAGGTCTATCCTTCATGCCAGTTAGCCAACTTGATAAAATCCCGATGATCCAAAGTATAAGAAACCCAACTTTCCCTTTTCCTGGAGTAAACCCTTTTTGCTGAAATAATAATGCATCCTTTAGCTCTCTAAATATTATACATAATCAATCCACTAATGAATACGAACACTCATGCCTGGACCCAATCAGCCTCGGGCTAGAATACCAAGCGAGCCTACGATGGCTCCAATCATCCCTAGGATGGATTACCCTCGTATCCCTCATATGTTTGGCCCAATCAACCCTCAGGTTGGAATACCAAACATATCAAATCTAGTCAATCATAGGGTCCGGTCATCCTCAGGATGGAATACCTTAGATTGGAATACCTCCATGAACATAACACGGGTCTACTCATAACTTGAGATTTAAGGATCTATCCTTGAGTCTCATCCACCATCCTCAGATTCGTCACAACCGAGTGCAACTCCCCCGAATCTTCAACAATACATCCAATCGAACGCGCTCATACAACATACATAACCAACACAATCTCTATGCTCACAGCCTATGAATGGAATACCCTTACGTGGTCCTCAGCATAGGTTTGAATTGCCTCTGAGCCCATAACACGAGTTTGGTATGCCCTCCCCGGCCCTCGAATCATGACTGGAATGCTCCCGATGACCAATTGACACTACTGTCGTCACTTTAGTTGCCCAACACTCCGACCCTGCAGATATCCACTTTCCTCTGCCACTCGAAGGGCCTAATCGACACTCCTCTCATCAACGAACAACATAACGATACAAAAACTACTACCACACATGAATCCTAAGTCATAAACCCACTTCAACTCTTCCTGCTACCATATGACGTTTCTCGAGCGAAGTCGAAACCTCCTTGGTCCTAACTTGTCTGCCCACAACCTGAACATCGAACACCTCACCAATTACTGAACCAACACACACACACACACACACAAACAGCAGTCCCACGCGTCTTCCAGAAAAGAAACCGACTGGCTGGACATGCTTCCACTCCCTGCCACCAACTCCTGCCAACATAATGAACGTTACATGAACCATATCACCCCCTTCAGGTTAGAATACCAACAAGTCGAATCGATTCAACTATCGAGTTGAAATTTTGAGGGTTTGTTGGCCTACCGCCTCAACCCTACCGCTCCCTTAGAGCCTCCGTGCCTACGACTTACAATCGGCCTGCACCGGGTATCTTGGCCTACTACATAGAGCAGGACCGCCTCAACCCCATACAAATGCCATAAACGATCAAGAAAAGATCTAACCCGGTTACCAGAACCTGAATGACGGAATATTCTAATCCTAAACCTTCCTAAAATTGCCGAATACCCATTCGGATCCACTCTCAGTCCCCAACTAGAGTATTACCCGATCCAAGAAGATGAAACCTTGGAGACACTCCAAACTGATGAGATCACCAAGATCCTTTGAACTCCGTCTGACCACTAATAACAACTTCTGATCAACTAAATTACACCGGAGTCCTCAGCATACTCCAGCAACATGCTCAATACTTGGAACAGTCGTATTGATTGCTATAGCATAACAACCTACTCAATAACCAAACATAGATCTACAAACAGATACAAAGTCTTCAGCATGACTGGACCCCCTACCAGGCCTTCAGTCTATTTGGACCACTCTCAGAACCTTAAGCATGTCTGGACCGCCTCTCTGGGCCTTCAGCCTATCTGGACCATTCTCCGAGCCTTCGGTCTGACTGGTACGCCCTAATGGCCTTCAATCTATCAGGACCGCTCTAAACTGTTGAGCATCTCCCTGGACCACCCCTCTTGATTCTCTCTCCCGTGCATCCTGTTCTCACCCACTTAGGCTTCGAACTCCAGATCTACTCTTTGGACTATATCCCCTGCATAACCCTAGTCCACATGTCGATCGTCCACCCTTTCAGAAATCCGAAGTCTGTTCCCTAACCTGTGTGTCTACCACACACGCTAAATAAACCGCATTCCCGTGCTGAATGCACTGCTGAGCCCTGGAAGCTAACAAAACCTTCAATCTATCAATCCAAAAACCCTCAAAGTCGATCACACCCTTGACCAATACTCGAACTGAACTCGATTCTTGACTAGAACTCCAACCTAGTTCCCCAACTTCTGCTATCAAGAACCCAGAAGACGTGTTCTTATGTTGGGGAGTTTTGCCAAACCCCCAATCAACACAACCCTCAAACCAAGCTGCTACAAGGGCCTCCATTCTCCCTATTGGGTTGTGAAACTTATCGTCATTTCAAAACCTCTCCCACTTCCGCATCTCGGGGTAACACTCCCCCACTTAGATTCGACTAAGCCTTCATAATACATGAAAATTGCTAGTTAGTCCCAATTAATCACACACTTCTAAGAACCAGATGAACACTTCCTGAATCCCAGTGAAACTGACATCTACTAATGCTTGAATGACCCTACACTCACGTCCAGAAGAGTACAAGATAGGTGCTCCAACTAATAAATCGGCAATGAGTTCCTTCTCTTGGCGCTTTAGTCCGCCAATCGCGAATGGTTACTAACCACTGAATCCTAACATTAATGAATAACCCTTCTGTGGGACCCTATCTGCAGGCCTCCCACATAATACCCATTTTCCAAAGGTGTTCCAAACAAGCTTCCCGCTCTCGGGCTCTAGAAATCATTCTCTTCAGGGTTCGCACCCTGACACACTTACCAGCTCAAACGCCCACAGCTGAACTGTAGTAGCTGAAACAACCTCTACCCTAAATCGGGCTACAAACTACTCCCAAAAAATAGTCTATAATCCTAAAAGTGCAATATATCGCACAATCAATCCTTTCCGTCCGATACAAGAGATTTAAGGCAAACCGGACTTCACAAATACTTATGCCACGTCGACCGTCCTGAGTTCACCGACGCTGAAATAATGTTGCCTATTCCTGCAACCAAATGACCCCGAGCTGGAATACAACTTGATACTGGGGTGATGAGCTTGCTCACTCCTTCGATCTCGGAAACTAAGAGGGCGCGATCCTTGCCCTACAAAATGACGATCCAATCCATGAATTAACCATTATACTTCCAGCTGCAAAACCCCAGCAGAACATAATCATCACTCCTTTCCAAAGTTCCCGCGACCCATATTACGGCCTTGAGCAAACCCCCGAGCTTCAAATCTATAAACTTGCATGCTAACCTCTCCCGCTTCACCCGCGGAAATATAACGAGTACCGATCATCTTCCTGATCCTAAATAACTGTAGCCCTCTGCTCATCAGAATATGTCCCAGAACTAGGAAGCTCGACCAGATCCGCCCCTTGCTATCGTTACAGTTGCTAAAGCTTCCGCGGCAACCGTCTCAGCAATGGCTGCATGGCGCTCGGCAAAATTCTCAACGATGGTGGTCTTGAAAGACCCATCATCTTCGGAATTTATCCCCGAACGATCTCGATCACCTCCTCCCGGATAATCTCCTTGACACGATCCTCTGACAATACTGGCCTATCCTGGCTGCCAGTTCTCGATCTTGATCCTGATCTAGTCTCAAAATGTCTCAAATAATCCATAGCATAACTGGGAACCAACTTCCAACTAAACCCCATGGGTTGTGACTTCCTTGCTACGCGTATGGGTCATGTGCTTTCAGTAGTACGGGCCCATACTACCTTCCACACCTACCTATATTTGTCTCAGGTATCACCACAACACCTTAACAATATACATAGACATAGCGAGCGCTTAAATCTTCACTCCTAGAGGAATGCTAAATATCTCATAACTGGCCTCCCGGCCTCTCACTACCCACCCATCCATGAAACTTCCATCAACCCCTGCAACACTAGTGTATGCTAGCCATACATAACATTGGACCCTATAGACTTTCAAATATCCAATCCTACCCTAAGCCCTAATCAATAACAACAGAACATAAGGCCAGATCAAACATTCTCAGGCTATAAGATCTTAATTATATACACCTGTGGTGTATACACAACTAACTACAATAATGATGTCAATCTCATATAAGGAAAACCCTAGGCTAACAGGCATCATGAAATCAAGAAATTTTGTCTTGCAATTCCTGAAGATCCCTAGCCTAGTACTAGCATGCTGTTCTAACATATCACAATATCAAATAACCGTATGGTATTTTGGGGTCTACTTACTGGATCCGGCTGATCGTACACTTTGCATCCTCTTTACTTATTTTTAAAACCATTTAAAATCATTTTGAAAATCTTTCCCTGATTTGAGACTTGATTCACACGAGTGTTCCTCCAATTCACTCAAACCAAGGCTCTGATACGAACTTGTTACACCCATAAAATTCGAGCAAATTTAAAACTTTTTAAACCATTTGAAACCATTCAATTATTACAATTTGTTTTCAAAATAGTTTATACATCAGAGTTCCCAGAAATCATAATCGTCAAGTGTACAGTCACGCCTTTGCCTACCCGCGGCCATCCGCTGAACCTGAAACAATAAACTGAAACTGTAAGCCTGAAAGCTTAGTGAGTTACCCCCAAAATACCAACGTTGTGCAGATATAACCATATCATATAAATGTATAAGCAGAAAGCATGCATAATGAGCCATCAGTCTAATTGAACCGAATCCCGGTCCTCGGTCTATCTGGACTGCTCTCCGAGCCTTCGTCACGTCTGGAGCGCCCTCCACGGGGCCTTCAGCCTATTCGGACCGATCTTTAAGCCTTAGGCATGTCTAGACCGCCCTCCTCGGGGCCTTCAACGTATCCAGACCACTCGATGGGCCTTCGTCTTAACTAGATTTTCCCGACCCGGGCCTGCAGTCTACCCAGTCCACCCAGGGTGTCTTGGCCTACTGCACACAGCAGGACCTGCCTCAACCCTTTCCCCAAACCAAAAAACATGTGTACATACATATAACGAAGTAAACATGCTGATCTAATAGATCGCTAACATGGAAACCATCCTATAACCAGGATACCGATCTAACCGATCTCTAGCATAGCAACCATCCTAAACCTGGATGAAATCTAGCATATCGCTAACATGGAAACCATCCTATAACCAGGATACCGATCTAACCGATCTCTAGCATAGCAACCATCCTAAACCTGGATGAAATCTAGCATATCAACCATACTAAACCAATATGAAATCTAGCATATCAACCATCCTAAACCAGGATGAAATCTAGCATATGAACCATCCTAAACCAGGATGAAATCTAGCGTATCAATAACATAGCAACCATCCTAAACCAGGATGTAAATCATAAAGGGCTGGCCTTGGTACCATAGAACCTGTTGATATAATGAGGATAACTCACCTTGCAATGTCGGACTGAACCATAAAATCACGCTCCCGAAACACTGCCCCAAACTCCAACACCTATAACCATCAATGATCCAATTCATAAATACCCGCTTACCAATTATCCTCAAAAGTCAAAACGGTGAACCCTTGGTCAAAGTTAAAGTCAACTATCAAGGTCAACAGTCCATGTTGACCTCAACTCGTCGAGTACCCTTAGCTACTCGCTGAGTGCCTTGCATAATTTGCCAACTTGCCGAGTCACCATGCCACTCGTCAAGCCCAAGGCAATCTTCATCGGACTCGCCGAGTTGTTCATCCAACCCATCGAGTTAATGACCATCTTCATATGACTCACATATTCTACCATGCGACTCGCCGATTCCCTTTAGTCCTTCATCCATACAGATGCTAAGCCATGCTAAGGCTCCATACTGCAGATCCAACTTCCCAAGGCATGCTTATCACGTAAACTTGTAAACTTTACGTGCATGTAAGGCTCTAATGACTCAAAATGCCAAAAGCAAGCTTGAAATGGGGTTTTACACTTAAGGAGGGGTTCATACTTGCCAATGCTGATAGCTTTATGGACTTACAAATCAAAGAGAGTTCAGATCTGAAGTTACAACTTCAGATCTGAGCTCATAACCAAGAATATCTTCATAACCAAGCCAAGAAGCCCTAAACTTCATCCAAAGAGATCTAGAAAGGAATGAGGCCAAAATCATGAATTGATACCTCAAATGAAGCAAGATGAGATAGACTTCAAACCCACAAACGTTCTTGCCTCCAACTTCTTGATCTTCAAGCTCCTTGCATCAAGGTCTTCTTTCCAAGCTTGAAATTTACACTAATATGGAGCACACACATGAATTAGGGTTTTTGGACTCTCAAGAGGCTGCAAAGGGTCTAAGGGAGGTTAATGATCCCTTAAATAGGATGCCAACCCCGGAAATTAGGGTTTCACCCTCCAACTCCGACTCGTCGAGTCACTCTTCCGACTCGGCGAGTTGGTCACTTAAACACGTGGCCCAAACCCGATGCTACTCGACGATTCAGGCAACCAACTCATCGAGTAGATCTTGAATTCATGAGAATTTATAACCATAAATTGGTATTCGAGAATCGGGGCATTACAGGTATGCCACCGAGTAATGGGGAGCACCGAGGTGGTGCTCAAGACTACAACATTGATTCAATAGGTGCGTGATAGGCGACGAGTTGCACAGAGCTGTCAGAAAAGCTATGCTTACCAGTTCCAATCGGATCTTGAGTTTCAGGTGGGGGATTCTGTCTTGCTGAAAATGTCACCATGGAAGGGTGTCATTAGGTTTCGGAAGAGGGGCAGGCTAGGGCCCCGATATATTGGACCGTCCGGGATTATTGCTCGGGTGGGCAATGTGGCCTGTCGCTTGAATCTGTCTGACAAGCTTAGCATAATACTCAACACCTTCCACGTGTCTTAGCTTCGGAAGTGTGTCATGGACGAGGCCGCGGTTGTTTCTCTGGTTGAGAGTCAAGTGGATTAGAGCCTGAAGTACATTGAGAGGCCCGTTGCAATTCTAGATTTGAAGACCAAGGTTCTTCGTAACAAATGGGTGAAGTTAGTGAAGGTGCAATGGTAGCACCGAAGAGGCTCCGAATGGACATGGGAGCCGGAATAGGAGATGCAAGATCACTACCCGGATTTGTTTGCGTCAGCAGACTTCGAGGATGAAGTCTAGTTCAAGTGGTGGAGATGTGTAACGCCTGTTCTAGGTATCATTTAATTTTCAAGTTTTTAGGGTTTTGCACTGGGACTCAATGAGTTGGGGAGCCCAACTCAATAAGTAGAGATCGATATTGGACACGGGACTTAAGGTATACTCGACGAGTTAGAAGGCTTCAACTCGATGAGTAGGCACTGTAAAAGGAAAACCCTAATTTTCAGGGGTTTGTACCCTATTTAAAAAACTTATGGGTCACTTGTGGCCTCCCTCATTGTCCTAACTGTCCAGAGAGAAACCCTAGTCATGCTTTGGTGCCTTATTGAGTGCGTGTGAGCTTTGGAGGGTGAATCTTGAGCTTTTTGGAAGGAAATTTGAAGATTGAAGAGATTGAAGTGAGGAGAGGGCTTTAGATTTGGAATCTACCTGATGTTAGCATCAATTTGGAGGTAAAAGGTTGCTAACTTGATCTCTATTTGCTTAGATCTCAACTTAGGAAAGTATGTGGTCACTTTTGGTGCAAAATGGTGTCATACTTGGATTTGGACTTGTCATGAGGATATGGTTCCAAATCTAGACACCTCTAGGTCTTCATGGACATAAAGATGCTCTCTTTACCTAGTCTAGGCCCTTTTCCATGCCCTAAACATGGTATGAACCTTAGTTTTAGTGCTTTAGCCATTTGAGGCCTTGCATGCATGTAAAGCTTGCAACTTTACATGGTATTTCAACCTTAAGGGACTGGATCTGTAGTTTGGAAGTTTGGTTTGAGTTGTATACTAAGGAGTTGTTTATGATTAGGGAGTTGGAAGGGCTGACACTTGGAGCTTGGACTTATTCAGCTACATTTTACCTTGAGGCGAGTCTCCTCTCCATACCAATGGGTCGAAGGCACGAAGGTCGGCCCATTTTATGATATATGGTACACTAGTTGATGGAGTGATATGTGGCATGTTAGTTGGTTATGTTCTAGGTGGTATGTTAGTTGTATATGTGGTGTACTTGCATGAAAGACCATGGGGGAGCCAATGACGCTTGGATGTAAGACCGTGTGGGGGAGCCCAAGGGTTTTCAAGTAAAGACCATAGGGGGAGCCCATGGCACTTGGATGTAAGACCATGTGGGGGAGCCCATGGATTTTCAAGTCAAGACCATGGGGGTTGCCCATGACACTCGAATGTCAGACCATGTGGGGGAACCCATGGCTTTCCAGCTAAAGAGCATGGGGGAGCCCATGACATATAGGTGTAAGACCATGTGGGGGATCCCATGGCATCCTGGAGTAAGACCCTGAGAGGAGCCCATGACGTCCTTATCTGTTTGTATGAATGGATTATGTGTTTTATGTTGCTTTTATAGCTAATATGGATTATGTGATTATGTGGATTGTGTGGGGTATGCTATGGCGAACTCACTAAGCATTATCTTACAGTTTGTTGATTTGTTTCAGGTAAATTTGAGCCTAAGGGCAAGGGCAAGGCTTGATGGCGTGGGATGCACTCTTCGACATTAGATTTGATGGGACACTCTGATATTTGAAATAAACTGTTGATGTTATGGATTTTAAAAACAATTGTCATTGATATTTCCTATTTTATAGGAATGTTTTGGTTAATTAAAAATGAAAATTTTATTTGAAAATTTGGGTCATTACAAATGACATATAATAAAATTATAAGGATGAACTTCGGAATTCCTGAACTTTGGGATGTTGCACTTCAACCTTTACTACTTATTCATTGAGGACTTGGAAAGGAGATAGGGGTATGTCACAACCTTTACCTTCATTAGAATCTTCCTTATTCTTAATTGCTACGTTCTTATCAAAGAGTCTGGGCTTCCTATTGAAAATGAAAAAAAAGTAAGAGAGCCGTAGGTTTAAAATTGTTTGTTTTTTTTGGGCCCAAAATGTTATCAAATAGCCTTTTAGTGAAAATAAGATTATGAGCCCAAATTTTAGTGTGCATCTAATATTTGTATATTCATGAATGAATCGAAAGGTTTTTTTGGTGTTTGAAATTATTTATATAAAATAGTTTGTTGTTTTTTTTATATAAGTGATGATGTGCTCGGATGCTGCTCGGACGATGATGAAGTGGAGTAGTACTATTCTCCTTTTGTTATTGTTCTTGTATTTAAGCGTGAATGGTAAAAAGATCACTCCCAACAGTGTGACATTGTATCCTGTAAATTCTGTTAGTCTTCCTAGTGACGGTTCAAGCTCCTCTCTTCATTGGGAAGGTAAGTATCTGAAGCAATGTTTGAACATGATGTATGTTGCGCTTCCCCCATTGACATAAACTCTATGGATTGTGGTGTTCTTTATTCTGGCTTGTATTATCTGCTATTCATCTCTTTACCAGTGTGAAGGAGCACATTATTTTGGTGAGAAGTGTAGCTTTGTTCCCCTTTGGGTTGGGGTAGTTATTCTTGGTATTACCATTCGGGGTTTGGTCCGGATGACGAGTATTTTTTCTTTTTTTCATTGTGTTCTTAATTTCTTCTGTCCTTGACCCCGACACGGGATCGTTTTGTGTTGTTTCGTTCCTATAGGCTTATGGCTATTTCCTTTAGTCTACCTTTCCAGATGCATTAGTCAAATTCCTTCTTGAGGACACTGCACTCGGATATATCGTGACCTGGGCGTTTGTGGAACTCATAATATTTTGATTTGTTGCTTGGCTTGTCAGGAAATTTTCTCGTGTTGCGTGGTTTGTAGGAGATGAATATCACATATGGTTGTATGTGTCATCTGTCGTCCCTTTGGAATGGACGATGTGGTTTGTGGTATCTTCTTCTTCGGTTTCCTTAGTTTCGATCGAATTATTGATTACCATGGTGTTCTTTCATCTTTCCTTTTTAGGTGGCTGCTGCTTTAAGGTATGCTTCTTTTTCCAATGCACTCTTGTCTTGCCTATGGTATTGTTGTACTCTTTCATTCATATCATGTATGGTTGTAGGTGTCTTCTCGAGGAATTTTTAGATAATGTTCCAAGTAGGAGGCCATTTATGAAGGCTCTGGTGACAAGGTGGTCACTCTGCCCTGGGACTTAGAATGTGGCTTCGTTGAAGCATTTGAAGTAATCTCTCATTGATTCCATTCGTATTGTTTGCATCCTATGATTTATCATACTTCTCCCCTATATTTTCTTAGTTACATGAAGTGTGTGGGGAATAATGTTTTTAGCTTTGAAAAACTTTTGATACTATTGGGTGTCAAACTTTTGAACCACATCCCTGCATTTTCATCCATAGTGATTGGAGAATGCATGCACCAAAACCTCTAGTCCAGTTTTAGTGACTACATGTTTCATTCGTAAGATTATATATGGCTATCAGGGAAGGCCATTCCATTATATATTTTGAGGTGTGGGAGCTTAGCTGTGGTAGGCATGTCATATCTGTGTAGCTCTGGTATGAATGGTGAGGTGTGTTGGTCTGTTAGGACGAAATGTGTGTTTCCATGGTTATGGGGAAAGATTGTTTGTTGGAATGGGGGAAGTGTGGCAGGTTTATGTCGTTTATGGGTGTTGGGGTGAATATTGGTAGGGGTTGTGTATTGAAATTATAAAGCACATGTTTGTATATGGGGAAGACGTATCAAACAGGAGTGGTGAGTTGAATGTTGGTTACATGTTGCTGGTTGTACCGCTGAACGGTGTGATTAATGATGGTCTTATCACCGAGGTTGATTAGATTGGATGAAAGCTCATCATCATCGGCATTTATGTGTACGGATGTGTTCCCATTTGGGGTGGTGGATATGGTGGCACATTGCTGGAAAGTAGTGAGATCGGAATTTGTTCTATGTTAGGAGTCAAGTTGGTCTTAGCTGATTGTTGTCCACTCGTTGGAGTTAGCGGAGGAACTCGTAACTGGTTGATTAGCATGCCCGATGTTAGAGAGTATGTGGCGGTGGTTTTGGGATTGGGTTTGTCTCTGTGACAACTGGTTAAAGAGACGACATTGGTCGTAATGGGCTTGTTGTAGTGTTGTTGGTGTCGCCTACTCTATCATTTGCCATTGTCGGAAGTTACGTGTTGAGCTTTTTTTGTCATTTGTCTCAATAGCGGATGATGTTATATTACTCCTCCATTGTCTTCTTTGGTGCGCTTGGTTGGATTCCGGTGGAGATTTGTTATCAAAACAAGAGGAAACAGGTTGTCAGCCGATCCCCGGAAGGGGGTCCTGGGAGAACGCTCTCAGGGTCAAGTTTGTCTCCGAGAAAGGTATGTATGTGTCTAAGCGTAAGGCTGAGAGAGTGAGGATTTGATCCCTTTAACATTGAAGGCATATAACCTTTTATAGTGAGGACAAGGGCACAAGTCCTCCTCATGGAGGCATGAGTGTTAGTCCCCGACCAAACAATTATTTCATTTAAAATTTTGATGTTTTGCTAGCAATTATCAAGCATAATTTTACTTTTATATGAGATTTTCTACCATACATCAATTTTTATATATAATAACTATTATTTATAGGTTAGAAAACAAAAATAATGCTAACCTACCGATTAGAAATGTCATTCTTCAGGTTTTTTTAGAGTTTCACCAAAATATAATTTTTTTCCACACACTCATCTTTTTGTTTTTTTCCTCACACCAAAGTGGAGCTTTTTCAAATTGGTTCGACTGTTCGAGTTTTTTTCCTGTGCTTTGTATTTAGTTTTTTGTTTTTTTTTGTAGTAACCTAGTGGTTTATTGGTTTTAATATTTAACTCACATCCTTTAAACATGCTTTATTTTTTTTTCATACTATATATTGCTCATGTAGTTATCGACGTAGCATCATTGTATTATTGTTTGCGATTAGTAACTTTTCCTTATACTATTAATGGATAAAAATCATTTTAATTTACTCTCTAAAATATGACATAAAATTACGACATACATTTTTGTCTGTCGTAAATCATTGATATTTTACGATATATGACATAAATTTTATGACAGACTTTTATGCCTGTCATAAAAGTATTGTATGTCGTAATTCATCTGCCAAGGAAAGCCTTTTTTCTAGCAGTGAACACTAATAAAATTATAATATTATGAACCATTTTAAAATATAATTACTTAAATGTTGGTAACATTGACAACGAAATTAGCCATCTTTCATATGGTGCATAAGTTTCCTTGTAAACACTAAGATATTGTTCAACAAGCATATTAAAATTATCATATTAACATACATTAAACATACTAAAAAATCCCTGGTTATTACATTCTCATACTCTGTCCTCAGAAGCATTTCATTATTTAAAAATCTTAGGTACGTTTTCTCCCTGTCTTTTATGTCTCCCAAGTATACTTTGGTCCATTGTTATGCTTCCACTTCACTAATACCAAGTTGAACTCTTTATTGTGTAATTTTTATCTTTAGATTTTTATACTGACTTTCGGTTCCTCAGTGATTTGATTTGGTGTTTTTCACTTTCACTTCAGTAAATAATATTATCTTATCATCTTTTCCCAAGTAACTATTTATGTAACATAATGAAAAGTATCATGTATTCCTTATACCTATGGTGGAAAATCGAAATGAACTGTTTGTGGTCCAATATGTTTCAAAATGTTAAATGGTTTACCATACCTTGGATTTAATTTGCATCTCTTACTGAATCGTACCACCCATTATAGAGTGATACTTTCAACATCATACGATCACAAACCTTCATAATTTTTCAATTTCATAAGTGTCATGTAGTATATTTATTAAAGGCAACATGTTATGTATTAGCTTAAAGTTATAGACTTCTACAACTATTATTTTGAATAACGATAGTTCTTTTCTAAGTGTGAATACAAATATCCAACCACCACCCATTTAATTTATCTTCAGAGGAGTAAAATGATCATAGTCCCATTTATGAAATCACCAAAATCCTACGTACCATCATATAATAAACTCTTATAAATACAAACAAGTCCTACTTAATACCTACATAACATAACTCCTTATGAACACGACTAACTCTTACGTAACACCTTATAAAAACACTAGAAAAAAGGTTAAGACCACAACACGTTTAATACCAAAGCCCAATGAGTCATTTACTCTCCTAATTAACTCGAAAACTTAAATCATACAACTGGTCTAGAATTTATTATAAATTTAAATATCCTTCAACCTCCAACAAGTAGCTTAATCCTTGGATGATTTCTGATGTGATGAAAGAGGTTGTACTAGCCAAAGAAGCAAATGTTGATATATAGTGTAAGTATATATTTTCACTCATGACACAAAGAGAGTCTATGTTTTTGGAAACGACAAATATATTATAAGAAAGGTACCTCACCTAGCAAGTAACTAGATGAGGGACCAATAGCAACATACAAAAGAGTTTAGATGATTACACCCCAGTAAAAGGAGAAACTAACAACTCGTTCCAATAACAAATTACATTTTTACCCCTATGTTTTAACCAATAGAAGTGTAACATCCCGACTCCCGGGTATAATATTTAAATATTTATTTATGAGTTGTTTGAGAAACTCGGCGAGTTATATGCCCCAACTCGTCGAGTAGAGGCGGATTGACCATGTGGGTTTTATTACTAACTCGACGAGTCGGAGAGACCAACTCGGCAAGTTGGCGCTGTGAGAGGAAACCCTAATTCTCCGGGGTTGGGTTCTATTTAAAGGACCTTAAGCCCTCATTTCCGTATCACCAGCCACCTTACTCCCCTGTGTGAAACCATAATTGCCTATATTGAGCTAAGAGAGAGAGAGAGAGAGAGAGAGAGAGAGAGAGAGATAGAGAGCTAATCTTTGGGGATTTTAGTGCACTTTTTGAGGAGAATAGTGGAGTATCAAAGCAAGGAACGAGAAGAGACTATTGGATTTGGTGTTATTTCATCTAGAGCTTTTGTTAAAGGTAAAAAGTCTCCACCTTGCTCATTAGTTTGATTAGATATCATATTATGGTGTTTTAGGGGTTATTCCATGTTTCCTTAAGGCTTTGAGTGTGTTGAGCTTAACAATAGATTGAAACTTCAGATCTGGACCTTTTGAGGACCTTAGAGTCCAAAGTGATGGGTTTGAGCAACAAGAACTTTCCTATGTGCACATGCAAACCCTAATTGCTTGGATCTAGGTTTCTCTAATTGAACATACATTGAATCCAAGACTTACAATACTAGATCTAATGTAAACAAGTGATTCTATTCATATGAATTAGGATCTAGAACAATACCTTGGATTACTTGCTTGATAATTCTTCTTCTTGGAGCTTAGAGTCATAATTGTCACTCCTCTAATGGTTTACAAACACCAACTAGCAAGAAGATGATTTGAGAGAGAGAGAGAGGGTGAGAAATCGGCCCTAGGGTTTCTTGCCTAGCATGAGTGCCGATTTCCCTCACCCTAGGGTCCTATTTATACTATGAGCTACTAGGGTTTCACCTTAAACCCTAATTGAATAACTTAGGCCCTAAGCAATCCAAGATCCTCCTAGATATTAGGCTTGGACAATTTTAAGGTTCGCAACCCTAAATTTCGCCCACCCTCTTATCCATAAGGATACATAGCCCAAAACACAACTATCACACATTTGACACTTTATGCCCCTTTATTCAATTAACCTCTTTAAGTCACCAAATTAATTCTCAATTAATATATGACTTATTAATATTATTCCTTTAATATATTATTCTCATAATATATAAACAATAATATCTCTTCTCTCTTAACAAATCATCCTGTCAAGTTGCTATGGTGAAGGCAACCCAAAAGGACCATGCACAACTGGGTCAAGTACTTACCAAATATAGTTACAGCCTTAGACACTAATCCAACAGTCACCCACTTGGATAAGTCTAGTAAATATATATGCAAACACAATCTGATTAGCAATCGTAGCTCTCAAAGACGCTGTCAAACTCTGATCTTATCAGTATCCTATCCTTTAGATAAGGGATCGTACAGTCCTCTGTTTAGATATTATGTGAACAATCTTATGGAACTTATTGTCCAATATTTTGGTTTCTCGATCTCAGATTCATTTGACATAGAACTTAATTGAACACATCAATTCAGTCCTGACCGGGCCCGGCACATAAGTCAAATCAAATCATCGAGCGGCCGTGATATCATTTTTATTCTCTTAGAATAAAAGTAACAGAGAAACTTTGACTTATATGCATTCACTATTTACTAATAAACTATACACAACAATGCGTTTTATGATATCAATTTACTGATGCGGTTTCGCATTGTCAATGCATAACCAATTAATAAACAATAAACCATATATCTTGGTTTTAAGACCATATGATATTATCGTCTTGCGATCACTTGTGTCACATTCCAAAAAGTGATTCCAGCAAGCTCGGGTTTATTCCAATGCTCAAAACTTGTTCATAACCACACATAAACGTTGTAGCAAACCTTTGCTATGTCTAATACCCTTTTAGACAATCTACAGTCCAATTCATGACAATCTTCATTCATACCTACTTCCAACATATGAACGATTGTGGACCATTTGAATAATTCAATTATTCTTAATAACTTAATTACTCAGGAAGTCAAATCATGCAAAGTGAAACAATAGTTAAACAATTAACATAAGACAATATCTTTACTCATAAATAATACTCTTTTATTTAATCATCAAATGTCTATTACATTTATCTATTACATGTTTCAAAACTATCTAATCTAAACCAATATCGTCTTTCAGCCCAATGCTCCTAGCGTGCTGCATATGCTTAACCCTACTCAGTCCCTTCGTAAGCGGATTTGCTGGGTTATCTTCTGACGATATCCTCTTCACTACGAGGTGTCCTTCTTCTACTCGATGTATAATAAAGTGATATTTTCTGCCGATATTTCGAGATCTACCATGATCCCTCGGTTCCTTGGTCAAGGCAACCGCTCCCTCATTATCACAGAAAATTTCCATAGCCTCCTTTATGGCAGGCACAACTCCAAGATCACCAATGAAGTTCTTTAACCACATCGCCTCCTTTGACGCTTCACTCGCTGCAATGTACTCTGATTCACACGTTGAATCAACTACTATTTCTTGTTTGGAACTTTTCCATGTCACTGCTCCTCCATTAAGGGTAAAGACCCAACCCGACTGCGAACGATAGTTGTCCCTGTTGGTCTGGAAGCTGGCATCACTATACCCTCGCACCTTTAAGTCATCACTCCCTCCGAGGACTAAGAACCATTCTTTGGTCCTCAGAAGGTACTTAAGTATATTCTTGACCGCAATCCAATGAGCTTTTCCCAGGTTCCCTTGATATCTACTGACCATGCTTAAAGCAAAGGCCACATCAGGGCGAGTAAAGTCATAGCGTACATGATTGAGCCAAATGCGGAAGGTAGGGTACTCAGCTCATCTCAGCTATCTCGGCTTTGGTACTTGGACTTTGAGTCTTACTCAACTTGGCATTACTTTGTATAGGTAGTTCTCCCTTCTTCGAGTTTTCCATACTAAAACATTTTAGTACCTTATCTAAGTAAATATTCTGACTAAGTCCTATTAGTCTCTTACTTCTTTCTCTCACTATCCTTATTCCCAAAATATAGGAAGCCTCTCCGAGGTCCTTCATGGCGAAGCACTTCCCGAGCCAGGACTTAACCTCCTGCAAAGTCGGGACGTCGTTTCCTATGAGCAATATGTCATCGACATACAAAACGAGGAAGCTAACTATACTCCCACTGGCCTTGACATATACACATGATTCATCTTCACTTCGCACAAATCCAAACTCTTTGACTTTCTCATCGAAGCAAAGATTCCATCTACGAGACGCTTGCTTAAGTCCATAAATGGACTTCTCAAGCTTGCACACTCTATTAGGATGCTTCGGATCGATGATAATCATGAAATGCAGCAATGGCTAGCATTACCCTAATAGATTTTATCTTAGCAACTGGTGAGAAGGTCTCATCATAGTCAACTCCGGGAGTTTGAGTAAAGCCCTTCGCCACTAGTCATACCTTATACGTGTGCACATTCCCATCCACGTCGGTCTTCTTCTTGAAGATCCATTTGCACCCAACCATCTTACGTCCGGGCACATTGTCAACCAAATTCCAAACTTGGTTGTCATACATGGATTGAATCTCGCTGTCCATCACCTCTTTCCATTTTACAGACTTTGGGCCTGCCATGGCCTCCTTATAGCTATTAGGTTCATCTAGATTTATTAGTGTACCATCACTAATATACGTATCCCCTTCGGTAGTAATATGAAAACCATAAAATTAGGGTTGAACTCTAACTCTTTTGGAACGTCTAAGGGGTAAGGACTCGTCAATTGGTTCAACCGGAGTTTCCTCCTTGGGTTGAGCGCCAGCGTTAGAGGTTCCTTCATCGCTCGATTCTTGAATCTCTTCAAGATCGATTTATCTCCCACTGTCTCCTTGGCTTATGAGTTCTCGCCCTCAGAAAACCCCTCTCCTCGCAACGAAGACAACATTGTCACTCGGTCTATAGAAGAGATATCCAAAGGATTTCTGCGGGTAGCCGATGAAAATACATCGCTCACTACGAGGTTCGAGCTTGTCGTGAGTCTCTCGTCTTACGAAAACCTCACAACCCCAAACCTTTATATGTTCTAACGAGGGAGCTTTCCCTGTCCACATCTCATGAGGTGTTTTGGCAACCTTCTTTGTAGGGACTCGGTTAAGGATATGGGCGGCAGTCTCTAAGGCATACCCCCAGAATGAGATAGGTAGTGAAGCACGACTCATCATAGAACGAACCATGTCTAACAGGGTTCGATTGTGCCTTTCCGCCACACCATTCAACTGTGGTGTCCTAGGTGGCGTCAATTGCGAAACTATTCCGCATTCCTTGAGATAGTCGTGGAATTCAAGACTTAGGTACTCTCCTCCTCGATCGGATCGAAGCATCTTGCTTTTCCTGCCCAATTGATTCTCCACTTCATGTTTGAATTCTTTGAAATTTTCAAACGTTTCTGACTTGTGTTTGATTAAGTAGATATACCCATATCTACTATAATCATCGGTGAAAGTCACATAGAAGTGGTTCCCATCCTTTGTGGTGGATCTGAAGGGCCCACATACATCGGTATGTATGAGATCCAATAAAGCCTCACCCCTCTCATAAGTGCCGGTGAAGGGTGACTTGGTCATCTTTCCAAGCAAACAAGATTCGCACGTGTCATCTTCCCTAAGGTCGAATGACTCCAACACTCCATCCTTTTGGAGTTTGGCTATGCGCTTCTTGTTGACATGTCCAAGACGACAATGCCACAAGGATGCTTTATCCATTCTATTGGAAGAATCCATACACAACACATCATTTCCTAGGTTATCTACAACCATAACAGTTTCATAAATTCCATTACAAGGCATTGCTTTAAAATATAAAACACCATTTAGATAAGCATAAATCGAACCATTCTCATTATTAAACGAATATCTAAATCCTTGTTTACACAAACCATGAAAAGAAATGATGTTTCTTGCCATATCTGGCGAGTAGCAACAATTATTTAAATCTAAATTCAATCCATTACTAAGCACTAAAGAATACACTCCAATCTTGGTAACAGGCGACGATCTTCTGTTCCACATGATTAGATTTATTCTTCCAAGCTCCACATCCCTATTTCTTCTTAGTCCCTGAAAATCAGAACAAATGTGGTAACCACACCCTGTATCAAGAACCCAATAAATAGCATGGGATGAATCATTAGATTTAATTGTGTATATACCGGCAAAAGACGGCTTGATCTTTCCATCCTTGATGGCTTGCAGATATTCCGGGCAACTTCTCTTCTAATGCCCTATTTTGTGGCAATGATGGCACTCTGCCTCTTTTGGGTTAGGGTTGGGCTTAGCAGGATCAACCTTGGTCCCACTAGAAGAGGAACCATCTTGGGACTTTCCCTTGCGGTGGTTCTTTGAAGAAGCCTTCCTCTTCTTGCCCCTTCCCTGCCCAATAGCCATAACAGGACTAGCAGATGGATTGGGAGATGGTGCAACAGACTTGTCCTTAACGTTGCTCTCAGCAGTCCTTAGGAGCCCTTGGAGTTTGCTTAGGGTGACCTCTTCCTTGTTCATGTGGTAGGTCATCCTAAATTGATTGTAGCATGAGGGCAAGGAGTGAAGAACAATGTCAATAGCCAAATCTTCCCCAAAGTTGACATTCAACTTGCGAAGACGATCGACATACCTTTGCATCTTTTGCAAGTGCACGATAAGAGATTATCCACTTCCCATTTTAGCAGTGATCATATTCGTTATGATCTCATAGCGCTCTTGCCTCGCACTTTGGTGGTATCGCTCCATCAAGTCTAGATGCATCTCATAAGAATACATGTCCTCAAAGGACTTTTGGAATTCGGAGTTCATAGTGGCTATCATGATGCAATGGACTTTCGTTGCATCACGCTTATGTGTTTCAAACACAGCCATTTCTTTGGGAGTAGCAGTTTCTGGATTGATCTTTTCGAGCTTCTCATCGACAACATACTCCTTGTCCTCGTAACGAGCGACTGTACGAATGTATCTTATCCATTCGCTAAAGTTAGATCCATCGAAAGTCACTTTTTGACAAAGGCTCATTAGCGTGAATGAGCTCGCAGCAGCGTTGTTTGCGTTAGACATCTACAAATAGAAAGGAACAAAGTTGATTAGAGTTAAGTCCCTAATTAACACCCAAAATGGAAATTTAGAGCTAGGACCCAACAACATTATTTACACATTAGAAAAGGGATACCGTAATCCAACATGCAAATAATTTGGAGGTAAGTGAATGACGATTCACTAATTCTTCACCACGAAAAACATAATCTTTAAGTTTTAAATGTATTGAGAATTCCTAGATTTTGAGATTCATTGAACTTTTCAATGGCATGTTTAAATCTTGATATGCCCCTCTAGTTTGTGACTGGGATACCAAGGATCACAAAGTGGGTGTGAATAACCATGTAAATCTACATGGTGCCTTCAAGTTTACAATCATCTATTCGATGTGCCAGTAAACCACACACACTCCATCAAACTATGAAAAACAATGAATCACCCTTTGCCACCTTTGCTTAGAACCAATTAGTGTGTCGGTTAGCCACACACGCTCCACTAACATCTAAAAAAGGGTGCAAAGTGTAATTTCATGGGATTGCATCAATTCACTTTTCCTAAAGTAACTAAGATTGGGAATTTTATAAAATAGTTTAGTTACTTTAAATAGATTCATTATACTTATTAATGAGACGAGGTTTGCCCTATCCTACCCGTTCGGCTAACGACCCTCCACCAGTCAAGCAAGCGGTGGGTGTGAGTGTACACCCATTAAGCGCCATTTTATAGGCAGCAACCTTATACCTACCTTATAGAATGGCTTCGTGAATGAGGCCTACTAATGGTAAGACTAGCATCTTTAATCATACATATATATATATATATATATATATATATATATATATATATATATATATATATATATATATTAAGCTTGTAATAATATATTAGTATAGGTTGAATTTTAAACTTGTAAAATTCTAGGGTTTGAAATTTAAATTATTTAAACTTTTAATCACAAAACTAAATTTCAAAACTTGAGGACAAGTTTTAAACTTTTCAAAACATAAGGATCAAATAGCAAATAATGTAAATCAACAATTAGATTATCTCAATTTGATCTTACTCAATATTACTTGCAAAACAATTCACCAATTCAATTCAAATAATCAATTATTATCACATAAGGAAATTATTATTCAACTAATTGGTAATTATATTTTGTTTGGTCAAGAATATACTCATATATATGGTTAAAATTGGATTTTAATGACCCAAAATAGTTAAGGCAAGTTTCCTCAAGTAAAACATCAAGAAATCCCGAAACTCCCTCTTTCTGACGCTCGAACTCACTGAGTTCCCAGTATGGACTCGCCGAGTTGGAGCTACTCGCCAAGTCCACAGTGGAACTCACCGAGTTCATCAGGCAGAGGACCAAAAATTGAATTTTTCAAGCAACAAGCAATTAACCAATGCATCAATTCAATAGAAATCAATCAAAGCTCTGATACCACTAATGGGTTTGAGCAACAAGAACTTTCCTATGTGCACATGCAAACCCTAATTGCTTGGATCTAGGTTTCTCTAATTGAACATACATTGAATCCAAGACTTACAATACAAGATCTAATGTAAATAAGTGATTCTAATCATATGAATTAGGATCTAGAACAATACCTTGGATTACTTGCTTGATACTTCTTCTTCTTGGAGCTTAGAGTCACAATTGTCACTCCTCTAATGGTTTACAAACACCAACTAGCAAGAAGATGATTTGAGAGAGAGAGAGAGAAGGGTGAGAAATCGGCCCTAGGGTTTCTTGCCTTTCATGAGTGCCGACTTCCCTCACCCTAGGGTCCTATTTATACTATGAGCTACTAGGGTTTCACCTTAAACCCTAATTGAATAACTTAGGCCCTAAGGAATCCAAGATCCTCCTAGATATTAGGCTTGGACGATTTTAAGGTTCCCAAACCCTAAATTTCATCCGCCCTCTTATCCATAAGGATACATAGCCCAAAACACCACTATCACACATTTGACAATTTATGCCGCTTTATTCAATTAACCTCTTTAAGTCACCAAATTAATTCTCAATTAATATATGACTTATTATTATTATTCCTTTAATATATTATTCTCATAATATATAAACAATAATATCTCTTCTCTCTTAACAAATTATCATGTCAAGTTGCTATGGTGAAGGCAACCCAAAAGGACCATGCACAACCGGGTCAAGTACTTACCAAATATAGTTACAGCCTTAGACACTAATCCAACACAAAGTTCCTAGCTTTATCTAACTAATAGAAGAGCTTTCATAATTAAGACCCTAAATGGAAGTTGTTTTGGCATTTCAAGCCCTAAGTGCCATGCATGGACGTAAAGCTTGCAGCCTTACGTGGTATATTAGCCTTGGGAGGCTAGATCTAGAGTTTGGGGTTATGAATTTGCCTTAAAACGTAAAAGGAGACTTAAGTGACTCGTCGAGTTGATGAGCCAACTCGACGAGTTGGCTAGGGTTTTCCTCGATGAGTCTAGACATGAGTAACTCAGCGAGTTGATGAGACAACTCGATTAGTTAAGTTGGGTTTTCGTGACTTTTTTGAAGGAACGAGGGGATTCGGCGAGTCACATAGAAGCACTCGACGAGTCGGTTCAACATGGACTGTTGACTCGAGTGTTGACTTTAGTTGACTTTAGGGTTTGGTCAAGATAGGGATTATAGAGACCATGGAGGGGTAGAATCTTCTTTTACCCATTCTGAGAGTTAGAGAGAGGGAGAATAGCCTTGGTTTATTTAGAGTTGTGAATGGAGTGTTAATTAGAGATAATTATCATATGTGTTAGGTGGAGGCTAGATCGGTGATTTGCGTACGAGATTTATTTGTTTGATTACATAGTGAGTCTTCTCACTATACTTACCTAGAGTGGTAATCTTTGTGTGACCGGAGGGTCTTATGTGCTTATATTGAGTATTGTGATATCATGCATTATGTGTTTGTGATTTATGTTGTGTATTATTTTGAGCTTACTGAGTTAGGACTGGCGGTCCACCCGAGTTGTGGGACCGGAGGGTTCCACTGAGACACATTGACCAGAGGGTCTTATTTGAGCATAGTTATGAGAGGCTAATGAGATGTGTGTGGTATTTTGGGGAACTAACAAAGTTTCGTGCTTACCGTGTTATGTGTTATGTATTTCAGGTAGTTCTTAGGATCACGAGAAGGCGTCGGCTTGATTATACACATGAGGCGAAGTTATGTTTTGAGGATCCTGGATTGTGTTTAAACAATTTTATGAGCATGTGTTTTTGAAAAATTGTTATTTTGGAGATATGTGAACTGTGTTTTTGAGAATTATGTGATTTCTAAAATGAAAATTTTATTTGAAAATTTACAGTGTTACAAGTTGGTATCAGAGCCTTGGTTTCAGGGATTCGGATATACCTTCAGGTGTGTCTGGACTCAAATTGAAGATTTTAGAAAAAATTTCAAAAGAAATGAATTTTCTAAAAATGAGCAAGAGTTTTAAGAGAAAAATGAGTTGGAGTAGTGCGTACAATCAGCCAGAGCCCGAACGGTGATTTTTCAAAATACCGTTACTTATTTGTGTTATGAGATATTTATGAGATGTTAGGGATGCAATCTAGATGATAGTCTAGGTATTTCATGTTTAGGTTGAGTGTTACTTGATTTGTGATGCCTAAGCCTAGGAGTTTCTACTATCTGTTGTTTGCCTTGAGTTTGTGATGAGTAGGAGTATCTAGCAGGAATCACATAGAAGGAGTTTTGAGTCGAGGGATAATCTATGAGAGGCACCTAGATGAGCATATGAGTGGTCTACTGAGAAAGTAGTCTGTTATTCGTGAGAGATAGAGTACGTGTGAATTAGGATCCTAGGAAGAGGACTTGGGGTGACTATAGGTTGGTGTGGAAGGTAGCATTAGGCTCGTACTACTGAAAACACTGGATCTGTATGCAGCCCAAGTAAGAATCCTTAGGGAAATAAGAAGCATGTAGGGGCGGGAAATCGAGTGTGAGTATGCTCGAGCGATTCTCTGATGATTTTTTTGTTGTGTTTCAGAGACATCATTGTGGGTACACGCCACAACGCCGAGAGCAGTAGTGCCAGTGACAAGGAGATCCGCATGATCATTCATGAGGAGGTGGCCGCAACTATTCGAGAGGTGATACCGGAGATGTTTGGGTTTATTAAGACCACCCTGATTGAGAAATTTAATGAACGGTATGCTGTTGTTACTGAGGCCACTGCTGCTCCAGCCACCGTAGCTGTTGCCACTGCCAGGACATGTGGAGGTAACTAGTTGTTGTTCCGGGAGTTCAGCAACACAAAACCACCAGAGTTTGATGGGACTTAGGATCCGATTGTTGCTATGAGATGGACCTCCGACATTGAGGGATGTTTTTACACGTGTTCACGCCCCGAGCACTTGAGAGTTCGGTTTATGCTAAACCAGCTTCGCTTGGGGGAGAATGATTGGTGGAAGTTTGTGACAGCCAACTTTACTCTTAAAGATCATGTTGCAGTGACATGGGAGAGATTTACACAGTTGTTCCGAGACGAGTATGTTACGCAGCTGGAGAGGGAACAGTTAGCCCAGGAGTTCGGTTCGAGGATGCTCCATGAGAGGGCGTTGTTTTGCCCTGAGCACGTGTCTACTGAGTAGGCAGATGTGATCCGATATCTGAGCATATTGATGAGGGATATACGGGAGTTCATGGTGAACTCGTTTTACCGGCCATTGGCCGAGTTGTATACCAATGCCCGATGGAGGGAAATTTAGCTAGAGTTATAGGCTAGGGAGGAGGGAGAGCCTCAGGGGAGGGACAGGAGGCCGATACAGTTGCAACCAGCGACGAAGCGGGAAAATCCTGCTGATGCGAGAGCTAGGGGATAGAAGGGCCGCACTTGTGGCAAATGCGGCAAGAGTCACGAGGGATCATGTCGGGCATGGATTTGCTACGAATGTGGCAAAGAAGGGCACATGGCGAAGGATTCCCCAAGGGGTTTGCAGTTTGCTTTCACTACAACCAGACCTACCATCGGAAGGCCGAGTGCCCTCAAGTCATTCAGCCATCAGCCCAGGGTTCTGCATCTGCTGCTTTGCGGGCTTCAGATAGTCGGCCAGTAAAGGTCGAGATGCGGAAAGCTCGTGGGAGAGCTTTTCAGCTGACAGCGGAGGAGGTCCGTGCAACACCTAATGTTGTAGCTGGTACGTATTTCCTTATTTATAGTGTTTTGAGATTTGTTGTGCTTATTCTATGCTGTATATAGGTACTTTTCTTGTGAGTTTTGTACCTACTTTGGTGTTATTTGACTCGGGTGCGATTCGATCCTTCGTGTCATTAGCTTTTCGTCGTCACACCAGTATCCGACGTGAGACATTGAGTCGACATCTGAGGGTTTCTATAGCCGACGAGCATGCGGTTTTCGCTACTGATGTATTATGAGGATGTGTACTAGAGATTTTTGGTATTGAGTTCCCAATAGACTTGGTACCGATCGCGATGGGTGATGTCTGTGTCATAGTGGGCATGGATTAGTTGAGTCAGTTTTGAGTCGTGATCAACTATGAACGTCAGATGGTGACTATACGAGACCCTAGAAAGAGAGTGCTTACGGTGTATGGTGAGGGTACCAGACCTGGATCAGCTTTCTGCTCGGCTGCCAGGGCAAGAGAGAGTCTACAGCAGGGTTGTGTGGGTTTCTGGCGTATGTGATGGATACGCAGGTTGTTATAGAGGCACCGAGTTCTATCTCTGAGCTTCCGATAGTGTGCGAGTTTCTAGATGTTTTTTCCCGAGGAGTTGCCGGGTGTGCCTCTCGAGAGGAAGGTGGAGTTCCGGATTGATTTGGTTCTGAGTGTGGCGCCTATTGCCAACGCACCTTATCGCCTTGCGCCGCTTGAGATGCATGAGTTATCCTTACAGCTCCAGGAGTTGCTGGGGAAAGGTTTTATCAGACCGAGTAGCTCACTGTGGGGAGCTCCAATCCTTTTTGTCAAGAAAAAGGATGGTTCACACCGGATGTGCATCGATTACCGGGATTTGAACAAGCTGACGGTTAAGAACCGTTATCCACTTCCAAGGATCGACGATTTACTTGATTAGTTGCAGGGAGCATCTTGGTTTTCCAAGATTGATTTGAGATCTGGATATCATCAGATGAGAGTTTTAGAGGAGGATATCTAGAAGACGACCTTCAGAACTTGTTATGAGCATTATGAGTTTGTGGTGATGCCTTTCGGGATCTCCAACGCACCGGAAGCGGTTATGTATCTCATGAACTGGGTATGCGGGCCCATGTTGGATTGATTGGTGATCGTGTTCATCGATGATATTCTGGTGTACTCAAGGTCCAGAGCAGCACGATGAGCATCTTCGAGAGATTCTTGGAGTATTGAGGGCTGAGAGACTTCATGCCAAATTCTCCAAGTGTGATTTCTGGTTACGAGAGGTCCAGTTCCTGGGACATCTCATTAATCAGAATAGGATATTAGTCGACCCGGCCAAGATTGAGGTAGTTATAAGATGGGAGGTGCCAAGATCCCCGTCCGAGATTAGGAATCTTCTGGGTTTGGCCGGCTACTGTCAGAGATTTATCAAAGATTTCTCCAAGATTACTGTTCCTCTTACCAAATTCACCCGGAAGGGTGTCACTTTTTTCTGGGGGCCCGAGCAGTAGGCCTCATTCGAGACTCTTTGCCAGAGATTGTGCGAAGCTCCAAAGTTAGCCCTTCCTGAGGGAGTAGAGGACTTTGTAGTCTATTGTGATGCATATATATATATATATATGTATATATATCAGGGTTGGGTGCGATGTTGATGCAGAGGGGGCATATGATAACATACGCTTCGAGGCAGTTGAAGCCTCATGAGACGAGGTACGCCACCCACAATTTGGAGTTGAGGGCAGTGGTGTTCGCCCTCAAGATCTAACGCCATTATCTATATGGAGTCCAATGCACCATCTACTATCTGAATGAGGATTTCTATAACGGATTTGGCTCGAGAAATACTCCCATAGTATTTCATGTCTTGCTGCAACGACGACTCGTTGTTTGGGTATTGGGTAAGTTTTAGGCATGCTGCATACCACAGTCACTCCCAAGCACATGTTGGCCGTGTCTCAAATGAATATAGTTGGTCAAGCTATATTGATCCTAGACACGACTACATAACTGCCCAGGTTTAACCGTAGCGTACAACACCCATTTACTTATGTTTTGTTCTACTTGTAGTTACGGATTTCGACGGTTAAGTATACTTGTATACTTCTGAAAATACTTATATTTTAAGGTATACTTTTAGTTCAGAGCACTTAGGCCCTTTAGTGTTTATAGTCTTATACCATGTAAGGTTTGGTATACTTAGTTCACTATAAACAAGGGCTCTGATACTAATCTGTCACACCCCGAAACCCATGGCGGAAACGTTCCGGGGCGGAGGTAACTTCATGTTAAGTATCATAACCAATGTACATAGTAAGCGAAGTAAACAACCATTACATTACATATTAGAATTCACATTTGTTTGAAATTAAAAGGTTATAAGTGTTATACATATGTATATATCATCAAAAGTAAAGACGTGTCTTCTACGAACTCCATCTTCGCCAAAAGGATTGCTGAGTACCTGTCTAATGCGAACCTGAGATTACAAGCAGTTTGAAAATTAGCATAAAGCTGGTGAGTTCATAAGTGTTTTGTTTTCTGAAAATAAACATGTTTCCTTTAGTTTTCTGAAAAAGTTGTTATCCAAGAAAATCCCATATTTTCTTATTAAGACAGTTTAATACGTATAACTTTAGACTGAAATCCATGGGAATACCATCCCGTATCGCAGTAGGTAGTTTTAATACATAAAACTATAGATTGAAAACCATGGGAATACCATCCCGTACTAGATAGTTTTAATACTTTAAACTATTAAAAACCATGGGAATACCATCCCGTAATAGATCAAAGATAGATATAACAATCCGTCAATATACTTATATTAATACGTATTGTGAATTGGGTAACCATGCTAATACGACAACGAGACCTCCTTGACGTTCGTCAGATGTCGGACGATATCCAGAATTTGTCACCCCAGGCGTGCCCGCCTAACTGTAGCTAGCAGTTTAGGTGTGGGATTGTCAGTCCCGAATAGATCTATTCACAAATTCCGTGCTCTCCCTCCAGGAGACTCTGGTTACACTTCCGGGGAGGATTTACTGATAACCCAAAGGGATTAATGAAGATGAATCTCACAAGCTAGTATTAAATTATTCACAGTGTACTCGATCGTTGAGAAACATAATAATCGTTTCGACACATAATAACGTATAAATAGTAGAATACAAAGAAACTATCTGACATAATACTTTACATTAAACAGAGATAAACTGAATCAGGCATAGTTTATATATTAACATTGCATGAAATCCGAATTCACAAAGCGAGAACTGAAGATCCTAAATTATTCCCATAATAATTTGACTAGTTTGATTGTTTCCTTTACTGAAATCCATGTGGTTATATTCGATAAAACATCCCTTATGCTCAGAATAATACATAAGGGGTAAAGATATCTAAAAGTTTGCCAGATATTTATAGAATTACATCAGTGTTTAAGTTTCGAAAACATTTATATTTTGCTTGTATTCCCCCCTGAAAACATTGAAAAACACTAAAAAAGGCGTAGGGGTATGAACTCACCAGTCGAGGAACGTGTCGTCTAGGATGCTAAGTGTCAGATTGGGGCTTAATAACACGTGAGGTTCCTATGTAATATGAAATGATACACAATTGTATCTAATTAGACTTCAAACCACTAATTAGATAAGAGTAAACACTTCTAGATGCGAAAACACTTCAATTCAAGTGTTTAGAGTGACCCGGGTAGCATCTATAGACGAGTATGGCTTGGATATGGAGTTTACTCTTCAAGATTAAACTCCTTTAGGAGTTTACGGTCCAAATGACCCACTCCCCATGAGTTTACGGCCGTAAACTCATGGTGGGGGTGTTCTTGGTTGCTAAATAGCCTTATAACTCATGAGGGGTGATGCTAGGCTTGGTTTCAATGCATTTGAATGAGATTTGAACATCCTAAGGATCATTTGAGGAGTTTACGGCTGTAAACTCTTATGTGCCATGTCTTAAGGTGTTTTGGTGGTCCTAGGTCACTACAATGCACAAAGGAAGGTTCTAGGGTTGATTCCATGTCTTAGGAAGTGATTGGGACTTGAATTGACATTGGAAAAGTAGTTTACGGTCTATGAAGATGTTATTGGGAGTTTACTACCTTAAACACATGAGTTTACAACCGTAAACTCATGTTTGTCCATGATTCATGGGTTTTAGTGGTTGTAGGTTAATAATACAAAGTTCTAGGTTCAATTCCAAGCCATACAAGGTGTTAAAGGCATTTTAACACCCATTGGAGGAATTTATGGTCTAAGGAGGTGTGTTTATGGTCCAAGAATGTTCTTGGGCCGTAAACTCAAGTTTGTCCCATTTGTGTATGTTTTGGTGCATTTCTTGAAGGATTATAAGGTTCTATGCACTCATGGAAGTTCATGGAGGCTTTTGGAGGTGTTTAAGGGCAATTTAACACCTTAAAAAGGTGTTTATGGTCCATGAATGAGGGTTTAGGGTCCAAGCATGCTCTTGGGCCGTAAACTCATGTTAACCCCCCTAAATGGTAAGATTTTGGTGCTCTAAGTCCATTCCTGCAAGTCCAAAGGTCTTAACTAAGCACTAGAAGTGATTTGGAGGGGTTTGGGGGCTTCAAAATCCTCTTTAGAGGTGTTCACGGTTTTGGGAGGTGTTCCCAACCGTAAACAAATGTTCATGGGTGTTTTGGGTGATTCAAACATAGATTTGAATACCAATGAAGTTAAACAACAAGTTAGGATAGATTGCTTACCAATTTGAGGCTTGAAAGGGGGTTTTTGGATCAATTTCGAGTTTTAGAGAGAGAGAGAGAGAGAGTAGTGGGAGAGAGAGTGATTTAAGAGAGAGAAAACGCTTCAAAATGATGTCGCTCAATCCCTTATATAGGGGTTGAGTTAATGGCCCGGTGGAATTCTACCCGATACTGACGTTAGGCGAGGCTTTTGGTCGCACCCGATTAAGTTGCCGTAACCCGATATGGTCTAAACTAAAAATTCTCTAATTATTAATTTAGAATATTTTCTTGAGTTATTTTCGTGTTTGAATACCCATTAAGTCATATTAAACGACCCAAATTTAATGACTTAATTTGATAACGAAACGGAAACAATTCGAAAACGACAAATATTATTGACGGAACGGATTACAATGACGGAAAGAATTTCGGGTTGTCACATTATCCCCCCGTTAGAGGGAATTTCGTCCCGAAATTCAAAATTAAGATACAAATCTTGTATTTTGAAATAGATTCGGATACTTCTGTTTTATCAAGTCTTCACGCTCCCAAGTGAATTCCGGTCCCCGCTTGGCATTCCAGCGAACCTTCACTATCGGGATGCGGCTTTGCTTCGTACGTTTGATTTCTCGATCCATGATTTCGATAGGTTCCTCCACGAAGTTCAAGTTTTCATTGATCTCGATTCGTCCATAGGGATCACGAGGGTTTCATCGGATAAACACTTTTTAAGGTTCGAGACGTGAAAGACGGGGTGGATGTTACTAAGCTCTTGAGGTAATTGGAGTTTATAGGCTACAGGACCGATCCTGGCGAGGATCTCGAAAGGTCCAATGTACCTCGGGTTAAGTTTCCCATGCTTTCCAAAGCGTATCATGCCTTTCCAGGGTGAGACTTTTAACAACACACGGTCTCCAACCTGGAACTCCAGAGGTCTCCGTCGTACATCGGCGTAACTCTTCTGTTGATCTCGTGAGGCTTTTAGTCGTTCTCAGATCTTGATGATTTTCTCAGTGGTTTCGCAGATGATTTCAGGACTAGTGAGAGCACTGTCGGGGAATCGACTCTTGGCTAGCTTCGTGTCGCCTACCTCGGTCCAGCATAGAGGGGATCTGCACTTGCGACCGTAGAGGGCCTCGAACGGAGCAGCCTTGATACTGGTGTGGTAACTGTTGTTATATGAGAACTCGATCAAAGGCAAATGTGTGTCCCATGACTTTCCGAAATCAATGACGCATGCTTTAAGCATGTCTTCCAGGGTTTGAATATTTCTCTCACTCTGTCCGTCGGTCTGTGGATGATAAGTTGTACTCATATCCAACTTAGTTCCAAGAGCTTTATGAAGGGACTGCCAAAACCTTGAGGTAAACCTGCTATCTCGGTCAGAGATAATGGACGCAGGTACACCGTGCAGTCGGACTACTTCTTGGATGTAGATTCGCGTGAGTCTTTCCATCTTGAACGATTCTTTAATTGGGATGAAGTGAGCGGATTTTGTCAAACGATCGACATATATCCAAATGGTATCGTACCCACTCGGAGATTTGGGTAACTTGGTGATGAAATCCATGGTAATCATTTCCCATTTCCATTCAGGTATTTCGGACTGCTGGAGCAGACCCGAGGGTTACTGATACTCGACTTTCACCTTGGTGCAAGTCAAGCACTTGCCCATGAAAGTAGCGATCTCAGCTTTCATGTTTGGCCACCAAAATTGTCTCTTGAGATCCAGGTACATCTTATCCGAACCCGGGTGACAGAGTATCTGGTCTTGTGTGCTTCCTCCATGACAACTTCCCTGAATCCTCCAAACTTTGGGGTCCAGATTCAGTCCATGAAACAGTAGACTCCGTCACCTCTGATCTCAAGTTTCTTATCCATTACCCTCAAGGCTTCTCTTGACACATTCTCATGTTTGAGGGCTTCCAACTGGGCTTCTCGGATTTGCATGGATAAGTGAGAATGAATAGTCATCGTCAGTGTCTTCACTTTGTGGCTTGAACTTTCTTTTCGGCTAAGGGAGTCTGCCACCACATTAGCCTTACCGGGATGGTAGCGAATTTCACATTCATAATCGCTGAGCAACTCTACCTATCGCCGTTGCCTCATGTTTAAGTCCTTTTGATTGAAGATGTGCTGCAGGCTCTTATGGTCAGTGAAGATCGTACACTTGGTTCCGTAGAGATAATGTCTCCAAATCTTCAGTGCAAAGACTACGAATCCTAACTCCAGGTCGTGGGTGGTATAATTGACCTCGTGTTCCTTCAGTTTTCTTGAGGCATATGCAATTACTTTTCCCCTTTGCATAAGCACACAGCCTAAGCCCTGATTAGATGCATCACAATAAACAACAACGTCCTCCATTCCTTCGGGAAGGGATAGGATAGGTGCGCTGCACAAGGCTTGCTTTAATGTTCGGAACACGGTTTCTTGCTTTTCACTCCAACAAAAGGGTACACCTTTCTGTGTGATAGTGGTTAAGGGTTTGGCGATTTTGGAAAAATTATGGATAAATCTCCGATAATAGCCGGTGAGACCCAAGAATTGACGGATTTATGTGGGTGTCTTCGGTGCCGACCAATTCTCTATTGCTTTGATCTTGGAAGGGTCCACATGTATACCCTCCTCACTAACCACGTGACCTAGGAAAGTTACCTTCCGAATCCAGAATTCACACTTGGAAAATTTCGCGTACAGCTTTTCGGATCTAAGGCTTTCCAATACTAACCTCAAGTGTTGCTTATGATCTTCTTCGCTTCTGGAGTAGACAAGTATGTCGTCAATGAACACGATGACGAACTTGTCTAAGAAGAGACGACACACCCGGTTCATCAGGTCCATGAACACAGCCGGTGCATTGGTTAGACTGAAGGGCATCACTACGAACTCGTAGTGTCCATACCGAGTCCTGAAAGCTGTCTTGGAAACATCACTCTCATGAACTTGTAGCTGATGGTACCCTGACCTAAGGTCTATCTTTGAGAAGTAGTTGGCTCCCTGAAGTTGGTCGAAGAGGTCATCGATTCGAGGAAGAGGATATCGGTTCTTGACGGTCAACTTATTTAGCTCACGATAGTCGATGCACATTCGGAAGGATCCATCTTTCTTCTTTACAAACAAAACCGGAGCTCCCCAGGGTGAGGAACTCGGTCTGATGAACCCTTTACTGAGTAGCTCGTTGAGTTGGCTAGATAACTCCTGCATTTCTGCTGGAGCTAAGCGATATGGAGACTTGGCTACGGGGATAGCTCCAGGGATTAAGTCGATGCGAAACTCAACTTGACGTTCAGGAGGAATTCCCGGGAGCTCTTCGGAAAAGACGTCAGGAAAGTTGCAGACTTCGGGGATGCTCGCGAGGTCTTTAACTTCCTGTTTTTCGTTGATGACATGGGCTAGGAATGCTTGGCACTCCTTCCACAGAAGCTTTTGAGCTTTGATGCAGGAAATGATACGAAGATTGGAGCTAAGCTTATCGCCATAGATCATGAGAGTCTAACCCGAGGGGAGGTTGAGACGGATGGATTTTTCCTAACAAAGGATATCAGCATAATTGGGACTCAACCAATCCATGGCAATGATAACATCAAAGCACTTTATGGAGACTAGCATAAGATCGATGGGAAAAGAATGGTCGTTCAGGGTAAGGGTACAACCTATGAAGATATCGCTAGCGTTTTCTTTCTCACCGCTAGCCATCTCGACGGTAAATGTTTCGGTTAATGGTTGGGGATTATGTTTAAGAAGGCGTTTGAATGAATGGCTAACAAAACTACGTTCAGCACCAGAATCGAAAAGGATACTAGCATAAGAGTTGTCGAGAAGGAACGTACCCGAGACAATAGTGGGGTCGGCGACAGCCTCTTCTCGTCCCATAGTTAGGACTCTCCCTATATTGCCAGTTGTTGCTGACTTGGGGCAGTTCCTCTTGAAGTGCCCAACTTCACCACAATTATAGCAGGCCTGACCGACACCCGCTCCAGAAGATTGATTTGTTGATTGGGCTAGCTTTCTGTAGTTTCGAGCAATGTGGCCCTTCTTGCCACAGTTGTTGCAGAGTCTTTCACGACATAGCCCTGGAGTACGATGATGGTAGCTGCACTTGTCGCACCAAGGAAGGGTACCGGTATATCCGTTGGTAGGAGTCTGAGCAGTGGATCCAACAACAGAAACAGCAGCAGGGGCAGTAGCAGCGTGAACTACTACCGTTTTCTGTTTCTTAGAGGATCCTCGTGAACTTTGGGCCTTCCGTTTGTTCTAGAATTTCGTTTTACTTCCTCCACTACTTTTAACCGGCTCAGAAGTGGTGGTCTCCTCATTAGGGTTGTCTTCGTGGTCAATCAGGGTTTGCGCCAGACATTTTGCGCTGTCGAAAGTGTCTAACTTTGCGGCTAAAACATTCCCTTTGGTTGGCAGGTTCAGCCCCCAGATAAACATTTCTATCTTTTTACTCTCCGGGGTAACCATTCTACTTGTAGTTACGGATTTCGACGGTTAAGTATACTTGTATACTTCTGAAAATACTTATATTTTAAGGTATACTTTTAGTTCAGAGCACTTAGGCCCTTTAGTGTTTATAGTCTTATACCATGTAAGGTTTGGTATACTTAGTTCACTATAAACAAGGGCTCTGATACTAATCTGTCACACCCCGAAACTCAGGGCGGAAACGTTCCGGGGCGGAGGTGACTTCATGTTAAGTATCATAACCAATGTACATAGTAAGCGAAGTAAACAACCATTACATTACATATTAGAATTCACATTTGTTTGAAAGTAAAAAGTTACCAATGTTATACATATGTATATATGATCAAAAGTAAAGATGTGTCTTCTACGAACTCCATCTTCGCCAAAAGGATTGCTGAGTACCTATCTAATGCGAACCTGAGAATAAAAGCAGTTTGAAAATCAACATAAAGCTGGTGAGTTCATAAGTGTTTTGTTTTCTGAAAATGAACATGTTTCCTTTAGTTTTCTGAAAAAGTTGTTATCCAAGAAAACTCATATTTTCTTATTAAGACAGTTTAATACGTATAACTTTAGACTGAAAGCCATGGGAATACCATCCCGTATCGCAGTAGGTAGTTTTAATACATAAAACTACATATTGAAAACCATGGGAATACCATCCCGTACTAGATAGTTTTAATACTTTAAACTATTAAAAACCATGGGAATACCATCCCGTAATAGATCAAAGATAGATATAACAATCCGTCAATATACTTATATTAATACGTATTGTGAATTGGGTAACCATGCTAATACGACAACGAGACCTCCTTGACGTTCGTCAGACATCGGACGATATCCAGAATTTGTCACCCCAGGCGTGCCCGCCTAACTGTAGCTAGCAGTTTAGGTGTGGGATTGTCAGTCCCGAATAGATCTATTCACAAATTCCACGCTCTCCCTCTAGGAGACTCTGGTTACACTTCCGGGGAGGATTTACTGATAACCCAAAGGGATTAATGAAGACGAATCTCACAAGCTAGTATTAAATTATTCACGGTGTACTCGATCGTTGATAAACATACTAATTGTTTCGAAACATAATAACGTATAAATAGTAGAATACAAAGAAACTATCTGGCATAATCCTTTACATTAAATAGAGATAAACTGAATCGGACATAGTTTATCTATTAACATTGCATGAAATCCGATTTTTGGTATTTAATTTTTTCAGAATTTCATTTCCCCCTTTCCCCCACTATTAAAGGATGGAACGCGCGTTCCATTATAAAGCGACATCCTTAGACGACGCACATTTTATTATAGGTGCCCTCCGTGTTTTTTTTAGACACTAATTTAAGGGCGCGCAATAATGCGTGTCTTCTATCCTTAAATTTTTTGAAGAGATGACATTTTTCTAATGTCACTCTCCTTTGCGTAACATAGATCAATGAGCGTCGTATTTTGCGCGTCGTAAAAGGCCTTTTTTATAGTAGTGTTTACGACCGTAAACTCATGGTAGGGGTGTTCTTGGTTGCTAAATAGCCTTATAACTCATGAGGGGTGATGCTAGGCTTGGTTTCAATGCATTTGAATGAGATTTGAACATCCTAAGGACCATTTGAGGAGTTTACGGCAGTAAACTATGAGTTTACGGCCGTAAACTCTTATGTGCCATGTCTTAAGGTGTTTTGGTGGTCCTAGGTCACTACAATGCACAAAGGAAGGTTCTAGGGTTGATTCCATGGCTTAGGAAGTGATTGGGACTTGAATTGACATTGGAAAAGTAGTTTACGGTCTATGAAGATGTTCTTGGGAGTTTACTACCTTAAACACATGAGTTTACAACCTTAAACTCATGTTTGTCCATGATTCATGGGTTTTAGTGGTTGTAGGTTAATAATACAAAGTTCTAGGTTCAATTCCAAACCATACAAGGTGTTAAAGGCATTTTAACACCCATTGGAGGAGTTTATGGTCTAAGGAGGTGTGTTTACGGTCCAAGAATGTTCTTGGGCCGTAAAATCAAGTTTGTCCCATTTGTGTATGTTTTGGTGCATTTCTTGAAGGATTATAAGGTTCTATGCACTCATGGAAGTTCATGGAGGCTTTTGGAGGTGTTTAAGGGCAATTTAACACCTTAAAAAAGTGTTTATGGTCCATGAATGAGGGTTTAGGGTCCAAGCATGCTCTTGGGCCGTAAACTCATGTTTACCCCCCTAAATGGTAAGATTTTGGTGCTCTAAGTCCATCCCTGCAAGTCCAAAGGTCTTAACTAAGCACTAGAAGTGGTTTGGAGGGGTTTTGGGGCTTCAAACCCCTCTTTAGAGGTGTTCACAGTTTTGGGAGGTGTTCCCAACCGTAAACACATGTTCATGGGTGTTTTGGGTGATTCAAACATAGATTTGCATACCAATGAAGTTAAACAACAAGTTAGGATAGATTGCTTACCAATTTGAGGCTTGAAAGGGGGTTTTTGGATCAATTTCGAGTTTTAGAGAGAGAGTAGTGAGAGAGAGTGATTTAAGAGAGAGAAAAAGCTTCAAAATGATGTCACTCAATCCCTTATATAGGGGTTGAGTTTATGGCCCGGTGGAATTCTACCCGATACTGACGTTAGGTGAGGCTTTTGGTCGTACCCGATTAAGTTGCCGTAACCCGATATGGTCGAAACTAAAAATTCTCTAATTATTAATTTAGAATATTTTCTTGAGTTATTATCGTGTTTGAATACCCATTAAGTCATAATAAACGACCAAAATTTAATGACTTAATTTAATAACAAAACGGAAACAATTTGAAAACGTCGAATTTTATTGATGGAACAGATTACAATGACGGAAAGAATTTCGGGTTGTCACACAGCCCAACTTGAATATGAGTAAGGTGGTTAGATGTAGTGAAAGACTACGACTGTTAGATCTTATATCACCTGGGAAAGGCTAATGTGGTAGCCAATGCCTTGAGTCGTAGAGCAGAGAGTGCTCCGATCCGAGACGTGTGTATGAGGATGACGGTGATGACTCCCGTCCTAGATACCATCCGAGAGGCACGGGTGGAGGATGTGAGGCCAGAGAACCTCAAGAGGGAGCGAGTGATCGGACACGTTTCCAAGTTTGTGATGGATAGTCAGGAGCTTATGACTTTCCGTGGGCGGATTTGGGTACCCTATACAGGTGGAGCTCGGCGCATACTGATGCAGGAGGCACATAGTTCGAGATTTTCGATCCATCCAGGAGCCACTAAGATGTATTTGGATCTGAAGAGAGATTAATGGTGGCCCTGTATGAAGAGGGATGTGGCATGAGTAGTCGAGAGGTTCTTAACCTGTCGCCAGGTTAAGGCGGAGCTCCAGCGTCCACATGGCCCATTACAGCCTTTAGAGATTCCCCAGTGGAAGTGGGAATAGATATCCATGGATTATATCACCAAATTACTGAGAAACTGCATGAGGTGTCGACGCGATATGGCTGATCGTGGACCGGCTGATGAAGAGTGCTCTGTTCCTTGATGTTAGTGAAAGCTCTTTTGTAGAGAAATTGGCCGATATTTATGTGAGAGAGGTGGTGGCACGGCATGGAGTACCGACATCGATAGTGTAAGATCGGGATGTGCGTTTTACTTCTAGGTTCTGGAAGAAGTTTCATGAGGATTTGGGTACCCGATTGCACTTCAGTACCGTATAGCACCCACAGACTGACGAGCAGAGTGAGCGGACGATTCAAACGCTTGAGGACATGTTGCAGGCATGTGTTATGGACTTTGGAGGAAGTTGGGACACATATTTGACCTTGGCTGAGTTTTCTTATAACAATAACCATCATTCCAGTATTGGAATGCCTCCCTTTTGAGCTCTTACATGGGAAGAGGTGTCGAACTCCCATCTGTTGGGGAGAGGTAGGGCAGAGAGTGATGGGTAGCACTGAGATAGTGCTCAAGACGACTGAGCAGATTCAGCAGGTCAGACAGAGGTTATTGACAACCCATAGTCGCCAGAAGAGTTACGCAGATCGGCGACGATCCGAGCTAGTGTTCCAGGTTGGAGATTTTGTCCTCCTGAAGGTATCCCCGTGGAAAGGGGTGATTCGATTCAGGAAGTGAGGAATGTTGGGTCCCAGATATATCGATACTTTCAGAGTGACTTCCAGAGTGTGGGAGGTAGCTTATCGGTTGGAGCTACCTGCGGAGTTGAGCCAGATTCATAACACCTTCCTCGTGTCTCAGTTGAGGAAGTGTGTAGCCGATGAGACGGTAGTGGTAACTTAGAGGAAATTCAGGTAGATGCTAGCATGAATTACATTGAGAGACCAATAGCAATTTTGGATAGAAAAGTTAAGACCCCGAGGAACAAAGAGGTGCGACTGGTTAAGGTGCAGTGGGAGCACCGCAGGGGATCCGAGTGGACTTGGGAGTCAGAGTCCGAGATGCGCGAGCAGTACCCAGAGTTGTTTCCAGAGCATGACTTCGAGGGCGAAATCTGATTCTAGTAGGGGGGGGGGGGGATTTGTAACATCCCGACTCCCAATTATAATATTTAAATATTTATTTATGAGTTGTTTGAGCAACTCGGCGAGTTGGATGAAATACCCTCCATTTGAAATAATCGTTTGTTCCTGAACCTCCATAGATTCCATAACATTCTGTAGCAAATGAAAGCAAGCCTTTTTCCTTTTCTTCGGACAACTTCCCTATGTGACAACAGAGTGAAGAAGGTCTCTGGTATTCTTTATAGAGATTTGATCGAGCTTTAATACAAACCAACTCATGATATTGTTCTTGATCATACAGGCGAACGGGCAATCAATAAGAACATGGTTTGCACTTTCCGGTTGTCCGATACTAGAACTGCACAACAGTGAATTGACCTGAATACCCCTAGTCTCCAAAGCAACAATTGCGGGTATTCTACATTGTACAACTCTCTAAATAAAGCTTAACACCTTGATTGGGACCACCTTATTCCATTGAATTATCGAAGTGTCAGGAATGTTAACATGATGTTTGTTAATAATCTGTCTAACTGAGCTAATAATGTACATGTCATCGTAAGTTAACTTACATCTCCAATGGTCTACTCCTTGACCTAGACGGATGTCAGCGATGTTGTTGGTAAGAGCTCTAACAGCTAGCTCTAAACCGAGATCAGGGGGCGAGACTTCAAATTCCATGAGATAGTTGATCCTGAGATTCTGTCAGCGATTTCTTTATTACGGGCTTCCAATTTTTGATAAAAATAATGTTGGCACCAACCGAAGCTCCAAGGTAATCGAATGGAAGAACTCCGACATCACACCCCAATAAGTTTTCCCAATTCATTGTTTCTTGCGAGGTGGCACCAATACCGAAAAACACAAAGAGAGTATATGCTACAAGAAAATAAAAACAAAAATCAATCGATAATCTAAAAGAAATCAAAGATGTAAATGGTGGATCATCGACTTCCAATATTATAATGATGGTCAACACAAAGATTTAAAGAGTGTTGTACATGATATCAATGGAAACCAAATATTAATTAATTGAAAAAAAGCAAAATTCTCAGATGAGTTTCCAGAATGCTGATTCAAATAAATTGATTATTAGTATCCTTTTATGTACTAATCATATGTAACGATCATTTCAGTTGATGAAATCTAAGCTTTATTTTTTGGTTTTCACGAGTTGTCATTTTATTATTATTATTTTTGTGAATCTTCATATATTTCATTTTAAAAAAGTTTAAAATCTATTTTACATATCTAAAAGGCCCAACCATCCTATCCCATTTTAAAATATTTTAAAAAGTTTTAAATAATTTTAAGATTAATTTAAAGAAAAATTTAAAACTATTTACAAAAATTTTAAAGCTTTGGGCCCGAGCCTAACCCGGATATAACCAGTCATACATGAAAAAAGCGCGATTATAACTTGATTGAGGCCGAAGAACACCATCAAAAAAGGCCATGATAGTAGCTTACAAGCCAAGTAAAGTCGATCATTGACCGATAAAATCCCACTGAAGCCCACTGAAGCCCACTCGTAGGCTTGGTCCTGGTCATTTGTGGACCTCTAAAGGTAAACAATATATATTTTATCAAGTATGATACGAATTAAAATCTCACTATTTGGCATTTTTTCTATTTCTATAAATCTCTCTCTCTCTCTCTCTCTCTCTCTCTCTCTCTCTATATATATATATATATATATATATATATATATATATATATATATATATATATATCCAGTAAAAAATTTGATAGAAAGGTAAGAAGGTTTATTTATTTTTTGCATATTTTTTACAAACAAAATAAGTGGATCACTAAATGAATAAAACATAACATGATTTACAAAAAAAAAAAAAAAAAAAAAAATTCCGAAAAAAACATCACGATGGTATATTTTTAAATGATTTTATTGATATTCAGTAAAATTGTCATAAAAGTGAATTTATTTTTAATTTACATAAATTTGAATTATGAATGTGTTTTTTTTGAGAATTTTTTCATCTTACTTTTGAATCATCTAATAATTCAGTTTGTTTGTTTGCTAAAAAAATATGTATATAAAAATTTCTTACATTTCTATCAAAATTTTCTTTCTATTGATCTTCATTTCATATATATATATATATATATATATATATATATATATATATATATATACATATATATATATATATATATATATATATATATATATATATATATCTACACACACACACACCTTAATAAGCATTTAACATGTTTTGCTGAATTTTAAGAGGTACTAGCTTTACTGCAATATTTACAATCATTTAATGCACTAGAAAACATTGAATCTTATATGGTCAACAAATTATTGAATTAAGCACGTTTTGACGTTTTGAATTGGTCTTCGTTCTCATCTTCAAATTGAAGTGGTCAAAGAAGATGAATGGGTATTGCAATAGCTGAAAAAGTCAAGGTATTGAGTTGAGTTCTTATACATCCCTTGATTTAATGGATTGATCAATACGAAACTCCCCTTAATCTCGACCATATCTCCTTTATCCTGGTACCCTCCTCCTATATTTTACGATCCTCCAATTTCATCAGCCTCCCCTTCACAATCAATTGACCGAAGATGTTCACCATCACAACCACTCACGCCATCTCCAACCTCTGTCAACCACCACCGCCTGAAACCACTTCACCGAGAAGCACCAACCACCAAATGGTCGCCCATATACCCCTAACACCATCGTCAGCAAAGAACAAGCACCGCCACCATCGAGCTTCCATTGTTATCAACGAAGACAAGCAACAGACACCCCTCTCCAACTGTCGACCAACCTCGCACCAACACTTTCGTGAACCAGTGCCATCGAAATTCTGATTTCATGCTTGATTGGTACACCATTTCTTCTCGCCTTTTATTATTCTTGTGTTCTCTTCGATTAGGATTTCCCGGTCTAGGGTTTTTATTCATCAACATTGTTGGGTTTGATGTCTCTCGCAGTTACAAGGTATGTTTTCTACAAAAACCATCATTTTTGTACTTCCATGTTATAAATGTATGCAATTTTGGGTACCCTATTCAACAACGAATTGGTTTTATGTGTCTTATTTTCATAATGGTTTCACTTCTACTGCTTATCAGTATGAAGGTAACTTAATACCAATATGTCATAGTATGATTGGTTGTTTTTATTTAAAATATATTATCTTATATATAAGACTACATCTATTATGGTTTTATGAGGCATTTGAGTCTGAATGGAAATTGAATCAAGTAAGAATTATTTCTCTTTGTTATTGTTTGTTTCAAACAAATTGCAAGGAAAGGATAGAAGTTGGAGAATCGTAATGATTTTCGTGAAGTTTTAGGTATTCCTTTCTTATCCTTAGCCTTTTCATTACAACTTCTTTTATGATATGAACTCACAATCTCAATTGATGAAGTTTGTCCAGTGAACTATGAAAGCTCGAATTAACAAAAGGAAACGATATAGTGCTTTTTCTGATAAGCAACTAAGGTGATTATTAAAATGCCCAACCACAATTTAATTCAAATTCAAATTTGAATATATATCTGATCTAAGGATATAGCTTGAACTTTGTTAAAATGCCCAACCACCATCATCACCACACCTTTCTTCCACTGCTTCGCTTGCTATGTCATCTCCATGTCATTGAACTTTTATTTTATTTTGTCATTTTTTATAATTTTGAAAAATGACACTTTTACTTCTTTGTAAACGGAAAATTAAGCACTGTTGTAACTTCAACTTCTAATTCTCTATGTGTTCTCATTGTTAGCTGTTTATGATTTTTACGTTCTGTATTATAATAAGAATTTGAAATATGTTTATGAGCTAATAATATCACCTAGACATGTATGTGGTTAATCAAGATGAGACTCTATTGTTGGACAGTTCTTTATGTGTGTTTATTTGCATATATGATATGATATGGGTTGCAACTTACAACACCCATAAGTTTAGTGAAAGAGTATGTGCAAGGATGAAAATTAAAAAAACTTAAGAGAGGGAGGGAGGGATATCACATCAGACTAACTATTCCTATTGTTGGTAGGAGCACACATTGAGATAGATATAAGGTGAACTGGTTGATTTGCTATTCATCCTAGGATAGAGATTGCTTTTCTTGATTTACTATTCATTAATGATGTGAGCTAAGGTATAACTTTTATTTCGACTTTGCTTCACTTATATTTAATTTTTGTTTGATTTTTTTGTGGAATTGTATGAAAAATATGCATGAATATTCTTATAACACAGTTGTTATGATAATAGGTTAGGAACAACCGATGACAACAAAAGAACTATACATAATCTTATTCAATATGCAGAGGTATAAATCTCCTAAATGACTATTAAATCTTTTGTTTTTATTGCTTAAAACAGACAACTAGAACTAATATTTTCTATTTCTTACGATGAAAGGGAAAAACAAATTTATGCTTTTATGTATTGGGAAAAAAAGTTTTTTTTTTAAATGTTAAAAAAAGCATTCAAAGAAAAAGGGTTAAGTGGCTAAACTGGTAATAGAGAACATCTATTGTGCTTTTTCTATATTTTCCCCTTTTTATAACCGAATAACAATAAAATTTGTTTTATTAAACCATTATAAAAGGGTAACATTTTTATATAATATCGACTCTTAATTTTATTTCTATGAACTTTTTTTTTCCTTATTTAAGCATTGTACTCTGAAAGTACAATGCTATAATTATATACGTGTGTGTATGGTTATGTGTTAGTGTGGATGTGTGGGAATGATACAATAAATAGACCAACATATATTGCCTACTTTACTGAGTTATAATCGTGTATGTAGCATAATAGAATTCGAGCAATTTTGTAATTTGAGATATATGAAATAGTGGTACCATTGCAAGAGAGTTGATTGGACAATAGCTCAGGTATAACATTGTAACAAGATCAGGTTCAAATTTGTCAAATATGTGTAACGACCATAAAATTTGAGTCAAATTAAAACATTTTATCTCATTCAAAAACCATTAAGTTCATACATCTTGTTTTCAAAATAGTTTAAACATCAGAGTATCCCCCCCCCCCCCCCCCCCAAAACCGTATCACATAAATAATAAAACATGAGGAGCGGTACGATCATGCCTTCGCCTTGCCACGATCTCCAGAAGTACCTGAAAATAATAAACTGAACTGTAAGCCCGAAAGCTTAGTGAGTTACCCCCAAAATACCAACCACACATAAACATACTCATAACATATCACAAATAGAACATCCATGCACATCGGGTCTACTGTGTGACTGGTCCGCCCGCACCGAGCCTTCATTCCACCTGGTCCACCCTCCGAATCTAGCCATGTACATCGAGTGTACAGTGTGATTTGGTACACCCGCACCGGGCCTTCAATCCACCTGGTCCACTCTCTGAGTCTACAGTATGACTGGTCCGCCCACACCGGACCTTCAGTCGGCCTGTTCCACTCTCCGAGCCTCGGCATGTCTGGTCCGCCCTCTTGGGGCCTTCAGCCTATCCGAACCGCTCGCTGGGCCTTCGGAATATCCGGTCCGCCCTGGGTATGTTGACCTATAGCATAAAGTAGGACCTGCCTCAACCCAAACCTCGTCAAACAACCATGTGCACATAAAAAAATTAATCACATAACAAATCCTTAACTAGAAAAACAGTCTAACAGATCACATAGCATATCAACATCCTAACCAGGATTCCGATCTAACTGGTCACTAGCATCACATCACCTTATATACCGGGTATCGACCTTAACCAGGTCAACAACATAACACCATCCTAAATACCAGGATGCAGATCTAGCAAAGTAATAGCATAACAAACAATACCCGGATTTCCATCCGATAAAAGGCTGGCCTTGGTGTCGTAGACCCTGTCAATATAGTGAGGATAACTCACCTGCAATAGCCGACTGAAGAGATAAGACGAAGCTGCTTCGACCACTGACACGAACTTCACCACAGAACACTACCAAAGAATCAATTCCATGAATACCAGAATTACCAAAATACCCTTGGAAGTCAAACTGGTCAACTCTTGGTCAAAGTCAAAGTCCTCAGTCAAAGTCAACCTTCCTGGTTGACTCTACTCGCCGAGTCAACCCGTCAGGTTCCTATACTCAGAAACTCCCATAACACAACTCAACTCGCTGAGTCTCCCTAAGACTCGTCGAGTCCAAAGATCTCTGAGTCCCATCCTGCCCAACTCACTGAGTCGACAACCGACTCACTTAATCCAAGCCTTTAACCAAAAGAGGTTGGGGTTCTGCGTCCAGACTCACCGAGTCCAAGGTAATCTTCAACAGACTCGCCGAGTTGTTCTTCCAACTCGCCGAGTCCATGTACATGTTCATACAACTCGTCGAGTACACCCATGTGACTCGCCGAGTCTCTTCAGTTCTCAATCCATACAGAGGCTTTTCGAGCCATGCAGGGGCTCCAATCCATAGATCCACTCTTCTACAGCCTAACCCTCACATAAAGTTGCAAACTTTATGTGAAACCAAGGAGATATAAGCCCAAAACACTCTAGGGCTAGGGTTTATCACAAAGGGGCTTCACCAATAACTCTTAGACAGAAGCTTTATGATATTATGGACCATCACAAGCCAAGATCTAAAGTAGCAACCTCAGATCTAAGCCTCTAACTCGAAATAGCTCTTAATCATACCAAAAATGCCCCAAATCTCACATGATAATAGATCTAAATGTAAAAGAGCCCAAGCAACAGATTATTACCTCCAATATAAGCTCCAAATGAAGTAGATCCCAGATCTACACCCCTCCTTTGTAGCAAACCTCTTGATCTTCAAGCCCCTTTCCACCAAAATCACTTATCTAGGCTCCAAATTGCTTCCAAGGGCTCTCACTCATGATTTAGGGTTTCTGGATCTCAAAAGGGTAGCAAAGAGGCTGAGGGTGGGTTATAATGTGCTTTATATAGGGCACAACCCCCAAGATTAGGGTTTTCTTTCTTCAGCACCAACTCGTCGAGTCCAAGCCGCCGACTCGGCGAGTTGGCCACTTAAACAGCGACAGAATCCCGCTCCGACTCGGCGAGTAAGCGGACCTACTCGTCGAGTCCCTTTCCTAAATTTACACTTTTGGCCCTTCATTGAACATTATAAATTTGGGGTGTTACAATATGTCATGGGGCAGTGGCATCATGGACAAATATGTCAAAGTTGAGACCAGATTTGAAGCAATAGTTCCTTGAAAGCAACAAATATTAGTAGACCCTTGGTTTTGACATTTGATGGTCAAATTGATTTATTTTGGTTCCCATCAAATTGTTAGTTTTTGGTTCTATTTATTTATTTTCAGATGTATTTTTTCATTTTTTTTGTCTCATCTGTTGAAGATTTTACCTACGACTATTAGTTGCATTTTTTTTTCGTGAATTGATTATCTTTTGTTTTAGCTATGTTCTCATTTGTAAAATTATTAGTTGCATTCTTTATTATTTATTGTTTTTTTTGTTTTAGCCATGATACTTGTATTTTTTAACTATAATGTTAGTAAACTTGGTGGCAATCTGACTTTTGTCATCATACTTTTCATGTGAGCCATAATTCAAGATCGTTTTACTATAAGTCTGCAGCTCATCCATAAAATAGAAATAAGTTTTAGTTTTAGTTTTAGTTTTAGTTTTAGTTTTTTTTTAATTTTTTTTTTTTTACAATTATCTCTAAATGTATATGTGATCTGACCTTTATATATTTGATTAGAAAGGTTTTTTTTATACAGTTGTGTCATTTGAACCATAATGATACAATATCCTCTGAGGAAATGGAGATCTGACTTTTTTAAGCGTACAAAATCCTATTCAAATGTCATATGTTCTTTTTTTTAAGTGTACAAAATCCTATTCAAATGCCATATGTTTTTTTATGCTGACTTCATTCACACACCAATGTGGGACATGGTGCTATAAACATCACATTGTATTTGACTTGAAAGCCATGCAAATATGTTTATGTGGCTTTATTTTGCTGGAAAATGTCAAACTTTGAAACCTTTAACCAAAACCCAACATAAGAATAACACTAATGTCACATTTCACCAAAATGGTCAATTTTGCCCTTTATGTTGATGTTATAGTCTTTTTTATGGGTTTGTTGAAATATGAGCAATTTTTGCCCTTGCCTTCATATAGGATGTTCATTTTTCTATTGGGTTGCTATTTATTACACTTAAGTGTAGACTGATGATTTTTAATTTTAATTTTTACAGCTTGTGGTGATGATTGTTGTGTTGGGGAAATGAGAGAGCGACGTCTGTCATTTTAACACAAAATACAGGTAATGACTGTTATGCATAAGTTACTGGGTAAGTCTCTAAGGAGGTGGAAACAAGATAATTACTTCATTCCAAAGGTTCAATTTAGCTCTTCTTTTTTCCATTATTTTCCTAAAGTAAATTTAATATGATTATTAAATATTAATCACTATGTGACAAGGATAATCTCTTCAATCTCTGGTAAAATAATTATGTTTTCTAGCATACTTGATTATTAATTATTTTATACCTAATGGATCTTATATATGGTCTCTGATTCAATTTGTTGACTTATATATTCTCCATGTCCATGCAACCTCTAGAATTCTACCAAAGATAGTATATGCAACATCAAAAGATAGGCTCAAATAAGAATTAGATAGTGTCAAATACAAGATACAAGATACAAGATACAAGCTACAAAGCTATATTGGTAAATAGAGGATTATTCCTTTCTATGTGTGTATAAACTAATCATGAATGGATAATGATGTTAATTACTTTCAATGTTTTTAGTGCTTAAAAATTTTACAAGTTTTTTTTATGTGTAGCAGGTGGAATCAACAAAACCTTCGTCACAGAGTGCCATCATCAAATGCTCTTGGAGCAGAAAGTTTTTAATCCTGTTAAACTAGACAAATGGTTCTCGAAATGCCTTTAGTCAAAGAAATTGAACAAAATTATTCTATTGAAAGTTTAAATGAATTATTTACAAGATGTCTTTATAGATGTTTTCTATGGTACTTATTAGTAACTAGATGAGTCGAATAGCATATGATGTTTATGTTCATGCTATAGGTTACACATGATGATAAATGGATATTTGGTTGGGGACTAGGGGCACATCGAAGATGTCATGAGAATTAGTTAAGCCATACATAATGATTGGCACCAGAAGAATCAATGTCCAAGGACCAATTAAGGGTATAAAACTATCAATCACATTTACTAGAAAACATCAAAGTATCAAAAAATTTCTATTTGGAGTACTAAAAGAAGCTACAGTATATTTTTTTTGTTTTAATTTTATCCTCTCCATTTTATGAGAGAACTTTTTTTTTTTCTCATCGTAATGTTAAACAATAAGTATTGTTTTTGATAAAAAATAAATTAAAATGATTAAATAATAGTATATATTATCTTAATTAGCTCTAATAACATTTATGGATTTCATAACAATCATTAGCTTAAATATCTTTTAGTATTTAAAATTATTATTTGTCGTTAATGCTTTTGTCAAGAAATACGAATGTTCTGGAGTATTGTATGTAGTATTGTTTTTTTAATCGGTCATATTAAATCATTTTTTGTATATTTCATTTGGATTTAGTTAAATTTTCATAAATATTTTAACAAGTCATATTTTGTGGTTTTTATCGACAATTTTAATAACTAATTAAACAACATAAGTAGTTAGTGGTGAGCAAAAACAGAATCGCAAACTAAAAAACCTAAAAAAACCGAAAAACCAAGGTCGAAAATCCAAAACCAAAGGTAAAACCGATGGTGCGGTTTTTAAATTTTCAAAAAAACTGCAATTTTGTGGTGCGGTGTGGTTTTATACTGTGTAACCGCACCAAATAACCGAAACCGCATAACAATATATAATAACTTCTTATATTTTAAATATATGTTTATATAATAATTTAAAGAGGATAGATGTAACAAACAAGAAAAAAAAATGAACAAAGCTTTCTGTGTGTGGTACTGTGATGCTAAGTATCAACCAAACTCAATCTTCAAGTCCCACATGGCCAGATGGGAAAAAAAAACAAAGAACGATAAAAGCCTATATAACAAAGGCAATACATCGTTAATGAAATATGTGTGATTCTTTCTGCAAAGTCTTACAATTAATTCCTTTTCTTTTATGAATGAATGGAGCTAGGAAAACTATTTTAGTCGTGTATAATCTTTTTTGTGCTCTAAGGCTTAGTAAGTTCATTTGATAAAAAAAAATTGGTTTAATGCTTAAAACAAAACAGTTTTATCCTTTTTTTTTTTTTTTTTTTTTCCAAAAGCCCTCAGTTTTCAAAACATGGCTTGGTAACAAAAATGTGAAAATTAAAAGAAAAAGCCAATAAAATTCTAAAAATAAAGGAAAGTCAACTAGAAAATGTTTTTGGACATGAAAAAACCTCACCACCATTTTATTTTGGTTAAGAACTGAAACCGTACCGATATAAACTGAAACCCCATGAAAAACTGCAAAATCGAACCGAGATAAAAGCCGCACATATCGGTTTTATGTATATAGAAACCGCACCTATCGGTTTGTGGTTCGGTTTGTTCAAAAACCGCACCAAACTATACCATGTTCAACCCTATAAGTAGTGATCATTAATTTTGTTAAAACAATGGCTACAAACCGGTAGATAACAAATAGCCAAATATAATAAGGTAATATAAAGACCAATAAAAATTTACAGTTTATTTGTTCAAAAACATTAAAACAATTTTTTTCGTTTACTTAAATTATTAACCACAAATAAAAACTCATAATAACCATTTACACTGGAATTATTAACCCAAGTTTTCATATATTGAGTTTTCCACAAGCATCTTATGCAATCATATATATACTTGAAAACATAAGTCCCGTCCCTAATTTAAGAAAACCTTACTATTTTTCATTTTGTATTTATAAAATCCACATAACAAATTAGACTAGGAGCAATTATATTTTATCTTACTAAACATATGAACATTATTAATATCATTGACTTTAATTGAAAATATGTTTTTCTATTATACGAATGAATATTACGTTTAAAACTCTACCTGCATACAAACCGATAAAACATGCATATATTCAAATGTACTATAAATAATGTGTACCTCTTCGTAGATATCATTTTTTCTTTAAAACCGAAACCGCACCAAATCACTCGGTTGCAATTTTTTTATTTCATTCTTAACCAACGCGGTTCGGGTTTTTTAAACCTAAATCGAAACTATAAAACTTTATACTAAAAAAAAGTTTTAGTCTCTAGACTTTATATGATATCATCCAGAGGGATATCACGTATCAATATAAAAGTATTATTAAAGCCTGACAAACAATTTAAAAGCAGTGAAATCTATACACCAAATACGGTATATAAAGAAGTATTGCTCAATTAATAATGTACAATCAATTATGTGTTCATGTATATTTGTAAAGAAATACTAATTTTTTCATCTTTAATTCTTATTGATTTCGTTTATGCTAAAATGACTGTTATTGATAATTGTTAATGTAGTAAACTTTTTGCACAAAAGAATTAATCGTCTTTAAAAACTAATATCTATAAAAACTATTCGTAACCGTCGCTTGGCATGGGTAAACCTTAGTATATATATACACACACCAATATGACCAATATTGACCAATCACATAAGTTAGCTTTGTGAAAGAGGACAAGAGGTTGTGTATGTAGTTGCCCGAGTTAGATTCCCTTTTTCTTCACTTACTTTTCTTTTTTATTGTAAGCTTCTGTTGCAACCCAAGTGTGTTTCCAAGCAATAAAAAACTACCACATTAGCAATCGTAGTTAGCAAAAAATGACGTAAATGGTTACCAACAATAGCAAGAAATTGTATAAAATAAGTAGAATCAAAAGGTTAATGAAAAATATATACAAGGTTGAAACATTATAAAAATACAGCTAAACTAAAAATCAATATAAAATCAAAGTACTTTGTTGGAGGTTACCCTTATTTTCAATCATGATTGCTACATATCATGTAATATATATATATATATATATATATATATATATATATATATATATATATATATATATATATATATATATATATATGAAAGTGAGGTTTTCAGGCTAATTTTCGCGCATCGACTAAACCTCTCCGTTGTAAACATGAAGTTATGCTCATAACTTGGAATCACTGCATGCGAACATCCATGACTATAAAAGGTTGAGTAGTGTCATGATTTAAACATAAGTCAATATGTTATCATTAATATATTTCATGTATTTTATCAAGTCATCACAATCAAAATGATTTTATATTAATTAAATATATTTCACATACTTTACCAAGTCACCACAGTCCAAATGATTTTATATTAATTAAATGTAGTTGTTTTCCATGATTATGTCATTTTCTTGCCCTTATTATCAAACTAAAAATCTTTTCCATGCGGCTTATCATGAATACAATTTCATCAACAAACTCCTTTAAAAGTTGTTGTAAAGTACTTTTTGTGTTGAAATGACCATGTCCAAGTGCTTAGTCTAAAGTTGATGTTAAGTATTATAGAAGATATGTGGCTTTAAAGTTGTAAAAGTTTAGAAGAAATATTAGAATTCGTATCGGTTAGACAGAAACGATCCCTCGTGGTGTATATTAGACGGAAAACATAGGTCACTAATTCTTAAAGTGATATAACTTTTGTTAATTCATCTTTTAAATGATAATGTACATAATCATCTTTTGGGTAGCTGAGTGAAAGAAGTGAAATAAAGCAGTCTTATATATGGAGTTGCTCAAGCTCCATTCCTATTAGTTACAACTACTTAATGGTCACATGTGTCGTTATTTGACATTGTTTATCAGATCCAGGTGGTTTGGAGGGTATTATCTCACCATGTTTTCAACATTTTTCATAAAACGACCACTTCATATGCAAATCAAGAATGAAATGCATTAAAATTGAGAAGCATATTTATATCAAGTCACCTGATCAATAGCCATCTTTATGATTTTGCGAATTGCTCCCGAATTTTGTTTATATCACGGAATCTCAAATTATAAATTGAATCTTCAACTTAAAAAATTATAACATGATCTACTACTATTATATTTTCATTATATTAAACGGAGTATTTCACTAGATTAGTATGTCTCTATGATAACATTCTCTACATCACTACTTTGATCTTCACATGTGTTTTTTAAATTTTGAGTTCTTGATTATATTAGACTATTTGTTGCAAACTTTAATTATGGTGGTAACTTTTAATTCTAGAATACGATTTTTTTTTCTAGCGAAATGATACTGCAACTATTTTTTTTTAAACGGCAAATGATATATAAAAGGCCAAGATTAGCAAGAAGCTACCCATCAAAGAATTACAACATTATTATGAGCAGTAGCGGTTTTGCTTGGTGTCCCACAGTGACACCGGAAACGCTTGACTTCCGTATATGCAGTGCAAAAAATTCTGGATTTTTTTATCTACTATTGTGCCAGTACTATTTTTTCCATGACACATCTACTATGAGATCCTGCTTCGACTTCTGATTACGAGTGAGGAAACCTTAGACTTACTGTATTTTCTTGTTGAGCTGGATAGAATATTGTGCTCAAATTTATGTGGAGATGATGGAAAATTGAAAGATTTTGCAATTCATTCGAACTAAACTTGTTTAATTTGGCCATATAATACATAGCAGAAACTAGGAGCACTTGATAAGGAGATACACGTAATAATAAAATGAAGAATTTTAGGTTCATATTTCAATTAATGTTGTTATATATGATGAATCTTTCAATTATGTTGTTCATTGAATTTTATGATTCTAAGTAGTTTAAACTAATATAAGAAAATAAATATTTAAAAGAATTTCAATGCAATTTGTTAAGTAACAACAAGCACGATTGTGTGTTAAATAAATTTTATGCAAGAGAAACGTGCCTTGTTTAAAGTCGCCTTTAATTCTACTTCATTCATGCTATATAGTTTAAAGAGAACTAGGGACTTTTAAGAGCATCGTTATGCTTATAACCAAAAGGCTAGCGAACTGCAAAACCGGATTAATTTGCCAACGGTCGCGTGAGCTGCATATTTAAAGGAAAATGTTGATTTGGTCACATATTATCCTTAGCATCTGAGAAATGGAATGGGTCATCATCCTTCGTAAGAGGTTAGTTTGAGATATTCCTTAAAATTGGAAACGAGTCAAACGTATTAACGTATTATGGTGATCGTTGTTTATATAACCTAATTTGAATAATTTTTTACTTCGTTTACTTTGTATGCATTGTTCTATTGATAGTTGTATGTCATGTATGTCTTTCAGCTTTAAAAGAGATATTTTACATCCATTTTTTTGTTAAAACAAATTGGAATAACATTGTTTTATGGGCATTCATACGTGCCAAGATTCGGTCAAAATTCAATTTTTAAGTAAACATTTTGACTTCGAGGTTTCCTAGCGATACATGAGTCCGGTATTTTACCTACTTTTTTTTAGATGCAATATGTTTGTATATGCAATTAAGGTGTGTATGATATTTCTACATGCATCTTATATGTGCATTGACATTTTATTATCCATATATGACACATGTGCATAATAAAATGCCCATGCACATAACATATGCATATATAAATCATCATGCATACCATATATTATGTGGTATGCATGAGGATTTTTATTCATGCATAAGTCGTGCGATGTGAAGATTTTATATCATCAGATCCGAATACGAAATATTCATGCAAGTTGTATGTGGTAATGTGGCTTGTCTTCATTAATATGGTTGGCTACGATTCATAAATTAATGATGGTATTAGGGTTTAGGGTTTCTTTATGTTTTTTTAGGTCATACTAGCTATTAGGTTATTTAGAAACCCCCATTGTTCTAGAGCCCAAGATAATGGTGTTGATGTTATTCTGACATGATTCATGCATTATTTCATTTGAGACGGTGAATGACACCTTAGGTGTTGTTTGATTTGTTGATGCTTGAATTTCTTTTTAATTTTCGAAACTGCTTAACTTTATATCTAAAACAAGTTGTAGGTTGTGTTTGACGTGCAACCTAAAAAGCTAGCTTTTAGCTTCTAAACTAGGTTATTAATAAACTGTTTATAATCAATCCATCCGACCTTTAATCTCTTTTTGAAAAAGGAAAAAAAATCAACATATGATTAATTCCTATAGTCATAACTATTAAGGTGGTCTGATTGTGATCATTTAGGATTTAAACATTCCAAAGGAGCATGTCTCAAATTTGAATCCCAATTGCTTCAATCTTGGGACACTTGGCATTAGAAAAACCTATTAATAATTTCATAACCCCATTATAACCCCATATCTAAAAACTTTGATACAAAAAAAACATTCATTTATGCACCCTATTCATGACCCTATTCATGTAACACCGTACCTATGGCCATCTATTTGTATGTGTGTACTTTTTCTCCTAATTCAAACATCATTTAATAGAATAAATTACAACCTTGCTCATTTATTTGTGTCTTTCTTGGATGTCCCTCCAATAATATGGGGTATTAGTGACTTCACCTTAATACAATAAAGGTTCACATCTCTTGATATATTACTTTTGATAAGTCTATATTCCTGTTTTCTTAACCTACTAATCCCAACCACTTGAATACTCATTCCTAGAAATATTCCCCTCTGATTCATTACTGCATCTACACGACCACCTCCATACCCACCAACCCCAAACAAACAATTAGTATCACCTCTACTGATGCCATTTCTCAGAAAAATCAAATATCCAACTATTTTTTGTTCCTACTTATATTTCTACTCACTAGATTAATAAAAGTATTAAATAATCAAGAGAGGGGATTTAAAGAGATAAATAATGGATTGCACATGCCATTTTTTTCCATTTCTCCACATCTAGTCATTCCCACAAACATGTGTCCCTGCCACAACACCGCCACCTATACATACCTAAGCCTAACACAAAACTTATCCACTTTAATTACAATATCACTACCTACAACTCCCTTCCTCCATCGACATTAAACCATCCCATGACCACCTACTCCAAACATGGTACTTTCAATCACATCAACCCCTTAGTTTACAAAACTACCTCTAAACTCATATATCTCATATTCTTAAATCCATTATGGCATCTTGTAATAAACAATAATAGAATACTACCGAGGCCAATAATCATAAAGCATTACAAAACATTAGACTTGGGATTTGGTTCCTAGGGCCATCAACCCATATATTATACAAGAGTAATGAAATATATTCCTATCTTTTATTCTTGTCCATGTCAAATGGTGAAAAGTGTCATATTTAATAGAATTAATATATTTTAAAGCATATATCACCATTGAACATAGGTAGGAGGATGAGTAGGACGAAAAATTATGAGGATATTTAAATTTTCATTATATAATTCCTTAGGATATATAGAAACAAGACTCAATTTGATGGTAAACTTGAGTGATATAAAGCATGATTGGTGGTTAATACTAAAAATCAAAATGCTAGGTTCGTCTATGATGATACATTTATCCCGTTTATTCAATCAACCACATTCACGCAATTATGAGCCTTGTAGTCTCATGTTTATAGTTGATTCTATCGGATATGAAAATGCATTCTTACATAGCGAACTTCAAGAGACAATGTGCATGCATCAATCATCTGATTTCATAGATCCTATATGCCTATCACATGTGTGTAACCTAGGTAAAATCTTTTTATAGAATTTTAAAAGAAAACATTCGACACATGTTTATTCATTCATCGACCAGGGACTCATACCATGTTTATATTACCATATGTCAATGACATTATTGTTATCTCATTCTCCAAAACACTTTTACAATATATTATCTCCTTTTTGCCTTTGGAGTTTGTAATGACTAATCTTTTTTTATTAAATCATTTTCTTTGGATATAAGAGACATGATAACCTAAATGTATATTTATTTCCATGTACCAATATGCTAAAGATATTTTGTTCTAAGATAACACCACTACACTCCCTTGATAACTCGGGTCAACACAAGCAACAAACGTATTCCCAGTGATTGATTCTTTTTCTTTGATCTTATAGTCTATCAAAGCCTTATTGATGATATAAAATATTTAAAATTGGCCCAAGATTACATACGTTGTTCAAAAAATATGATTGTTTATGCATGGCTTACCGAAATCTCATGTTTGTTTCTCAAACAAAATCTCCATCACATCAAATAAATGATGATCACCCATCACATGTAATTCTCTTCATCCTTGTCTCTTTCCACCACCATATATTTCAATGTCGACTTGAGGTGTTTGAGTCACAATGATGAATATATAGGTACTATACGATTCTTGGTGACAACTTGGTCTCTTGGTCATCTAAACAACAATAAACAGTCTCCAGAGTAATTATTAAAGTTGTGCATTGCAGTATCATTGGTGTGGTAGCTAAATCTAGTTAGCTATGCAATTGACTATTTGACCTTCACATACCAATTAATTAAACAACTGCTATGTATTGTGATAATATATTTATTGTCTACCTCTCTGAAATCTTATTCAACATTAACATACCAAACATGTTGACATTGATACTTACTTTGTATGCAATAAAACCCACCTAAGTACTAGTAGATGTATACTTTTGCTAAAGGACTTCTTTACCATTTGTGTACAGTATATCAAGCTAGATTAAATGTCCCACTTCCTCCTACTCAAGTTGCATGGGCATATTAGTGAAGTTTGAGCATCAAACTTGTTCCTTCTCAAACAACAATATATGGGTATATTAGTGATAGTGATGGTAGAATTATTCAAAATAATAATAGATAGATGTTGTAAATTTGATATGATTTTGGTATGTACCTATATGTACAATTGTTACATCTTGTATAATTCCCACAATAACATTCATATCGTATAAATTAATACTGACAACTTTTTATATTAGAAATTAGATATACAATGTAACCTAGAGCCAATATAAACATGTTCTTTGTATTAATATTAAACCACTATCATGACGTGGGAACACAATCAATTTTTTTTAATGTTTCTACAATTTATATTTCCTTTTTTCCATGATTTTTTTTCCAGCAAAGACTATTAATTGTGGAACTTGTATACAACCAAAGTCAATGTACAGTAGAGGTGGATCTATGCAATAGTGAATAGTGGCTTCAGATTTATTTAAGTATCAAACGATTCAAGGATTCCACCGAGATCATACATGGAATTCATCATCACCAATTATGAAAATTTGATTCCAAAATTGAAGATAGCAATTCTTGTTGTTGGAACAAGAGGAGATGTTCAACCTTTTCTTGCTATGTCAAAGAAACTACAGGCATGTCTAAGCTAACAATGAGTTATTATTAAACATTTTAACCTTAATATAAAATTTGATATTCTTAGGTTATTCTTTTACAAATTAACTAAAGAATTATGATGTTAATACTTGTCTAATAATGTGCCAAACTATCCAAAATATATTTAGATTCCTTTTAGACTTTAAAGTAGACTCATTTTAAAATTTGATATTCATAGGTTATGCCTTTGCTTTGACCATGTCTATCATAATAAAGAGGGTTAAATACAAGAAATAACAATGTTCTTTCATATATTTGTGTATTTTACCAACATAAATTTATTTCTTTCAATTACAACATGCATTTGCAATTTTTCTTATTAACACACTATACTTTACCAGTTGTATCTAATTATAGCATTGTACTTTCTGTTTATTTCTCTTTTTGTAGTAATGATTTTTTTTTTGTATTTTTTATGCTTGAATAGATTTTCTAAATACAATATTTTTTTAATCGGAGAAAGTAAACATTAATGCTATAATAAAAGTATCAATAATATTCATTGGTGTTTCAAGCACTTAACCCTAATAGGACAAACCGAAACACCCTATCACCGCTCTTGTCGCCCATCACCCCCACAAAAATAATTACCAAAATCAACTTGTGACTTGTACCCCTCCTTTGTACACTTTTAGTCTTCCTACCGACCAAAGTGGTTATATATTTTTTTTTGCAGGAGTTTGGTCATCATGTTAGGTTGGCAACACATGCAAACTTCCAATCTTTTGTAGAATCGGCTGGTGTAGACTTTTATCCTTTGGGTGGTGATGCTCGTATCTTGGCAGCATGTAAGAGGTTTATATTAATAAACAAATTCTCCTTATATTTATTTTATCATATTGCAACTATATTAAGCTCTATATGGATGATATGACATGAGATAGCTCTTGCATTTGCTATGCACCGCCTAATACTAAAAGATGCAATTTTTTCCCACTAAAAGGGTGGAACAATGTCTCGTTATCTATCTCTTGTATATGCAAAAACATGAATTTCCTCTTCTTCATCATCAAAAATAGCCTAAGAAAGTTTTTCTAGTCATATCTCATGTAACAAATGTAGCCCTTAACCCACATAGATATCATGTTTGAATTCATTTTCAAACATAATTAATTTGATTTTTTGAACTTCAGATATGGCAAGAAATAAAGGTCTTATTCCATCAACACTTAGTCAATTACTCACACAAAGTAAGCAAGTAAAGGAAATTATCGAATCTCTTCTTCCAGCATGCATAGAACCAGATCAAAAAACCAACCAACCTTTTCGAGCTCAGGCAATCATTGCAAATCCTCCAGCATGTGGTCAGTTCATATTGCCTAATATGTTTCCTTTACACCTTGATTTTCTGATATTATAATTGAAATATATTGAGACAAAGGCAAACTATTGATTTGGAGAAAAAATAAATATACATAAAGAAAATTAGTTATTGATTTGGGGTCAAAATACATAAAACCAAAACATATTTAATTTCACCATTTTGAGTCTAGTTCCAAGATTTATAGTTAGGTTTTTGGATATTCGAGTCGTCTAAAATATTGAGGATAATAACCATATACTATAACTTGGAAAAGGTTATCACATCTTAATGTGTTTCTTTGCTTGAATTTTGAAAGGACATGCACACATTGCTGAAGCTCTTGGTATACCTCTTCACATTTTCTTCACAATGCCTTGGACGTAAGTTTTGAATCAAGTTTCTTTTTTTATATTCTTACATTGTTGTTTTTCAGTGGAGTAGAAAGGGTATCATTTGTGTCAAAATAGGTCAATTTGGGTGATGTTTTATTGCTAATGGTTCCAAGTAGCTAGCAAACTACAAAACTTAGTGAAATATGGAACTCGGTCGAATGGATTAAATTACTTCATTTAGAAACTTGATCATCATTTCAATATAGTTTTTAATCCTTTCTAATAAACATGGAATCTTCTTAGTTCTTACTTCTCTTTCATATATACAGGCCAACATCTGAGTTCCCTTCCCCCTTGGCACCTGTTGCTCAAAGTGTTGGTAATTGGGTACGCGTTCAAACACCATTAATAAAATTTCTTAATTGTAACTTTCTCATTGTTGTTGTTGGATATCCAGCTATCGTATATAAATGTAGATATTTTTATTTGGTGGGGCATAAGAGGATATCTAAACGAAATCAAAAGGAAGTTGACACTTGTCCCTCAGACTACTGGTAACTGGGTACGTTTTCATTTCCCTGTAATAACAAAGATTCTTAATCGTAATTTTCTTATTGTTGTTATTTTGCATCCAGCTCTCATATATAGTTGTAGATCATATCATTTGGTGGGGCATAAGAGGATATATAAACGAGTTTAGAAAGAAGTCGAATCTTACTCCTATTTCTTACTTAAGCATGTATCGTGATTCAATATCTCATTTCCCGACCGGATACATGTGGAGTCCTGAGGTCGTACCAAAACCAAGTGGTACGAATTAATTTTCATGATTTAATTGTTGGATTAAATATAAAGGTATAAGAATTTCAGTAACATTTAAGAAATGTAAAGCAAGATTGCTTTATGCTATAACACAAAAACTTCATTTACTCCTCATGATTTACAAGATAAGGTTCAAATGTTTCTACTATCTGTTGTGTGTATATAGGATTGTTTCTGGACCAATCATTTTAGCTATTTTAAAAAAGTAATTAATGCATATTAAATTTTGAATCAATCATAAAATGATTCGTCCACAATCAATCCTACATGCACACAATAGATAGTTAGAACACAACACATAACAAACAAGTATACAAATATGAGCAGCCAGCCTGATGTGACCGCCTCACAGGGCCTACAACATATATGGACCGCTGTCTTGACTAGACCGACTCGTAGGGCCTACAACCTATATGGTCGTCCCCAAGTGTTTTGGCCTATAACACAAAGCAGTATCGCCTCAACCTAACCAAAATATGTCGACATATGTAACAGATAAACATAAACACAAAACCAAAAAATATAGATAAGCATATCAATCTACAAATCAGGCATCTACTAGCATAGTACTATCCCATAAGCCGAACACGTAATCTAGTGGGTCGACGTTGATGCATTTGACCCACATGTATAGTGAGGAAAACTCACCTTTCAGTCTAAATACGAGCTGAATAAGTCTCTGCTTCGAAACCGACTCTACTGGGCACTTATTATCCAAAATATTGCCCACCTAAATTAATACCAATTTACCCAAAATACCCCTAAGTCAAACTAAGTCAAAGGTCAAATTCAACAAACCAGCCGAGTTGACCTATCCGAGTATGTAGGGCGTACTCATCTGTACGCGCAACGTACCAAATGGTACACCCAACGTACGCAACTAGACCTCCAATTAACCCGTTAAGTGCTTAATACTTCACCCTTTACGTCCAAAATGCAGATCCAAGTCTCAAATATCATTCTTAACCATAAAGTTTCCAACTTTATGGTCTTGCATTGTCAATAAGTGCTTAATATCAAAACCCTTAACCACTTAGCCCATTAAGTCCTTGTAATTCACGCATGGAAGAGAAGAAATGATCAAGACTGCATTTTTATGCTTCTAAACACCTCAAAATGCTTGAAAGGACAACTTAACGGGACTAGAGTAGCTCATACTCAAAATACCCAACTAATGGGACCAAATGGACACAAACTTCATGGCTAACTTAGATCTTTGCATAGAATCATCAAGTTCATAACTTTACACCTCAAAATGAAGCTTGGAGGTAAGGTGTTCCTGGATCCATAAGGTCTTGATTTTCCAAGTTGGTGCTTCTTGCTTCACCTTGCTTCAAAGGCACCACAAACATACACTTTTGAGCTTAAAGGAACACACACAAGAGATTTAGGCTGCAATAGACAAAATTAGGGTTGGAGGCTGATGGGGGAAGGGGAAATGAAAAGTTAATGGTGTTTATAAAGGGTCCAAACCCTAAAAATTAGGGTTTATGGCTCACCCACGTATGCCCCACGTACGATAAGGGTACGACCAACGTACGTGAGTTTGCCCCAAAAATTACAAAAATGCCATCATTCGCCATTTTGCAATCTTTCTCATGCACAATGGCTAAAATGCAATATTTCTTCATACATCATCGGGATGTTACAAGTGGGGTACAAATATACCATTTTTTCAAAAAAAAAAAAAAAAACTCCATCACAATAGGAGGTGAGACCCATTTTTAAATGGGGTCTATCCACCCTACTAAATATGGTTGTATATGCAATTGGACATCAAAGATTATACAACATCATCCTAAATGTTGCACCCCCTGCATCCATGGTTAATAACTTCTCTCTAACTACCAACTTCTTCCATAATTATCTAACTAGTAAATAACTTATAACTAACAAAATAACTATATATTCTTCTAAGACAATACTTTCAACATTCACCCTTAATCTAGACCTGAACCACATCAACACAATATATTGTTGCACACCACCATTACTAGTTACTCCACTATATTGTTTTTACTAGTTGCCATCTTAGAACACACTCTAATGGTAACCCTCCTGGTTCATTTTTGATGATTTTCATTCATATCTGGTTGCTAGGAAATGTTTTCAATCTCATGTTTCTGGTTGTTGGTGTTTCCATGACCAGCATCCGATTAGTCAATACAGCTATCATCCACAGATTAATTCGTTTGGACATCAAAAGAATCTAATACAATTCTAGTCGAAACTTCATGTCATTCCTTTCATTTTGGGATTTTCTCCTTTTTCCCAAAGCTTTGGGTTTCACATCGAATTCATTATCTTTCTTCATGAACTTCTCCAATTTATTTTCTTCATCCAATTGCTTGTAGAATCTTATAACATAAAGATCACTATCTCATAGACCCTCGTGTTTATGTTTCTCATACCCCTTATTATCACTTCTTAAACTATGTTTCATCATAAAACTCACACACGTATCATTATCTTTATTTGATTTCTTCACAAATCCCTTCGAGTCATCATTATCGTTTTCCAAAATCCTTTCATCTGGATCACTCACCACACAAATCTTAACATAAGAAAGAAAATTTCATTTTACCAAGATCTTTTTATCCGGTTAATTAATCCAAACTGCATCCTTTGTTACAACCACAAAACAATCTAGAACCATGCTATATGCCTGGACCATGAATCATTTATCTAATACCATTTTGTTGGAGTACATACAAAGATATAAGAATTTCAGGAACATAACTGCATTGTAAAGGAAGATTGTGTTATGCTAGTTGAGAAAAAAAATCATTTGTTCCATAGAATTACAAGACACATACATATAAACATCAACAATCCCACCCTTCATCTTAATCATTAAAACCCTTAATGTTGGCGGCTAATAACTTCCATATAACTATCAACTTCTTCCAAAATTAACTACCTAGTAACTAACTTATGAATAACACAGTAACTACATTCAATAACTATAGTATTCTAAGATAAGTCTTGATTATACTTTCAACATTCTCCTTAAAGCTAAACTTAAACCACACCTACAACATCCTAATGTTGTGCACTACCATTAGCAATGACCCTACTTTTATTTTTTTTCACTAGTTTCCTTTTTAGAACACATTTTAGTAGTAACCATCCTAGTTCGTTTACTTTGGCAATCATTTTTATCAGGCTGGTGAGAATCTTTCAATGTATGTGTCTGGTTGCTGGTTTTCCATGATTATCATTCGTTTTTTTCAATGATGGCATCCTCCACATATTGATTCATATATACATCAAAAGAGTCTAAAAATACTTTAGCTGACACTTCATGTTCTTCCTTATATTTTGGGATTTTCTCATTCTCCTTTAAAGATTTTGAATTGATATCGGATTCCTTCTCTTTCTCCTTGATTTTCTTCATTTTTTTCTTCAACCAATCTATTATAGACCATTAGAAGACAACGACCATCATCATCATCATCATAATAATCATCATGATCTCATGAACCTCATTATCAATTTCCAAATTTAGTTTCATTATAGAACCCACACACACCGTTATCTTCATTAGATTTCTTCACAAATCCCTTAAAATCAGCATCCTCATTTTCCATAATCTTTTCATATGCATCAATCACCATACAAACACAAACATCACAAAAAAAAAAACTTTACCAAGATCTTTTCAACTCGCTCATGAATCCAAACCTCATCCATGGTTACAACCATCAAACAATCTAGGACCATGCTATAGCCCCTTTTTAACCATCAAACCCCTTCATCCTAACTATTACAACCTTTCACATTAGCGGTTTATAACTTCCATATAACTATCAACTTCTACCAAAATTAACTGCCTAGTAACTAACTTATAATTAACACAATAACTACCATTCAATTACTATTTTATTCTAAGACAAGTGTAGCTTATACTTTCAACATTAATGTGTGCCAATCATAACACAAGAAGACTTGCATGGTTTGTTAGGTATGAAAGTTCATCCTTTGATAAAAATAAATACTATTCTAGTGCATAACGAGTGAAAAAATTATAGTTCCACCACTAACGAATATGAATATGTCTAATATTAAATGCCTTATACTTGCATGGTTTGTTAGGTATGAAAGTCCAACTAGAGACTAAAATAAATTCCTTGACACGTTGCCATCCATATAATATACATGACTGATTTGTTAGTGTCTAATATACGGTATTCATGCCTAATTAATTAGTTTATTATAGTAAAATTCAGCCCTAAAATGTATAACTCCAAATCTAAACTGAGACATGTGTATTAGAGAATGGTTTTTAGTCCCCAATAAGTTTATCTTAAAATGGTATTTGTGACTGATTCACCAGTCTCATATACCTGAGTATGACTAATTAATCAACCTAGGATGCTAAAATTTAGCTCAAGATAATTTACCTTGCATATATAAAATTACATATGTGTAAAAAATGACTAAAGTATAGTATCTAATAAGTTTCTCCCCAAAGTATCAATACAATTTTATCACATACTGAAATTAAGTCCCTAATAATTTTCCCTCTAAAATTAAAACTAACACAAATTTATCAAACACAAGATAATAACTCCAATTATAAATCGGAACAACAAACTCATATACTCAATATAGTCTTAAATTGGATTTTTGTTGATTTTTAATGATTCATCTTCTCTACATGTGTTACCAGTAAGCTCAAATAGTGTTGGTAGTGATGTTAGTAATTTCTATCATAGGCAGATATTCTGAGAGTATGTATGAGGCATAATATTCATGATTTATACTATAACCTTTTGTTTGTATCAAATATATTGTGCATCACTATATGCCTAATATATATTTTATGTATAAAATATTTTGTGTATATATATGTATGTATGTATGTATTTTGGGCATCTTGATATATATGTACTTTGTGCATCTTGTGCTTGATACATATTTGTGTTAGCCATTTACTTTACTCATTATATCATATTTTTAATATGAAATGAAATGAAATGAAGATTTAATTGTTGGTTGCATAAACTTATACGTCGTTTTATACAGATTGGGGTCCGTTGGTTGATGTTGTTGGCTATTGTTTCTTGAATATTGGTTCCGAGTATCAACCACCCATAGAATTCACACGATGGATTGGAAGAGGAACAAGTCCGATATATATTGGGTTTGGAAGCATGGTAGGTGGACTTAATTTTATATGAAACTTAGTTTCATACTTACTAATTTAAGTTATATTATTATGGGAATCTTGGTCCAATGGATCACAGAAAATAAGTACACTTTAACTTTTGAAGTAATTGTAACCTTGAAAAATGATATTAATTAATTTTTGGCATTGAATAAATGTTTATTAAATCAATTGTTTGTTATATTATAACAAAATAAATCACATGTTTATTTTTAAGCCTATTGAGAATTCAAAAAGAACTACGAATATCATTTTGGAGGCTTTGAAAAAAACGGGGCAAAGGGGAATAATTGACCAAGGCTGGGGAAATCTTGGGACATGTAAGTTTCTTCCCAGATTGATCACTTTCGTTTTATACATCATGACAAAATACATCAAGCTAATTATTTCCTATAATTTCTTGACCATTTGATAAAAATGGGATTGCAGATTCGAAAATTTCAGATGATATTTTTCTTTTAGTGGATTACCCACATGATTGGTTGTTCCCTCAGTGTGCAGCTGTGGTGGGTTATATTTTAAGGCAACTTTCGATATTGTTATTATTATTGACAATTTTTATTACTAGTGCTATTGATACTAATACAATTTGTTTCATTCTTCGTTCTCTTATAACGAAGGAAAATTAGCATACACGACTCCATTTATATTAAATAAAAAATCTATTGATTTTCTAGGTTCATCATGGAGGCGCTGGGACGACTGCAACAGGATTGAGAGCTGGGGTATTATTTTCATCTTGTACTTTTATATAGCTTTTTAGGTAAAAATACTAATAAACATTATTTTCTGATAAAGCATATCACTCATTAATCACATATATATACAATATAATTTGGATACATAATAATACACATGGGTCGAGATTGATTGGCTACTATATAAAAAGTACACATACGAATATGTTAACATCCCCCGTACACGAAACATAGGTAGGTGGTCGGACATTGTGACCGGATATTATTCCTAAATAGAAGAGGGTGATAGACCATTAGTGAATACATCTACATACTCATATGTAGAGGAACATGTAGAACAAGCATGTAGCCTATAACAACTTTGGCCCAGACAAAGTGAATATCAATCTTAATGTGTTTTACATATTAGGGTTGAACTGGATTGGTAGAGAGATAGATAACACTTACATATTAAGAGTAAACAATTGTAACATCCATAAAATTCATGAAAAATTTAAACTTTAAAAAACAACCCAAAAATGTAATTCGTTTACAACATAGTTTTCAAAACATGTTCCATATCAGAGTTTTCCCAAAATCATAAGTCCAAAACAGGAGGATGTGTACGGTCACGCCTTCGCCTTCCTGCAATCCTTTGAAGTATCTGAAACATAACTCAAAACTATAAGCCAACTCTTTGTGAGCCTTCCCCCAAAGTACCAACACACAATATATATATATATATATATATATATATAACAATAACAAACAACATGCATACAGAGCCTTCAACATGACTGGATCGCCTTACAAGCCTTCAGCCTATCTGGACTGCTCATAGGACCTTCAACATGACTGGACCGCCTCACAGGGGCTATAGTCTATCCGGTTCGCCTTGGGTGTCCTGGCCTTTAGCACAAAGGATGATCGCCTAAGCCCAACCAACTGTAACATGTCGACATACACATAACTTATAAATATATAACCAAGCATCAGAAAAATAGGCAGATTTACCAATCACTACCGCATGTTAACATCCTATCTACCAGTATACATATCTAACAGATCACTACAACATAGAAACATTCTGTCTACCAGGATACAGATGTAACAGATCACAATAGCATAGCAACATCCCATCTACCAGGATACAGATCTAACAGATCACTACGACATAGCAACATCCTATCTACCAAGATCCAGATCAGACAGATCAAAATAGTACACAATCATACGATAAACCAGGATAACAATCCCAAGGGCTGAGCTTGGTGCCTTCAACTCGTAAGTACAGTGGGGAAAACTCACCTTGCACTATCGAATATTACAGAAAGAATCTCTAGTCGTTGCCTCGCTAAAATCCCTGCGCTACAAATCACCATAATAAACATCCATCAATACTCGGATCTGTTCCAAACTAATTGCCCAAAATGGGGTAAAAAGACATTTTTACCCTTTACTCAGCATGACCCAAACCTAGGCTCACAGAAAGAATCTCTGGCCGTTGCCTCGTTAAAATCCCTGCGCTACAAATCACCATAATAAACATCCATCAATAATCGGATCTGGTCCAAACTAATTGCCCAACATGGGGTAAAAGACATTTTTACCCTTTACTCAGCATGACCCAAACCTAGGCTCAAACCAACAATCCAAATGCCTAAAATCTAAATAAACACTCAAGGCCTATACATGACCTGATTTTCTAAATTGGGCCTAAACCCTTACATGAGCATTACCCTAAAGCTAACGAATTCTTTTCTACTCCAAACTCTTGCATTCAGGTGGCCCAATAAATCCCCAAGCCACTAAGCCCAAATAATAGCCCAAATATGAGGCCCAAACATGTGAAGTCCACCAGACTAAGTACATGGGGCGTACTCAGGCATATCTGACTTCCTTGAGCTGGATTATCACGTAAAGTTGCTAACTTTACATTCATGCATGGCTAAATGAAGCTCTTAAGATTCAAGAGGACTTAAAAAGTGAATTAATACATGCATGTGACCAAAAATCCCATAAAGATTGCACCTTCAAGCTCAAGGAGTCCACCACAAGCTCAGATCTAAAAGAACAAGCCCTTAAAACAACTTAATTCTTCAATCAACCCAAAATGGGACCAAAAGCATAAAAAAAACAAACTATGAGGAGATCTAAACATCTACAAGCCAAGGTATGAACTTGATACCTTAAAGATATTGCAAAAAGTGAGATGATTTTGGATCTATGACCTTCCTTCCAAGCAAGGCACCTTCAATCTTCAAAGTTTCCTTCACAATGAGCAAAACAACCATTAAAATCCTCTCAAGGGCTCTAGAACACCACCAAGAAAGTTTAAGGGATGATTTAGAGTTTTAGGAGGTTTGGGGGCTTGTAAAGAGGCCAATCCTAGGGTCTTAAGGTGTTTATATAGGGTACAACACACTTAAATTAGGGTTTCTTGAACTCCTCGTACGCCCAACATACTCTTTGTACGCCCGCGTACGAGGATGAAGCTTCGCGATCAAACTGCTGACTAAGCTCAGCATACGCCAAGGAACGCCTCACATAAGGGTCTTCGCAAGTGTACTTCCCATGTACGCCCAACGTACTTCCCATGTATGCCCCGCGTACTAGGGTTTGTCTCCAAAAACCTAATTCTTCCGAAGGCCAAAATGTCTTCATTATAAATTTGATTCCGACAATCCTTATATCCATCAAAAGGTAACGAGAAGCTCTATGCTTTTATCATCTCATAATCGCCTTAACATTTCTTGAATAAAAATCTAATTTCCATCAAAGACCGATCTAACATTTACCAAAATACCCCTTGGCTCCAAACTACAAACCGAACCCCAAATCATCTAGATTTACATCACCAATATCCAAATAGGTCTAAATCTCATTTTCTAAACGGTCCTAAGCCTGATAATTCCCGACCTTTGGTCACCACCCCGAATAGGAAACGATTCGGAATAGGGTGTTACAACAATCATGACTTTGAGGATCGAAAAGTACAAATATTATAGAAGGTTCATAACCAAGATGTTTTAGTGATCAAATTTTCCATTCCATGGTACTCGACCTCTATACATGATCTTGTGATGATATTCTTGTGTTTGGATGAACAAGATAGAAGGTCTCATACCATAAAGATGTAGTATTCAAATATAAATCGTCATGTAATGGGACATCCCCTAATCTATATCTGAGAATGAAGTAAGGCCCTAAGCGGGTGACACATAAATTTGAATGTTTTGATTAATGGTGTCTCGAAGATGTAGCAATATGCGCTTTAATGCCCCAAAATATTTTCCCTAGGGATCATGCATGCAAGGCTGAGTATCATGAATGTGAGATATTAAAGAGCTTCATACTGGCTACAAAAAGTATTTTATCAGCCACAGGTGGACCGAAAGTATATAGTTTGCTTGCATATCAACAAGGGTCTAACATGGTTTGTAGTTTTTGCATCTTACCATGGTCAATAATATCAATGACATATCTATGCTAAGTAACAAGCCATATTGATCTTGAGTGACTAAGATGCCAATTCAATAATTTATTGAAAGAGGATATGATGTGTTGATATATTGTGTGTGACGAAGCAGTAAACATGATGTCATCTATATAAACTAGATGGTATATCGTGTGTTGATGTATCGAAAATAAAGAGAGATGAGTTGCATCTTTTGCTGATGAAACTTAGAGTAATGGAAAATTATGTGAACCGATGGACCAAGTACGAGGAACCTATCTCATCCGATAGAAAGATCATTTAAGTAGGCGTACATGGCCTCGATGTTGTTGATCGTGAATACCTGGAGGCTGGAACATGTACATGATTTCTTGTAAGTGATTGTGAAGGAATATGTTCTTCACATGAAGTTGATAAACGAGTCAATGATGTGAGACGTATTAGCTAAGTACCATACGGATCGTGGTCGGTTTGACAACCAGACTGAACGTTTCATCATAGTCTATACGTGAGCACTAACTTTTGTCAGTTCCACTAATCTTTCTTCATAGCAAGATAATATTTTGGCATTATTTTTCCTTTTAAATAACCATATGTATTTGACCACGTTAACCCTCATAAGTTGTAGAACAAAATTCTAAGTGTCATTCGTGATTAAGGAAATGTATCCATCATCTATAGTTGTGGACCAGTTTCGATCCTTTAAAGCATATAAGTAAGATTGCGATATAGATGAGTCACTTAAGTAAGGTGATTAAGGTATATAACATGTTTTGAGATCTCATGCTTTTATTGAGTGGTTATTGTATGCTGAGTAATAGAAGGTGGGCTGGATTAGATGGTGACCAATGGGTTGTGGATGGGGTTTTCGTAGTGGTAAGGGGAATAGTTGTTATTTATGTGTTAACACTATGGTGGGTTTTCGGTGTTGAAGCAACTGACAATGAGGAGGGATAGTAGTGGTTGGATCTATTGGGAAGGATGTAAGGAAGGTGGTGAAGATGGGTAATGGTTCAATGGTGTCTTCTCGGAAGTGTTAAGGTGGTGACTTGTTTGATGTGGAAGATGTGTATGGGTAAAGGGATTTGTCAAACACAACATGTCTCCCTATTATTTTCATTGATTAATTTTATAGCATCAGAAGCCATGATGGCTGGATGGATACCCCAAAAAAATATTTAAGGTATAGTATGTGAACCTAGTTTATCGTTGTGGCAATGTGTGAGTAGCAAAAGCACCTGAGAGACATAGAGATGCGAATAAGTCAATTTTTTTTCCAAAAAACTTTTGGTAAGGGGAATAATTTTTTATGGTGGTGGATGGTGTGATGTTGAGAAAACGGAAAGCCATATGGAGGCTTCAACTCAAAATGTGGGTGGAAGGTTAGCCTGAAAAAGTAGTGAATGAATGGTGTCGTTCATGGTGTGTAACATCCATTATGATTTTTCGTACTATTGAGATATATGTGGACATGAAAAGTGGATGGACATTCCATTGGAATTACATAAGTTGTGTAAATTATGATTATCAAATTCACCATCATTATCATGTTGGAAAGATTTTATGTCCTAAAAGTGATTTTTGACATATATGCGAAAGTGTAAAAGTTTGGAAAACATCTTATTTGAGTTGAAGTGGATATACCTATACAAAGTGTGAAAAAATATATAAATATGACATAATATTTCAAATCATTGTGACTAAGCAATAGAGATATCCAAGCATCTGAATGAATTACATCAAAAATATATAAAAACATCTATTTGCATTGAAGTGGATATACCTAAACAAAGTGTGAAAAAAATATATAAAAGATGACATAATATTTCAAATCATTGTGAATAAGCAATAGAGATATTCAAGCATTTGAATGAATTACATCAAAAGGCTAACATTATTTGAACGACTAAATGGAAGACACACATGCTTACTTGATAGCAAGCCGAACAAGGAATGTAAGACTACACTTTATTGAAAAAAATAAGATGAATTGACACTAAATGTTGAAAACCACGTTTTCAATGATAGTCGAGACGTTGCTGACATATGGAAGCAGTCACGATGGTAAAACTTGATGTGACGCGCTAGTGGCGGGATAAAGGTTGCTCGTGCTGTCACGTCGAAATGTTGTTTAACAGGCCTAAATTCCTTCATGAAAATATTGGATTCGTCAAATTCAAGGGCACATTTATTATCATGAGTAAATTTATGGACATAAATCAGATTCTTAATAATCTGAGGGGTAATTTGGACACTATAAAGATGAAAGGGGAAATGGGGTTAAGGCTAGGAATTGAAGTGTGTCCGTTCTTAGTTACAATTATGGAAGATAAATCACCAACCAATAAAGTTAGCGAATTATATGGAGTAGTAGTTGATTTCAATGTACATGAATCGCCTTGTAGGTGTGAGTGCTCTAGAGTCCATAAACCAACACAATTCTTGAGATTCTTGATATTTGTTGTAGTAAAAACTAAGGCAAGGTAGTTTCATGATCTTCTATCTTGGTTAAAGTTATGTCTGAGCAACCTCACGACTACTTTGGACTAGAGGTGCTAGCCATATGGGCCTATTGATAAGATAGTTGATCTCCCGAAGGTTTGTTGGGCTACAACCAGTTGTTAAGGATGGTTTGGAAAAGAGTAGGCATCCATGAGAAGCGGGAAGAATGTCATTGTATTAATAGGGGAGGAAGGGTGGTGACCGCCACGGATGTCGTGGTGGTCTCCAAGTCGACTATTTTTGATGCCTCTGTTTTGACTATAATTTTTGCATATTTTTTTGTTAATGGAATTTAAGGTGACGAGGTATGTTCTGAGCACAACAACTGAGCAAGACATACCTAATTCATTATTTTCTCTTTCAACAAGATCATTATGTGTGTCACCAAAAAAGCGAAATTGGCAACTGGTGACAAATGAGACTAGCTATTTTGTCATCTTTCGGAAAGGGACCGTAAGGGAAAATGATTTGTAAGACCAATGAAGTTTTGAAACCGTTAAAAAAACTCAATCATGTTTTGTTTGTTTAAAAAACTCAACGAAATAGACCTTTTGTCTAAAAAAAAGCTAACAAACTTACACTTTTGTTCAAGTCTCATTAGTGACAACCATATTTATTAGGTATACAATTAGTTGATAAATGACATGGCAGTATATTTAATGACATGGAACAAACAATTTAAAATTGTGCTTTATACATCGATTTAGGGCTTGGAGAAGAGAAAAACAAACGATGTTTGTGTTCGATCTCTTGTAATGACTAATTCTTCTTCCTCTCAATCATTGATGTCCAACTCAAGATCTACAAAGAAGATATTGGATGATGCAAAACCTTGTGGATGTGGATGCCTATCTCGGATTTGGACATCTACTTCTTTGGTTCCTTCAAAAACAAGAACTTATTACGACAATCAACTAAATAGACAGAACATGGACATGATAAGTGTACATGATAAATGTTTCAATTACACTTACCCATTTGTTCGAACAAGCCCTGAACTTTTTCTCTGGATGATCCTCTATTCTAGATATCCCAATCGGAGAAAGGCGTCCACATCCACAAGGGTTTGCATCATCATATATCTTCTTTGTAGATCTTGAGTTGGAGATCAACGATTGAGAGGTAGAAGAAGAAGGGGTAGTTATTACAAGAGATCAAACAAAGACGTCGTTCGTTTTTCCCTTCTCCAAGCCCTAAATCGATATATAATAGGTAGTTTATATCTGTTTATTCAATGTCAGTAAATATAATGTTATGTCATTTGCCAACTAATTGTATACCTAATGCATCTGGTTGCTTATAATGAGAATTGAACAAAAGCATAAGTTTGTTGGGTTTTTTATTAGACAAACAGTTAAGTTCGTTGGGTTTTTTTTAACAACCAAAACATGATTGAGGTTTTTTTAACAGTTTCGAAACTTCTTTGGTATTACAAGTCATTTCCCCAATATCTAATTCCACGTCATAAGCCATGTCATTCGTTGACTTTAATTAGATGTTTGACCCTAATGAGAATTGAACAAAAGTGTAAGTTAAAATGTTAAGTTTGTTGGACTTTCTTGAACATACAAAATATAATTGTGGTTTTTTGAACGGTTTGAAAACTTTGTTGGGCTTATAAGTCATTTTTCCGAGACCTTAATTGTATACACTTCCAAATTCTTTTCAAGAACAATACCTTGAATGTTGTCAAGTATATCTATGATGGTTTTAATTCACATGCAATACTCCATGATGGAAGAATCGCCAATAGAGATTGTTCAAAAATTCATTATCGAGTTAGATGCATTTTGCTCCTTGTTGTTATGAAACAACTGCTCGAGATTGATGCAGGCTTAGGCCATGGCATTCTATTTCGGAATGATCTATAGCAGCGGTTGGGAGATAGTATCTTAAATCCATGATTTTAAAATGGAATCGAGACAAACCCTTCTTGTCTGTTCATTATAGCATGAGCTTTTCCCGAGGGATCTTCCAAGTGGTCGATAATGCCATACCCAACCCAGTCAGTGTAGAAAAGCTCACGACACATAGCCACACGGTGACCATAAAGTGAACTGTTATTTCGCTTTTTACTAAAGAAAAGCCCACACCATGCATGGTAGTTGAGACGATCAAGGTCGAGGATTAGAGGAGAAGGAGCTCAAATGTTGGTTATGCCATGCGTTTTTCTAAGGCAATGGTTGGAAAAGCACTGCTTGATCCCATCATCATCGGTGGTAAAGGAGAAGTCAACGACAATATGTAAAGTTACATGTGAGGTTTTCGGAAAATATAGGAGAGAGAAAGAGGTTGATAGAAAAGTAGTTCTAATACTTTCATAAACATCATTTGCTATGAAAACATATCTCACGTACATATAATCCGAATACACAATAATCCAATTACTTGTTCTTGTTATCATGGTAAAATACACAAAAAAGACACATAATTTACTTTTATCAATTCAGCTAATTAAATATTATTTTATTATTCATTATAAAAAACTAAGTGACTAAATCCTAAAATGTGTTTCAAGTACTTTGGTTTTTTTAAATAGGACGATCGAAAAATCGTTTTTTTCGGAGTCATCAAAAATAAATAATTAATTAATTACGTAAATCGATAATTTGTAAAATCAAAACTGGTTTCAAGAAAATTTCCCAATTCTATTATGTTTGTATTACTTGTTATAATCAGTACAATTTTCCTCGATAAAATACTGAATATAAAAATTTACATAATCTAACAACGCAGTGTCCTACAACCATCGTTCCTTTCTTTGGAGATCAATATTTTTGGGGGGATAGAATATATAATAAAGGACTGGGGCCCACGCCAATTCCAATATCTCAACTTACAGTTGAAGCACTTTCAGATGCGATAAATTTCATGCTACAACCCGAGGCAAGTAAACAATCATTCTTCTAATACAAATACAATTAGTTTCTTTTCAAGTTTAAAAGATTTTTTACGTAGAAATGTACATCGTGTTTTTATTTTTATATTGATTTTGTCATGTTGCTTAACTTTTTTATATTCTTATTATACTAATGTATAGTTTTGTGGCTATTGATTAGTTTAGAGGGTAAAACAATAAAATTGTTCATTACATTGTGTTTTTCATGCTTGTCTAAATATTAACACGAGTAAAAATGTTTTTTAACTGTAAAAATAATAATGAATTGACCCGTACATAAAATAGAAAATAGATAAATGGTTTAATCGTTTACAAATCAATGGTTTATTGTGACTTTCATAGGTTAAAGCTCGAGCAATGGATTTAGCGAAGCTAATAGAGAATGAAGATGGTGTTGCTAATGCCGTGAATGCATTCCACCGCCACTTGCCGCCAGATATGTTGTTGTCGCCACCTCCATCTTAAAAGTAAGACCATGATGATTATCCAAACCCTTTGTATGGTTGTTTACTTGGATCAGGACTACACAGATCACATAATAAAACTATATGTTGTACAAGAATTTTGTGATTCTTACTGGTATTTCAGTTGTATAAGTTTTATGCAAATCAACAACTAAGAAAATTCACAATTCAAATAACGCAAAATTATACATAGTTTAGTGCGGAAAATATATACAATCAGATTTAGACTAGTTTGTTTTGGATCTGGTACACAAAGACAAATATGGTAATAGTAGTATGGAAATCTGGATTACTGGTAGATTGTTTAATATCACTTTTTGAATAGATATTTCCACTATATGCATGTGTATTATGAAATTCAATCTAGGATAATCAGAAGAACACCTTGTTTGCCGAGGCTTTGGTCTCTTCCAAAAAAAAAAGAACACCTTCGAATCTAGACACCGAAACAAAAGTCAAACTGTTAGTGAAAATTATGAAGTTGAGAGAGACAAAGAGGGCCAAAACAAAGTAGAAAAAATATGTATCTTAATGCATGTAGAAGTCAATATATTTGACAAATTAGGTTGTTACAATTGAATTAGTTGTAGAACGTCCCATAATATAGAGTAAATTTTTAATTTTTAATTATAATAAAACCAACTCATCATCATTCAATAAAGGTAACCAAAGTATAAGTTTTAAATTCCAAAATCATATATCAGAATAAATAAAATAAAAGTCAGCAGTGTAGAAAATCTCCATTCAGGCCGTGGCCTTCCCTTTGCTACCAGAAATACCAGAAACATTTAAACTTAAAACCGTAAACATAAAAATTAGTGAGTTCCCCAAAACACCACATGATATACAATTAACCGGTCTAACCCAACATTTATGTTTCAATCATGCTGGCCCAGCCTCGAGGGTCTACCCCAGTAGGCCTAGCCAACAAGCGCATAAGCATTCAAGAAAAAGTCACAAAGACAACAGACATAACATGACACTTAGTGTCCTATAGTATGGTGAGAAGACTCAAATGAATCAAAAGCTAAAATGAAAATCCACACAGTCAATCAAGGCGGTATTCTTAACAACACCATGTCTCAAACCTGTAACTCTAACTTAGAACGACATCTTTCATCATAACTCTTGTGTCAGCTCTGCGTTGTCTGAAGTCTCTGCTTAATCTGCTGAATGAGCTCTATAGTCTTGAGCACCAACTCCATGCTCCCCATGACTCTCTGACCAACCTCTCCCCTATAGATTTGGGTTTAAAAATTCCTCCTATAAAGAAGCTCAAATGGAGGCACACCGATGCTAGAATGATAGTTGTTGTTGTAAAACAACTATGCCAAGGGGAGATAAAAATGTCAGCTTTTGCCAAAGTCAATAATACATGCCCTCAACATATCCTCAAGCGTCTGATGGTCCTCTCACTCCACCCGTCAGTCTGAGGGTGATATGTCATGTTGAAGTGAAGCCGAGTAAACCTCACGTCTCTATTAGAAACTATAGAAATTGACACGCCATGGCGAGAAATGATCTCTCAAACGTAAATGGCAACCAACTTCTCTGCTAAATAACACTCCTCAATGGCAAAGAAATGGCACTCTTGTTCAATCTATCCATGATGACCCAAATAGTGTCAAAACCGCAGGCAGTCTTGGGTATCTTGGTAATAAAATCCATGGTAATTTGTTCCCACTTCCATAGCGTGATATCCAAAGGCTGCAACTTGCCTTGAGGCTTTTGATGCTTAGACTTGAACTTCCTACAATCCAAACATCTCTCAACATATCAAGCTATGTCCTACTTCATGTGAAGATTCATCAAGCCACGACTATCAATATCAAAATGTAAAACCTGACTAACAACCTTCTCACTCTTCTGATTCTCTTCCTTAATTGCATTTACTTGTGCTCTTCTGATCATATCCAACATTGGGGTACCAATGTTCATCCTCAAACACAAGTACCTAATAGGAGAACTAGTCGCCCTACGACTTAAGGCATCAACCACCACATTGGCCTTACCTAGATGGTTTAAAATCTCGTAATCATAATCATTCACCACGTCGAGCCACCCACGTTGCCTTATATTTAGATTTGGCTGATCCATCAAGTATCTTAAGCTCTTGTGGTCTGTATAGATGTTATATTGAACCCTATACAAATAGTGACGCTAAATCTTGAGGGAAAAGGCCACTGCCCCAACTTCAAATCATGAGTAGAATAATTAGCCTCATGAGGCTTCAACTGTCTTGAAGCATACGCAATAAGTCATCCGCATTGCATGAGTACAACTCCCAATCGTGTGATCGAATAATCACAATAGACAACAAAATCCTCAACACCCTAACGAAGGGTCAATACCAATGCCTCACACAACTTCTTCCTCAAGGTCTAAAACATTGCCTGCTACTCAGGCCCCCATTGAAAAGCAATAGTCTTCTTCGTCAAATGAGTAAGAGGTACCACTATCTTCGAGAAATCATAGACGAACCTCTGATAATACCCAACCAAAACCAAGGAAGCTATGAATCTCATATGAAGACCTCGAAACTTCCCACCGCATCACTGCCTCAATCATAACCAGATCAACTAAGATATCATTTTGGTTGGTGGGGTTCCCCTAGAACTGGACCTTTTGCAACCAAAACCCACACTTGGAGAATTTGGCATAAAGCCACTACCTTCTCATAGTATCAACAACCTTTCGCAGGTGCACCTTATGTTGCTCCTTGGTCTTATAATATGTAACACCATGATTTTTACTCCATTTTTTTCTTTATTTAAAATACTTTTTAATAGAATATGTTAGCGGAAGACTTAGTTACGTATTTTTTTTAAAAATAAAAACAACCACAATGTTACTTTTAAAAACAAAACAAACATCAAACCATTTTATTATTTTGGAAAAGAAATATTCCATAAAAACCAAACGTTTTGAAATGGCATCATTATTAAAAACTAACTACCAAGTAAGAGACCCAATCTCACAGAGTCGTACTCTTAAGATACCTACAGCAATAAATAGGCATACAACAAAGAAACAAGTGTCAACAAATGCTTCGTGAGCCGAGAAGTTGTGTACAACCAAAGGAAAAACATACAATCCCCTAATGGGTCATCCATGAAAATTATGCTAATATAACAACCAAATAGAAAACAACATTCAACCGCATATCATAATTCATTTCAACCATTTACAATACCATGTTTCACCATATTATTTTCACCTCAATTCAAATGATTATAATTATAAAATTAATTCAATTGATTATTACATATAATTCAGTTCAACCGTTTATTATAGTTAATTCCTTTCAACCGATTATTATATACAATTTTAATTCAACTATTTATTGTATATAATCAGCTTTCAATTGATTTTGTACTTTGGGGTTTCTTAGTGACATCCTACCTAATATATTATCCCATTAACTACTCGCATACTCAACCAATGAAGTGCTCTAAGTGACTCATGACTTCCACACGAAACACCAACCCCAAGACTTCCACTTTCGCTACTCTGACCTGTAAAGTACAAGTACATCATGGTGTCATTTAGGATTAGAATAAATGGTGCAAATTGTACCAATATACCTCCTAATTCCCACGTGATTCTTAATCCGACCACACCACAAAGCCAGGCCACTCGAATTTATTATACATCGAGGTGCATGCGAACCACGTGTCACACGACTATCTAGAAAGACCTTGAAACTCACAACCATTATGGATTAAGCTCTTTCAACGGATTAGACTTGCAAGGTTCTACCCATACCACCACTATACCTAGAAAAAACAACCATACATCAACATAGAGATGATACTCATACAACGTTAACAAGCAATAAAGAATGTAAACAAATTCATCATATTATCAATATATTGGAGCATATGGCTACCAATTCTTTACACATCATAAACGAATGCAATTACAACTAGAACCTAATATACATAACACTATATCAACCGATTCCATGGAATAACTATACACAAGATATAAACACTATATTTTCAAACAACTATCTCAAGCATTAAAAACTCTAGTATAATCCTAATTTGCATTAGCAATCCACTTATGAGATGTAGTTTTTTGGTTATGCCCTAAATTTAAGAAAAATATCGACTCACCTTTTTTTCTTGATGCAATTCTCCTTTTACTTCGAGTCTTCAACCTACTTGAAGTTGTCAAGGTTTCACCTAATAACTACACATACCAAACAATTATTGAATGAGGTCCAAGTTTCAATAACAAACGTCAATTTTTAATAGGTTATATATATATATATATATATATATATATATATATATATATATATATATATATATATATATATAAAGTTTCACAGCCCGACCCTTGTCCAATATGTTAAGTATAAAACAGAATACATAAGTCCAAATGAGCTGATATAAGACTTTCTAGAAACTAGACTCGGTTTCCTACAACTTTGTTCTTGAGGAGATTTTCTCTAATTAGGACCAGAATGGCCTCTACAACTCCCTTTCAAGACAGATCAACGAATTTTTCAAACTATCTAACTTTTGACAAACATCACCAAGTACTTCAAGAATTGAGAGAAGGACTTAAAGCCAATAAATATTGCATACAGTTAGTCTTGAATGAAGGTTTCAAGACATCAATTGAGTACTTAATGGAAAGACTAAAGAGATGACCAAAACATGATTGAAAGTAGGAATCCTTAAAACACCAAAATACAATCCTACACCCACCATTCAAGAGGTCGTTAAGCTATACATTAAGACACACTTGGGATGTCTCTTATGTGGAATTTTAGAAAAATATATCATGGGAAATAACTTTATTAATTCAGCCCTTACAATGGTGTTTTACGGTAGAAAATGTAAGATATAACAATCAAGAATTGCAAGATCTTTCAAGCTAGTTATTGACATATTTTAGCAAGCATAACGACCATACAATAGACCCTGAAAAAAGACACATAGGGGTAATTTTGAGAACCTTTTGAATGGTTCAAAACATGGTCTTTATGAATAAAAATATCACACGTGAAATCACTAGAATTAGAGGTAAAAGAAACAAGAACTATGACACTGATATGTAATTTATATACTAGTTTTAACCAACTAATTTAATTTACTATTATGCCTAAGGCAGTGTGCCAAATTGAAAATAGAATAGCACAAATAGACGGGTATCGAACATAAGGAACGGAATTACTAGCTAGTTTTTTCTATTAAAGTTAACTAAACTACTATTTATTTAAAAATGGGGGTTTTTCTCTAGTTTTTCAAGACTAGAAACTTAAACACCTAATTAAAAAGAACACAACAAAACACACAAGAAAAATTGGGAAAACAAAGGACGGTTTTTTTACCAAGATAATTAAGAGACTTTCGTTTAGATTCGTTATACTTGATTTATTGGTTGATTTAATGGAAGTGCAATGGATTAATGCTTTGTTGATTACCGATTCCTAAGGTGACTAGATTAATGTTCACTAACCTAATCCTTTAGGAAATAAGTTCATTCATACGGTGATCAGACAGATAAACTAACAATTTTACTATTGTTTGGTTCGAGTTATGTGATACTTATAATCAATTGATCTTATTATGTTATTAAATCAACTTAATATATGATTGGTCTTAATATATTAGCTCCTACATTCCCTTATCCAATTTTTTATTTAACCCTAGGTTTTTAGTCAAAACACTAGTCGTACAATATTGCAAATCACAAGATCATAAGATTCAAGTCAATTAAGAATGCTAGGTCATGCAAACTTAATTAAACCCAGAAATAAACAGAAAAGTAGTTATCATAAACATAGAGAGGTTCTTCAATAAGCTAACATAACAAATAATCAACTTAGCATAATCTAATCCATAAATCAGCTCATAAATAAGTAAGTAATCTAGTCTAAATGAAAGTTAGGGTGTTTAGCCCATAACTTCAGCAAACAAACATGTAAAAACAAGGTTCACTTTGGAAGACATGATCAAATCAAAGTAAAACAAGTGAAAAGGAGTAATGTTGCCTTAGATCTCTCAAAAATCAAGCTAACAATCAAATTCTGAACTTCAAAGCCTTCAAGGTTCGTATCTGATTTCTAGTAGTCGATAATAGCCTCCAACATCCATCCATTTTGAGAGAAAAATTGATCTATTTATCATTTTCCGAAAATCAGTGCACCACGACGCGATTAATGGCCACCACGTTGTCATTTGGTTAAAAAATTGGATATCCAACAAGTTATAGAATTATCGGGAATCTTCACTTCACCACAACATAGAGATGTTAACACGCCGTGGTTCTTCTATATTTCTTCTTCTTTTTATCTTAGTCCAAATTCCTAGCTTCCAGCTTCTAATTTGCTTCCTTTTTTATCCAAGCATATCTTTTCCTACTAATTCACAAAACGTAGCAAATTAAGTATCTTTTGTCCTAAAAATGAGCATAATTAAGGCTAAAGTATTAACATATGATATATATATATATATATATATATATATATATATATATATATATATATATATATATATATATATAACATATTAAAATTTTCTTGAAATTTAAGAGGTACAAAACTCAATATATGATATACAAACATATTATGCTTATTACTTACTTGACATATATATATATATATATATATATATATATATATATATATATCATTTTAATTACTAACTTGACATATATTAGTTGATATATATGTAGCATGTGTTGCATCATTAAGTTAAGGTGCATATTTGAATAGTTAACACCATGGGCCAAGTTGTCGTGGTACCTATACATTGCCACATTGTAAGGATACATTGACATTTCGTCCTTGGTGGGAATAATTGCAGGTTACTCTTGCATATCATTGGGCCTTTTACTTACGCGACACCCCAGTTCTGCTTGTTCAACCGCCTTATCATCGGGAATGGAGAAATGACTACCACCATTGTTGTGACATCCCCATTTTCACGGACAGAAAAGACCGATTTTGTTTACGCTTTATAAAAATCAAAGTACCTCTTTTAGTGAAAATGTTGCGGAATTTGTTCCTAGTGAAACATGATAAATAGATTATCAAAACATTTCCAAAGAAATGCATTTTTATTCATTTTAAAACATTTAGGATGTCATTGTCAATACAGAAACATAAGCATAAACAGAACTTACATTCATTTTCACTAGTGATCTACATCTCTTTAATCTCTCAGTGTAATGTAATTTTTTATCAACACCTGTGATACAAATAAGCTTGAGTGGGTCAGGTTGGGAAACCTGGTGAGTACATAGGGATTTCAATCCCACGATGTTATATCATATATATCATTTAGAACTCACAAAATATACAATTTCACCATATATATATATATATATATATATATATATACGCTTACCCCACCCTGCTAATCCTTACAACGAGACTATCCATACTCTCAGACCTTAAATTTTACATCTTACTTAACCCATACTCTCGAATCTAATTAATGCTCTCAGATCAATAATTGTGCCCATTCCATACTCGCGGATTAGGGACAAGTGTCTATATGTAAATCCATTCTCCCAGATTAACGACGAATGACTATGTCCTATCCATACTCTCGGACTGAGGACGACTGCCTATGTCTTAATACATACTCCCAGAATAAGGACAACTGACTATGTCTTAATCCATACTCTCGGATTAATGACAGTTGACTATGTCCAATCCATACTCTCAGACTAGGGATAATGACCTTGTCTAAACCATGCTCCCGGATCAATGACATATACTAAAGTTCTATTCTCTGAGTATAACTCACTCATACTCGTAAGAAAATACTACCCAATATTCCTCATAATTAACTTAGGTTTACTCTTTATCCTAAATCATCATATATAATCAGGTATGTTCTTTAACACGTATTTCAGGAAACATGAATTAACTCGCACATAAACATATAATTAACACTTCAATCAATACTTGTATTAAAATCATGTTAATGAAAGGGACTATGCACTCAACTGATAAGGTGGTGACTCGGTACTCGGACAACGCTTCGTTTACTTTAAAATAATTTCTTTCAACGAAACATAATATTATTACCACTAGATTTTAGTCTAATATTTACCGTGACTAATTATTAGTCTTATTATTATTATTATATAAGCGTTTAAACAATACTTTCCAACCACTATGTACAGACATAAAACACTGGAGGGCAGGACCCTTTTGGCATATAGCACTTCTGAAATCCAACAACCCTATGCGGCCTTTTAAACCAAATTCTACGTACCGGGAGTAGTTAAAAAGATATCATAACGACACTTATATAAGTCATAATAATAGCTCAAATATTTATTATAAGTTCATAATAACAATACTAATTTTAAATATAAGTTAAGATAGGGTAAGCATAACTTACTTACAAGGGGGTTTTAGCTAGGAGTCGGACTATGTAGGGGCAGAACTTCGTCGCTGAATCTTTCTAAGAAAGATTCGTCCAGCGCGTCAGCGCTCACCTTGCTATACTAAAACTACAGAAAGAGAATTCGAATCATGAGGGACCGAAATGCTCGGGGGATAAGAAGAGAAAGACTCTTGAATCAAGAGAATGGTGCAAGAAATATGAGAGTTCAATCCTCTTATTTATAGTAATTGAATTTACAAAAACTACCCTCTATATTTACTTAATGACCTTATAGTTATATAAACGACTAAACACCCCTTCATAATACTATTTTAAATAGATTTAACGATATTTGTACTAAACTAATATCGAAAGTACTCAACACTAGTCTTATATTAACCGCATCGTCGATACCTTTCTAATGATATATGCATTTGTGTATATATATATATATATATATATATATATATATATATATATATATATATATATATATATATATATATATATATGTATGTATGTATATATATATATGTGTGTGTGTGTGTGTACGTATATATGATTTATACTTTATTTTAATACGTAAATATGCTATTATAATTTGTAAGTCATTCATACGATCTCCATTTTTAACGTTATTTATATCCACACATTGGTATTTACGAGTACTACAATTTTCATTTAGACATCGTCAGCTAATTCTCATTCTATCTCAGATTTACAAAACTGTATCGAATTTATCGCGCTCGAAAAGTAGGGAACAAGTTTCATCCATATCTTTAACATACGAGCTCTACTCTCGACATTATTTATATCCACGCCTAGGTAAAAACAAGATCTAAAACTTTCATTTAGACTCTGTTGGCTAATTCTCGACCGGTCTTAAATTTAACAGTAGGAGGAGATTATACTGTTAAATGTCCGCGTAAAATTCATAACTTCTACATACTGATTCGGTTTTATTTCTCTTTTTACGGTTGATTTCCTATTAACGATATCTCCAACTCTCATTTAGGTCACGTAGGCAAAAAAACCACTCGAACTGAAATTCGAGTTTCGGGTCGTGCACTACTATGTCAAATCTTAGAAATTCATAACTTCCTCATACGAAGTCAGATTTGGGCGTTCTTTTTTTGTATGTTCTCGGTTTAATGTATACTAAAAATTTTGTTTAGATCACTAAGCCTAAAAATTCTTCTACCGTAAATTCATTATTTACATCTCCCGGTGTCGTGCCGGTTTTGCCGTAAAACTTCGACGGGCCATAACTTCTTCGTTATAACTCGGATTTCGGCGCTCTTTATATGTACGAAACCCTTGTAACATATACTACAACTTGGTTAAGATTAATCCTTCTAAATAATCTTCCATTGAAAACTCATTTTTGATGGTCATCGTCTCTAAATTGACTAGCCCAGATCTGCGGGCGTTACAATTGTCTTGTACAATGCGTGCCCTTCTAAATAAAAGGTTGTTAAATACACCAACCGACTCGAAAGTAAGAAAAATAGTCTCCCTTCTCTTAAGTATTCCATAAGAGAGGGATAATCTAGTAATCAAAACTCCTCCACAAATCAGTGTCCTCTTCCTATCCTTCACCGCTCTTTCGGCTAAAACTTCGCCTCACAATGAGGTATGTTGCAAAAAACCACCGGGGTGATGATGCTCCAAAGAAAGAAAACATATAGACTTGGGACCTTATGCCCCTCCTTCTTTTAATTAATAGTATATGTAATTAAACGATGAAGGAGGCGATGAATAGATAACCTAATGTGACCTTCTTGTGTGGTCCCGGGAACATAAACCCTATTTACTATTGTACTCCACCTAGTAGTATCATGGATGCCATCCGGAAGAGTTTTATGGCACTAGTCAATAAAAACAGAAAATCCCTCAATCATCACTACAGACTGGACATATAAATCCAATCTCCATGCGAGTTCCTCTAAGCTACATTCCCTTCTTACGCCATCCGAACAAAAAGTTAAATTTTCCAAATCATATATGTCGGTACGCTTAATAAATCGAAAAATGGCCAAGAACTCCAAACATAACTCCTTAAACACAGGTTCTTAAATTCTAAAAAGTCTCCTCCAAGTGGTGCATGTAACACTTCATCCTTAACAAACAACTTGGTTAAGTATGGTTCAAGAGCTTCCTCCAATCCAACTTCCTGTAACTAATCCCAATCCACTTCATTGGATACATAAAAATCTCGATTTTTCAAATTGGCTAACCGGTTTCTCTCTTCCACCACAACCAGTGGGGCAACTACTTCGGGAAAGTTAAACCAAGGGAATGTGGGGCGCTCCCTAGGGTCTTGTTGTTGAGTTCGTCGCCTTATGTGCATTTTTGTAAAAATTAAACAAAAAATTAAATAAACAATCCAAAAGCAAAACATGAATTAGAATAAAAAAAACATGTAGGCTCTTTGTAAGGCCAACACAGTGTGTTTGCTAACCAACATGCCTCGGTTGAAGAAACAGTGTGAGGAATCGAGTTTCAAATCGCATGAACACCATCAATATTAAATCAAAATAATTGCAGGGATTTGTTTGGGTTACCAAGATACACCATAAGTCATGATTTTCATGGACAAAAATACCCCAAAACCAACCCATATTTGAAACCCTAAATCCAATAAAAATCCTCTAAATGTGTCTAGATAACCAATTAGTGCAAAACAAAACTCTAAATCATACTAAAGGAACAATTCTTAGCTAAAAGTTCTTACCTTTTTGAAGAAAATTGTGGAGATTTGAAGGAATTTTGAAGAGGGATATCCTGGTGAGGGCAAACTCGGCATGTAGGAGTGGAGTAAAGTGAAATGTGAAAAGTTTTTGATCTTTAGGTATTAAAAACTTAAGTTACATCGTAAAACGGCACCACAACATGTTGAAGGTGAACACGCCGTGTTGTTTGAAAAATACTCATTAATCGATTAAATCCAGCTGATCACGACATGTTTATTAGAGAACACGTCGTGTTGATAAATTGTTTCGTTTTCATTTTTTTCAATTTTAACAACCACACTTAACACTTGTTACCATGCTTGCCCTCACAACCTGAATTAGTAACAGAAAGAAAAGAGTGAAAAATCCTTTTTCAACAAAATAGAACAAAAAGCAAATGAAATGAAAAGGGAAAGAAAAATAGAAACTCAAAATCATGGGTTGCCTCCCGGAAGCACTTCTTTTTGAGGAGTCGTGAGCCAGACTCCTTCCCGCCTTACGTTATGATGGCTACCCCTAGTGCACATTTTCTCCTTCTTTCTCCTTTCTTGGAATTCATTCTTAATAATGTTTCACCCGATGTCTATTAATTATGAAAGTAGTTACATCTTCTTCGATTAGTTCAATAGCACCATGCGGAAATACTTGCTTCACAATAAACGGACCGTACCATCGTGTCTTTAATTTTCCGGGAAAAAACTTCATTCCTGAATTGAAAAGGAGGACCTTTTGACCCGTTTCAAACTCTTTGTTTCCTTTTAACCAAGCATTATGCCATCTTTTCGTTTTATCTTTGTAGATTAAAGATTTTGTGTATGATTCATTTCTTAACTCATCCAAGGCGTTCAATTGCATTAGGCGATTGGTGTGTAATTTGGTCAATTCAAAGTTGCATGTCTTCAAAGCCAAGTATGTCTTGTGTTCAATTTCCACCAGTAAATGACAATTTTTACCAAATACTAACCTATAAGGTGTAGTACCAATTGGTGTTTTGAAGGCGATTCAAAATGTCAATAATGCATCGTCAATTTTTTCCGACCACGCCTTCTTGTTGCTCCCGACCGATCATTCTAGAATCCTTTTTAATGTTGATTTGTGACTTTGGTTTGTCCATTTGTTTGAGGATGGTATGGTGTTGCAAATCTATGATGTACACCATATTTTTGTAATACTTTTCCATGTTATTCATTTGCAAAGTGGTCCCCCGATCACTAATTAGTGCCTTTGGTACACCAAAATGAGAAAACAATCTTTTTAAGAACTTCACTACCATACGGTCATCGTTTGTTGGTAAGGCTTGTGCTTCCACCCATTCTGACATGTAATCGACTGCCACTAAAATGTATTTATTCCCTCGAGAAGACGGGAATGGTCCCATAAAATCGATACCCTAAAGATCGAATACTTCATAAACTTGGATGCTATTTTGGGACATCTCGTTTCGGGAAGAAATGTTGCCTGATCGTTTGCATGAATCACATTCTTTGACAAATTCTATATCATCCTTGAAAATCTTCGGCCAATAAAATCCCGAACCGAATAGTTTTTCGTTGTGTATTGCACTCTATGATGTCCTCCGGTGGGTCCACTATGACAATGCATCAAAATATGTACACTTTCCCTCCTGAATATGCATCTTCTTATTATTCTATCTACACATCTCCTATAAAGATAAGGTTCATCCCAAAAAAAAGTACTTGACTTCCAAATACAATTTCCTCCTTTGTTGATGGGTTAAACCTTTTGTGAGGTAGCTACTAGCTAAGTAATTGGCATTATATGCATACTAGGCTCTTCCCCAGGGATCACCATTATATATTCTTTAGGAAAGTTGTCTCCAAATTTTTTTTCTTCCAATCCTTCCATTTCAGGTTTTTCCAATCTCGAGAGGTGACTGGCCGTCACATTTTCCATACCCTTTTTGTCCCAAATCTAGATGTCAAATTCTTGAAAGAGGATTACCCATCAGATCAATCTTGGTTTAGCATCATGCTTAGAAAATAAATATTTAAGAGCAGAATGGTCAATAAAAACAATACTTTTGGACGACACAAAATAAGGGAAGAATTTATAAAATGTGTAAACAACGACCAAAAGTTCTTTTTTTGTGGTGGTGTAGTTTTCTTGGGTCGGGTTTACTTTTTTGCTTGTATAATATATGGGTTGAAAGTGCTTATCAACCCTTTACCCAAGGACTATAACTATAGAAAAGTCACTAGTATCACACATGAGCTCAAATGGGAGGTTCCAATTCAGGGCAATCATGATCAGGGTATTTGTTAATTTTTCTTTTAATATTTCAAAAGCTTCAAGCCATTTCAAAGAAAAATCGAATGTAGCATATTTTAAAAGAAGTTAAGTTAATGGCCTAGTTATTTTTTAAAAAATCCTTTATGAACTGGCGGTAAAATCCTGCATGGCCGAGAAAACTCCTAACCCCCTTCACGTTTGTTGGAGGTGGTAATTTAGTTATGGTGTCGATCTTTGCACGATCCACCTCTATCCATGATTTGGAAACTTTATGGCCCAATACAATTCATTCTTTTACCATAAAATGACACTTCTCCCAATTTAAGACCAAGTTGGTCTTTTCACACCTAGATAGCATCAAGTCATGGTTAGATAAACAATCATCAAAAGAAGACCCGAAAACAGAAAAATCTTCCATGAAAACTTCCATGAACTTTTCAAACATATCATGGAAAATGGCCATCATGCATCTTTGGAAGGTGGCTAGTGCGTTGCATAATCCAAATGGCATCATGTGATAAGAAAAGGTCCCGCAAAGGCAAGTGAATGTGGTTTTTTCTTTGTCTTGATGATCAAGAGGATTCTAAAAATATCCTGAAAACCATCTAGAAAATAGTAATAAAGGTGACCAGATAATCTTTCGAGCATTTGATCAACAAAGGGAGAAGGAAAATGGTATTTGCAAGTGGTATCGTTTAACTTGCGATAATTGATTCACACTCTTCAACTGGTTACCATTCTTGTAAGAATAAGCTCGTTCTTTTTGTTTGTTACCACTGCAATGCCTCCTTTCCTAGGTACCACGTGCACCGGACTCACCCATTGTTTATCCGAGATCGAGTAAATAATTTTGGCATCCAAAAGTTTGACGACCACCTTCTTGATGACATCTGGCATGTTCTGGTTCAATCTTCTTTGATGCTACACACTCCTTTATCCAAATTAATCTTATATGAAAAATATGAGGATGTAATTTCCTTGATATTTGTGATCTTCAAAGAAATGGCATTTTTGCGTTTCTTGAGTATTCCAACTAAGCTTTCCTTCTCCTTTGGTGTGAGATCAGCTGCTATGATGACTGGTTTTTGCTTATTTTCTTCCAAAAATGCGTACTCCAGATGTTTGGGTAGAGCTTTCAATTCGATTTTGGCCTTGTGTTGAGTGACCACGGCGTGGTCATCTACTCAACATGTCGTGGTGTGTTCATTTTTAGTGATATATCATGTGTTTTCTGAATTCCATAGTGTGGTATCTTGACCACATCACATTGAGGATTCAAAATTCTTCATTAATTCTTTTTACTTGCTTTCCTCTAGTAGTTCTTCGAGTTCTTTTAAATCGTGTTCAGCATCAAAGTCTCTTTCCTTCATAATCATGTATCCTTCATCTTCGTTCTCTTTCCAACCATCTAGTTCTTTTTTCCAAAATTTCATCGAAAACATCTACCGAAAAAGCCATGTCATCAATTTTCTTGAATGTTTTATCTCTCCAATTATCCCAAAAGTTACGGCTTCTTCTCCAACTCGAAGAGTGAGTTTGGACTCTCTTATGTCAACCAAATCTCGAGCGATGCTCAAAAAGGGTCTTCCAAGAATAATTAGCACTTGGTCATCTTCCTCTATATCCATAACAATGAAATTTGTGGTAAAAACAAACTTGTTAATTTGAACTAATAAATCTTCAAAAAACCTGTTGAAAAGTTCACCATTTTCTTTGCTAAGTGAATAGCCATGCGAATTGGTTTTGCTTCTGGGAGATCAAGCTTCTTGAAAAATGAATATGGCATTAAGTTAACACTTTCTCCCGAGTCGGTTAGAGCATAGCATGTGGCTAAATTTCCAAATTGGCATGGAAGTGTTAAACTCCCCAAATCACCCGTCTTCTTTAGCAACATGTTCAACATGGCCTCCGAGCAGGTTTCGTGTAATATAACTTTATACACCTCCCCCATATTCTTTCAGTTTGTTAGAATATCCTTTAGAAACTTTGCGTATTTTGGCATTTGAGCTAAGGCTTCAATTAATGGGATATTGATTTGAAGGGATTTAATGTTCTCTAGGAACATCTAGTTATCTTTGGCCTATCTATCTTGCTTTGCTCGACATGGAAACGGTATTAGTGGTTGATACTGTTTAATGGGTTCACTCTTTTTGTTTTCAGCAGAAGACCACGTCGTGGTCTCGTCAACACACCGTGGTGATTGTTCAACAAGTTTTTCCTAACTAGTTTCTTATTTTTCAAATGGGTAACAATTTTTCCACTTCTAGTCGTTATGGCATGTATGTGGGATCCTATTGTGTTTTGTTCGGTGTTACCTGGTAGTGTGCCTAGTAATCTTTTGTTAAATTGCTTCGAGAGATACTCAATCTTTTGCTAGATATTATTGATTGTGGCTTGCTGATTTCAGAGTACTGCTTCAGTATCGTCATATCCCTTTTCTGGTGCGGCATAAACATGAGAAAGCATTGCTTTGAAATCGGGTTTCTTCTCGGGAGCCGGTTCCTCTTTTTGATAGAAGCCTCTTCCTTTGTGTTCATATTTGTCTTCTTTGGCTTTCTTGTATTCATCATAAGGTAACCACTTCTTTTTGGGATTTCTCCAGTCTTTGTCATAACGATCATCGCTTGAATAGCATGCTTGGGCCTTTTCGGTTTCCATTTTCATCTAGATCAGAATCTTTGGTTAAATGTGGCCCGTTAAAATTTTCACACCCTACTCGTATTTCATGGATGGTTTGATCTATTTTTGTCATTATTTAATCCATATTATGCAACATTGTTAAGACTGCTCCCATGTCATTTGAAGCTACATTCACTATTCTTCTTGTTACGTCTTGTTGAGGGTTATAGTATTCTCTTGAATGTTTGGAGAATTCTTCAATTAGCTCCTTGATTACAGTCGATGCTTTCTTTGTGAGTGGCCCTTGAGAATCAATGAGTTGCCTAGTTGTCATGTTTACCCTATCATAGAAGATCAATACTTCTTGTTGCACATTTAGATCGTTTTGGAGACAATTTTTAAGTAATCCCTTATAGCACTCCCATGCCTTGTACAATGATTCTCCCACGTTTTATTCAGAATTTGCGATAGCCTTTTTTAGTTTTGAAACCTTCTATGGTGGGCAAAATTGTTGTATGAATTCTTCAATCATTTTTTCCCAAGTTGTTATTGCTCCCAGTGGAAGTACTTTTAGCCAATTCTTTTCCACACCCTTAAAAGTAATAGGGAGCATTCATAGTAACACTGTCTCGTGTGGTACGTTGGGGATGTTGATATAGTCAGCAATATCATTGACTTCATCACTGTGCTTGTAAGCGTCCTCGTGATCCTTCCCATAAAATGGTATGTCTTTCAATTGAGAGAGTATGTGCCATTTCAATTTAAAATTGGTTGTTACAGGAATTGCGGGTTGCATAAGTCCCGGTATGTTATCATCATGCATTCGTCTCTTGTACTCCTCCATGGTCATGTCGACAATGTCCATCGTGTTGTTTTTGGACTCACTTTTCGGTTTGCTTCCTTTTTTGATTCTATTTCGGGCTCGTAACCAACTTCATTTTTGTTAGGAGTCTTCTCAAAGCTTTCAAACATGGGTTGGTGTACCAGTTTGTTGCTTGATTCCCCTACGTTTTAGCCCTTCTTTTTATGGAACGCTGACTCCGGATCTTCAAATGGTGGTGTCAAAGGAGAATTTGATCCACGGGTCATATAGCAGCTGCAATAAAAGAACGTAAAAAGAACAAAAATGAAAAACTAATTGAATGACCACCATGTCGTGGTCTAGCAAAACCATGGTGTGGTGAACTATATTAATCAGAAAAATTGAAAGACAAGAAACTTTGAATGCAATTAATTCCAAACGAAGGGTTGATAACAATAATATAAAATAAACTAACTAATTATTAGAACCGCCCCCTAGCAACGGTGCCAAAAACTTTGATACACAATTTATATACTAGTTTTAACCAACTAATATAACTAACTATTACGCCTAAGGTAGTGCACCTAATCGAAAATAGAATATTACAAATAGCCGAGTATAGAACATGGAGAACAGAATTACTAGCTAATTTTATCTAATAAAGTTACCTAAACTACAATTTAATTAAAAAGAGGGTTTTTTCTCTAGTTTTGCAAGAATAGAAACTTAAACACTTAATTAATAAGAACACAAGTAGAGAACACAAGAAAAACTGGGAAAACAAATGATGATTTTTTTACCAAGATAATTAAGAGACATTCGTTTAGATTCGATATGCTTGCTCTATTGGTTGATTTGATGGAAGTGAATGGATTAATGCTTCATTGAATACCGATTCCTAAGGTGACTAGATTAATGTTCACTAACCTAATCCTTTAGCAAATAAGTTCATTCATATGGTGATCAAGCAGATAAACTAACAAATATACTAGTGTTTGGTTCGAGTTAAGTGAGACTTATAATCGATTGATCTTATTAGCTTAATTAAATCAATTCAATATATGATTGGTCTTCATATATTAGCTCCTACATTCACTTACCCACTTTTCTATTTAACCTTAGGTTTTTGGTCAAAACACTAGTCCGAAAATTTTGCAAATCACAAGATCATAAGATTCAAGTCAATTAAGAATGATAGGGCATGCAAACTTAATTAAACTCAACGATAAATAGAAAAGTAGTTATCATAAACGTAGAGAGGTTCTTTAATAATCTAACATAACAAATAATAAACTTATCATAAACCAATCCACAAATCAAATCATAAATAATCAAGTAATCTACTCTAAACGAAAGTTAGGGTGTTTAGCCCATAACTTCAGCAAACAAACATGTAAAAACAAGGTTCACTTTGGAAGACATGATGAAATAAAAGTAAAACAAGTAAAAAAGAGTAATGTTGCCTTAGATCTCTCAAAAATCAATCTAGCAATCGAATTCTGAACTTCAAAGCCTTCAAGGTTTGTCAACGATCTCTAGAAATCGATAATAGCCTGCAGCATCCGTTCGTTTTGATAGAAAAATTGATATATTTATAATTTCCCAAAAATTGGTTCACCACATTGTGGTTAATGGCCACCACACCGTGGTTTGATGTAAAAATCGCATATCTGGCAAGTCATAGAATTATCGGGAATCTCACTTCACCACGGCGCGGAGATGTTCAACACGTCGTGGTTTTTCAATTTTTCATCTTATTTTTGTCTTAATCCAAATTCCTAGCTTCCAGCTTCCAATTTTCTTCCTTTTTTTGTCCAAGCATGTCTTTTCCTGCTAATACACAAAACATAGCAAATTAAGTATCTTTTGTCCTAATAATGAGCATAATTAAGGCTAAAGTATTAAGATATGATATAACACACATACACACACACACACACACACATATATATATATATATATATGCGCGTATCAGACACCAAAGGGAAGCAATTGACTTCACAATTCCAACCAATTTTCTAGCAATTGCAACACCAACATATGGGAAGGGAGACTCAAGAAATTACCAAGATTTATTGATCAATTTCCAACCATAATTAAACCCACAATAAAGCAAAAGAATTAAAGATGGAATGAAGATGATTAATTGAACAAGGCACACAACCAATGCTTCATATTTTCGGTCTAATCTCTAGCAATTGATGTAGAATCATGAGGAAACAAGACAAGAACTTACCAGGTTTGTAGATGGCCGATTTCACTTGGCTAGAATCGCATCCCACAAATATCGATCGATCTTGTCTATCTTTTCCTCTCATGCCTCACAATTTATTTTCCTGCGCCCCTCAATTCTCAACATTATGATCCTTCCACCCTAACCCTAAATATCATGACATTTGAAGTTTGTTTTAATATCACCTTAGTTCATTTCCATTTATACCCTTTTAATTGTTTTTATTTACCCTATAATCCCTATAATCCTTCTAATTAAATTATTTACCTTTTAAATATCATTTACTTATTTTTTATATTAACTAATATCCTTATTTTTAAATTTATTTCCATTTATACGTTTAGAATCAAAATAACTTTACAACCAGTAATATTCAAGTAAAGGAAATCTAACATTGTTAACATAAATTTTTTTGGGTCGTTACATAATAGACCAACATATCATCTATAAATACCATCACCGACTAGTCCAACATCGGCATGCACAACCAGTTCATGAGATTCATGAACACCGTCGGTGTATTGGTGAGCCCAAATGGAATCACCACGGACTCGTAATGCCCATAATGAGTCCTGAAGGTCATCTTCTAAATATACTCATTATTGGGTTTTATTCAAAATCATTTTCCCAAAATTGCTAATAACGGCACCGAAAGATTTAAAATTATAATAAACTTAAAACTCTTTTTAGCCCATTATGGATAATTTTGAAAATCATGGAAAGATTAACAACAACCATTGAAAGAAAAGTATCACAAACTTTGAAGACGTTGATTCTCATGGGAGATGGAAGTTGATGAAGTGATGCATGAAGCTCCAAATGAGAAGCTCTCTTCAAGTATCCACCAAGCAAGAATAAACCACCAAAGATGCTAGTATTCACTTGTACATAAGTTGTTCTTAAGCCTTAATATTTATACCAATAAAACTTAAAGAGAAGCAACTTATAAGCACTTAGTTCATGCACCAAATTGTAATAGAGAAGAGAGGGAAAGATAATTTGAAAGCCATAAAATTGACAATGATTTTGAGAGGAAATATGAGTTAAAAACTAGGTAGTTTTGGACTCTTACTATCTTTTAAATACCAAGAGATATGTACTAAATCACCTTACCTTCTTACAAGTCAAAGCATGGCCGTTAAGGACAATAATGGATGTAAGAATCATGTCTACACACAACCTTTAACTCCTTAAAGGAGCTTATGGTTTTTACTATAAAGTCTCGATCAAAGAGTGTGTTTTACATTACCTCTTTAACTAGTAGTTATAGTGAAACTAAATGGTTACTATAAGTACCTAAAAAGTTGTACAAAACATTTTTGGGGTGAGGTCAGACAACGAGTTATGGGGAGTACTGTGGTAGTACTCAGTGCTAATGAATTGATACAGCAAGTTCACGGTCGACTGTAGACCTCAAAGAGTCGCCAGAAGAGTTATGCAGATCGGCAACATTCCAACCTCGAGTTTCAGGTCGGGGATTTTATTCTCATGAAGGTGTCACCAAAGGAAGGTGTCATCTAGTTTCAGGAAGCGAGGCAAGTTGGGCCCCATGTATGCTGGTCCTTTCAAGGTCATTCCCAGGTGGGAAAAGTAGCATATCGATTAGATCTTCCTGATGAACTTAGTCAGATCCACAACACTTTTCATGTCTCTCAGTTGCGGAAGTGTTTAGTTGATGATTATCCAATGGTTTCGTTAGATGACATTTAGGTTGATGAGCACCTGAACTATGTGGAGAGACTAGTTGCGATCCTTGACAGGAAGATGAAGACCTTACACAACAAGGTAGTAGAATTGGTGAAGGTGTAATGGCAGCACTGAAAGGGCTCCGAATGGAAATAGGAACCTGAGGAGGAGATGATGGAGAATTACTCCGAGTAATTTGCAGCGACAGACATCGAGGATGAAGTTTGATTTAAGTGGGGGAGAGTTGTAACATCTGAATCTTATAAGTATTTTATTTAATTGAAAAATTCAAGATTTTGGGTTGCCACGATGTGGTGGAGGCACCACAACGTGGCTTAGCTGGAAGGATCACAAACTTCATTTTGATCCCCACGATGTGGCAATATATTGGCAACGATGTGGTGACCACCTGATGGCAAAAACCCTAATTTTAGAGAATTTAAGGAATGAGAGGGCTAGGGTTTTCTCACCCTCAGCCTCCATCATTCTCAAACCTATGAAACCTTAACCTTAATCTCTCTTGGTGATTCTTGGCTCATTTCTATGCTCTTGATAGCTTAAAGAAGAAGATGGTGTCCTAATGTGTTGGTTCAGCAAGCAAACATCCTTATCATCCTCATGTGCATTCTCTAGACCCTTTTAAGTGTCCAAGATTCAAGCTTTTTGGTTGTACGCTTATAGAACTAGCTTTCTTGTCCCTTTTCTTCTTGATTGTGGAAGCTTGATTGAAGGGATTACATAAAGTTGAATGAAGGGAATTTGGAGAAAACAGCTTAACTCGTTAAGTTGTTCAGACCAAGTTCCCACGGTATGGCCTTTAGGCCGCCACAACATGGCGACTAGGGATCAGCCCGCTTGTTTTGTCTTTTCGCAACGACGACGTGGCCAAAGGGAGGCCATGACGTGGAGGTTTGATGATGATTAATTATTGAGTTTGACTTGGACGTTGACTGTTGACTTTTACCTAGGTTGACATTTGGGTCAAATTGCTATTTTAGAATGTGAATTAAGGTTTCATGTTGTGTGATTGATTAGGTGGCGTTTAGCACCCGTTCCTCAACTGTGTGTGTGAGCTATTAGCTTTTGACTATCTTTGCAAGGTGAGTTTTCTCACTGTACTATAGGATCGTAATTGTCTTTTTGACTCTTGCATGTTTACGTACGTTTGATGGGCTGGGACCAATCATATGGGCTAGTCCTTATTATATGGGTTGGGCATGGATATATGGGTAGGGCCCGATTATATGGGTTGGGCCAGAATGTGTGGGCTGGACCGAAAAGCATGTATGTTGGGTTGGGCTTGTTCTTATATGGTATATGGTATTTTGGGGAACCCATTAAGCTTTTTGCTTAAGGTTTTGTGTTTACATGCTATAAGTACTTCCATTTCGAAAGGGAAAAGCTTGGCATGATCGCATTGCATACCCTATACTTTATTCATCATTATCTTACTGATTTGTCATTGATGTTTTGAGGATACATTATAATACTCTGATTATAATTTTATTCGAACGAATGGATGTTGGTTTCGGTTAATTGAAAATGAAATTTTACTTAGTATTTTTGGGATGTTACAATTTGCGTTGACTAAATAACCCAAAGACCATGGTAACTCGAGACATATACATAGAAAACAACACTACGTAAGGAAGCGTGTCAAGGATGGAGACATTGTCATGGATAGCATATCATCAAAGGAGAATCCAACTGATTCATTCATTAAGCTATTATCAAGGACCAAACATGATATTCATACTAGCTCTACATGGATTAGATGATGATATGGTGCAATTGTTTTGTGGATAGTTTAATAAAGTTTTGAAACATTTAGCAGTATAAATTGTAATTGATTTGGTATTTATTTTGTGGTTACTTAATAAAGTGTTAGTGATGCTATCATTTATGTCAACTTATTATTGTGTTTCACTTTGCATGTTTAGAACCCATTTCCTAAGTATTAATTTACTCAAACCTCCATAGTTGGTCATACTATTAGAAGTAAGTAAGTGATTGAAGGTTGTCATGAGTATTGGTGGATGGTCCAATTGTCGGCAAGCATAAGCAATAACTTTATGGCAAACACACCCGAGACCTTTCGCCAAATTATTGTTATAGATATAAAAATATTTCGTCCCCTCTAGAAATGCTAGGACCGATGCTTCACATAATTTCTTCTTCAATACCATAAATGTCTCTTCTTGTTTTTACCCCCCCCCCCTCCCAAAAAAAAAACTTCACTGTTTTACTCGTTAACTTGGTAAGGAAACTAGCAATACATCAGAAATCTTTGATAAAATGACGGTAATATCCAATTATATCGAGAAACTACACACTTCCATAGGAGTCTTTGGAGCTTCCCACTCATGAACACTGAAATCTTAATGGCTTCTACCATAATTTTGACACGGGATACCATGTGGCTAAGAAATTGAACCTCCCACAATCAAAATTCACACTTTGAAAACGTAGCATACAACTTCTCATCTCTCAAAACTTGTAATACTTCATGAAGATGTTTCTCATGCTCTTTTTTTTGTCTTCGAATAAATAAGAATATCGTCAATGGAAATGATGATCGATCTATCAAGGAAGAGTCTACAAACTCTATTCATGAGATCCATGAATCATGTAGGGCCATTTGTAAGACCAAAAGACATCACTAAAAATTCATAATGACAATATCGAATTCTAAACGTCGTCTTTGCAACATCACTCTCGTTCACACAAACTTGATGCTATTCGGAACAGAGATTGGTCTTCGAAAAATTATATTCCCCTTGCAATTGATCAAATAAATCATCAATCCTCGACAAGGTATAACGATTCTTGATTGTAAGTTTATTGAGATGTAACGTCCAAAAACTCGGAACCAAAAATTTTGTTTTTATATTAAATAAAACATCAACCAGATGCGTTTATCAAAACCATAAGGAAATCATAGAGTATCCATAATCATCCAAAATACATCATATTCAATAAAGCAAAAAACCAGGGTGTGTGCGATGTGATCATCTCGAGCCCTTCCCCTTCGATCCAAAAGTACCTGAAACATAAACTAAAAACCGTAAGCACAAAACTTAGTGAGTTCCCCAAAATACCCCATATCATACATACAATGGACCTTGCCCGACAACCTTCGGGCCCCACCTAGAACAGATCTGTCAATAACATGCGATGGGCCCCGCCCAACACACTTATCGGGCCCCGCTTGACATTAGGCCCCACTGACTTACATACAACATGTACTACACATGTAAGAGTGATACATATAACTAACATGCAAATAACAATAATCCATGGGTCCGCATTAGTGCCTTCGACCCACCAAACACTGGGAGGAGACTCACCACAAACTGCTAAAAAATCAGATAAATGCTCGGACTACTGATACGGGAAATCTCTGGACTAAATATGATCAAATAATACTCTAAGTAATAATTAGGTCATAATCCACAACTTAGATCCCAAATCCATAATCACGACTCTTAGGGTAAAAGACTATTTTACTCCTTAAAGCTAAACACATTTAATCAAAGCCTAAACCCTCAAAATGGCCCAAAAAGTGACCTAGGGCCACAACAGGTAGTACACCCCGCGTGCCTGACCTGTACGCCCCGCGTACTCCAAATACTTCCATCGGGTCTCATACCAAGTACGCATGGCGTACTAAGAGGTACGCCCGACGCACTGTCCAGAGCCCGACGCATGGCGTATTAAGACCTTAACGCCCAAACCTCAGATCTAGGTCTAAATAAAGTCTTAATACATAAAGTTGGCAACTTTACCCCTTTGCATGTCTTAATGTGACCGAAAACCTGATTTTATACATCTAGATCCATAATATGAGCACCAACTCTAACATGCTTCATCAACACCCATCAAGATGACATTTTTATGCATTAACAACATTAGAAAATGCTAAGATCTAACATTCTAAGCTCCTTGAGTAGCTCATACTCACAAGGATGACTCAAGGGACCAAAATATTCTCAAAACAAGCCCTAGACTAGATCTAACACATAGATTTATCAAGACAGAAACTTTATACCTCCAAATGCTAGCAACACTGATGAAGACTCTGGATCTAAGAGCTCTTCTCCAACCAAGTCTAGAACACCAAGCTCCTTCTTCTTCAAAGTGAGCAAAAACACTAAAAGTTAACCACCAAATTTCAAAAACAATTAAAAACAAACTATGGTTTCGTGGGGTATATTTAGAGGGAAGGAAGTTGATGAGGGAAAGTGTCTTGAGTCCATAATGATGCTTAAATAGGGTCCAACCCTAAAAAATTAGGGTTTTTCCCCTGACCACGTACGCCTCGTGTACTAGGAGTACACCCAACGTATGCGCCCTTCCCTTAAAGTTTCACTTTTCACCCCTTGAGGCCAAATTATAAACATTTTTCATACTAAGGGTCAAAAAGAGAAATACCCTGAATAGGGTGTTACAATTCTCTCCCACTTGACTTGCACTTTGTCCTTGAAGTCTGCCACCAAAAATAATTTCGGGTAGTGCTCCATTATCTCGTCTTTAGGATCCCATGTCCACTCTAAACCCTTTTGATGCTACCTATGCACCTTCACGAGATCCACACCCTTGTTTCGTAGAGTCTTCTTCCTCCTATCAAGAATCACCATTGGTCTCTCTATATAATTAAGGCGATCATCCACATGAACTTCCTCTAGTGGACCACTACGGAATCATCAACCAACCATTACTGCAGTTGAGAGACATGAAAAGTACTATGGATCTGACTGAGCTCCTCTGGCAGATGCAATCGATATGCAACCCTGCCCACCTGGGCAATCACCCTAAAAGGACCAATATACCTGGGGCCTAGCTTACCCCGCTTCTTGAATCGGATGGCACCTTTCCAAGGTGACACCTTCAGGAGTACCATGTCCCCAACCTGGAAATCCAAGTCTGACCGGCGTCTATCTGCGTAACGCTTATGTCCGTTTTGTGTTGTCTGAAGTCTGCTGTGAACCTGTTGAATCAACTCCGTCATCTTGTGTACCATCTCTGTACTTCCCATAAACCGTTTTCCGACCTCACCCCAACATATCGGGGTCCTACTCTTCCTCTTATATAGAATCTCAAAAGGAGGTCGATCAATGTTGGCGTGATAACTGTTGTTATACGTAAACCCCGTTAAAGGAAGTTATGTATCCCAACTTCATCCAAAATCCAGTACACATGCCCGCAACATGTCCTCCAATGTCTAGATAGTCCCCTCACTTTGACCATCAGTCTATGGGTGGAAAGTCATGTTGAAGTGCAGACGAGTAACCAACTCCTCGTGGAATATCTTCTAGAACTTGGAAGTAAACCGAATATCCATATCATATACCATATTACCAGCACATCATGTCGCGCCAACACTTTCCGAATGTAGATATTGGCCAACTTCTCCGCCAAAATACTCTCCTGGATCAGAATAAAATGCACGCTCTTGGTCAATCGATCCACAATGACCTATATCGAATCCATTTCGCACGTCGTTTGAGGTAATTTGGTGATAAAATCCAACATGGTCTCTTCCCATTTCCAAACAGGGACTTCCAACAACTCCATTTTTTGTGGGTTCGTTGATGCTCGACCTTGACTTTCCTGTAAGTCAAGCACCTCTCCACATACCAGGCCACGTCTTGCTTCATACATAGCCATCAATAGTCAAGCAGGAGATCTATATACATCTTTGTCACTATGGGATGAATAAAGAATCTTGACTTATGCGCCTCCTCCATCAAAACCTGACATGCACCAACCCAATAGGTAACCTACACCCTCCATTGAAGGTTCAATAATCCCTGGCTATCATAATTAAAGGAAGCCACCTGAACCACTATACACTCACTCTTCTGGTGCTCTTCCTTCATAGCCTCAACCAGAGCCTCTCGAATCTACTCTAAGATTGGGGTAATCACTGTCATCCTCAAACACATACCCCTAATCCGGGCGACAACCGCCTTGTGGCTAAGAGCATTGTCCACCACGTTGGCCTTCCCTGGGTGATAAAGGATCTCACAATCATAATCCTTCACCACATCCAACCATCTATGTCGCCTCATGTTTAGATTCGGTTGACCCATCAAAAACCTCAGACTTTTGTGATCTATGAAAATAGTATAATAGACCCCATAAAGGTAATGTCGCCAAATCTTGAGGGCGAAAACCACCGCTCCAAGATCCAAATCATGTGTGAGATAATTCGCTTCATGAGGCTTTAACTGCCTTGAAGCGTAAGCGATCACATGACCCCGTTGTATCAGTACTGCACTGAAACCTATGATTGATGCATCATAGTACACCACAAAATTATCAACACCCTCCGGCAGGGTCATAATCACCGCCTCACACAACCTCTGCCTCAAATTCTTAAAAGATGCCTGCTGCTCAGACTCGCAATGGAACATGACAGTCTTCTTTGTCAACCGGCTCAAAGGAACAACTATCTTGGAGAAATCATGAATGAATCTCTGATAGCAACCTACTAATCCAAAGAAAATTCAAATCTCAGATGGAGACCTTGGAACTTCCGACCTCATTACCACCTCAACCTTGGTCGGATCGACCAGAATGCCGTTCTAGTTAACAAGGTTCCTCAGAAACTGCACCTCGTGCAACCAAAACTAACACTTGGAGAACTTCGCATATAACCTCTCCATCCTCAGAGTTTCCAATACCTCTCTTAGGTGCTCCTCTTGTTGCTCCTGGGTCTTGGAATAGACCAGGATGTCATCGATAAATACAATCACAGACCGATCCAAAATAGGCTTGCACACGCGATTCATGAGATCCATGAATACGGATGGAGCATTGGTGAGCCCTAAGGGCATCACCATGAACTCGTAATGACCATAATGATTCTGGAAAGTCGTCTTCTGCATATCCTCCTCTATGACCCTCATCTGATGATAACTTGAATGTAGATCAATCTTGGAGTACCAAGATGCACCCTGAAACTGATCAAATAAACCGTCAATCATCGAAAATGGATAACGGTTCTTCATCGTCATCATATTCAGCTCCCGGTAGTCGATACAAATTCGATGTGACCCATCCTTCTTCTTGAAAAAAATATTGGTGCTCCCCAAGGTGAACTACTCAGCCGAATAAACCCCTTTCTAATATCCCCGCAACTATGTAAACAAATCTTGCATCTGTGGGGGTGCTAACTGGTAATGTGCTTTGGCTTTCGGAGACACGCCGGGAACCAAGTCAATTTGAAACTCCACCTGCCTCTCCGTAGGAACACCAGTAAAATCCTCAAGAAACACATACGGGTGCTCCTGAAAAATTGGTACATCATCCATAGTCACCTTAGCCTTCTCCTAGGTGTCCATAACATAAGAAACAAATCCATAACAACCATGATGAAGTTAGCACCTGGCCTGAGCTGCTGAAGAGAGAGTTGGTCCACGTTGAACACCCTCTCTCTGAATCACTGACTCTCCCTAACTTGGGGTCTAAATATCCACTAACTGATGCTCGCAACTAATAATTACCCCCATTAGGGCTCAACCAAACCATCCCCACAAAGGACCTTTCCCTCGCGCAAGGGAATGGGGACCAAATCATTCGGGTACTGCTCACTATAAAAACTCCAATATACATCCCTGATGAACCCTCAATACTCGCACAGGACGATCATCAGCAATCTCAAATTATAATGGGTATTCCAGCTCCCCAAAGCATCGGCAAATCTATCGCCGAGCTTGAAAGTTACAAAGGATCGGGTAGCCCCCAAATCAAATAAAACCAAAGCAAAGATATCGTTCACGAGGAACGACCCTAAAAACAAAACACATATATAAGCAGAAAATCAACATAAATAAAAAGATAAGGATAAGATACATACACGTTAGCACATTGGTGTGACATGTGCCTCCTCAGTTGTCAGCTGAAATGCCCTACTCCTCATAACAGGCACCTCTGCCTTGACCTGAAGACCATCAATAATCTGTAGTGTTGCAGGAGCAGATGCTACAACTGGTCCTCCTGCTGCTAAACTTGAACAGTTGGCCTTCTTATGGACCATATGATTGTAATGGAAGCAAATCAGATCAAATACCTGGGTGGTGGTGGTGGTAGTCCCTGCTGAAGGACCCGTCCTACCACACTTGAAGTATCCAGAACCACCCACCCTGCACGCCCCGTCGTGCGTTTTGTCACAATTGCCGCAGTGACCTCGGCCCCGTTGGCCCTTCAATCTCGAATCAAAAACCTTGGGCCTCTTGCTCGAACCCTTAGAACCCCGAACCCGATCTGGATGCCACTTCTTCTCCATCTCTAAGTCAATTTCCCTATCTCTGGCTCTCGCCACCATATCATCCAATGTCCTTCAACTGCATATACTCACAAACTGTCTAATATCACTCTTTAGCATCTCGTGATATCTCTCCTTCTTTATCTCCTTGTCCACCGTATACTACGGAACCAACAACGCCCTCTTTTAGAACATAGCAGTGATCTTTACCACCGTCTCAGTAGTTTTGAGAAGGTCATGAAACTCCCTCGCCAACTGCTGGACCACAATCACTGGTGCAAACTAAGCCCGAAATCTAGTCACGAAATCCTCCCAAGTCCTCTTCTCGGTGGCCTCGTCTCCCAAGGCATGCCCAACCTCCTCCCACCAATCTCGAGCTCTATCTTTTAGAAGCTAGGATGCAAGTCTGATCATTGCCCCCTCGAGGAAACAACTAGTACAAAAGGTGTTCTTGACATCCACTAACCAACACCTGATTGCAATCGGGTCCTTCTTCCTAAAGAACTTCAGATCCCCACATGCCAGGAACTCACAGAAAGTCAAAGTGCGAGCTCCCATCATCACCACCCTCTCATAATGAAAAGCGCCCAGGCGCTCATCCAACATCTTCATGATACCCTCCTTGATCGTACTGAAGGTTACGGGAATCTTCTCAAGAATGTTGTGGGTAATCTATGATGAAATAAACTCTCACATGTGATCATCCATAATCCCGACCCAAAGCCCGAACCCAAACCATCACTGATACCAAAATAGGCACCATCACCCGTATCTCCACCAGAACTTCATCGAGTGACCACCATACTGAAAATAAACCATACAAACCATCAGAATATACTCAAAAAATCCCACACCCAACAAGCTTCTTGGTTTCATCGTGACTTTCCTTAACTCAAATATGAATCCTCTGCTTCCAATAGTACAGTCCCATACTACTTTCCACATCTATCTGTACTTTCCTCAAGGATCGCCCCAAATCCCCCAAGTTATTTCTCTATCAAAAAAACAATCTCTAGTAAAGCAAAGCTCTCAGTCCAAAATCACCTCCTAGGTTTTCCTATGGATACCACCACACCACTCTCCGCTATCATTTGTAGAAGGAACTCCCCCCAACACCCTCTAACTAGCTCACGATCATAATTACACATCACCGACACCAGATAATTCTTTGAATGAAAGGTCTCACACTATAACAGTTAGACTCAGACAAGAGTTGCACAATAGGGTTAAACTTGACCTTCTAACATTATCCAATCTCAATAATATGTAAGTTAGCGTGTTCACTTACTAGTTAGCTGATGTTAATGGGAACTCCTTAAAAGCGGAAAAAAAGAAGCATTCGAGCACCGAGTAATCAGAATGAAAGCATAACCTAGAAAGGCCATCCACTCCTTGACTAATCTAGAACTAGCTTGCAAGTGTATGAGCTCATACAGTAGGCATACAAAGGCATCTCTCTTAGCATTATATCATGCAATCCTGAGAAGATCCTCAACCCTAATCTTCCATGTGGTTCATAATTCAAAGCAAATCACATAGAACATGTATGGGTATTTTGCAAAAACTTACTTGAGCTCGGTCGATTGTATGCCCCGTCCAACACACTCATCAGGAACCCCCCGGCATTGGGCCTCGTTGGGTATGTACTACACATGCAAGAGTCACACAAACAACGAACATACAAATAACAATATTCCATGGGCCAACATTGGTTCCTTCGACCGGCCAAATATTGGGAGGAGACTCACCTCAAATTCTGCAATATCAGATAAATGTGCGGACTGTTGATCTGGGAAATCTCCACACTAAATATGATCAAATAACACCCTAATTAATAGTTAGATCATAAGCCATAACCGAAAGCCAAATCCATAATCCCAGCTCTTAAGGTAAAAGATTGTTTTACTCCTCAAAGCTAAACCCATTCAATGAAAAGCCCAAACCATCAAAATGGACCAAAAACTGACCTAGGCCCACATCAGGTAGTACGCCCTATGTACCTGAATTGTACGCCCCATGTATATCAAAGACTTCCATCGGGCCTCATACCGAGTACGCCCGGTGTACTGGCTAGAGCCCTAATGCTTAAGAAAAGGTCTTAATTCCGTAAGAACTTAACGTCCAAACATCATATTTATGTCTAAATAAAGTCTTAATCGATTTAGTTGGCAACTTTACCCCTTTGCATGTCTTAATGGGAGAAAAACCCGATTTTTTTCATCTAGATCCATAATATGAGCACCAACTCTAACATGCTTCATCAACACCCATCAAGATGACATTTTGATGCATTATTAAAAACATGATAAATGCTAAGATCTAACATTCTAAGCTCCTGGAGTAGATGATACCCACAAGGATGATTCAAGGGAACAAAATATGCTCAAAACAAGCCCTAGACTAGATACAACTCATAGAGTCATCAAGATATAAGATTTATACCTCTAAATTCTAGCAAGACTGATGAAGACTCTGAATCTAAGATCTCTACTCCAACCAGGGATTGAACACCAATCTCCTTCTTCTTCAAAGTGAGCAAAAACACCAAAAGCTTATGACCAAGGCTTAAAAACACTAAAGAACAAACTAGGGTTTCGTGGGGTATGTTTAGATGGAAGGAGATTGATGAGGGAATGGGTATTGAGTCCATAATGATGCTTAAATAGGGTAAAAACCCTAAAAGGATTATTTGGGCGGATTTGGATGCTATATGCGGATGGTATGCAATAGATTTTGATGGACGGGACTCTCAAGTCCATGTTTTTTTATTCATCCAGGCATAACCAAGATGTATAGATACCTCTAAGAGGATTATTGGAGGCCTTGAATAAAGAGGGATGTGGCATGATACATTGAGGTGTGTTTAACTTGCTGGAAAGTTAAGGCTGGGCATCTGAGGCCTCATGGAAAGCTACAACCATAAGATATTTTGATGTGGAAGTGGGAGTGGGAGTATATCACGATGGATATTATCACTATGTTATCGACAACTCCTCGAGGTTTGGATATTATTTGGGTTATTGTAGATAGGGGACCAAGAATTCCAACTTTATTTCTAGACAAAACTTCAAAAATAGTCCCTGTGGTTTCCAGAAATATCAAGTTTAGTCCCTAAGTTCAAAAAACCTCACAGATGGTCCCTGTGGTTTCAAAACTTTTAACAAATGGTCCTTCCGGCTCACTCCGTTAGCATTTCACCGTTAACTCATTTTTTAATAAAATATTGCAGGGGTAATTTCGTCATTTCAGTTGTAACATCCTCTCTTTAATATGAAATGATTACTTGCTTGCACATCACTACCCGTCCCTCTCCCAATAAGATAACCAGTTACAGGTTTAGTCATCGGGTTCATTCCTATCGTAGAAGCAAGAACAGAAATTGGGATTTAGGGTTTTAAGCTGCAGAAATTGCAATGGTGCTATCAATATGGTGTTTTCGAGAAAAATTTGTAACCGTGGAGGACTTAGGAAAAACATACGGTACAATACTACAACAAAACTTGTTTTTTCTTGGTCTATTGTGTTGACGTAAGGAAATCATTGATTTTACTCTTTCTTTTTTTTGTGTTTACAGAAGGTTATGAGAACTATTTCACGTTGAAGATACACTACAGTGGTGTCTTCACCAAAGCACCTGGAAGGAAATACGTTGATGGTGTTGTAGCATATGTAGATTATGTTGACACTGATTTATTTTCAGTTCATGAGCTTGACGACATGGTTCGAGAACTAGGGTACAAAACTGAGCAAACCCTTTACTACCATTTCTGTATCCCTGAATACCCTTTGGACTATGGCTTAATGCCTTTAGGTAATGATCAAGATGTACTTAAAATGGTATCATATGTCCCTAAACACAGACTTATTAGGGTGTATATTGAAACTGGTCAGACAAGGGTAGCTAGTTATTACAAGTCTCCTTCTAAAGTTGTTATTGAAGAGTTGGAGCCTGATAGTGTGTCACCTGAAATGAATAGAAAGAAACCTTGTAGGAGAGAAGCAGGCTCATGTAGTAGAAAGCTTGATCTAAACAAGTCTATGAACCCTGATTATGAGCAGTCACAAGTGTTAGATGTTGATGAAGGCCATGATTACTCAAAGAGTATTCTACCATTTATAAGGTCACAAGGTAAACAAAGTCATGTCATTCAAAAGGAAGTGGTGAATCATGAAATTGAAACTCAAGAAGAAGTGATCACTAGTGCAGTTGAAACTGAAGAACAATTGGGAACTTACCATGTACAGGAACCAAGCTGCCAAGCTGATGATGGAGCTAATACTACAACAGTTGATGACTATGAACCATTTGTAGAGGATTACTCACTTTATGCTGATTATGATGCTGAGTTTAATGTTCAAACTTCATTTGAAAAACAACCATAAGTGGATTATCTAGAGGGTATGGTGAGTGATGATAGTGGAGATGCTTTCTACTCTGAGAGTGGCCATGGTTCTGAGGATAGTGGAGATGATTCTGATGACAGTGAATACAATGTGGATGAGTCTAACATACAATTTGATGTAGATGTAGACATGAGTGAATTCCATAATGTTGTTGATGTGGATGAACATCATTCAAAAGATGATGGGATTGGAGTGGTTGACTTTGATAATGAGTTGGAAGTTATTGCCACTGATGATTATCAATTTGCAGGATTTCATGAAGATGATAGGAAGAGACTGCTAAAAGAGTTGAGTAAGTCAAGTACATGCTCACATGGAGAGGTTCATGTTAAACCATTTCAGATTGGTCAGGTCTTCAAAACCAAGGTTGATGTTAAAAACTACATGAACTCACATGCTGTAGCAACAAGGAGGTCTTTATACCTAGCCAAAAATGACAAAATCCGGATTAGGGTGAAATGTAAAGGTGTTGTAAGTAAGCCTTCTACAGGAGTTGATAGTGGTGGGCCCTCAACCAGAAGTAGGGCAAAGTGCAAGGGTAAAGATGTAATTGCCAATAAAGGTACATGTCCATGGGCAGTCCAAATATCGAGGGCTAATGAAAATCAGGATTGGTTGGTGAAAACAGTACAGGATGAGCATAAATGTTTGCAAACAAGGGCGGTTAAAGCTTGCACTTCCAGATACGTAGCAAACTTAATTGTTCAACAAATACAGAGTAACCCTAAAATTCCAGTGAAAGCTTTACACGAAGAGTTGTGCAAGAAACTGGAGGTAGGAATGTCATTGCAAAAGGTTGCTAGGGCAAAGTCAATGGCTGAGCGTATCATTAGTGGGGACTACCAAGTACAGTATGGATTTTTGAGGGATTATGTGTCGGAGCTACTCAACACTAATCCTGGTACAACAGTTCGGATTGATGTGTATCCAGAAACCTCCCTGTCTGTTACCACAAGAACTTTTAGAAGAATATATGTCTGTTTAGGTGCATTGAAGTTAGGATTCAAATCTGGATTAAGAGATTTTCTAGGTCTGGATGGTACTTTCATGAAGGGCCCTTACCCTGGGCAAGTGTTAACTGCTGTAGGGTTGGACTCAAACAATGGCATATACCCTGTAGCATATGCAGTGGTAGAGACAGAATCAACAAGTAGCTGGACCTGGTTCTTGGAACTGTTAGGAGAAGATCTGGATCTGGGACCAAATTCAAACTTTACCTTCATTTCAGATAGACAAAAGGTGTGTACCACCTAACTTTTTTATTACCTTTACTAAATACATTTGGTTAACTAATGTTGATTACATTGACTTTTGTTTAGGGAATAATACCAGCAATGGAGAAAGTATTCCCTAGTGCAGAACACAGGTTCTGTTTGAGGCATATCCAGGAAAACATGAAGAAGCAATGGAAAGGAAAAGACTTAAGTGACCAGCTTTGGGAGTGTGGTAGAGCAACAACAGTCAATCATTTTAACAGAGCAATGGATGAGTTGAAGAAGATCAATGCAGAGGCTCATGCTTGGGTGTCTAAGATCCCAGCAAACACTTGGGCTAAATCTCACTTTAGTGGTAAGTTTCTAGAAATTTATTGAGAAATGTTAATCTTCCCTTTTGTGTGTTTACTATATGTGTAATTGTCTTCTGTTAATATCTATTATTCAGGAAGGGCACATACTGATTGTTTGTTGAATAACCTTTGTGAGGTATTCAATTCAAAGCTAGATGAAGGTAGGGATAAACCTATTATCACTTGCTTAGAGTATATTAGAGAGTATCTCATGAAAAGGTTATGTGTGGTGCAAAAGGAAATAGATAAGTGTGAAGGACTTCTAACCCCTACTGCAACTACACTGTTTGAAAAGATTAAGGCTGATGCATCAAAGTATGTGGCTAAATACAATGGGGCAGGGAAGTACCAAGTGGCAAGCACATGGCAAGACCAATATGTGGTAAATTTGAATGATCAAAGTTGCAGTTGTAGGTTTTGGGAGATTACAGGTTTCCCATGTAGACATGTTGTTTGTGCTATATGGGACAAAATTGAAAATGGTGAAAATGCCCCACATGTTGATGAATGGGTCCATCCTTGCTATAGGTTATCAACATGGAAAGCCATGTATTTCAACAAAATTGATCCATTGAATGGACGTACAATGTGGCCTAAAAGTGACTGCCCATTCACTTTACTTCCACCAAAACATAAGACACAGGTTTGTATTTAAAGTACACCAAATATATAGTATACATGTGAACATGGAATGAATTCAATTTTAACTATAGTATATCAACATGTGTAGGTTGGGAGGCCTAAGAAGAAGAGAAGAAGGGGTGTTGATGAGCCAAACAGCCAAGCTGGTAGATTGAGCAGGAAATATTTGGCAGTCACTTGTTCAAAGTGTCATAACAAAGGGCACAATTCCAGAACATGTAAAGGGCAGGGAGGCAGTGGTGAAGTTGGAGGAGGCTGAAAATTGACTTTTTAGTGGTTATTAGGATGTTGGTGTTGTAGGTATTTAGAAACTTATGTAATGTGTACTTGTTTGAAGATGTGTTAAGAACTTGAAAACTTTGCATGTAATGCTTGTGTTGTAGGTCTTTTTAAAAATTTGCATCATGGTTGTGTTAAGCACTTTATAACTTTGAATGTAATGGTGTGTATGCACTTTTTGGTGATGAATTAATATGTTTTGTGTACTACCCTTCACTTCATAGATCAATTAATAACAATGTACATTTCAATTGCAAATGAAAACCATCTTCAAGATGCAATTACAATACACTTAACAATTACATTTCAAAAACATTCAAGAAATTGAACAATGAACTATAACAAACTACATTCCATTACCATTACCATTACCACTGCATTACACATTAATCTGATACATAAACCAAATACAACAACACCAATTCCAAAACCACCTACATAAAGTGAAAGCAAAAAAACCCCTATTCGATTAAAATAAAAAAAAAACCCTGCAATGGTTACAAACCAAAAACCAAAACTCCATTACCATCCTAACCTTCAGAAGATACTTAGAGATTAAAATAATACCAAAAAAAAACACCCATGAACAAAACAACATCAGCTGGTAGTTCCACAATTCTGCAGTTACAATGGCGACCCTCTCCTCCAATCGATTCATTGATCTTATCAAACCTGGAATCACCACCAATGCCCTAGCACACATAGGGGGATCAGACCATCGAATGAAACCACATCTTCTACAGTTCCAAAATTGCCTTCCAGGGTTACGATCCGTCCATGAAGTGATCTTCGTTGCTTCATTCCCACATCTGCAAGTCACCATCTTTGAATCAGAAGCGATTGGATGTCGTGAAGGGTGCAACGGTTAGCAACAGTGGAAAGGAGGAGAGATGATCGACTGATGAAGCTAAAGGATTTGCCCAAAAATCGGACATGCAATTTCTTTTAAAGAGAGGAGGTTACAACTGAAATGACGAAATTACCCCTGCAATATTTTATTAAAAAATGAGTTAACGGTGAAATGCTAACGGAGTGAGCCGGAAGGACCATTTGTTAAAAGTTTTGAAACCACAGGGACCATCTGTGAGGTTTTCTGAACTTAGGGACTAAACTTGATATTTCTGGAAACCACAGGGACCATTTTTGAAGTTTTGTCTTATTTCTATAAGGAGAGATCCTCGGCCAAGAAACTAGTAGATAATTATGTGAGGGGGTAGTTTCCTACCATTGTGTGTTGGTTTCAATGGTTTCGGATAAAGATATCATGTTTATTTCTAGGTTTTGGAAGAAATTTCAGGAGGATCTGGGCACTCAACTTCACTTCAGCACAACATATCATCCTCGGACCGATGGATAAAGAGAGAGGATGATTCAGACCTTAGAGTGTATGCTTAGGGCTTGTGTACTTGACTTCGGTGGGAGATGAGATTCATATTTTCAATTGAAAGAGTTCTTTTACAACAACATCTTCTACTCCAATATTGGTATGCCTCCATTTGAGATGATTTATGGGAGAAAATGTACGACTCCAATTTATTAAGGAGTGGTAGGGAAGAGAGTCATAGCGAGCACTAAGGTAGTGCTCAAGATTACCAAGCTTATTCAACAGGTACATGGGAGCATGCAGATTGTGCAAATTCGGCAGAATATCTATGTAGATTGGCGCCATTCTGATCTTGAGTCTGATTTTAGAAGTAGGGAAAGTTAGGAACTAGGTATATTGGACCCTTTAGGGTTACTACACGTGAGGGGAAGTTTGCTAACCATTATAGAATTTTCCATGTTTCACAGTTAAGGAAGTGTATAGCAGATAAGTCTACGGTAGTTCCTTTGGATGATATTCATGTGGATAAGCATTTGAATTATGTAGTGACACCAGTTGTGATCCTAGATAGTAAGACGAAAACCTTTCGCAACAAGGTGATCGAGCTGGTGAAGGTGTAATGGCGGCACCAGAAGGGTTCCGAGTCTACTTAGGAACCCGAGGAAGAGATACACAAGCATTAGCATGATTTGTTTCTTGCAACAGATTTTGAGGGTGAAATATAATTCAAGTACGGGAGATTTGTAACATTTGATTCTCGGTATGTATTTTACTTATTCAAGTTTGAATTTTAGGCTGGAGCGTGGTGTTACAATGGTTGGTCACGGCACGCTAGACACGTGCAAGGCACTGAGCACCTAAACTGGGGCATGATGCACCCTAACTGGCAAAGGAAACCCTAATTTTTTTGCATTAGACCCTACTTAATAGCACTTATCCCTAGGGTTACCTTTTTTGGCAGCCCCCATTTCCCAAAAAAACGTCCATGCTGCAAACCCTAGCCTCTGTACTTGTGGTCTTGAGTTTTATACCTTGTTTGTGAACTTTAAAGGTGAAGGAAATCCTTTTTGGTGAAAGGCGGACTTGTTCGAGTGTAGACCCAACTATTTCCTCACATTTCTGGACCATTGTGAGTTTAAAGTTTCTACCTTGGTGTTTATTTCATTATATTTAGATGGTATATGTCATTTTGGTCTCATTTGGTCTCTTTTCATGGTGTTCTTAGAGTTTACAGAACTCCAAAACCTTATGAATGATTTAGAATGACTCTTAGACTTTGTTAAAGGTGGGAAAATGGGTGTACATTCATTCCCTTTGAGCCATGCATGGGATTTTGGTCCTTTTGGTCACATTTTGAGTTTGGGTTAGAGTTTCGGGAAGATTAGGCCATGGATATGGATAAAGTTGGATACTTTATTCATTAAGACCCTTAGGAGATTCAGATCTAAATGATTCATCCCTTGGCTGAAAGGATTAAGTGTTAAATAAGAAGAGGTTGATAAACCACTAAGCGTGATGCGTCTCATTAAGGTTATAGTGCGCCTCTGGAAGGTTTCGCATCTATTTTTTCAGTTTATAGGCATGGAGCAACATTGTCTTGGTCACGGAACGCTTTGCGTTAACTTTAACCGTCGATTTTTTGACCAGTTTGACTCTTGTTGAAACTTGGATGGGTTGGGCGTTAGACTGGGGTTTGACACCGGATTGTTATTTAAGTGGTTCGTGAGACCGTTTATTACGATAACGCTTGTGTGCTTGCAATTCTTAAACTTTTCAATTACAGATAATGTATGTAATGATTGGATCTGATGTACGTATGATGCCTATATAACGTTATGGCATGTTTATATGCTTAACTAAACTAGTGGATTCTTGTATGTATGTTTGTATGTAAGGTTTGCATGCTTTATATGTGATGATGGAGATACAAATGATGTGTCGTGAGCCTACATGTCTGTTTGGATGATGGCAATATATATGTTGTGTCATGAGTCTATGTGTCTGAGGGATTACGGTTAAAGCCTGTATGCCTAGTGTATATATGCATTGTTGTTACAATGATATTAATGGTTTTTAAGGAACTCACTAATTTGTGTGCATACGTTTTGAAGTTAAATATTTTTCGGTAGTTCTGCTTACAGACAGAAGGACCCAACATGATTGTACAATATCCGTGTTGATAATGATTTTACGATTAAGACTTCTGCTGGTTTTGTGAAGATTCTAATACATTTTTACAATATGATTTATAGCACCACTCTTAAATTTTTTGTTTAACCCATTGATTGTATACATAACAAGAATCCTTTCAGGCACAGAAGAATCAATATTATCAAGCATATCAGCAATTGAATTAAGACGAGTACAACATGTAGAAACATATGAGTCACGTTGAGTAACCGTAGACCTCCATACATACCATATGTTCATTCACATCAAAAAATTTAGAAATATGCCTTAATTCTTTAAATATGTCCAACATACGTTTATATTTTTTAGAATTAAATCAAGCTTGTTCTATAGGGAACTCGATCCACACCCAAGTCCTACCCACATAGGTCATCATTAATCCCTAGAACCCTTCAACTTTAAGTATCTTTTATAAATATTTTATAAATCACCTAAGACCACTCTAGTCACTTCATTCACGGATATAAAATCCCTTGTCATTAGATCTTCATTTTATGTTTCTTCTTCATCGTTAAAACATCACCCTACTAACCTAGAAAGCTAGAACTACCTTTGTGTATGATCTCCCATTAACATTAAAATTACCACCATTAGACAAATTAGTTGTCTTTGACACACCATCACTTGTGGTTGTTAGTAGTAGATGGAAACTTCTCCCCGTGATAAAACCTAGCCACAGAGAAGAACACGTGAAAGGTTCTTATTAATATAGAGTTAAGTTGTCACAACATGTTTACATGCACGACCTTAGCAAACTTAACAAAATCAAACTTATTTTCAAGTTTCAAAAAATTTCTTGGCACATCTACATCACGAATTTTTCCATACTTACCACGCAAAGTCCACAACTCTTTAGTGTTAATGTATATCTGATGTATTGTATTTTGTTAGACCCATATTCTTTGTATTCAGCCCATATCGTTGTATTGTGGTATATATAGTGTTTTAAAGAGAAGGGTTAATTTTCATGGGATAAAAAAGTTTACATGGTATTAGAGCAACAATGAATTTTCTCACCCTAGTCGCTGCTTCTTCCTTCCTAGTGCAAACCATTCTCAGTTGATTCTTCTCTATCTTCTGAATTCTTTCAATCTCAGCTTCTGTCTTACTCTCTTCACGTCTTTTGAACCATGGTGCAACCATCAACATCCAATACCAATTCCAATTCAAAAAAAACATATAGCATATCCAATCTCAAATCCTCCATACCCATCATTCCTGATCTAGAAAAGCTTAACTATGATGCATGGAGAGAACTTTTTCAGACTCACTACACCGGATTTGGAGTATCTGATCATCTAAAAGCTCCAACCGAAAAATATGTTGTTGTCGCAGAGGAATGGGAGCGGATTGATTATATCATACAGATGTAGATGTTCGGTACTATATATGAACCATTACTTTAGAGTTCATAAGGACCTCAAGAAACAAAGCTTTGCTCATGAGATGTAGCAAGATCTTGAAGACCTATTTCGCATCAAAAAAGACGCAAAAGTCATCCAACTCGATAATAAACTACGTACGGTTACTCAAGGTGACTCAGATGTTTCTACATGTTGTACTTGTCTTAATTCAATTGCTGATATGCTTGATAATATTGATTCTTCTATGCCTGAAAGAATTCTTGTTATGCAATCAATGGGTTAAACCAAAAATTTAAGAGTGGTGCTACAATCTTACGCCACAACAAGCCTATTCCTAGTTTTTTGGACACTCGATCCATGATTATAGCTCAAGAACATCGTATCAAACAACTTGATTCTTCGTCTGATCCATCTTCCATTCCTTCATCGCTTAATGTGCTAGTCATTGAACAACCAGGGCCGGCCCAAGGGTAGGGCGAGATGGGCCGTCGCCCAGGCAGCAAAATAATAAGGGGCATCAGATTGCTTCAAGCTCTTATGTGTATATCTTATTTGGCCCAAAATTTTGGTCCACAAGGTAAGGACGACACTGAAGGGATGGTGAAACGTGAAAGTAATCAGCATAGTTTTTTTTTTTGCCTAAAAACACATACGCCTTACCGAAGACGAAGAGACTGTGAGAACTACGATGAGTCTAGGAGACTGAGGTATTTGAGTAATTATGGGTTACAGGGGCATCAATTTTCTTGAATTTCCCCTAGTTTTGTTATTAGCAAAGAGCTGAAGACTGAAGAAACAAGAAACGAAGTAGAGTAAGGAGAAATTAGAAACAATGTCCTTTTGAAAAGGAGAAGGTTTGTGAAGCCTCTTGCCCCATCCTTGTACTATTGAAGGGTGTTTGACTCTCAATTTTACTTTAATTTGCTGTCGATGTGATTTTAGGTCTCTTATTCACTATCCATTGTTATAGTAGAGTAGCTTTTATTTCAATGTTATGTTTGCTTGTTGTTCGTTTTGTAGTTGTAGATCTTTTATTTTGTTGTCCAAAACATGAAATGAGGATTGGAATATGTGATTACTGATTCGGAAGGTATTCTTCTATTCCTTGTTGATTTACTTGTTAATTCTACTTTTGTATGACAAATTTCTTTTTAGTTAATTGGATTAATACTGCTACTTCTATTTTTTTCTTCATATTTTTGCTTGCCTCAAGATTGGCTGGTGGAGTGGTGTGGCTCGTCCTAATGCTGAATAAAAAGGGATAATATTTGATATTATGGTGCTGTTATTTCCTCACTTCAGAACTTATATCACAGTTTTTGTATTGTTTTTTTTATGGTTTAGGAAAAACCAAGGGCATATTAGGTTATGTTACATCAGCCGAAGAATGATCATGAAAGTTAGTCTTTTGATTTTTTGCCTAAAAGAAGGTTTTGTTCTTTTGTATGTATCGTATCTAAATGAAAATACTACTTGTTGTGTTCTATAGTTTCTTTTGCTATAGTTAGGTTAAAGTTGGAAAATGGTGCTTATAGAGTTCATAGGAATTATTATATTGATATTTTCTTTTTCTATGAACAAATATCATTGTATTCTCCCTCGGATCCTGACTGGTTTCACCAACTCGGAGCTTAATTTGCTTTACAAAAGGAGATTTTTTTATTCCAAAAGCAACTTGGATAATTAATGGTAGGAATTTTTAGTTGTCATTACGAATGTATTATAACCTTTGCGAGTTGATTAATTTTTGAATTGTTCTTTGTATATGTTTGTTTTCTATAATAAGCTCTCATTCGAGATGGGTGGCACTGAATTATCAAATGTTCAAATAAATACTCTTTATATGCTTGATATTTTTGCTGAAGCAAACCAAGATAAGGGTCTAATATTTATTTTTCCATAGTTCCATTCTTTATTCATCTTATTAGTTGCTTTTTTTTTTGCTTCCGAAACTGTATTTTACCTGTTCTATTTTTCATTGTATGATACAAACACGGGGCATTAATAGATTTTTTGCCCTAGGCATTGAAAACCTATGGACCGGCCCTGTGAACAACAAAACCCACTCCAAATTTAGACTACTACGGATTTAATCACTGTGGTGCTTAGAACGGTGGCAGGGGCGAGGACGCAACAGTCGGGGTGGTGGTCGATGGTCAAATTCAACCGATCAAACTCTCCAGGCTCCTCCGAGTTGGGGGTTCGGATGGTACCCATTACAAACTAGACAAGGTTTACTGCCAAGACCTTCTCAGCAGCCCAATTTCGTCATTTAACATCCTCCGTGGGCCGGTAATAGTGTGCAGTAACAACGATAGCCCAATCATCAACTTTTAGCTCCTCCAGCCCATTAAGCGTACATAGTCCATCAGTCCAACAGCAAAATTCTTCAGGTGCAAATCAGCCCACTACCCTTCCATAAATGTTCAATTTGATGTCTCTCAATGATCCATCAAATGACGGATGGGTAATGGACACTAGGGCCACTTTACATCTTCACTCAAATGTAGGTATACGGAACTATATTAGCAATAAGAGCATTATTTTACCTTATGTTTTAGTTGGTAATGGGTCTAAAATTCATGTTTATAACTTTGGTCACTCTTATCTTCCTAACTCCAATCCTTATCGTCCCTTATTCTAAAAAATATCCTTATCACACCTTAAATCATTAAAAATTGAGTAAATTACTAAAACTGTCCCTATGGTTTGATAAAAATTGCACGTTTAGTCCTTAATTTTTTTTTTTGCAATCGGATCGTCCCTGTGGTTTGATTTTGTTGCATTTTTCGTCCCTTACATACATAAAGTTAGGGACCAAACATGCAATTTTGACCAAACCTTAGGGACGAAAAACGCAACAAAATCAAACAAGAGGGACGATCCGAGTGCAAAAAAAAAAGTTAGGGACCAAACGTGCAATTTTGACCAAACCATAGGGACGATTTCAGTAATTTACTCTTAAAAATTTGATATATGTTCGTAAGTTTACTCGTGATCATCATTAATCTATTGAATTTGATGCTTATGGTTTTTCTATGAAGGATTTTCAACCCAAGAAAATACTCCTTCAATGTGAAAGCTCTGGTGACTTGTACCCTATCACGTTACCTACCCATCAAGCTTTGGTCTCATCTAATTCTACCATTTGGCACCAACAGCTTGGACACCCCAATCAAGAAGCTTTTAACCACTTACTTACGCAAAATTTAATTCCTTGCAAAAGCATTAAAAATTCTACTTTATGCTAGCCTTTTCCGTTACACAAGCATGTTAGGCTTCCTTTTACATTGTCGAATTATGTTGCCTCTTCTGTTTTTGAAATTGTTCATTTTGATGTTTGGACATCTTCAGTTCTTAGCAACTATGGTTTTATGTATTATCTTATGTTTCTTATACAAATTTCTCATTATATGTGGGTGTTTCCTATTAAACATAATGATGTGTTTGAAAAAAATTTAAATTTAGATCTTATGTTAGAAATCAATTTCAATGTGATACTAAATAATTTGAATGTGACAATAGGGGTGAGTATAATAATACTCAATTTCATAATCTTTGTATCACCAATGGCATCCAAATGCATTTTTCTTTTCCTTACACTTCCCAACAAAAAGGAAGTCTGAACATTTGATTCGTAAAATCAACAACACAATCCACACTTATCTCTTTCAAGATCGCCTCCCTCCTACATGTTGGAGCGAGAATATTTTCATGGTTCTTCATGTTCTCGATGTCGCTCCCTCCATCACCACCAAACACATCTCCCCTTATCAAACACTCTACAATAAAACACATTCATATTCTCACCTTTATTTCTATGGTTTCCTTTGCTACCCTTATATTCCTACTCCTCATAAATTGTCTCCTTGTTCCACCCCTTGTATCTTCCTTGGTTATCCTACCCAGCATAAAGGGTATCGTTGTCTTAACCTTCATACAAGTTCCATTATAATTTCCAATTATGTCATGTTTGACGAGACAATTTTTCCGTTAGGTTCTTTCACACCCAATGCTGCTCCAAATTACTCTTTCTTAGAAAAATCTGCTAATCCTAACATCACTGCCACTAAACTCTTGTTCTCTTCCATTTCATAACCTACTCACTCTTCCTCTACCCAAGTCTCCGACAACGCTACGCCATCTACTGATGCTCTTATAGTGTCTTCTTCCTCTACTCCCATTAGCATCCATCTTCCATCTACTCATCTGTCTACTTATCCTATGGTGACTCGAGGTCGTGCGGGCATTGTCAATAGGTAGATAAATTAAATCTTCACACTCAAGATATATCGCCTACTCCTCATTCTTACTTACAAGCCATCAATGACCCTAACTGGCTTAAAGCAATGCAAGATGAATTTAATGCTCGTATTTATAATAAAACTTGGCTTCTTGTTCCTAAACCCGTTGGTTCTAATATTATCAATTGCATTTGGTTATTTAAAAAGAAAGATCATGTTGACGGGTCCTTAAAACGATATAAAGCTGACATTGTGGCTAACGGTCGCAGTCAGCGACCTGGAATAGACTGCGACAAGACTTTCATTCATGTGGTTAAACCAACCATAATATGCACGGTTTTATCTCTTGTTGTCTCGCAACATTGGCTTGTGCGTCAACTTGATGTAAAAAATGCTTTCCTACACGCGCAATTGCAAGAACCTAGGTACATGTCTCAGCCACCTGGGTTCCGTGACTTTAGATTTCCAGATCACGTATGTTTCCTTCATATATCTTTATACAACCTCAAACAAGCCCAGAGAACATGGTTTTAGCGGTTTTCTTACTTTATTTTGCAGTATGGGTTCATATAACAACATAAAATTTGGAAAGATTTGACTTTTAAATATTGACAAAAAGTGCAATTTGGTCATTTATGAGAAAAAGATGAGATTATGAAGTTGTGACTTCATTAAAATGTCCAATAAGAGTTTAATTCATAAAGAAGGGGTTAGATTATTAAGTTCAAGAGAAAGAATGCATGAGAAAATGCATTTCTGGTTAAATTTGTAAAAAGGGAATTTTATGCTTTTTTAGCCTACTTTGTGATTTAATAGATATCTTTTCATGGTGGTTAAATTCAGTGAGAATTGACTTAATAGAATCAACAAAGAAGTTAGATGCGTTTGAACTTGGAAGAAAAATTGTCTCGAGTTGGGATAGAATCAACAATGTACTTTGTTGATTCCCAGAGACCATTATGTGGCCATATACATGCGTGGCAACGCATAGAAAACACGATATAATTTGTTTTAAGAGCTCATTTCGATCATGCTTCATGGGGGATCGATTAGAATCCAAGATGGGGCGATTGACCTATTGCAATGATTTTCATCCCATTAAGGAAAAAGATATATCCATTTGGTGGAATTGTTTGATAGGTAAGACTGGTTGTATTGATTGACCTATTGCTTGTCTAAGATGTTATTGAGAGAGTTTAAGAGCTTTAGTTGTAACACCCATAAAATTCAAGCCAATTTAAAACTTTTTAATACATTTAAGAATCGTTAAGTTATTATATTTTGGTTTCAAAATAGTTTAAACATCAGAATATCCCCAGAATCAAATCATAAAACCCATGAAAATGAGGAGTTGTACGATCACGCCTTTGCCTTCCTGCGGTCATCTGCTGCACCTAAAACAATAATCAATAGATGTAAGCTCGAAGGCTTAGTGAGTTACCCCCAAAATACCGATACACATACAGTCCAATAACACATGAACAAATAACATATCATAACAATTGAACAACATGCAATGGGTCCACAACTTTACAAGCTGGATTACCCCCTGGGCCCTCAGTACGACCTCAGCTCGTATCTGGAATGCCATCGAGCCCTTAGTACGAGTCTGAAATGCCTATCAGGCCCTCAGCTTGTATCTGGAGTGCTCCTGAGTCCTCAGTATGAGTCTGGAATGCCTACCGGGCCCTCAGCTCATATCTGGAATACTCTAGGGTTTGTTGGCTACCGCACGGAGCAGTACAACCTCAACCTATCCCACATAACATGTCGACATGTATCATGACTAATGCACATACAGATAATCATACAATATCACAGGCAGTCCTATATATCTACCCAACTAGCATATCAACTGGCATTCATCACTAACTCAAACTCAATGTAACAATAACTTCTAGGATATCAAATCCAATGGGCCGGCCTTGGTGCCTTGGACCCCTTAGTATAGTGAGGATAACTCACCTTGCAACCGCCGAACCGAACCACGAAAGCACAAAACCAAAGCACTGCCCCAAACCCCAACACCTATAGCCATCAATGATCCATTGACATAAATATCCAAATTACCATAATACCCTTGAAGGTCAAACTGGTCAAAGTCAAAAGTCCTGGCCAAAGTCAACCTTCCTGATTGACTCTACTCGCCGAGTCAACCTATCGACTCGTCGAGTTCTAAAACTCAGAAAACTCTCAAAGCATGACTCAACTCGCCGAGTCACCCTAAGACTCGTCGAGTCCGACGATCTCTGAGTCCCATCCTGTCAAACTCACTGAGTCGCCAATCGACTCACTAATCCAAGGCTTTAACCAAAAGAGATTGGGGTTCTGCGACCTGACTCGCCGAGTCGAAGGCAATCTTCAACAGACTCGCCGAGTTGTTCTTCCAACTCTTCGAGTTCATGCCTATCTTCATATGACTCACCAAGTCCACCCAAGGAACTCGCCGAGTCTCTTCAGTCCTTCATCCATACAGAGGCTTTTTGAGCCATGCAGGGGCTCCAAACTATAGATCCAATCTTCTAGGGCATGACTCTAACGTAAAGTTGAAAACTTTACGGGAAACCAAGGAGTTAAAGGTCCAAATCACTCTAGGGCTAGGATTTAAGACAAAGGGGCTTCACCAACAACTTATTTATTAATGCTTTATGACATTCTAGACCAACACAAGTCTAGATCTGGAGTAGCAACTTCAGATCTGAACTCCAAACCCGAAATAGATCTCAAACATACCAAAATGGCCCCAAATCTCATCCATGAATAGATCTAGATGCAAAAGAGTGAAGGTAACAGCTTATTACCTCCATGATGTGCCCAAACTGAAGTAGATTCGGGATCTACACCACTCTCTTGATGCAAGCCCTTTTGATCTACAAGTTTCTTCCACTAGAAACAACTTCCAAAGCTTCAATCTCTCTCCAAAGGCCTCACACACATGAGCTTAGGGTTTTCTGGTTCTCAATGGCAATAAGGAGGCTGAGAGAAGGACATAAAGTCCTTTAAATAGGGTGCAACCCTCGAGATTAGGCTTTTTCTCATTCCAGCACCAACTCGTCGATTCCAGCTTCCGAATTGGCGAGTTAGTCACTTAATTCGCGACCCAAAACCCGCTCTGACTCGGCGAGTAATCATACCTACTCGTCGAGTCCCTTCTTCGAAATTACACTTTAAACCCTTAAATCATACTTCTGAAATTCGGGATGTTACAACTCTCTCCCACTTAAATTAGGCTTCGTCCTCGAAGCCTGGTGCAGCACCCAATCTTGGATAACAACCCTACACTGCACACTCATATATCCCCAACCAACTCAGATCTCTCCAGACACTACTATCACGTCCCTACTAAGGACAACTCCTTCCTGAATCTAGTTCCTTTCCATGCTGACATGATGACGCATCCTCCAGCTTCCGAGTAACTCCCATGAACAACCATCTATATCGCATAAATACTCATACCTGGCCCAATCAGCCTCGGGCTGGAATACCAGGTATGCCTATGACGGGTCCAGTCATCCCTAGGATGGTATACCCTCGTATCCTTACGCATGTTTGGCCCAATCAACCCTCAGGTTGGAATACCAAACACATCAGGTCCAATCAATCATAGGGTTCGGTCATCCTTAGTATGGAATACCCTAGCTTGGAATACCACTACATACATATCCCATGTCTACAACTATACTTGGTATCCAAGGATCTATCCTTGCATTTCCTTCAAACTCCTCTGATTCGACACAACCGAGCACAACTCACCCAAATCTCAACAATACGTCCAATCCGAACGCACTCCTACAACAGACATAATCACACAATCTCTAAGCCCACAGCCCATGACTGGAATACCCTCACATGGTCCTCATCATAGGTCTGGATTGCTTCTGAGTCTGTCCAAAACTCCATTCTAGAGATACTCACCTCCTTCAACTCCAAGTAGGCTTAACCCCCTGAACTTGCAGCATCAGTCATTGACACAACATCGAAGCTTCTCTCTTCAGCGAACAACATATGATACAAAAACTACTACCACACACGAATCCCAAGACACATCACGATAACTCAAACCATCATTAACATACCTAGCGCTACCGGCCAACCAACACGGCACTCATATGTAACCCATATCACCCCCTTAAGGTTAGAATACCAACTTGTCTAATCAATTCGACTATCGAGTCGAAATTCTCAGGGTTTGTTGGCCTACCGCCTCAACCCTACCACTCCCTTCGAACCTTCGTGCCTACGACTTACAGTCAGCCCGCACCGGGTATCTTGGCCTACTGCATAGAGCAAGACTGCCTCAACCCTATCTGAATGCCATAGACAATCATGAGAAAAATCTAACCCGGTTCCCAGAACCTGAATGATAGGATATTCCAATCCTAAACCTTCCCAAAACTGACTAATATCCATTCGGATCCACTCTCAGTCCCCAACTGGAGTATTACCTGATCCAAGAGGATGAAACCTCGGAGACGCTCCGAACTGATGGGATCACTAAGATCCTTTGCACTCCATCTGATCTCTCACAACAACTTCTGATCAAACCAAAATACACTGGAGTCTTCAGCCTATTTCAGCAACATGTTCAATACTTGGGGACAGACCCACTGATTGAAAGTGTTTGCTACGGCTACCCCCGTAGTCTTACAACACTTTCCATGCTGTCCGAACACGCACTCGAACTAACACCCAACTGAACTCAATTCATGGCTAAAATCCCAACCTGATTCCCCAACTTCTGCTATCAAGCACCCACAAGACGTGTTCTTATGATGGGGATTTTTTCCGAACCCCCAATCAACACCACCCTCAACCCTTAGGGCCTCCATACTCCCTATCGAGTTGTGAAACATATCCCCGTTTCAAAACCTCTCCCACTTCCGCATCTCGGGGTAACACTCCCCTACTTAGATTCTACTAACCCTCATAATACATGAAAATTGGAGGATTCCCAATCATTCTCACTTCCAAACGATCGATCCGATGACAACCAATTCTTCCCCACTAGTGCTCCATTACTAGTTAGTCACAATTGATCACACACTTTTAAGAACCAAATGAGCACTACTTGAATCCCAGTGAAACCAATAGCCACTAATGCTTGAATGACCCTACACTCACATCCTGAAGACCACAAGATAGATGCTCCAACTAATACCTCGGCAACGAGTAACCTCTCTTGGCGCTTTAGTCCATCAATCACTAACGGTTGCTAAAACCACTGAATCTTGACAATGTTGAATAACCATCCTGTGGAACCCTATCCGCAAACCTCCCACATAATACCCTTTTTAATGAATCCCTGAACTCTAATCACCTACAATCCTTTGATAATAAATTTCTCCTGACACCTCCAGTGGCCTAACCACTCATTAAACTTTGCGACACATAAAACAGACAGAACAGACAACTAACCCAAAATTACAACTTGTCCATATTCAACAATATTCCAAGACAAGATAGAAACCGATCACGGACGATTTGACCACAATATTATTACAGAATGGGGACTTTCCAATTACCTACCAGCGACTTCTTGCGGCTCGACCTTGAACTCCTGAGGAACGATGACTGCTGGAATCTGAATTCCTTCCGACCTCAATGCAAGACAGCTAGACCTGAAATGACTTGGCTGGTGACAGTGAAAGCATATCTGATCCTTCTTGCAATCCCGTTACACATTCCCTCTCTCCCCGCACTTGTAGCACCTGAATTTGTGACAAGAAAATATGTGGGTTCCCCCACACTTGCCACACATCTCCTGACCCTCCTGACTTCCAGTACTTAGGTTAGCTGTCTCCAACTCTTTGTTCTCTGTAGAAAAGTCCCTCCTCCTCTTTCTTAGTTGTGACCCCACCACTGACACTCCCCCAGAAGTCATCCCGGTAGCAATATCTCTCACAGATTGCAACGCTGCAACATGCTCCCCGAACTTGACGATCACCTTGGTGGTGACTCGGTCCACGATACCGAACAATTCTTCTCGCAAAATCTGAGAAACCTCCACGGAAATCATCTCCCGTAACTGATCGACGGACAATACCGGCCTATCCTGGCGACTCGCTTCCGATCCTGATCCGGATCCCGCCTCAAATCGATTCGCCATCACCATACTGAACATAACCAGGAAGATATCAGATAACCCACATATTCGACGGGGAACCTACTCCCAACCAAACCCTATGGGTTGTAACTTTCTTGCTACGCGTATGGGTCCTGTGCTTCCAGTAGTACAGGCCCATACTACCTTCCACACCTACCCATATTTGTCTCAAGTATCACCACAACGCCCTAACAATATTCATAAACATAGCGAGCGATCCATCCTCACTCCTAGAGGAACACTAAATATCTCATAACTGGCCTCCCGGCCCCTCACTACCCACCCATCCACCAACTGCCACATGACCCTCTGTTGGTGCCAGTTAACTATTGCATGAATACAATCACATACCGCATGGCTTAAACAATCTTAGACTAAAAGATTTAATCCCACAACGGTTGGACTTAGACAAGAGCTGCGCAGCAGGACCAAATCCCTTACCCTAAGACCATTTAACCCATGCAGCATGTGATTTGGGGTATTCATCCAATAGTTAGTTCACACACGAAAGAGTCATACAACAATCAATGAGGTACTCTACATAAGATAAGGCATCCAAGATCAGGCAATTCTATCATATGGTTCCTGAGGATCCCTATCTTAGTACTAGCATGATGTCCTAACATATCACAATATCAAATAACAGTATGGTTGTTTTGGGGTCTATTTACTGGCTCTGATTGACCATACACTCTGCATCCTCCTTTACTTATTTTGAAAACCCTTTTAAAATCATTTTAAAATCTTTTCCTTGATTTGAGACTGGATTCACACGAGTGTTCCTCCAATTCACTTAAACCAAGGCTCTGATACCAACTTGTAACACCCATAAAATTCAAGCCAATTTAAAACTTTTTAATACATTTAAGAACCGTTAAGTTACTATAGTTTGGTTTCAAAATAGTTTAAACATCAGAATATCCTGAGAATCAAATCATAAAACCCATGAAAATGAGGAGCTGTACGATCACGCCTTTGCCTTCCTGCGGTCATCTGCTGCACCTGAAACAATAATCAATAGATGTAAGCTCAAAGGCTTAGTGAGTTACCCCTAAAATACCGATACACATACAATCCAATAACACATGAACAAATAACATATTATAACAATTGAACAACATGCAATGGGTCCACAACTTTACAAGCTGGATTACCCCCTGGGCCCTCAGTACGAGTCTGGAATGCCTACCGGGCCCTTAGCTCGTATCAGGAATGCTCCTGAGTCCTCAGTATGAGTCTGGAATGCCTATCGGGCCCTCAGCTCATATCTGGAATACTCTAGGGTTTGTTGGCTACCGCACAGAGCAGTGCAACCTAAACCATCCCATATAACATGTCGACATGTATCATCACTAATGCACATACAAATAATCATACAGTATCACAGGCAGTCCTATATATCTACCTAACTAGCATATCAACTGGTATTCATCACTAACTCAAAATCAACGTAACAATAACTACTAGGATATCAAATCCAATGGGCCAGCCTTGGTGCCTTAGACCCCTTAGTATAGTGAGGATAACTCACCTTGCAACCGCCGAACCGAACCACGAAAGCACAAAACCAAAGCACTGCCCCAAACCCCAACACCTATAGCCATCAATGATCCATTGACATAAATATCCAAATTACCATAATACCCTTGAAGGTCAAACTGGTCAAAGTCAAAAGTCCTGGCCAAAGTCAACCTTCCTGATTGACCCTACTCGCCGAGTCAACCTGTCGACTCGTCGAGTTCTAAAACTCAGAAAACTCTCAAAGCATGACTCAACTCGCCGAGTCACCCTAAGACTCGTCGATTCCGACGATCTCGGAGTCCCATCCTGTCAAACTCACTGAGTCGCCAATCGACTCACTAATCCAAGGCTTTAACCAAAAGAGATTGGGGTTCTGCGACCTGACTCGCCGAGTCGAAGGCAATCTTCAACAGACTCGCCGAGTTGTTCTTCCAACTCTTCGAGTTCATGCCTATCTTCATATGACTCACCGAGTCCACCCAAGGAACTCGCCGAGTCTCTTCAGTCCTTCATCCATACAGAGGCTTTTTGAGCCATGTAGGGGCTCCAAACTATAGATCCAATCTTCTAGGGCATGACTCTAACGTAAAGTTGAAAACTTTACGGGAAACCAAGGAGTTAAAGGTCCAAATCACTCTAGGGCTAGGATTTAAGACAAAGGGGCTTCACCAACAACTTATTGATTAATGCTTTATGACATTCTAGACCAACACAAGTCTAGATCTGGAGTAGCAACTTTAGATCTGAACTCCAAACCCGAAATAGATCTCAAACATACCAAAATGGCCCCAAATCTCATCCATGAATAGATCTAGATGCAAAAGAGTGAAGGTAACAGCTTATTACCTCCATGATGTGCCCAAACTGAAGTAGATTCGGGATCTACACCACTCTCTTGATGCAAGCCCTTTTGATCTACAAGTTTCTTCCACTAGAAACAACTTCCAAAGCTTCAATCTCTCTCCAAAGGCCTCACACACATGAGCTTAGGGTTTTCTGGTTCTCAATGGCAATAAGGAGGCTAAGAGAAGGACATAAAGTCCTTTAAATAGGGTGCAACCCTCGAGATTAGGCTTTTTCTCATTCCAGCACCAACTTGTCGATTCCAGCTTCCAAATTGGCGAGTTAGTCACTTAATTCGCGACCTAAAACCCGCTCTGACTCGGCGAGTAATCATACCTACTCATCGAGTCCCTTCTTCGAAATTACACTTTAAACCCTTAAATCATACTTCTGAAATTCAGGATGTTACATTAGTCAAGCTTGGGAAGTGACTTCCATTGTGAAATCAACCTATTGAGAGTTAGGGTTTAAAACCCTAACTAGGAATTTTGCGTAATTGATGTTTTAGAGTTAGATTATAATGAATTAGGTATTGTTAAGAGCTTAATTCAATAGTTTCTTGAGATTTTGAGATAGATAATGAAAAGATAGAGTTTAACCTATTATGTGGTTATTTTGATCTAAAGAGTCATTAAGCTCTTAATCGGCTAAGGCAATTATTAAGATGCTTGTAAATGTGTATGAATAGGCCTTAGAGCAAAATATGGATCAAGAAGCATCAATTGACATAAAGAGCCAAAATGGGACACTTAGTGTTCACTAACTGATAAGGTGAGTTATTACTTTCACTCTTTCTTTATGATTGATTTATGTTTAATTATATTTTTATATGTGTGTGTATAAGAATCTTGAGGTACTAAGTGAACGCCATCAAGTTACGAGATGATGATAAAACATGAAAATACATAGAAATCATGTATCAGAGCATGTATATGTATATTTGGAGTACACACATACACACACACACACACACACACACACACACACACATATATATATATATATATATATATATGGGCTTAGGGAATATGTAACTGTTATATACCTAAGCTTATATATAGAACCCTCCAAACTATATAGTTTTGATTCATATATATATATATATATATATATATATATATATATATATATATATATATATATATATAAACTAATCGTGATATCTTGTTTACTATTCTTCCTTAATCATGTGACATAGTAAACCAATCGAATTTATGTTCTTTTTCTTCGTTGTGTATAAGAACTTAAAGCATTAAAAGTCATGACCATTTAATCTACCCTACTAAATTTCAAATGAAAACTAATAGAATACAAGATAAAAGAAGAACACGCAATAACTCAATAAAAATTTTCAAAAATCATTCGATATAGTTTTTCAATTGAAAAAACGTTTGAGTTATATTTTTTCAAAATATTGTTTTTTTTACTTTCCCTATAAACTTAAATGATTTTTTGCAATAAAAAATATATAATTGATCTTTTCATTCCATAATTTAACTCAATTTAATGGTATTCTATTAAAACAAAAATAAGAGAAAATTAAATTGGATTTGTTTTCTTTAAAACTATGTCGTTTAAAAGGTTCTATACCTGAGCTAAGGTAAATATCAGCCACATATTCACTTTTCCCTATATGGGAGGGTTCAATTGAAAATAAAAAGGTTGGGGACGAGGGAATGAACCCAGGCCACTCATTTCGAATCTGCCGCTTAAGCGCTCCAGCGTACCAGGCTGACGGAACATATCATATTCATTTATGAATATGTATGAATAAGTGTATTCATATATGAATAAGTATAGTGGAAGTGATTATTCATATATGAATATGGCGGCGGCGGCGGGTGGTGGAGGTGGTGATTGTTGGTGTTGGAGGAGGTGGTGGTGGTGGTGAGGGTGATGGTGGTGGTGGTTGGTGGTAGCGGTGGTGGTGGTTGGTGGCGAAGGGGAGGTGGTGTATTCATATATGAATACACTTATATTTATATTCATATATAGATATTACTCATCCTCCATTGGCCCGGTACGTTGGATCGTTTTGCGGCAGAAAATAAATTATTGGATGAGAATGATTCCTCCATTCTTAACCTTTTTTATTTTCTCAATTGAACTTACCTCTCTCTCTCTCTCTCTCTTTATATATATATATATATATATATATATATATATATATATATATATATATATATATATATATATATAAGACATTGATAAGGACATGTAGCAGAGCATGTAATGAGATTGAGATTCCTTCAAGAAAATGAGTGTATTTCCTTCAGGAACGAGATTAAGACATGAGTATATTTTCCTTTGGAAAAGATGAGTACAATTTCCTTGGGAATGAGAAAAACATTTCTTCGGTACAAAGTATGATCCCAGAAAGAATGAGGTTAAGCTGCTTACAAGGAAAAGTGATGATGATTTCTTTGGGAATCTTGACAGATGATTCCTGCAGGAATCTAGATTTTGTATGAGTAAATATGAGAAATACAGAGAGTACAATATTGTAGTAGAGATAAGATATAAAAAGTATACGAGACAGAGTATAAATGAGAAATAACAAAGTATATAAGACTGAGTAGAGATAAGATATACAAAGTATATGGGATTAAGTAGAGAATGAGATATACATAGTATATGAGATTGAGTAAAGAACTAGATATACAGAGTATATGAGATTGAGCAGAGAATGAGATATACAGAGTATATGAGATTGAGCAGAGAATGAGATATACAAAGTATATGAGATTAAGCAGAGAATGAGATATACATAGTATATGAGATTGATGTGAGAATGAGATATACCGAGTATATGAGATTGAGAAGTGAATGAGATATACATAATATATAAGATTGAGAAGTGAATGAGATATACAGAATATATAAGATTGAAAAGAGAATGAGATATACAAATATATGAGATTGAGAAGAGAATGAGATATACATAGTATATGAGACAGAGCAAACAATGAGATATATAGAGTACATGAGACAGAGCAGATATGAGACACACCAGAGCATATGAGAGAAAGTGGAGATGGGATTGAATAGAGTACATGAGAGAGAGCATAGATAAGACATACATGATCATATGAGAGAGAAGGGAGATGAGATTGAACGGAGTACATGAAATATGCTCTATAGATTCTTACCAGATCGAATGCTCAATTGTAAACCAACTCGTACTCCTGCTGAGACGTTAGCCAAGCTTGATGATTTTGGTCATCCAATTTCCGACCCTACCCTGTATCGTAGTCTTGTAGGGATCTTAAGTATCTCAATTTTACGAGACCTGATTTAACCTATGTTATGCAGTAAATATGTCTTTATATGCATGACCCACGTGAACCCCATTTTACAGCTCTTAAATGAATCTTAAGATACGTTCGTGGCACCATTGATTATGGTTACAATTATATTTTGCATATGATAGATGTCTCATTGTTTATTTTGATGATGATTAGACTAGTTGCCCTAAAACGAGATGATCTACATCGGGCTATTATGTCTTTCTTGGAAAAAAAAATTATTATCTTCGTCATCTAAATGACAGAGCAATGTTTCTCGCTCATGTATTGAGGCTGAATATCGGGTTGTTGATAATAATGTGGTTGAGATCTCATGGATTCGGAACTTATTATCGGAGTTACACTCTCCTACCACTAGTGCGACCATAGTTTATTGTGATAACATCAGTGCAATCTATTTGTCCAATAATCTGGTTCAACATCAACGAACAAAACACATTGAGATCGACATCCATTTTGTTCGAGACAAAGTTGCTCTTGGTCAGATTTGCGTTTTACATTCCCCCTCCCCTTCTCAATATGCGAACATTTCTACCAAAGCTCTTCCAATATCTTTATTTTTAGATTTTTGTTCTAGTTTGAATGTTTATTCTCTAACTCTCGTTCAAACTGCGAAGGGGGGGGGGGGGGGGGAGGGGAGGGCTGTTAATGTATATGTGTTGTATTGTATTTTGTCAGGCACATATTCTTTGTATTCGACCCATATCATTGTATTTTTTGTATACAGGGCCGACCTAAGGGCAGGATGAATTGGGCTACTGCCCAGGGCATCACATCTTATAGGGGCATCACTTTTCAGCAACTTGCTACTGGTGTTAAAAAAAATTATGGCACAATCTTGTCAATACTTGGATCACGAATGCAGCTGTTGGAGGCCACTGGGGAGGAGTCGAAGGCGGAAAATAAAAAAATCAGAGGGAATATAAGCACGTATAATGGAAATTGAAGACGAGGAGACAAAAATTTCGATCTACTGCAACGATAAACATTAAACAAGATCTACAGGGATGTCGTTCTTACTACCCGTAGCGATTGATGTCATTGCAATAGTAACTTACCATACGCCTTTACCTGCATCTCCGTTTTCGTCTTTGCCTCTTTGGCTTTTGGTATAGATCAAAATCTCATTCGCAATCTCATGACTTCTATTATCCGATATTTTGTATCTAAGCTCTCATCCTTTGAATCCTCAATTCTCACGGTTACGCACTTATTCACTCCACAAAATTTAGGTAATGTTTTATTTCTATTTTGATAAATCTGTACAATTTGTTTTTTGCAATTATTGTTTTCTTTTCATATCATCATGTAATTCTTATTTATCAAATGTTAACTGAATATTGACTAATGTTTTATTTTATCAAATTTTTAGTATGAAGTAGTTCTTGTTTTGCTCGATGAGTAATTTATGATATAATAACAAAAAGGAACTCTTTTTAGTTCTTTAATGTCTATGTTAATTTTATTATTGTTTGAAACTGATATTTGTTGAATGAATGCATAATTATACATAAGTGATTAAGTGGACAAAGATTACATTTAAAATTTTGAACTTATGTTTTATGAATTTGCAGTTTTGTAATTAAATTTTACTAAAATATCATTTATATTCTAATTTTTGTTTGTTGTTTATTTGTCAGATCATTTGTTTCAAAAGTTCAAATGTTTTATTATCATCTTGAAACAAAATTGATGAATTCATTTATTAAGCTACATATTTAACTGGGCATGTTGTTGTTAGAAACACATGAAGGATAAATCATAGTCATCTATGTAGACTACATTGACTCAAGAAATATTGATTTTTTTTCAACGGTAAGAAAAATATTATATACAAAAGAGAAGCCAGTGGGAGGCTGACAAGTACAAACAGACGAGATACAAAATAGAAGAATAGCAACAAAACCAACTGAGGAGCACCAAAACAAAAACCAACTGAGGAGCACAGAGAGATAGATGCAAAGAAGTTTTGATGCAACACCAAAAACAACAACAAACTTTAAAGCCCACCTAGAAACAACAACTAACTTGCAAAACAAAGGAGAAACTAATCTAAAATACATCATGAGGCACCAACCATGTACTCAATCACTCCGACATGTAACCGGACCCCACACAAAGTTGTTTTAGGTAGTGATTGCATGTTTAGTTGTATGGTTATAGAATTTATAAATTATAAAAGTGCTACATTTTCATTTTATAAATTTATATTTTATTTGAGTTCCCTAAAATTATATATACGGGCATATTTATATCTCTTCGTCCGGGGCATTGAAAACGTATGGACCGGTACTAGTGGTATATATAGTGTTTTAATAAGAAGGGGGTTATCTTGGGAAATAATAAAGTTTATTTTAGAAGTTGTAGTCATGGGGAAATTAATGGTAAAGAATGTCGTTGAAAATTGAAAAGTAGGTCTACCGCCTTGACATCATCTCCGCTAATCCAAGCCTTTCCTTTGTTACCAATCTTTCGTTCCCAATCTTGTAGGACTGCCATTGCTGATAGTCTGAATTACCGTGAATAATTGATCGAAAAACCTGCTAACGTAACCCCTAGTGACCGTCAGGGAAAAGAAACCAAGCCAAAATAACGATGTAATATTTGTTTAATATTTTGAATAATCCAAAAAACAGAGTATTTCCTTTTTAAGTGAATGTATAATCTTAATGGTGATGTGAAAAAAAAAATTATATAACACATTAAAACTTTAAGCAAAAGACACATGAGGATATTTGAAATTAGCAATCTTTATCCGTTTTGATTTATCGAGATATTTTTTTATCAATTTTTCATAAATTGAGATATTTTGCTATAGTTATAATTGTGAGGAAAAATGAGATATTTGTATTATTTTGTTTCCTCCCAAACGTTAAACTCGTGATCTTCAACACTAATTTGAAAAGGCCTATGATTATCTTAGTTACGTTGTTTCAAAGATATCAGGAATAATATGGGTTTGGATAAGTGGCAAGGGGCCAAGGAGAGCTGTTTATCTTTTTCGATAACTTCGAAGTTAGTTAATAAATAGTAATCCGATTTGTGAGTATATTTTTTTAAAGGCTAGATTAATATTAAAAAGGTTAGAAATATGCTTATCTGCTAGAAAACTACACATAGGTGTTTGTAATCAACGTATCAATTTAATTTTAAACATAAACTCTGGTTTTGAATTTTTTTTTTTTTTAAAGAATGAATTTAAAGGAGATACAAGAAAAGTGTGTTCTTAAATATTTTCTTTAAGAGGAAAAAGGAAGGAAACAAAATGAAATGTGTTATCGAGTTTCTTTTAAAGATGAATGAAAGGAAAATAATGGAGCATTTTTTTTTTGGTAATTTATCCTCCCAAATAAATTCAAACTTTAATATTTGTGTTGTTATTTCATTAATAAAGCCGGTTAACAATAAGTAACCTTATGCTGTTAAAAAAAACAATAAGTAACATTATATATCCTAACTCACTTGCGTCTTGAACATCAATCACCTAAAAGAATAAATGATTCTAAAACCTTAAGTGACATTTTTAATTCTACCTATTCTTCTTATACATCATATTAGATCCCCTAAAATGGATTATTTTTCAGGCATTAAGAACATAAACTTAATAAGAAGTGTTGAAATGGAATTCTGCTATTGTGATGATGAATCTCCTCTTTATCTCATGTCCCAACGTTGTTTTTACAAGATTGAGTTTGTTTTCAAAAAATTTCCTAAGGATAATTTCACAAGGTCTGATAGTATGTTTATTTTAACTATATGATAGTTTTGCAAGTAAATCGTTATTTTTATCTATATTCTCATTTTGTCTCAAGTATGTATCAACGTTTTCCAACAAGTACTAAATTTATTTGCACTATATGTATGAAAGATCTCAGACATTAGCTATGTTTTACCTTTGTGACCTCCAACATGAAAGCATATCTCTTCAGCTATGGGTGAAGGATCTCGGACATTAGCTTCACATGAACCACAAGGGGATATATAGTAATTATTGGAATGTCCAATTATGACTTAAACATATTCTTTAACCATATCCGTTCAAGTGTATGGAACAACCAATCTTCTTAATTTTTCTTTTGGTGCTAACAGTCCTTTGGTGGTCACTTATATCATGGTAATCCTTCTTAAATTTAATACTCACTGTAAAATATTCATAAGTAATGAAAAACATGAAAATAAATTTATCTAGCCACTTTGTGAAATATTGATAAACTTGAGACAAAATACGCTTAAAGATAAAAATAACAACTTACTTGCAAAACTGTCCCAATAAATTGTTAAAATAAACATAAATGTAACATCTTGTTTTGAGGGCTAAAAGTTTTGGGCTTTTTGGTAAAAATAAATATATTTCTTTAATTTGAAATAAGATACACTGAAACGAAATAAATTAAATAAGGAAATGTGAGGAAATGATGATGATGATGATGATAATAGTAACAACAACAACAACAACAACAACAATAATAATAATAATAATAATAACAACAACAACAACAATATATAATATAATAATAATAATAATAATAATAATAATAATAATAATAATCTTTTTATTAGTTGGTATTTTAAAATAATAGAATTTTAGTCAAGTATTTTTGTTAGAAGGGTCATTTGCGTCAAAAGGGAGAAACTTAGGTTTGACTTGAGAGTGACCAACTTAGTGACCTAGACAAACTTTTTACATTTTATGACGGAAAGGTACCATTTTGGAAGATATTAGAAGTTTCTTAGTTCGTTTGGAGTCATTTTGAAAGAGCTTTTGTAATGAGGGACTAGAAATGTATAAGTGACCATAGATTGGTCTACTTGAAGCATCCTTCTTTCTTATTTCCCCCATTCACAATTTCAGCTTCTTAGCCTCTCCATGGATTAATTTTACCTCCAAAATCCATGTTACTTTGATGCTTGAAGATTTCACTTGAAGAATTGTGAAATTCCTTCTCAAACTAGCAACTAAAGGTAGTTTCCTTCTCCTTTTCTCTTCAAATTTTTATTAATGGTCTTATGGATATTCTAAGTCCAATTTCTTCTTCAATATATGATGTTCTTATGAAATCTATGATGTAGTTTCAATCAATGATCTATATCTAAGCTCCAACTAGCTAATAGTTGTGAGTTATGGATGATTTGGGTTGTTTTGAAGGGTTTTCCAAACCCTAGAAAATGGAATCCGAATCTAGTAATTTTAATCTATATTTGAGTTTTATTTTTTGCTTAATGAATGTATTTTAACTTCAAATATATGTTCTATTTGTCATTTGTGACCAATTGTGAAATTCCTTGATGGTTGGTTTAAATCTACTTTAATAGTGTTGATTTAGTGTTTTTGATTTTAGAGTCCATAGATCCAACTTTGATGAATCAAATAATGTTACAAGATTGTTTTCATTCTTAAACAATGTACTCTATTACAAAATCCTAGTCACCTTGTTGTGATTCATGCTTGAATTGGTATTTGATAAGCTTTTATGAGAGGTTGAGCTTCATTGAAGTTCATATAAAGGTTGGATCTCATCGAATAGGCAAATACACTTCATGACCTATCAATTCCACATGTTTTAAGTTGTAGAAATCATGTTTGATCTTGTTGGTTGAAATTTATCATTCACACATAGTGAATTGGTGCATTTTGAGCTTCATATCCCCCATTTGTATTCAATTGGAATTGTGGATTAATTTTGGAAAATTATGTTTATTCCAAGTATATGAACCTTTTGGAGATCCTTTCTTATGTCAATTGAAGTGTTTCAGCGTGTATTTGAAGCTCCTTGAGTCATTTAGGTAAGTTGCAGAATGTTTGGATGCATTGGGACTAAAGTACGATGCATAAAAGTGAGATTTTGGCCATTTTTGACATGTTGCGCACGGCACAGGTCATGTCAATTTGACACAGGTTGTATCCATTGTTCTGATTTCATGTCACCAATGAAAAAAATGGTTTTGGTCATAACTTTTTCATTCGGACTCAAAAATTGTGCACGATTTTCGTATATGCTCTTTTTTAACATGAGGAAGGTTCTGAAACCATAAAAACTAAGTTTTGGAATTAAGAACATAATAAGTGACTTAATAAACCATTTTGGGTTCTGAAAATAATAACATATATACATTCATATGAAATATATAAGCTTATGGGGAAAGTCTAAATGATAAAAAACTTATAAAGGTATATTGGTCATTTTGGTAATAAATACTTAGAAATGACAATAGGTGGTGTCTAAGAGGTACCCAAGCTTAAAGGAAGGAATAATATCTTGGAATTCATTTGAGGTGATTCAATTGGATAGAGATCAAGTGGTGTAACTTAAGTAAAGAAAAAGCTTGGTGTTGGAAACTTAGGACCAGGGTGAGTACTTTATCTTAGAATACTATCCCCACTATATGATCATGTTATATGTCTTTCCCATTATTTGAAGTAAAATTTCGGATATAAATATGATTTTGATTCTATGTATCCCTTAAGTGTTTTCCTCTACTTGATATTATATTTTATAATTCGGGGACGATCTTAATTAAAGAAAAGGCGTGTTTTGGAAATGTTTTGCATTTAGGGGATTTATCTTATTCTTTGATGGTAAGAATTCGCATATTCTTGAGTCTTGACTTCTTGTTTTAGAACCTTTGGGAATGAATATCCCTTATTATTATGGGTTTTATAGGTTACAAGAACTATGTGCTTGCGGAATTTCACTTAACACTTAAGGGCACGTGCAACCTAAATGATCTATGTCATACACTTTGAATGTAACATAATATGAACAACAAAATCTAGATGAAACCTAATATAATCAACATACAATACAAGAATTAGGGTTACATACCTTTTATTTGTTGTACTAAACAAATCACTTCAATCCCTTGTAGTTGTTGGTCTTGGAAAGCTTAGCACCAAAAGCATGATGCCTCTAATCGCTCACAATCAAACCTTGGAACTAGGATACAAGAGAAGAGAGAGGAGGAAGGTATAATTTTCATTCACAACCTTTTGGGAAGTGAGAACCACGAATTTAAGTGCCCCAAGGGTCCTATTTATAGTTTAGGTAACTTAGGGACAAATCAAGATTTCAATGATTAAATAATAGATTTAAGCCCAATTCAAATTCTTTCTTTATCTACTACCATGAAGCTTTTGGAAACCCTAAAAGAGCTTCCAAAACCATCCATATGATGGTAGGTTCTAGAATTGTCTTTCCTTGTACAACTATGAACAATTACAATTCACCCCTTACACCTTTAATTAATTCCAAATTAATTCAGACTAATAATTAATTAATTTTCATTGATTTCATATTAATTTAATTTAACAAATGATCTCATGTTAATCTATTAATCACATAATAAATTAACATATCATTTATCTATTTCCAATTAATATCTTAATCATATAATATATTAACAAATCGTTTCTTCATACTTTCCTATTAGTTTATTAATCATATAATAATCTAATAAATTATCCTCTCTCTACAAATGTCATTCTAACTAAGTTCTAGTTATGATGGCAACCCAAAAAAGATTTTTCTTCTAACTACAAGAATATACCAATTTATTTATGACCTTAGACACCTTATCCAACAGTCTCCTACTTGGATAAGCCTATAACTACAATTGCAAGTATAACCATGAACCAAACCAAGTGTCCTTTGCAAAGCCACTGCCGAACTCATATTGAAATCAAACTTTGGCCCTAAGATAAGTGATCAGCTATTCCTTCATTTTATAAGATATCATATGGAGGTGAGACATAGATTAGAATCAATCTCATAGTCCAAGATTCCATTTTTCGATTTCCTGATTCATGAAGACTGAATTTAGGCTACTAATTGAACACATCAATTTAGTTTGGGCTCAGTCAAGAACTTCAGATGTTCGCAACAAATCATCCAGGGCCCCAAAGATATCGTTTTTCCTGTTAAGTCAAAAGGAACGAATAAACTTTGACTACATAATTGTAACCTTTACTTATCAAATTAGATATGATAATATGTTTTATAATATCATGTTACTGATGTGTTTACACAACACCAATTCACAACCGACTTGCAATTACAACTTATGTATCTCTGTTTGAAAAATAGAAGATATTATTGTCTTAAAATTACTCGTGATAAAATACATAAACTAATCTCTAAGCGTGGTTTTATCCAATACTCAAAATCTCCATTTTCTAAGTACTCATGAATATTGTAGCAATCCCATGCAATGTCCAATCTCTATGGACAATCTACAATCGATTCATGATGGTCGTAATTTACTACTTACTTCCAAAAGTATGAACGACTGTGGAATTCTGAATAATATTTTAATTACTCAGGGAAATAAAACATGCAAAGTGAAATACAATAATAAATTAATTAACTATGGTATCATACCCACTGAATATAAATAAATTCATATTATTTAATCACCATATCAATTACAAATTTATTCATTGTATAATGTTGCGAGTAATCAACTAACCTCTTGAATAACATCAATCATGCCATGTTATAAACATGCATACTATGACTTTTTATGGTCCTTCCTTTGAGAACAGATCGATTGGACATTACTCCAATGATGCTCATTTCACAGTCCATATTTTTATCACTATCCAATATGCAGTGGAATTTCATTTTTACATGCATTATCATTTTATGATATTGAAGTTCCAAAGTCACAAGGACTAAGCCTTCAATATTAAAGAATACTTCACTAGAACTTGTTACAAGAAACATTTCCATGGTTATGAAGTCACAAATTGAAGATACACTCCTTGAACACTTCTCTTGCATTAAAGTTTACAATTCACATGTAGATTCTATAAGCATCTCCCATTATGGAAACATTTCATGTTCCCACGTGACCATCAATTCTGACCAAGAATCATCTCAATCCAGAATGTGTCACTATGGTCCATCCTAAGAATATCATACTCCTAACTTTCCACAAGTAACCAATCTTCGATAAACCTCATAATGTTCTTAAATCTTGTTTAAAAACTTTATTCACATGAAAGTATAATCATTTTCACACAATGCCAAAGGCAATTGAAAATTTTAGAATAAGATAATATTATAGCGTATGTGATCGATCCTATATCCGAAGCATATTGGACTCGACTCATTATATCCTTTATAAGGATTTGATATCTATTCAATTCCTTGCTATAATATTTCTATATATTAAATCTCCTATGTTGAAACATTTCAACATGCTATTCACATATGTCTTTGACTAAGTTCCATTAAACCATTTGATCTAAACCTTCAGATTCCAACTAAAGTATGAATGCCCTCTCCATTAAGTCCACTTTTAGCAAAACAATTTCCAAACTTTGCAATTTGCAAACTAAAGACATTTTTCCCTACGAACATTATTGTCAACATGTAATTCTAGGATAAAAATTACGCACCCACTAGCTTTGACATGTATCCAGAAATCAACTGGACTTATAGAAATCAATATCGCTTGACTTTCTTAAGGAAGTGCATATTTTTGTTACGCGATGCTTTGTTAAGTCTTTAACTAGACTTCTTAAGCTTATACACCTTAATTGGATAATGTGTATGTTAATGTTCAAACCTTTTTCAATACTGATAGATAAATCCCTTGAAAGTTCAACCAATTCCTTTCCATTCCTCACCATTTAAAATATGAATAGGGAAGCTATAATCATATTGTGAATTTGAGAATGCAATTAACATACCCAATATCCATATTGATCTTTATAATCTATCAGCAAAATTATTTCCTCATAATCATTTACATGAATTAGAGCGAAACTTTTTGCCACTTAGACTTGATGATGCATATGTTCCCATCCATGTGAATGTATCATTTCCAACCTAAAATCATAAGAGAAGGTTTAGGACAAAGCAATTTCAACCTTAGTTTTCCTTCATGACTGAACCTTGATATTCTTGATCTTCTACCTTCTAGCAGGTAAAGGCCTGCCAGTCCTTTCGTGTCGTTAGTAGCTCACTGATATTAATCAGCGTACTTTCACTGATCAACGCGCTTTATTTTTGCATTTAAATGAAGAACATCAAAATCAAAATCATTTCCAACTCAACTGGAAGTGCACAGAAATAAGAATATGCCAACATAACAAGTTTTCAACCTCAGATCGCATGCTAGTGATAACTAAAATGTTCATTTTTGGTTGACTCTTGCAACTCTCAAGACCAATACAACTCCCACTGACTTCTTGTCATATGGGTTTTCTCTCAAGAAACATTCCTTGACGACCTAAAACAAATATTTAAAAGTTTGTATGGATTCCCAACAAGAAAACACTTCATAGAATTGGACTCGGTTTATCTTTCGTTTTTTGATTAACGAAAACATCAAACTTCAATTCTAAATGTGCTAGAGTAATGAAAGCATTCTTTACTCCACATATTATGTGGTTTTATCAACCTACTTAGTTTGAAATGAGTTTCAAGATATTTTTATAGTTACTAGAGCATGATTCTAAAACTTGATTGGAACAACATATGATTCATCTTTAATCGAACCATTTCCAATAATGTTCGATTCCTCTTCTTAGTCAAACAATTGCACTAATATGTTCTTGGAGGAGTCAATTGTGATACAATTCCACAATTACCAAGATGATCATAAAACACGATACTAAAGTACTCTCCTTTCTTTTGAAATTGGAGAATCTTTTATTTTTCTTCCTAATAAATTATTCTATTTGTTCTGCTACTCTTTGAACCCTTTCAAAATTATTAGAATTATGTTTAAACTTATAAAAATAACCACATTTGCTGAAGCATCATAAATCGTGACGAATAGAGTTATCATACCTTGTAGTGGATCTGAACAGTCCATGTCAACGTGTACTTGATCCACTAGTCCTTGACTTGTCTCACATAAACATGTGAACAATGAATCAATCATACTTTTTCAAGGAAAAAGATTCTCATGCATCATGCAATTCTAATTGTATAACTCCAAGTTTTTTGTACAACTGAAACTTGGTGATGAAATTTCTTTTCACTTGGTCAATTATGATAATACCACAAGCATGTTCTAGAAGAAGCAATATCCACTATTAATATTGCTATTATTAGAAAAATAATTAACAAATTTATTAATGCCATTGCAAGGAAATATAAATAAGGCAATACTATATTTCTAGACATCTCCGAAGAGTAATAGAAATCTATTAAAACTATCCTAACTCCTTAGTAGCAGCTCCAAATTCTAACCATCGAACCATGCGACAAAAGTCCATTTCACACGATCAGATTTAGCTCACTTTGCTTAAGCTTCTGTCTTTCTTTTAGATCCTACAATACCCTTAAATTGGCAGTCAAAACAAACGGACTCATCGGGGTCAACATTGGGAATGATCTCAAAACGAGCCTTTCTCTTTACCATATGATCAAACAGTTTAACCTTGCCCAATCTCTTTCCATTGGGAAGAGAAATATTTTCTAGATCACCAATGTTAACATTGCCAATGTCCATGGAATTCTTGGAATTAGAACTCTTAAGCATTTCTGCTTCAGTTGTGTTCTTAAGCATTATTGCTTCAGCAACTGCCAAAATTTAGGTCACATCGATATTCCTTATATGAAAGTTCTCAATGAACTGACCATATGACTTTAGAAGCGAGATAAGAACCAAATCAATGGCTTGCTCATCCGGGAATACGATACCCATTCTTTCTAATTTGTCGATGCATGATTTCATTTTCAGAACATATGCACACATAGAATTTCCATTTTTGTGTTTACATGCCAATAGGGGTTAAGTTGTTTCCTATCTCTCAACTTAAGGTAAACGTGACATTAGGAGAGTCACTAGCGGAGGAGGTGGAAGAGTTGAAGAAAGAAGAAGTCCAGTTCCACCATTTCCTAAGGAAGTGAATACAATTTCACTTCAACTCGAATGTGGAAGACCATCTCTAGAAGATTGAGGAAAACCATTTCCATAAGAAAGAGGAAGACCATTTCTATCTTCATAAGACATCGAAAATTGGGAGAAGAGAGAATTCAAGTTAGTTGATTTTAATCCATAATTATTAACTCATAAATTAAATTAAGGCTAAGATCCATATTTTTCCTTTAGTAATATGAAGAGGGATATCGTAGTCATATCATGAAACTATGTTAGGTAGGTGGAAACATTTCACTAATTTTAATCATATGAAACTCCTAGATCTTTTGAGATTTTCATTGAAACATCAATGACATGTTTAATCTCAGATTATGCTCTTAACAATTATGACTCGAATGTCTAGGATCACAGTTAAGATGTGAATAACCATGCAAACCTACTCAAACACCCCCGATCGCTTTATAATCTCCCATTGATGTGTCGGTTAACCACACACGCTCCATCAACAATTACAAACATGAGTTGTTTCATCATTTCATCTTTATAGTCCCATTTTAGTGTGCCAGTTAATAAGGCTGACAATTCTCGATACGACCCGCGACACGACCCGCAACACGACACGAAATAAATAGGTTTGGGTTGAGTTTTTCAACCCGCCAACCCACCAACCCGTTTATTAAACGGGTCATATATGGGTTTCTCAAAAAATAAACGGGTTGACCCACCAATCCGTTTATATTCTTAATAAAAAAAATTATTTTATTTTTAAATGTATTTATGTATCAATTTTTAATATTTAATAAGTATTATATAATATATATCATTGATTCATAGACCATTTGACTATTTTGACATTTTGACTTATGGTGGATGGTCTAAGGTTGTAAGTCGTAACCTATAAGGCTAAGTGTGTAACATGTTTCTATGAATGTTTTTAATTTTCATTTGGATGTTTAAGACTTAAATGTCTAAAATTCAGATATGTTTGCATCAACCATTAAGAACTTATTCATGTTTAATTGTCAATTTTATTTATGAAATTCGATTTTTTAACCTGCCAACCTGTGAACCCGTATAAATAAATGGGTTGGCGGGTCACATATGAGTTTATGTTCCAAACACGCCAACCCATGACCCGCCAACCTATGACCTGTATATTTAAATGGATCGTGTTTGGGTTGACATATTTTGACCGCCAACCCGCGACACGCCAATCTGAACACGACACGATTGTCAGGCCTACCAGTTAATCACGCACGCTCCACTAACGACTCATAGTCGATTAACCCCTCTTAGAGTGGGGCTTCGTGAATGAGGCCTACTATTGATTCGACTGACTTTTCTTATACATATAGTATTAGACGTTTAATAAATATATATTAGGTGTTTTTAAAAACTTTTTAAAACACAAGGTTTAAATATTAATTATCTAAATTAATCCTATACTTAATTAAACCGTTTAAACCTATCATGGATTTATAATTATCTTTTAATTAGTCTTATAATTAAATTAATTATTAAATCCATAAGGATAATTTTAATTAATCTTATAATTAAACATTAAATTGTTTAGAATTATCTCATAATATTTAGCTTTTTTATTTTAATCATCTTAGTTATGCAAAATCGGATTTGGCAGAAATTGAAACAGATAATTACCAAATAACAACCACATAAATCAAATTAGGTAGAAAATCCCGAGTTTCTGGAATTGAGCTAAGCTCAGCGTCGTGACAAAGCCTCTGTCATGTCATGATCACAGTTTAACAAAAAAAATTGTTAGATTAAACTAATGTGCTTTCAAGGATACACCAAGTAGCTCGGATACCACTGATTGGTTTTATAGGTTACTTGAACTATTTGTTTGTAGAATTTCGATTAACACTTAAGGTCACATGCAAACTAAGGGATCTACATCATACACTTTGAATGTAACATAATATAAACAACACTACTAGAAAAACAGCCTTTTACGACGCTCATTGCGTGTCGTAAAAGGCTCAGACGACGCGCAAATGCGTGTCAAGGAAGGCCCTGTCATAAAGAGAGACGACGTGCATTTACGACGCACGTTTACGACACGCAATGCGTATCAAAAAAGCCCATGTCGAGAAAGCCCATGTCATAAATGAAGATGACACAAATTTTTGCGTATCATAATTTTAAATGTTTAAAAAAATATTATTTATAGATTTGCTTGTTTTCGAATTAAATTTGTATTTAATGTTTCATAATAGAAAATAAAATATCATATACAAAAAATAGAATCCATTGCATAAATTTAATGTCATACAAATATCGTTTCATGGAAAGATAAAACAAATCAATAAAAGTTGTAACAAAAATTTACAAACGAATTAGATACAAAAAATACAATCCATTGCCCCTTTGCTTATTCAAGATCAACCTGCAAGTAGCTAACTAATCTGTACAAATTCACCCTTGTTTCTAATCATTTCTTAAATACTTTACAAACATAATTCATCCATAGTACCTGAACTATAGTTGCAGCCTTAAGGTAAGATGAAAAACAAAATCAAAGATATAGTTATGTCAAATTCAGAAAACAATTACCCTAGCTACATTTGTTCTATTTGATGTCCCACTTCCCTAGCTCCATGTGCTGTCAAACTCCATCTAATTGTCCTTGCACAACCGAAAAAGCAAACATGACTATCAAAGATATAGTTATGTCAATTTCAGAAAAAAAAAAATACCCACCTGACCATTTGTAGAGTCTATATCTGTTCGTAGTCGTCTGGTATTTCAGCAAACATGTATTACCTTTGAGGATGAAAACATTAAGGTTGGATCCATGGAAACTAGAAATCAAAATTTCAACTTATGAGAGAAATTGAAAGGTAGAAATTGAAGCTTACCTACCTATTGTAGCATCCACATAATACTCCCACATCCATTTCATATAACATTTTGTACACAACTTCATTTGACCACTATATGTCCTATATCCAAACAATTACAACTCATTTAGCTACAACCAATAGATATTATCATAGGTGCGTAAAGCAAAGGTATTACAACTCGTCCTTGTGGTTTCATTTTATGCGCAACCTTGGTCCCTGAGTCATTAAATCATTAAATCTAACTACTCAGTTGTTAGTTTTTTAAACATGACCATTTTGCCGTTGGACCAAACTAATAACAAAGCACCATAGGGTCCAAAATGGTGTGTTTTTTATTTGTAAATATACTTAAATATATAGATATGCATATGCATATACATATAGTAAATTACAAATTTGGACCGTATGGCGTGTTTTTTATTAGTTTGGCCCAAGGGCAAAACGGTCATATTTTAAAAAAAACTTACAGCTTAGTAGTTAGATTTAACGATTCAATGACTCAAGGACCAACGTTGCACATAAAATGAAACCACAAGGACGAGCCATGCAACAAAAATCAAAATTAGATTCCACCAAACTACAAGGTCCAATTATGTAATTTACTAAGGTAGAAAAGTTTTTGCAGTATTTATGGATTTCAAAATTTTTTTCCAGGCAACATATTTTTTTACCATAAGAAAATTTACCTGAGCTGTAAAGAATATAGATTTGATCGAGGAAAATTTATCAGCTTCAAAGGACTTCTTGACATGCTGATACTCATCTATGAATATATAAAAGAACAAAAAAAAATTAAAAATCAGAGTATGTTGACTTATATTACATTCATAGATCAAAACTGTGTTGACTTATATTACAACAATCACAAACTACATGAAGAAAAAGTGATCACGTTATCAAGAAAGTTGTCAAATAGAATTCAATTACTAAATTGTACAATACACCAATCGCCCTTGTCATTGCATATTGCAGAAGTTATATAAATGTTCACTATGCATTTATAGAAATGGTCCTTGTGGATTTACAGACATGGTTCCTATGAATTTACAAAAATTGCCCTTGTGTAATAATTTACAGTAACAACCCATTGTTCGGCAAAACTATAGATCTAGTCCTTGTGCAACAGGAAATTACAGAAATGGTCGCAGTCATACATATTGCTGAATTACGGAAATGGCCCATGTGTAACAATAAAATTATAGAATTGTTCCATGTCCTTAAATATTATAGAAATTACATAAATGACCCTTGTTTAATATATTATAGAAATAATCCATGTCCTTGCATATTGTTTGTGGCTATTGTTGGTGTATTTGTCAATATTTTTAATTTACAAACCTTTCCTCCAGCAGCAAGAATCTCAAGAAACAGACAATCTCCATCTGCAAGGTTGAACAATCTTTTTCATTTAATTATATTTTCTAGAATATGACTACTAATAACTAGGCGTATTCACGAACATTTGAATCTGAGATCCAAAATTATTCACAATTTTTGGATATGTATTCACGTGATGATTTTACAAAATTTCCAATATAGATTAAACAAGGTTATGTTCATTATCTGGTAGTTAATACTAGCAATACTCAGACATTTCTTGTCAAGTTTTTGGAATTTTTTGACACATAAGTAAAATCTTAAAACAGTTATCTCAATTCCAAATCCCTGTACTTTTTTCAAGTTTGCAAAACTAATAAGAAAATATGTCGTGGCACGTGGCTTTGGCTTTGGCTTCATAAAGAAAAAAAATAGAAAGATTGCTAAAAATACTCAATAAGGTTAAAATCCAACCATATAAACTCACCTGGGTGTTTATCTTCTTTATTCTGAACTGGAAATGGTTTCTTCTTATTCTTCTTAATACATGGTCTTCACTCAAACAAGACCCCTCTGTTTAAAAACCTCAAGCATAGCAGCTCCAATCTTTGCTGGTGATTCCACCACTGTCACACCCACTTCCCTCAGGGTTCTAATTTTGTCTTGTGTTGTACCCTTTCCACCTGATACTATGGCTGCCAATTCAAACCAACATTAATTATTAAGTTAATCAATAATCATCCCACACACCAAAAAAACTAACTTTATTCATGGTTGTTGCAAGGGCATTCTCGTCTTTTACACAGAAAAGAGATGCCCATGTCCCGTTTTTTATTAGGTGTGACAAAGAATTGTAATTTCCTTGTCCAATTCAAACCAAATATATAAATATAACTAATTATTTTATCTTTCTACATTAAATCTAAATGTGGCAACAAGTTTATGATCTGAAACGTTAATTTTTCCATTTTCTCCAAGCAAAGGTGGAACATCCTCCTCTACAGGAGCCGTTTTTGTCTAACCTTTGACAAAAGCGCCTTGTTGCTTCAGCAGAGCTAGTAATGAGAACAAGAGTGCTAGTTTTAGAAAAAGTCGAAAATAGCCCTAGAAAATCGAAAAAGCCATGTCCCATGTAATAAAAAATACATAACAAATCTACCTGCTATTTTTCCTCTAGTTTCCTCAGGAACAGAGGCTGCTGAAGCTGCTGACCAAGACGCAAAGTTGGATTTAAATGAACTTGTCTCATGACCTTGACCAATACGGGTCATAGGAGTTGACTTTGGCAGATGTTTTTTGAGAGTAAAATCCTACACAGATGGTGGTTATATTATATAGAGAGAATCGATAACAGATTCACAAAATAAAAGATAAAAGATATAAGAGGGAGGAACCTCAGCAGCCTGCGTAACAGGTTTTTTATATGGCAATGGTGTTGTTCGACCAACCCATTAGATGTATCCCAAATGCTATTGCTTGTGGATTGTCCTATAGGTTTGGTGTCAAAACCATTTGGAGCATCAGATAAGGAGCACCATTTCCATTTCCATCTCTGATTCCAATGACTTCTTCTAGGGTATCATAAGGAGCACCAACAACTGCCAAAAGCTAATAAAAGTTAATTAATAATTTTTTTGCTTTCTAAATGAGTAGATTAAGTACCTCATCACCAGATTAACATGTGTTTCTATTTAAACAAGACCTCAGTTTAGCCCTTTCTATTTTCTAATGTTTTACTGCTTTACTAAATGACTGAAATGTTATATGCAAGAGGTTGTATTGCATTTTGGCTTGCATTGAAATGAGACTCAACTGATGTTAAAGGGACAAAAAATTGGTAATCTTTTGTCCCACCCAAAGTGATAGACAATTGTGTTACTTAAAATCTCAATATAATTAGTTGATTTCCAAACCATTATGTAAGGAATAGAAGTTAATGTGAAGGACACATAGTAGGAAAAAGAAATGTGGACCACCAACAAAAAATTGAAGACATTCACCTGTCAATGAAGCTCATTACGCATTCTCATTTCTTCCATTCCTAGCTTTTTCTGTCTTCTTCATTTTTAATCCATGCATTGTCTCTGCAACATCTGCAGACACAAACTTCTCATGATTATGTAATATTTCTCTGATTAAAACTGTAGAAAATACTCTAGAAGGTTTACCTAATTTGATGGAGTAGTTTGGTATGATTATGTGTTAATTCAAGAGCTTGGCATATGAGATTGATTACTAGTACCACTACTACCAGATTGTTGCTTCTATATCATAGACAAACAAAAAAATTTCAAGTATTCTATATCACAACTGCAAATTTGAGTTAAATAGGGGAAGTTCGATTCAGGTGTACCATGTCGTTAGAACACATGCGATCATTATTTAACCTAGGGCTTATTGAGACAGCTAATAACACCATAGATGACACCAACCTCTTTCCATGATCGATCATTAGGGTAATAATCAAGGTTCCCTAATTAAAAAAAACAGAAAAACATATTAGTTTGTAGGATAAGGAAAAGAAAGAAACCCAAAGATCATCGTATGGGTGTTATTCGCTAACCTAGACTCCACCGACCAGTTGGCCTAAATTGCGACAACGACATCTGTCCATAGCTAAAACAAAAATCGTATTTTTTAATTTACGTATGAAGGAAGGAGAAGGCGATTCATCCCATTGAGGCGGAAAAGGGGGAAGCCGGTGTAAGATGTGTTCCATGAAAGCATCATCCTCTCAGGTATGATAGAGGAACGTTAGCTGTCATGGACCTCTGTCCCTATCATACAATGAGAAGATGCGAGACCATCGACTGTGTTTGGAGCAAATAGGATTAGTCAATAATAGAAAGAAAAATAAAGATACAAGTGAAACATAAGGCGGTGATATGTGGCCGCAAGACGAAGCAAGATGTGGGCAGAAAGCGGAACGGGGTTGGAAAAGAGAGAGTGACTGACCTTTAGGCAGCTAATTGAGGTGGTGATGTAGTATACGTTAAAAGAATGGGCGACCAGAGCAAACCCACCTAGAAGCGCTCATATTTCTTCAGTTGAGCCTCAGATCTCCTCTTCGCTCAAAAGACCTGATCAGGGATTAACACACCAGGTCAAGAAATCCCGTTTGTTCGCTTTTATTCTTCTTCTTCTATCTTCTATTTTTCTTGTTGCCGACTAACTGATACATCATCGGAATCATCAAAAGCGTTATCCAAAAACTCATACCCAACATTGTAGTGAATGATCGTTCTAAATCAAAATGGAAGAGAATGTTGCTTAATTTTTGACTGATAACTATAAAGAAGAATATGACGAAGGCCCTAGGGCTTGGAAGAGGCGGGGGGTTTTAATTTTTGGGATTTAATAGGCGGGTGAAATCCCGCCTTAAAAACGCGTGTTTCATTAAAATTTTATAAAACTACACATTTAGAGGAGGCACGTTTTATGAAAGGCGCCCTCCGCATTTCATTTATTTTCTTTTCTGACGCTAATTTTAGGGCACGCACAAATGCGTATCCTCTATCCTTCAAATTTTGCAAAATTGACATTATTTTTTAGGGCACGTACAAATGCGCGTCCTTTATCAGCGAGTGTCATTGTTTGCGCGTCATTAAAGGGCTGTTTTCTAGTAGTGCAACAAAATCTATATGAACCCTAATATACTCAAAATACAATATAAGAATTAGAGTTACATACATTTGATTTGTTGTAGTAAATAAATCACTCCAAGCCCTTGTAGTTGTTGGTCTTGGAAAGCTTAGCACCAAAAGGGTGGTGCCTCTAATGGCTCACACTCAAACCCTAGAACTAGGAGACAATATAAGAGAGAAGAAGAAGGTATAATTTTCATTCACAACCTTTTAGGAAGTGAAAACCATGAATTGAAGTGCCTCAAGGGTCTTATTTATAGTTTAGGTAAGTTAAGGACAAAACAAGATTTGAATGATTAAATAATAGATTTAATCTCAGTTCAAATCTTTTCCTTATTTACTACCATGAAGCTTCTGGAAACCCTAAAAGAGCTCTCAAAACTGTCCATATGATGGTAGGTTCTAGAATTGTCTTTCCTTGCTCAACTATGAACAAATATAATTCACCCTTGCATATTTAGTTAATTCCAATTAATCCCAAATTAATTCCAGATTAATTCTGACTAATAATTAATTAATTCTCATTGATTTCATATTAATTTATTATCATATAAATTAACAAATCAATTATTTAAGAATTGATCTCATATTAATTTATTAATCACATAATAAATTAACAAATCAATTATATATTTCCAAGTAATATATTAATCATATAATATATTAACAAATCATTTCCTCATAATTTCCAATTAGTTTATTAATCATATAATAATTTAATAAATTATCATCTCTCAAAAAATGTCATTTTAACTAAGTTCTAGTTATGAGGGCAACTCAAAAAGGACTTTGCTTCTAATTACAAGAATATATCAATTTAGGTATGAGCTTATAATGGTTGAGTTCTATTTCTGAGACTAGATCTCTTAATAGAATTACAAAGTAAATATCAACATTTTATAAATAAAAATAAGTTCTATATGCAAGCACTTTTGACTTAAACTTGTTTTAACTTAAACTTATCCATGACATTGTTATCTTTATTGTATAAATGAAAACCACATATTCTAACTTCAAGAAATGGATCTTTGAAGACAAATAATGTAGTTTATTTGACATATGTGAATCTTATTTATATATACAAGATTCCTAATAATATTTTCACTAAAGTGTAGAGAAAATAATTAATAAGAAACTATACACTTTGGTGTATGACTTCCTTTCTAATGAATGTCTATGATTGAGCACAAGATACAACCCAGTAGTACCATCTAAAGCATTCGCCATAATAAAGGGTGAATTAAACTTTACTTGATATAGTTTAGTTTCTAATCGGTAGAAATGTCCTCCTTTTAACCTTTTTGGGATTATACTTCAATCACTATTAATTGTATATAGAATACAAACACCAATTAATTACATAATTGTAGAATATTCTAAAAAGGCATTTAGATTATTATATACAAACTCACCAAGAATAAGTTCATTTATTCCTCTGAAAGCTGAGTTAGCAGAAAACAAGTTTCTAATGACAAAGCAAGTGGGAGACGCGTGGAACTTGAAGCAGCTCAAGAACCATAGTCGGATGTAACAATTATTGGCGCTAGTTTCAATAAGGAATTGTTGAACATGAATAGTAGCTATTCATAAACACAAATTGTTTACAATAATGGTATAAATCATATATGACTTGAGAAATGTGGAATCTCTCATTGATGCATTCTTGATGGTTTCTAGTTAAACCATCAACTATCAAAATGTTATATCAGATCTTGGATTTGACAAATGACTTAGAGTCATAAACATTAAGATGTAATCCATGTTTAATAATCAAGTATGGGCTTGATTAATCTTCCTCTCTATAGCAAGGCTAGAAGGAGTAAGAGATTCTTCTAGAAAGAATATATACATGTGTATATATATATATATATATATATATATATATATATATATATATATATATACATTTAGTAATACTTGTTATATAAGGATTTTCTCATACTCATGTCATTGACTATAGTCCTTATCATACTCATGACATTGAATGTGATCAAACCTTTTCATAAGTAGCTATGATTAGATTAACAAGGATATTATTTACTATAACTTCATATTTTAATATGAGATATAGCAAATAGATTTCAAGAAAGACCGTTTTTCTAAATAGACATCTACTAGAAGATATCTATATAACTTAGCCTGAAGGTTTTCTTAATCCATGTTGTCATAACCAAATGTGTAACGCTTAAGATCCACTTGTGGATATAAAGCAAACATCTCAAGTTTGGAATGGACATTTTAATATAAAGATACAAGGTATGCTTTTATATCAAAATGAAAAAGAACGTGTGTATGTGTGTTTACTAAGAACTAGTGGGAGGATAGTTATATTCCTAATCTTGTATGAAAGAGACATACTTAATCATTTGAAATGACATTCCGCCTATGCAAGGTGGTTTTCACTTTGACTCGGAAAGTATTTATAAAATGAAAGACTTAGGAATGACAAGATACATTCTTGGAATGTAAAATCTATAAGAGATGGATAAAGATGAATGTTAAAGGTTTTTTAAATTCTTTTTGCATGAAATGACGATATCTTGAAAGAGGTCAAGATACAGGATTCCTTTGGATGACTCTTTGCATTGTTACATGACAACTTTTGAGTCTGTCTCAAAGGACCTAGCACATAGGTTGAGCTAGATGAAATGATTTATATTCTATTTGCTTGGCAAATGAGTCCATCATTTATTTCATATCATGAGATACAAAAATGAATACATGGTTAAGTCACTAGATGATTGTGAGAACATTCTAAGAGTACTTAAGAAGAGCTAAGAGAATGTATATGGGATAATTAGTTTAGAATAAAATCTTAATGTAAAGAGCTACATAGGATTTTGATTTCTAAGTAAATATGGATAATTATGAATTATAATTAGATTATGACTTAATTTTGGAATGAAGAGTAAGTTTAGTTGGAATGGGGTCCAAGCAAAACATAATGACACAGTCTACTACAAAATAAGAATACATAACTTTTAAAGTTAAAGTTAAATATGATTGGATGACTGAGTTCATTGAAAAACTATGTTGATTTCTGTCATTCAAGGATCACTTAGAAATCTTTGTGACTTCGAGAGTTGACTTATTCAAGGATCACCAATCATATATATATATATATATATATATATATATATATATATATATATATATATATATATATATGTTGGGAATTCTTTATAAATAAGATTGAATTTTTATAAAGATAATTTGTATGTATATATGAACTAGCCATGAGACAACTTTTGTCTTCTTTGTGCCTTGCCTTTTTTGAAAAATGAGAGGAGACCAAGCATGGTCTTCTTTTGAATTATTTAATCAATTTTACCATGCTTGTAAGAAACATGTCTCATGCTTTTGCTTTATGGTATCTTCTTGCTTTTTGGCCTTTGTATAAGGGAGAGCATGGAAGGTTAGAAAGGAGTTCTTGCAAGCATGATTCTTCTTCTTCTTATTTGGAGCCTAAAACCGAGAGCAATGTGCTCTCTATGGAGCTGCCATATTTTGGATGTTCAAGGCCCTTCTTCTTTTCCATTCTCTTGCATTTTGATGCTAGACAAAGTCCTTTTTTTGCTTCACCTTTGAACATATATTTTGGTATATATTTCAAAGGCTTATGAACAACAAATTACAAGTGTATACTAGCATGTTTTGATGGTTCTACTCTTGCTTGGTGGATACTTCTAGAGAACTCTTGTTTTAGAGTTTCATGCCACACTTCATCAACTTCCAACCTCCCATAAGGATTAAAGTCTTCAAAGGTTGTTATGCTTCCCTTCTATGGTTGTTTTAATCTTTCTAACTCTTGCAAAATGATCATTGGTGGGTAAAATAGTTTTAGTTTTATTCAACATTTTTAAAGATTCTGTAGTTATTTTTACCGGTTGTGAAGCCGAATTTTTAAATAAAAACCCAAGATATATATATACCGGGCAGGGCCTGATAACCGACAAATATGTATACCGAGTGGGGCTCGATGTCGAGGGGGGGGGGGGGTAATGGCGGGACCCATTAGATGTTTATTATGTATGGTATGTGGTATATTGGGGAACTCACTAAGCTGTGTGCTTACGGTTTTCAGTTTATATTTTCAGGTACGTCTGGTTCAAAGGAGAAGAGCCTAGGATGATTGCAGTGCACACACCACCTCGTTTCGCATTTTATGTTACTATGATGTATTGGGATGTTATTGATATACTTTGTTCGTTCACCATGATTTCTATGATAATGTTTTGGATAATAGCTTTATTAATTTATAAACGAAAATTTGTAATCTTAATTTTTGGGACGTTACAATAAGGTCGGTTAGGTAGACATGTTTCTTGAACGATTATGAACACCACAACCCCACAGTGGGCGCTAAATTGTTTTGGTCAAAAATTGACCAAGTGTAATTCGACCAAATTATATGAGAGACTGTGGTGTTAGTGCAATATAAGTGTAAAATAATGATCAAAGTGAGACAAGTGAGTTACAAGGAAAGCCTTTGATCGTTTATAGGATCTCCGACATAAAATATTGGGATGTCATAATGATCACCTGCCTTGATATGTTTAATTGATTTAAAACCGAAATAAAGATGATGAAGGTGATGTGAGTACAAGTGTAATGGTAGAGCTAATCGTATATATTGTGCTAAATACATGTGTTATTTATAGTCTAATGCTAGTAACAAGAAGTCCGAAATTTCTGGGATCCTCCTTGAACAGGTATTTGCATGTTGTAGGACTTAGTATCCCCAGGTTTTAAGCTTAGTTGAAGTGACTTTCCATTGAGAATGTGTTTTGTTTTGACTAGTTCTACACATGTGAGGAAAATAAATGAAAATATAGCCGTTATGCGTGTTAGAAATATAATGGTAATAATCAGGATCTGAGGCTTTAAAAATATTTTAGGATCCTAAATATGATTTTGGGATTCTGTCCCTAAGTGTAATTAAGCATGTTTATTTGAAAGTTTTGTTGATAATAAAGTTATATCAAAAAATTTGTTGTTGATTAAAGAAATTCATATTTAACATGTCTTCATTTTTGCCTATCACTTAGTATGACACATAATATGATCACAAGTGTATAGATCTAAATTTCTATTATTTTTTATTTCTTAAAATTTACTTTTTGTATTTTGTTTATACTATTTGAAGATAACATGAAATAAGATTTATGGTTATTTTGTTCAGTTCTATATGATTTGTGATTGATTTATCTTAAGATATAAAATCCATAATAATATGATATTTACATATTTGTATTATTATCAATGTTTTTTTATTTTCAGCGTAATAATCATAGATATTACTAAATGTGTTGTTGATGTGGTTATATTAACTTGTTGAACATATAATTATATTTGATGTTCGAGTTTTGTGATGGAAGTATAATTATTATTAGTTAATGTGCATTGTGATGATCATATATAATTTACAATTTGTTTTTCATATCATTATCATAGACTCATATATAATTTACAATTTGTTTTTCATATTATTTTAGTTTTGCGGAACGGCCGCGTATATCCTTACTATTTTATATAATAGGTTCAATAAAAACCAGTGAACAATTCGCCACTATCATCATTAGAGATATTGCATATTTTTGGGAATATGATGTATTAGAAATTTATTTTCTATATCGATATAAAAACAAATTTTGAGGCTGAAACACATGTTGTGTTAGGTATGGGCCGAAACACGAAATATTCAAATTTTAAACACAAAATGGAGACGATTTGTACGACATATTATATTTAAAGTGACAAGGAAAAAAATAAATTAAACAGCCTTTATTCATATTAATAAAAACTTTAACGTGAGTCACGATTAAATCAACTATGTGTCTAACAAATTACAAGCAATTGAAACGTGCCTTGTTCCAATTCGCTACAAATTGTATTTCATTCATGCTATAAACTAAACATAACTAATTAATAGGAGTATCTGAATTTTTGCTACCAAAACCAAGTTTGCAATTACTGCAACGAGATGTGTTTTGTAGTGAAAATAAATAAATAAAATCGAGGGATATCTTTAGAAGACGAGAAAGGGGAATGATCATCGTCTCCACAGAGGTGAGTTTTATATATTTGTGAAGATTGGATATATGTTAAACTTTTAACGTTTTACAGAATCATTCTTTGTATAAATTAATTTAATTATATATTTTTCCGCCGTTCAAAAAAATAACAATTATATATTTACTTGGTTTGTTTATATGCATGGTTTTACTGATACGTGCATGCGATGCGGAGTTGTCAAGTTGTAAAGAGATTTTATATTTCTTTTTTGAACATTGTGAACATATCACTGTTTTTGTGGTTATCTATACATGCCAAGGTTTTGATCAAATAATTGATTTGTGAATGAACATACATATCAAATATACCAAGACAAGGTATTAGCTGCTCATTAGAGCTTTGTACTATGGTCTATGAACAATAGAAACAAATTGATTTAGAGATCTTTTCCCTTGTTTATCAAAATTAGCCAACTACTTGACTAATGGGCTTAGATACATTTGCAAAATATAATAATCTTTAAAAGATAGGTCTTGTACCAAATTTAATTGTGTTTTATGAAGGGCTATATAAAGGTTGCAGTAGTGCCACTTTTGTTGTTGACAAAATACCTGAGTTCCCTTCCCTAGTTCTCTCATCGGTTTTAATGAAATCATAAACTGGACTTGCTAGAATTCAAGTTTTGATGCAAGAACTTAAATATTGATAGTTCATAGTTTCATCCTTAAGTCGGACGTTCGGAAACTATTGCATGTATAGGGAAGAAGGTCTATTAGATTTTTTTTTTCAAACGGATGAAGACTAATATATTGATCACAATTCTAGCAAATCGCTAGAAGAAAATAATCAGTTACAAAGGACTCAAAAGTCAAACATTCCAAAAAAACATCGGATTTGGAAGCTCGGGAACTTAACCAGAAAAAGACTCTATCAAACAAGTACTTCTCCTAATTTGAATCCCATCAAACACCACAAAATTTCAGAATCTCCAAATTATCCAACACGTAGATACGGCAATAAAGAAAACCTTTTCTTTTGAGAGATTACTTGGTCATCTACCCAAGAAAGCCATTCTTTAATCGATGAAGAGGACGGGAAAACTAACCAACACCACCGAGCAACAAGAGACCACAAAAACTCTGACACGTGACATGTGATAAAAAGATGGTCTAATGTTTCACCATTCAACCCACAACTTGGGCACATAATAGACTCCAAATCTACTCTTTTTTTTTTTTGATAAATTAAATTTCATAGGAAGTCTGTCAAGTAATAGCCTCCAAAAAAATGTTTACTTTTCTAGGAAGGGTATTAAACCATCTAGTAATTTGATCTCCACCCAACACAGACTTGTCGTGAATAGGCTCTCTTGTAGACTTGACCAAAAAGTCTATAACCGGATCCAACGACCACCAAAATCGATTAGGTGAGTCAGAAACAATACCCGTTAACTCTACCATCATCTGACTAAATTGTGTCTCTTCATAGCCACCTCTTATTTGTCTTATCCAATGCCATACCCAATTACCATCTTGCCATCTATCAGAAATGAAACATTCTTGATCAGTTTCTAGCCGCTATAATATGTGAAATATAAGCAGAAACTGTTGTTCTCCCAACCAAACATCACTCCAAAACTTTATCAGATTCCCTCTACCAAGTCGTCTTTTCTGGAGTGTTGCCATTGGAATGACATTAATAGTATCCATTTTGTGGATCGCAGCTACAATGTTTACCTAAATATATGGATTTCTTCATACACTATTGGCCATAACGCACCCCATCTTCTCCATGAATTGATTTCAACATTCTAGCCCATTTAGTATCGTCATCAACCATAAATCTCCAGTGCCATTTTTGTAATAATGCATTATTAAATGCCTTAAGACTGCCTAAACCAATGTCAACTTTTTCATGACTTGATAAAACTTGTTCTCATTTTACCCAAGCTAATTTACAGGTTTCACCCTCACCACCCCTAGAAAAAATGACTTCTCAATGCTTCAAGTTTTATATAACACCTTCAAGTAATTTAAATATCGACATATAATAGATACTAAAGGTGCGTTTAGTTGCGGAAAAATGAGCCGTTTTCCGGAAAAATTTTCCAAGAAAAATGAGAATTTTGAAAACACGTTTAGTTCGTCTATCTTTCTAAATTTTTCATGGAAAATGAAAATTTTCCGTTTTCTAAAATTACAAATAGGTTGGAAATTTTTGGAAAACTGATAATCATTGTTTTCTATATTTTTCTAATTAAAATTTTTTCTAAAATATAAACAGACACCCACTCCCACCCCATTCACCTCTACCTACCCCCACCTTAACACCCTTCACCCACACACACATACATACCCACCCCCACACACACCCACCTGCGCACACACACACACCAACCCACAAACACACACACATACATACCCACCCACACACTCACCCACCCGCACACACCAACCCACAAACACACACACACATACATACCCACCCACACACTCACCCACCCGCACACACCAACCCACAAACACACACACACATACATACCCACCCACACACACACACCCACCCGCGCGCACACACACACACACACTAACCCACAAACACACACACATACATACCCACCCACCCACACACCCACCCGCACACACACACACACCAACCCACAAACACACACACACACATACATACCCACCCACACACTCACCCACCCGCACACACCAACCCACAAACACACACACACATACATACCCACCCACACACACACCCACCCACGCGCACACACACACACACACACACCAACCCACAAACACACACATATGCATACCCACCCATCCACACACACACACACCAACCCACAAACACACACACACATATACATACCCACACACACACACACCCGCACACACACATACATACCCACCCACACACACACACCCACCCGCACACACACACACACATATATACATACCCACCCACCTACACACATACCCGCACACACACACATACATACCCACCCACCCACACACACACACCCGCACACACACACCAACCCACCTACATACACACACACCCTCCCGTACACACACACACACACATACATACCCACCAACGCAGCCACACACACACACAAACACACTCACACACATACCCACCCACACCCCTACAAACACACACCCCCACACACACAAACCCACACCTACCCCCACCCCCACCCCCACCCTCACAGACACACACCCATACACACACAAACCCACACGTACCCCCACAAACACACACATACACATACAAAAACACACACTCGCACCCCCAACCACCCAACACCACCACCACAATCACTGACCTACCACCACCACTACTAACCCGTCACTAGCACCACCACCACCGCTGCCGCCGCCATCACCACCATTACTGACATAATTGCCGCCGCCACCACCATCGCCTGTCATCACCACCACCGTCGTCGACCCGCTACCGTCACCGCCCCCACCCACACCCACATCCACACCCTACCACCGCTACCGTTTTCTAAAAATAAAAACCGATGGAAAAATACACATCTAAACATGTTTTCTAATTTTCTAAAACTGAAAATGAAAAACGAATAAGTTTAACTAAACGCGTTTTCTAAATTTTTCAATGAAAAATGAAAATCGAAAAGGGAAAACAAAAAACGGAAAATGAAAATTGTTTTTCCGTAACTAAACGCAACCTAAGGCTTCCAAGTACCGATTTTACTAGAGTAGATCTCCCACCTATCAACGAGCATCTAGCTTTCCAACCCGAAAGCCTTGACTGAAATTTATTTAGTCCACATCTATTATGTTTATATTTACTCCTAATGGAATGCCCAAATAAGTAAACAGTAGTTGACCTGCATTACATCCATAAGTATTTGCTACCTGTTTAACTCAATCCCACTCTACACTAACACCAAACAGAGTGGATTTTTGCATTACATCCATAAGTAAACGGTAGTTGACCCGCATTACATCCATAATAATGTCTATTAGAATATAATAGTATAATTTCCTTGTATCTCATATTTTCATATGTAATAGTTTTCTTATATCACTATAGATAAAAATCCTTATATTCGGTAGTTTACGCTTATAAATAGTTGCTTAGGGTTTCTTTGTACTGATAACCAGAACCATTATTCAAAGAAATATTTCATGTATTATCTTGTTTATAATATGGTCTACTTTGTCTGGTCCCCAATGTATGACTTGTTGGGATTAATGATACAAAAACAATTATGTAGTCATGCATGAAACAATTTGATAGTTTAAAATTCTATATTCTCAATAGATACGGATACAATTAGAACAAACTTAAATAAATAGATGGTAACCTTAGGATGTTAAAATTACCATCTAAAATATGTTGTTGTCTTTTACTGGCGAGCAATTATCAAGAACATGTAATGTAACATTCCAAAAATTAAGACCAAAAATTTCATTTTTAGTTTAATAATTCATAAAACCAATAATATAAAAACATCCCATGTCAAAATCAAAGCGTCAATAATCAAAAACATGTTATCATAAAACAATATCAGAGTGTAATCCAAAGATCTCATGTGCGGAAAACATAGTGTGATGCACTGCGATCACCGACTCCTTTCCTTTGAAAACGAAGTACCTGAAACCAAAATGAAAACCGTAAGCACGAAGCTTATTGAGTTCCCCAAATATCACATATCATACATATCAACATGCCACCTAGCATATTTGGATGTTGGCCTACCCCTTCGGTCTCTTTCAACCGGATACTACCATACATAACTGTGATCCATACAAAACAATCATATATCATAATCAAATAAAATGATATGTGCCAAAACATAGTTTTGCCATTATGCCATGGGCTGCAACGTGGTCTTTCGTGTCAGGCTGGGGGTCACTCCCTTTGGTCTTACAAACAAGTGCCAAGAGCCACCTCCTGGTCTTCCATGCAAGCATCACAAAGACAACTAGCATATATACTATTCTACTTAGCTAATCAGCATACAGTGTGTCAGGAGCCACCTCCTGGTCTTTCATACATATTACCTAGGGCTAACCCTCGAGTCTTCCTACAATACATAATAGCATACAGTGTGATAGGAGCCGCCTCCTGGTCTTTCATACATAATGCCTAGGGCTAACCCCAGGTCTTCCTACCATACATAAACTACATGGGTGGGAATTGGTGCCTTAGACTCATACAAACAGTGGGGAGACTCACCTCACACTGCTGAAGTCCCGCAAATAAATCCCTGGCTGCTGGCTGACAGATCCCCAAACTGGCAATCATCAAAACAGCATCCAATTAATGATTGGGTTCCAATGCATAACCATAAGTCCATACTTGGGGTAAAAATACCAATTTACCCCTAACCTAGTTTGGTCCAAAGCCAAGGCCCAAACTCAAACTCTAGAGGCCTAAAAGCCAAATAATCAACCAAGGCCCATTTATGGCCTAATTTTCCAAAATGGGCCCAAACCCCCTTACATGGGCCTTAGCCTAAAGCCCATTCAAAATCCTAGTCCATACACTTAGCATTTTCGATGGTCCAATATCTCATAATCATTAAGGCCCAATTATAGCCCATCTATGACCCAATTTTCCAAATTGGGTCCAAGCCTTTCCAATGGGCCTTATACTAAAGCCCGGAAACTTCCTTAATCCACAAACTTGTTCCCATTTAGCCCACGAAGGCCCACTACAACCTACTCCAAGAAATGGCCCATCAAGAACCCAAACCCAATTAGGGTTTTTCACATAAAATGAAAATTAGGGTTAAGTTTTCCTACTTAATCCATTAAGTCCATCATTCTACTAGGTAACTCATACGGTGTGGTCAAGTGTAATTCATTATTCAATTCTAATGGCCCAAAACGCAGGTCCTGATAATTCTAAACTAGCATATTCACAATTAGGGTTTTATAAACCCTAATTAGGGTTTCCAACCCAATTAAGTGCCAACAAAGTTCCAAATTAGGTTTTTAGTTTAATTAGGATTTCATTAGGCCGGACACCACCTATTGCCACCTCGGGCGGTGGTGGTCGGCTGCGGCTCACGGCGGTGGTGGTGGCGATTTTTGCCAAAAATCCATGCACTAACCCTACATGAGTAATCCCACACCAAAGCACACACATATAAATGCACACAACCACCTAATGCGGTGGTTGGCGGTGGCAGGAGGCGGCAGCCACCGCCTCACGACGGTGGTGATGGTTTTTCTTGATTTTTCGGCCGAGACACACCCACACAACGAACAACAACATCAGATTATACACATACATGCGACCCAAAAGCTGAAATGTCCACTGCAACCTCCCTCAGGGCGGTGGATGTTGGTCGGAGCAACAGGAACAAGCCCTACAGGCGGCGGTTGTCGTGACTGTGGCGCAACACCAGAGCAATGGAGGGGAAGTGTTGAGACCGCGCTAATAACAGCAACAACAGCGGCAGAAAAGGGCCCCACTCGGTGTTTGTTGACGGCAACGGAAGCATCCGACGTTGCTGGGAACGACAGTCGCGACGTCCGGTGGTGGTTCCATCTTCACGGAACAGTTTAGCGGCGATAGCATTCCGGTCGTTCATGACCCATGCATCAACGTCTACGTTTCCATCTCTGGCTTCGGTGGTTCTCTCTCTCCGCTGGTCACGACATCACCAACAATGGTTGTGGCGGTGACGCTCGACGGCAAAGCTGAGGGCAAAGGAACGGCGGCTGAACTTATCATTGTGGCGGCGACGACTGGAGATAGGAGTAGGGTGGCGGCTGGAGAAGAGCTCAAAGTGGCGGCTAGCAAGATTTTAGGGTTAGGATTCAACGATGTGGAAGGCACAGGTTTGATCCCGTGTTCCAAATGAAACATTGAAGCATTATTACAAGTTTGGCCCCTGATCCATAAAATCTTCTCAACTTTAATCCAATATTTACCATTCAGCTCCTAGCTTCCAAAAGTCTTTTCAATTTAAATCCAGAATTTACTCTTTAGCCCTTGCTTCCATATTTCCTTTCATAATAAGTCCTAATAATTACCAAGCAGCCCCTGTCTTCAAAAATCCTTTCAATTTAAACCCATAATTTACCAAACAGCCCTCAACCCTCAAAATTCTTTACAAATTAATCCGGAATTTACATTTTAACCCTCAACTTCTAAAATTATGACAGTTAACTCCTCAAACCAACACCTTGCTAAATTATTATTGATTTTAGGGCTACTATTCATTCATTACTTTGTCTATTTATTTATTTAATAAACGGCGTGTTATATGTAACCTTATATATGATCCAAATAGAACAGGAACAATAGTTGCTAGATTGACTCACAAATGAACACCAATCCTCCTTTGACAAACAAATAAGAGGGAAGGACAGGTTAACGGCGCCCCATGTAGGGAAAAGAATGGGGAAATAATTTTATACACTAGAAACACTATGAATACTATTACAACATGATATAAGGACAAATATCAAAGATTAAGTCTAAGCAATTTTATAGTAGTTAGACATAATTCGATCAAGAATACTACATGTATCATTATGTATCAATTCCAAAAGAATCATTGGTGTTTCTTCTAACAATATGGAGAATGCATGAATCAACCTTTCATAGAGCATGTAAATCAAAACAAGTATGAGTTGGATGATGTCAAGTTCTTTCCCACTATAAAAACTTGTTAGATGTTTATGTATTAATGGTGATTATGTCACAAATCAAAGAAGTGGTTCTGAAACCTTGCCATGTACATACGTCACAAGGATTACCACAAAAAAGACATTCGAGCGAAAGGGACATTTAATGAAAATGGATTATCAACCAATCTATAATCCATATGAAAAGTGTACATAATAAAGTAATGGTTTTCCAACCAAATGATGTCTTAAAACACGATTGGCATATGGAAAACACTAATTCTAAATTAAATGAGATAAAATTGATCATCACGAGTAACTCCAAGTCATGATGAGCTTCCTTTAACCCTTTTATGTTCCTACACATAACAAGATATGTTAATATCTTATACCCATAAATTTTGAAAATAAAAATCCTATCATATTGTTATACTTAACGGGATTTGTCTCACTGGCCTTTCATTTCTTCATCTTAGCTAGATAGGCAAACAATTTCTCTTTCAATTCCTTTTCCCTATCTGGTAGTAATCAACATCTTTCATAGAGTGTTTATTCTTCTTTGATTGAGTAGCAACCTCTTAGGCAACTCTTTTTTCCTGTGCCTTTCTTCTTTCCATGTGATATCTTCTTCGCTATTCCTTCCCTGATGATTAGTACTGAGGAAGTCTTAAGGATGTTCCTATTGGTAGTTTTAAGCATCACATACAACTACGAGATAGATTTCTCACATCCATTTATATTATAGTTGATTATATGACTTGGGAAAAGTATCCAAAATTAGTATGAATACTAATTTTGTGCCTATAGGAGACCATAACTCCTTAATTAGGTCAATGTACGTCTTCATTTTGAAAACATGAGTGTTAACATATTGACCTCCCTCAATCTTGCATGTGTGGAACAATTTAACTATCTCATACAATCCATGTTTATCTTGTTGTAGAAACATGTTTTTTTAGCTCGTTAAGAATCTCAAATATTGCATAGTTCTTCATATCCTTATGAAGGTCTACAGTCATTCATAAGGGCAAGCATTAGGCATATGACTTCATTATGCTCGTTGAACTTCCTAGTCCAAACATTTTGAGAAGTGGTAGGAGCATTTTAAGAGGTGCATCTTGAAAAGTATTTTCAATGACGTGTATCTTCTTTTCGTGTTTGATAACAATCCTCAAGTTACAAGTTTGAGCTAGACCTTGCTCGGACCGCACTATAATAGCCTTGGAACACGGACCGCTCATATCCTTGGCTGTCTATGTTTCGTTAGTTCCTATTAACAACACATGTGGTCCTTGAGCCTTGCTTCCTTATAACATTTATAAGGCTTTATATTGGTCGTGGTAATCAACCTATTTGTTCACTACTCACCCTAATTGTGCGACCCAATAAGCTAAATTGATGGTGGTAATAACATAAACACGTCATGCATATGAGCATATATACATACTCCAACATGTCTATCATGATTCTTACTTTGCCATGTCTTGTTTACATGGGATACATATCAATTTCCATCTCTTACAAACTCTCCTTTTTCATTAACATCAACAACACATGGATCAATACATAGTCTACTTGAAACTTTTTTTTTTTAAATAACTTACACACATCCACTAATCAACTCATAAATTTACATCTTCTGTCAACAATGAAAAATGAACCTGTAACCTTTGATTGATGAACACCTATCCATCAATTCCTGATACTGTTAAATCAAACACTTTTTGGTTTATTTCCTCTATAGGTATATGTATTGAACATCTTTATGGCATGAGCATGATAGATTTTGATGCCAGCTGGTGTAAGAGCTCCATCACATTTTCTACCACTTTTTTTTTTTTAACTTTGGCTCACTTTTTCATTAATTAGTCGTTAATATATCATAGGGTATTGATAATAGGCTTGTACCTCTTTATCAACTAAAGCTCTATTTAATGAAATAATGCAAATGTAATAAACAGTGCACAATTAAGAACAATAATATCGTAAAAGCTATCTATAGAGTATATGGCTACTCATTTAACAAAACTTTTATAAAAACAAGATCCATAATTTTCTATATATCATAGTTCTCCAAATTTACCCTACACGATATTACCTTTTTGCCCCTGCGACCATCATCGTTCAAAAGACCAAATATAGTATTATGTGGACCAGAAAAGAAAATGAAAATGCCCAAGAAGCAAGAGGTCCAGTTCATCACAAACACAACAGAGAAGAATAATTTCTATTGGTCAAATTTACTAAAAAACCCAACAAACAAATTTCCAGTCACATGTTCCTCGACAAACGCAGGAAGCAGAATTATAGCAATTCTCATATGTATCGCCATACCCACCATTCATTGAAGCTCAATCTTGTGGAACACCTTCAAGTCCTTTTCTTGATCTTATTTTATTATTAATTTTATTTTATTTTTTAATTATATGAATTAGTCGCACCTTAATTGACGGAGTAGTGGTCAATCGTTAATCGATATAATAGTTTTCTTGTATGGGTCTCTCCGAGTCCTCTGTTTTGTGTGTTTGTCGTCAGAAAAATTGCGTCTTGAATCTTTTCGCAAACAAGAGCGGGTCTGCTGATACACGCAATTGAAAATCTTCAAAAAGAAGGAAAGAAATTCAATTTGTGGGATTCTTAAATCGAGTTAGCTTGTTTTTCTTGCGTTGTTCATCCCGTTAAGTCCGCTGGGTTGCGTTTTGTTTAATAATTGTTGAATCTGATTCGAGAAGGCTCCAGCTTTGCGAATCTGCTACAACTCAGATTCGAAGGAAGCGTTTTCTTGAAGGGTTTTGGTGGGTTTTTGTTGACTTTTCATCCTTTTCGAGTATTAGGTCTACTGAGATTCCAATTCCTTCAAGGGTTTTGCTGGGGTTTCCTTAATTAAGCTCGTCGCATCAATTTGGGAATTGGGAATTCCAAATTCCTAGTTTCGTTGTATCGGAGCATTAGCCATTAGGTCAGAAATTATCTGTGTTCTTGAAGTCTATCAAATGAAATGGATAGTGATGTGATTGGGGAGAATTTAAGTACAGAAAATTTCGAAGTTAGAGATGAAGAATCTTATGTTGCTAGCACTTCTAATGAGATTGAAAACCTTAGTACAAGTTCAAGTAGTTCGCCAATGAGACATACAGATGTTTCATCACCTAAAGAGATCTTTAAATCCAAGGAATTGAGTCATAGTGCTCCACCACATCCTAGAAAGGGTTTGTTCCCAAAATCTAGTATTACATTTCATACCTTTTTGCTACTTGTTTATAATTTAACTTACATAATCTTGTTTTGAATCAATCCCACAACATTTCAAACCATTTTTTTGCATTATAGTTTATGCAAAATGGTTAATCTTTCGATGCATGTCAAAATCAGTACAATCTGTCAATCATGTCTTGTCTTTCATGAGTACTATTTCACTTACATAATCTTTAATCCTTTTTGAAGCCTTGGATCATAGTTCAACAGCACCTTCAACAATACGTAGAAATCTATTCCCTGAAAACAAGGAGGCTGCATATTCAAGGTCTATGACCGAAAAATGGTGGACACAATCATGGATTCCAAGACATGAACTTAAATTAGATCGATTGTCTGAACGTGAAAAGGTAAGCATTGAATTCAAAAGTTCAAAGAAACTTGATGTTAAACCACTATACTTGAGAACAAAATCAATTATCATTTTGTAAATGTTTGTATAATTTATATTTGGGTTCTTTTTCATAATTTGTTTCAGCAAAAGCTTATTGTGGAACTTGTGAAAATTCAAAGTGATGGAACAGTGGAGGTGGATCTATCCAAGAGTGCACCAGTAGCTTCAGAGTTATTTGAGTATCAAACAATTGAAGGGTTTCATCCAGACATGGAATTCATTGTCACTGATTCCAATAAATCGATTCCTAAATTAAACATTGCAGTTCTTGTAGTTGGAACAAGAGGAGATGTTCAACCTTTTCTTGCTATGTCAAAACGACTTCAGGCATGTCTTTTTTGCAAAAAGAGAACAATTTATTCTTTTTGGAAAATGTCATTTTCTATTTTTCATTGCCAAATAACATATATTTTTTTTGTTATTTATGATAATAAAAGGTTTTATAATATATATATTTATTTGCAGGAGTTTGGTCATCATGTTAGGCTCGCAACACATGCAAACTTCCGGTCTTTTGTAGAGTCGGCTGGTGTTGACTTTTATCCTTTGGGCGGTGATCCTCGTATTTTGGCCGGATGTAAGAGGTCTTTTTCATTATACAAATTGGGCCCCACTTATATACATGAGATCATGACATGACATGTCATGTCATTGTACCGTGTGTTCTGTCATGTCATGTCATTGTACATGACATGTCTGTCATGTCTTGTTCTTACATGACATGACATAACAAGTTTTTTGGTATGACAGAACAAGTTGTAATGTCATATCATTGTTCTTGTCATTGTACTGTGTTCTGCATGTGAGAACATACATGACATGACAGAACGCATGACAATTTGTTTTGTCATGTCATTGTACTGTGTTCAGTCATGTCAGAACAAAGCATACATGACATGGCAGAACAAGTTGTCCTGTGTTCTGTCATGTCATTGTATTGTGTTCTGTCATGTCAGAACAAAACATACATGACATGACATAACAAGTTGTCATTTGTTCTGTCATGTCAATGTATTGTGTTCTGTCATTGTTCTGACATGACAGAACAAGATTTGTTCTGTCACGTCACTGTTCTGACGTGATATGTGATGTCAGAACAAGTTGTACTGTATCCTGACATGGCATTGTACTAGTACCAATATCAGTGAGACGAAAACTACAATTTTTTTGTCCCACCGAAAAAGGTGGGACATAGACCCGCACTCGATCGTTCATCTGTGCAAAAGACATAAATGCCCTCCGTATATATAAAATGTATTTCGACTTGCTTTCAATGTAATCACAATTCACAAAGCAAGATATTTTTTTGGTGTCATTAGTTTAAGACATTGTTGTATTTATTAAAAACTTCAGATATGGCAAGGAATAAAGGTCTTATTCCATCAGCACCTGGTGAAATAATCATTCAAAGAAAACAACTAAAAGCAATTATCGAATCTCTTCTTCCTGCATGCACACAACCAGATTTAAAAACGGGTCAACCTTTTCGAGCTCAAGCAATCATTGCAAATCCTCCTGCTTATGGTCACTTCATATTCATATTTTCATATTATTATTCTTTTTTCTGATTATTATAATAATATTTCGGTGTCTAAATCAATAAAATGGTGAAAATATACTTTTGACAGGACATGCACATGTTGCTGAAGCTCTTGGTGTTCCTCTTCACATGTTCTTTACAATGCCATGGACGTAAGTTTTGATTAAATTTGTATCAAATACAACATTTTTGATGGATAATAATAATAATATAATTATATTTTAGTTTTTTTAATAATAAAGAAAAAAAAAATTCTTAGTTCTTACATCTCCTTTGTATAGGCAGGCCGACATCTGAGTTTCCTTCCCCCTTAGCACGGGTCCCACAAAGTGCTGGTAATTGGGTACGTTTTTTTTTTTTTTTTTTTTTTTCGTTTCTCCAAAATAATAATAAATTTATAACTATCTAATTTTTTTTGGGTATCTAGCTTTCATATATAGTTGTAGATCTTCTAATTTGGTGGGGAATAAGAGGATATATAAACGACTTTAGAAGAAAGTTAAATCTTGCTCCAATTGCTTACTTTAGCATGTATCGAGGCTCAATTTCTCATTTCCCAACTGGGTATATGTGGAGTCCTCATGTTGTATCTAAACCTAAAGGTATATACATTATACATAATTTATAATTATAATTACGTGTTGTATTTTAGGGTATTGTTTATATGATATGAGAAGAATTGAAGATGTAATTTTGTGGGTCCCATTTACTTGTATTCAGATTGGGGTCCACTGGTTGATGTTGTTGGTTATTGCTTCTTGAATCTTGCTTCCAAGTATCAACCACCCGAAGAGTTTATTCAATGGATTGGAAAAGGATCAAGTCCGATATATATTGGATTTGGAAGCATGGTATGTCGACTAAATTTAAATAAGTACAATTTTGACTTTTGAAGTCAAAATTGAGTAATTTTTTGATATTGAATTGTTGGTTGTAATGTTGTGTAAATTATTTTGTTTATTTTTAAGCCTCTTGAAGATTCAACGAAGACTACAAATATCATTTTGGAAGCTTTAAGAAGGACAGGTCAAAGGGGGATAATTGACCGAGGTTGGGGAGATCTTGGGACTTGTAAGTTTCTTCTCAATTAAAAATTAAATTAAATTGATTGTTTTTTTTTTATTGTTGGGTAAAATTGGAATTTCAGTTCCCGAAATCCCGGATGATGTTTTTCTTCTAGTGGATTGTCCTCATGATTGGTTGTTCCCTCAATGTGCAGCTGTGGTGAGTTATATGTTAACACGAATTTTAATACTGTTCTTGTTACTGATACTGATACTGAACATGATACTGATACTGATGATACTGATAAATTGAAATTTTTTGAATTTGTAGGTTCATCATGGTGGTGCTGGAACGACTGCAACAGGATTGCGGGCCGGGGTAATATTTAAATCTTGTAACATTTTTTCTAAGAAAAAGTTCAGTAGCTAAATTAATAAACTACTAAATTAATAAAATGGTGAAAATTACAAGTTTGTTTTTTCTTAATATGTTTGTAATATGAAAATGCAGTGTCCTACAACTATTGTTCCTTTCTTTGGAGATCAATATTTTTGGGGGGATAGAATATATAATAGAGGACTGGGGCCCACTCCAATTCCAATATCTCAACTTACAGTTGAAGCACTTTCAGATGCGATAAATTTCATGCTACAACCCGAGGCAAGTAAAATTATTAGTTTTTATTTTCTATTTTTTTAGTCATAAATCAACTTTTATTTTCAAACCATTTTAAATATGTTCGTATGCAATTAATTTGCAATATATGTTATTTGATTAAAGTTTGTTTTTATAAAATAACGTGTTTTCTTTATTTGTGGTTGGATTTTAAATAGGTGAAAACTCGAGTAATGGATTTGGCAAAGCTAATAGAGAATGAAGATGGTGTTGCTAATGCAGTCAATGCATTCCACCGCCACCTGCCGCCAGATATGCCGCTGTCACCACCGCCATCTTCAAAGCGACATGATGATGATGATGGGTATGATCATGATGATCATCCGACTCTTTTACAATGGTTCTTTACTCAGATCGGATTACATTGTGGCTGTGGTTCATCTTGAAAATAGAAGACGATTTCAAATCCCCTATTTTTTTACAACTTAATTATTGATTTCTTTGGGTTTTGGGTATTTTTTAAAATTTGGTATTTCATTCAATTTGTTCATGGTTTTTGAGCACCAACGAATAAGGGTTTATCTACATATGGTGATGGTTTGTAACGAGATTTGTTTTGTTATGTTTTTCTAGGGTTGTGTCAGTTGTACATGGTGCATGGACAGTTGTACATTTGTGTAGAAATGGTTTATTTTATTCAGTTTTGTTTTTCTTTACTCTTAGTAAACAAGTTTTTTCAAATAAGTTTTTGACTACTTTGTTAAATACGATATATTTTAAACGATATATTCTTATATCAAGCTTATTATTTGGTAGTATATCTTCACTTTAGTAAAATATTTTATAGATGATAATTTTGTCTGTATTTCTCAATGTATTTTTGAAGATCATAATGTTGTCTATATGTATCAAACTTATTTGGTAGTATAATCTTGTCCAAAACTCATTGAGCTTTTATAAGATTTAAACAAAATTAAGGGTTTTTTTTTCAATAACCATCAATATTGCAGGTTTTATTTGCAAATTTGGCACAACTTTACAAAATCATCAAAACGACTTTAAAAAAAAATCGTACGTTTTACTTGTGAATAAGCAAAAAGCTTTTTGTTACTTTTTTATTTTTATTTATTTATTTATTTATTTTGTGGTAGAATTCTTTAAAGACAATTTATACGTCAAGAAAGAGCTTTCAAAATGAAGTGGTATATTGAGAAAGGTTTCAACAAAAATATGGTATACAAATGAATAAAAAATTTATTAGGTCACTCGGCCAATAAGGCCCATTTTGAAGCCTACTATTTAGTATTTCTCAAAGAAAAAACACACCCTTTTTTTTTTCGAACTCTTGTAAACACCTTACTATATTAGAATAAACTAGATTATGACCCGCGTTTAACGCGGGAGCACATAAATAAAATACAAATTTATATAGATATTATAAAATAATTATAAAAAAAGTAGGATTATTGGTATTATTGAAATGTATAGAAATTACACTAAAATAGGTAAATATGTATAGCGTTGAAGGACCTCTTTATAGACAACATTTTTTGTTTTATTAGTTCTATGACATTGCTTGCCACATATAAGTATCTTCAAACATTTTTTACTTGTGACACGGAAAACAACTATATATAGTCAACCATGCGTGAAAATGGGTCTACACAAGTATAATCCAACATTTGACAATGTACTTTCAAAATACATTGTTATTTTATGGCTATATTGCGAAATATAACTATTTATTTCAAAAAATAGCAACTTATTTATGTTCTTTCAAAATGAACCAGATAAAACCCCCCACAATATTAAATATAAAGAAACTATAACCAATAAATCTGCAACGAAGCTAATTATCTCCTCCACTTCATCTCTAATATCAGGTCTTTTTTTTCCTTAATCTAAGTTATTGTCACTATCATCGGCAATGTTAAGATTTATTGATGGCTTCTTTTTTATTTTAGGGATAATATGACAGAAATCATTTATCAGGTCCATCATTTATGTTTATATCTTCGTTTTTTTTTTTTTTTTTTTTTGTTGATTTTGATATGCCTTCTTTGGTTTACCACCATTTTTTTCAGGCTCCTTTTTTATGAAATAACATTTTTTTTTGTGAAATTCGTTCTCTGGTTTTGAGTATGTGCAGGTACATTGATTTTTTTGAAGTAAAGAAAGTAAGGTTTTTGTTCGATGTTGGTTCCTAGGTTTGGTTCTTATTTTTTTGTGATTTCTCATAATCCATTGTGTTTTATTTTCCATCTTTATCTACAATCTTTATGTATAAAACACTTTATCCATATAGTCCTTCACTACAGGGTTTAATGAAGGAAAAAAGAAACACCCCCTTAGTTTTATTTACTTTGCAGATTATCGAGCCTCCATGCAAAGCTTACAACATAATGAAAAAAAAACAAAAAACTCTTATGAGGTAAATGCCAGTTACGATTCTACCCCTTTTCCTCTTGTAACAATTATCTCAATTCAAAACATCTGTTTTTGTGTTTCAACATATTATTGATAGCATGAAAGATCCAAGCATTGTTGCATTTTGGTTATTCAAAATACCTCAAATTATGGGAGGATTTAAATATGATGATGAGATCAAACATAAAATATGGTGGTAATACAAGGTTCTTCTTCTTCTTTATTATTTATTTACTTATTTTTTAATTCAACTTTATTACGAAAGTAAATAACTTCTTTTGTTGATATTAGTGTTTCTTATTTAGAAAAATATGTGATTTGATCAACTTCGTGATGCTATAGCAATGAGAAAACTTGGATGAGTAGGAAGTGAGATAAATTTATAATTTATTAACTTCAATGAGAAATTAATTAATTACAAATTTGTTATTGAATTTGAAATACAACAAGGATTATATCAATGGATCATGAACATGCAAGAAATGATCCAGTTGTAGTAAAGAACATTCCTTACTATAAAGCAAAGTGCAAGTTAGAGGCAGAAGTGACGAAGCTCAGTCCACCACCATGACCTCAAAACTGAGGGGGGGGGGGGGGGGGGAGGATCAGTATAAGCAAAAGTTTTTTCATTTATCTTTAGTAATTTACATATTTGGTCCTTGTATTTAGTTGATTTTTTTCGTTTTGGTCCCTAAAAGAATGAGGTTGTAGTTTTTGGACCTTGTTTCACTGTTTCATAAAACTTTTATGATTGTCTAAGTTAACAGCCTAACTATTAGTTTTTTTTTTTAAATGACCATTTTGCCTTTGAACCAAAACTAAAAAGCATATAGCATAACAACAAAATTTATATTTTTCTTTTTTTTTTTTATCTTTTTTTTTTACTTAAGTTTAGAGTAGATTACATTTTTGGTCCTTGAGTATACCTGATTTTTTTTTTCTAGAAGGTTCTGAGGGGCGTTTTTTGGTATTTCAGGGTCAAATGTTGACTCTAGTTGAGTACACACTTCTGTTATATCGTGCATTCTTACCTGCCCATGTATGGTACCAATTCTTTTTGAACACAGAATATGGGAGCCTATTTTCATCTTTCACAATATGACTATATTTAACTTTAAATCTCACATCAATTGTTAAGAAAGTATATTTCTTATTCTTATTTTGTTACTACCGGAGACATAAGAAAACTTTCTAATGAGGGCGTTCATGTCTTTTGTACAACCCGTCTGTTATATTATGTCATGTCATCTCTTTTCTTATCAATTGATTTTTTACAAAGGTATACACACACATGTAACATCATAATTTCATTTTATATAACATCCAATTTTAACATTGAGTTTACTGTTCCCGAAAATAGGATCATAGTTACCGATTAAAAAGATGGAACCAAGAACCAAGCACGACATCAATTTTTTTTTTTTCAAAAACAACATTATACATCCAAATTATAAGTATTCAATAAAGAACCATACGAATGAGTAAAAACATATAAATTCGAAAACAATATCAAACTTACAGATTAAAAAGATTTAAGGAAGAAGTACATACATTTATTCAACTAATTAGACTGATGGGAAGGTTGAAGTTTTTTTTGCATTTGTTTTCTGCGGAGGAATTATGACATAATGTTTGTGTAAATCGATTATTAAAAAGGTTTGAAATATATATACAAGTAAATATGATGAAAATTAGCAGATAATCAATTGAAATCCTATTTAAACTTAAAATAGAAGATATCATGCTTGAAAATGTATTGGTTCATAATAATATCGGAAACTTTTGAAATTTGAAATTAATAGTTTCCGAGATTTTAACATATAATATATTTGGAAATCAATTTTGAATGGAAATAGAGCTTAAATTTAAGGTTTACATTAATAAGGAACCAATTTTGTAGTTGTAAGTTTGGAAATAATTCAAGTATCATTTTCATTCAATTCCTACATTTAATTTCCTAATATAACGTGTTGACTTCTTGTTTGATCAAGGTGACGTAAGCAAATTGATCTAAGGGTGTAAAACATATAAAGAAAACACAATCAACGGTTCAGATTGTTTTAAATGATGTCATAAGGTTTCTCTTTTAATAATATTTAAAGATTATATTTCTCTACATATATTTGGTTTTACGAGTATACATGATAATAATAATGATTTTTTTTCATCCATTTGTCCATTATAAACCTTGGTGATTCCTTCTATAAAATAAATAAAACAATTAAAATCGTCTTTTACACAAATACCTTATACTAGTTAAGTTCAAATGACATGGACTCTAATAGAAACCCTAACCCATGGTATGTAATCTTGACAAAATTAGTCGGTAGCTTCTATATAGATAGCAAGATGCTGAAGGTTGTAGCTTCTGTATGGGCATAATTGTTCGGAAAATATAGCCTTAAGCTTTTGAAAGGTGTTAAATGATATAAATCATAAAAGCTAGAAGCTATCTGGAATAAACTTTTAGTTCATGAGTTTTTTGTTTAAAATAAAAGTTTTAAGGTTATTCTCAGGAACACAACTTTTTCTTTAAATCATTTTTTTGTTATAAGCTACAACTTTTTCAAAAACATCATGTTAAGACCAATGGGCGAGGCAACATGAAACCGTTACAAACACAATTTACCTTTTTTTTTACATACACGTTCAACTTCAATAAAATATCATGTACAATAATACTTTCATAATATATATAGATCACATATACAACATCTAAATTCTTCTTATATACATATCATATACATGTCTATGACTTCTTGTATATTTTGATGTCTCTCCACCTCGATTCCATATATCGACTCGTGTCACTCGGTGCACCATAAACACCACACTTAAAATACAAGTCTCCGGGACCTTCATCATGTGATTCAAACTTCTTCACGTCATTGATGTAAACCATTATTTTTCCTTCATCAACATTGTGAATTAAATTCACCTTGAACCATTTATCATATAAATTAGTAGCAATTACTTCCCCATTGTAATACCTCATGTCTCCATTATAGATCCTTAGTAATATTGTTGTGTTACCTTCGGCTGCACCATGGATTTGCACAATCGTAGCACCCGAAGTTCCATGTGGTATGAATGCATAGCCTTCGAATTGCCAAATCCCCGAAGTGTAGTCTGGCTGCATAGTAAAACATCAAAAACCCGTATTAGCAACAACTTTATTCCACTATAAATATAATACAGGTAAAAAAAATTCAACTACGAATCACTTTTGTTATCCAATTTGTCACGGGAAAATCACAAAAATAGCAAAAGGGGGGAAGAGTTTTTACAAAATTACCATCTTTTTAATAAGATGACTGCGAAATTGTTCTTTTAATGACATAACAAGTATAAAATAAGCAAATTCATTGGAAATTTATGTGTTTTACAAAGATATGAAGAATTTCACAATAATATGATTTTTTATTTTGTGTTCTATTGTGAAATTGATAGTTTTATTTACAAAGAATGTCGTATAATCTTATATGAATGATACCTTTCAATAAAATTTTCAAGCGTTTTTTAAACCAAAAAGTTCTTTAAAGTTGAAAAAACTATCGAAGGAGCTTCTCAAACCAAAAAGTTTTCAAAGAACTTGTTAATTAACAAATATTTACCAAGAGTTTTTTCACTGATCAAGCGAGTGTCATATGTTTTCAACCAATTATAAATAGACAATTTATTGTGGGTTTTATTGTTTGTAAATTGAAGAGCTCACTTATTCCAAATATAAAAGAGAGTTTTTCCAATTGTTATTTATGAAAAAGCCATTCTAGTTTGAATGCTCTAAGGATTTTAATAAAAAAAATCTTTGGTTATATGACATGTATTGATTACTTGTACCGTACAAGCAAACAATGCATATCCTTCATATCCCATGTTAGAAAAATTTGATTAAAAAAAGCTTACTTTTATTTGAACTTCGGTTCTGGGTCGTGTGTTGCTTCCACGCTCGAATGGCTTATCGTTTGAATAGACCCAAAACCGACGAATACCGTTATGGAAACTGTATCTGTCTGTGAGTGGGACGTTGTACGGTTTCTGGTATATGAAGCTACTTGGTGTCAAGGGGACATTGGTAAACCCTTGTGTGGGATCAATAGCAAACACCTTTAAACCATCATTTAGTAAACTCAAATGTACAACTAAGAGAAGCAGGCTGCAACCACAAACTCTCTTCATTTTCTCTCTAGGGTTTGCTTGATGTACAAGTGTTGTTGATACATAGGGCAAAGTTAATCATGGTTTATAGGAGGACAGGGAGAGAAAGGTGAATTGTTTTTATGGGTATTGTACAAAAGTAGGGCAAGAGAATTTGAAGGTTGTTTGGTCTGATTCTTCCTTTTGTTTGGTCTGATTCTTCCTTTTGTTTTATTTCAATGATTATTTCTGTATAAAATAATATTTGAAATACAAAGTAATTTATGTTAACAATAACTAATCATATGTGTAATTTATAGAAAAAAAAAATAAGAAACAGTAACGCAATTTAAAAAGCCGATATTATAAAATAACAGTTAAATTATGAAAAATATAATAAATTTAGAAAAAGTATACATGCATACATATATACAAACACATCATATCATATCTATTGTAATTAACTATTGGCATTATATTTTGATAATAAATTAATAATGTACTAAAAATGGAGAAAATCACAAAAATCATATGTAATATAACAAAATATGTAATATACCAAAGGATTTTGGCCTACCGACATCAAATGTTGTTGCCTAGTTGGATTGTTGCTCCCCAACCAAATATTGAAGTTCAAGTCTTGCTGAAGACAATAGATGTAGATTTCGGAATAGGATGGTCGGTATGTAACAGTTCAAAAAAAATGTTATATAACAAAATAAAAATCTTAATAAATGTTATCACAAAACCATCACACTCCTAAAAAAAATGAATCACCAACAACATTTTTTTGTTTTTTTAAGATCGAGTGACCATGGATAAAAAAGCTCTTAAAATCGTTTGAAATCTTTGGTATTATTGTTGGGTAATGCTGAAATTTGATATGATTAACTAAATCGTTGAAAAATCTTTGATTTTTTTTTGGCTTGATTACACACTAGTAGTGTACCCAACTATAAGATCTTGAACTCGGAGTCCGGGCTAAGGCGCAAACTTTTCTAGCATGAACATATTACCGTGTCTCACCCACTATATGAAACAAGCACATCAGACAAAACCTTCAAAAGAGACAGTGTATCTTTAGATAATATGTAGACCTTATCTCCCATAAAAAAACCACTATAAATACTACCCTCATGGGAAGGTATAAGCAACATCATGCTCTCTCAACTCTCGTAATATTTTGAGTAATCACCCTCTAACTTGGGTGTCGAAGTGTAATAATGTATCCATCTTGGATTACGATCGACCATAGCCTCTCATTTGTGATCAACAGGTTAGGAGAATCATGTAGACACATCATCCTTTATACTCAACTATCCATTAGATACCCTCTCCCGGACACAATTGCTACACACATCTCCACAATGTCTTTGATAACAGTAGTTTGCATCAAACATTATAATCTTTCACTTGTTTAGATTTGTACAGATAATTATTGTTATACATCATGTAGACAATTTAGTTTTGACTGAATTATTTCATATATATTCTTGATAAACATTAAAATATGATGATATCCAGATAGCACAAATTTGACTTATTGAGCCGGGTACGAATCAACTTTTTATATTACAACAGGCTATTAATGGTGACCATGTTCTTCAGAGTCATAATTTTTGTTTTGTTTTGTTTTTTTTTATTTATTTTATTTTATGAAGTTTTAGTTTTGAAACACATTTATTATTAGCATGCAGGTAATATGTTAATCAATAATCAAATCGAAAAAACAAGTTAACCAAAATCATATTTTTCGTTTAGATTTAGGTTTAAAAAGTTAATGAACCATTCTTCTCGGTTAACCATCCGTAATGCAATTTTAGTTTGGTTAATCATCTATGAATGTCCCTTGATAGAACTATCGAACTTAGAAATGCCCAACATCCTTTTATGTCATTTAGTTATGTTATGTCTCGCTTAATACGAAAGTGTGTCTCGCTTAATATGAGAGTGTAAATGTAACCCATTTTACAATGTATAAGTTGCTTATAAATTTAAATTACGATCACATGATTTAATTAGCCGATACTTTAATTTAATAATACATACTTACCAAATTCTTATAAAATTAATGAATTAAGAATGTATATAATTATGTCATTGATTATATAAAGTATAAACCAAGTAATTATTAATAAATCTATGCCCCTAATCGGAATGGATAAATGGTTCGATTATATAAAGTACAAACCAATTATTTGAATATGATATATACATGTCATTTGTAATGTAGATATAAAGCTTACATATATCTAGCATAATTAAACATATATTCATATCTTATCATATATGATTTACTTTATTCATATATATAAATACATATCGCACAATAATTATGTCACTTCGTAATACATATCGCACAATAACTATGTCACTTCGTATATCCCCATTGCTTTTCGTCGACCGAACACTTATGTGTATTCAAAGTTTTTTGACAACTCAGCATATAAAATCAAAGTGAAGTAAGAAGAAAACCATAAAACAAATTACGAAATCCATATGTATATAAGCAATTTTAGGGAGTCAAAAAAGCATACGGAGAAGGATTATAATCGAGATGAGTTCTTGTTGCCAATAGTTAAATGATGGTATCAATATGTTGACCCACTTCAAATGAGGTTGCTTTGTTTATTTCATATTAAATTGAAATAATAGAAATTTGTATAAAATTAAGAGTTATGTATGAAAATTTATTAAATGTAAGTTATGTTGGGATACTCTTTAGCATGATAAAAAGTAGAAATGTTAACGGGGGCAAACAAGACGGGAAGTGCATCCCTTGCTCCCATCCCTGAAATTTCCCTGTTCCTCCGCTCTCAAATTTATTTTGGGCTGCATTTTTTAGGCTAAAAGAGATTGTTTGAGCTAAAAGAAACTATTTATAGATAACAAATATTTATTTATAGAAAAATTTTACGTGTTAAAAACAAAAAAACAAAAGTTATGGTATTTTAAAACATTATACTAACAACTTAAAAACATGTTTTCTGTTGCCTCCGCCTCCATCCCCATCCCTTAATTTTTTTTAATAAATACCACCAAACAGGACCCTTGTCTCATCGAACTTTTTGACATCCCTAATAAAAAGAGTGTCTAGGATGTTTAGATAGCCAATGAAAGATGAATGCCATAAAATTAACTAGTTAACGAATGACGTGAAACAATTTTTTTTTTTTAATAATTATCGGAATTTCATGTATGAGAAAATTAGGATTAGAAACATCCAAAATCTCCATCAAAGTTTCATATAATCAGCTATGGAGAAAACTGATGATGAAGTGATGTTTTAAAGATGTGGTAATAATTAAAACTTCATTGAGCCATTTAGAAAAACCATAAATTTTAGATTTGACTCAACCTCCAAACCCTAGATAATGGAAATGAAAGAATTATGAGAGAAAACTATATTAACTCACTAGAAGATAGAGATACAATGATTAGTTGTTCAGTACTTCAACTTATCAAATCCACCATTCAAGAATGAAATTACCATTTCTAGAGCTCCAAGCTCTCGTTAAATTCAATTGAATGAAAACGAGTGAAATGGAAAAAGAGTTGGATTATATTTATACTAGGTGTGAGATCCATGTATTACAAGAGTTTATTTAATATATATATATATATATATATATATATATATATATATATATATATATATATATATATATATATATGAAATTTTAACAATTTGAAAAGTTTGAATTTGTAAGAAAAATGAGAATTTTTTTGAATTATTAAAATTAATGAGGCTTTAATGTATTGAATACATTACATATATACACCATTTTTAATAAATTCCTTACATATATATTACCTTACACATTAAATGTGGAATTTTAATTTAATAAAATGAAAAATACAATAAAATAACAAGTGGAAAACAGAAAATTTAAAAATTCTACAAAATGTCATGTGTCCAAATAAATGAGAAGATGACATGTGGCAAAAAAATCTTCATTTATTAAAGTAGATACTTATACATATTAAACTACTAGCTATGAAACCCGTATATTATACAAGTTGATTATAACAAAATGTTTAATTAGGGCTGGCAATTCTCGACACGACACGCGACACGACCCGCGACACGACACGAAATAAATGGGTTTGGGTTGAGTTTTTCAACCCGCCAACACGCTAACCCGCCAACCCGCCAACCTGTTTATTAAACGGGTCATATATGGGTTTCTCAAAAAATAAACGGGTTAACCCACCAACCCGTTTATATTCTTAATAAAAAAAATTATTTTATTTTTAAATTTATTTATGTATCAAGTATGAATATTTAATAAGTATTATATAATATATACCATTGATTCATAGACCATTTGACTGTTTTGACATTTTGACTCGTGGTGGATGGTCTAAGGTCGTAAGTCGTAACCTATTAGGCTAAGTCTGTAACATGTTTCTATGAATGTTTTTCATTTTTATTTGGATGTTTAAGACTTAAATGTCTAAAATTCGGACCCACGAACCAAAATCTGACCCACAAACCAGCCAACCTGTAAACCCGTATAAATAAATGGGTTGGCGGGTCATATATGGGTTTATGTTCCAAACCCGCCAACACGTGACCCGCCAACCCGTGACCTGTATATTTAAATGGGTCGTGTTTGGGTTGGCATATTTTGACCCGCCAACCCGCCAACCCGCGACACGCCAACCCGAACACGACACGATTGCCAGGCCTATGTTTAATACGAATGATTAAACGGGAAGTTTATATGAATTTGAAATTTGAAATAAATGAAAATTATAAGAAAAAAAAACATGCCAAAAGAAATTTAAAATTAAGTGTTTAGTTGTCAGACCTGTTACTAAACGAGTTAATTATAACAAAATATTAAATATGAATGTTTAAACTTTAAATTTATTTAAAATTATTATAGTCTTTATGGGATGTTTAATTTACTAAACTAAATTAATAATATATTAAAAAATAAAAAATAAAATAAATAACAAATAAAAAATAAATATTTCAAAATAATAACAAAATAAAATATTACAAATTGAATGAAAAAACAATATCAACAAAACAGATCTTTATTTATTAATTTATTAGTATAGATAACCCCATTTTAAATCTCTCATTTTAATCTTCAAGCCACAAGACTTTTAATGTAAATATATAATCTAGACCTTTATTAACTTATCTACTTATCTTCTTTTAATTCTATTACTTTGTAAATTATTTATTTATTTTATTTTATTTTCAAAAAAATAATAATTTCATCAAAATGCAAAAACTAGGCTCCACTTGAAGATGTTATAATTATCCATCACTTATGGTGCATGGTATATACTTCTTCGAATCCACTCAACATACTTATCACATTAACTCCACATCAACTCTAAGCTTTATGTCATCTCTCATATTTTTTATAGCTTTTCCAGCCCACTACATATTGAAACTCATATTTCCTATCTTTTTCAACTCATTCAACCTATTTGTAAAAAAAAACACAATTAAAGAAAAAAACACAATTAGAATCCTAAAATGATAATTTAAATTAACTAGCAAAGTAATATCAGATTAGTAGTTCATCAATCTTTATACGATCTCTTTGGATTGTGTTTCTTGTATAAATATTGCTTGAGTTGACATTATTCTGAAACAAAACATGTGCAGTACGAGATAATACAACTACCAAATTAGTGTTGGCAGGTCCATTGTCGGATGAAGATGAACTGTTTACGATGCTTTTCATTACTATTTTTCGGATGTTTTGAATTCATTTTGTTAAAAGGTCAGAGAAAAAGAGTGTAAGTAAAGAATGTTGGAATGAAATTAAGAGAAAATAAAATGAAATTGAGATAGAGTGAAATTGAATTTGATTGAGGGTTTGATGGGTATATATAGGTAAAAAAATTAGAAAAATTATTTTCTTTGACCTGTCAACGTCAAAGAATGGGAAATAAAAGAAAATTCCAGCAAAAGCCAGCCAAAGTCACGAGTTTAACAACCCGTAAATTGCTTCATCCTCGGGACCGATTTATGGTCGAATCAAACCATCGGTGGTACCGCCAACCCAAATCTTGAAGCCGTTGTTAACACCCTCGACCCTTAGGAATAATTTTGTCCTCAGAATCATTAGGGAAGCTAAAGGTAATCATTTTTCTAGCTTAGATAAAATAAATACAAAATTACATAAATGGTCAATTTGGTTTACTAAAGGTCACATACTCAACCATTGCTATTTTTTTTATAAACATGGTCCATGTGGTTTCCGAAACTTGCGTGAATGATCATTTTTGCTAAAACCGTTAGTTTTCGTCCATTAGTGTGAGGGTAATTTTGTCTTTTCACGTAGCAGGGACTGAGTTTGTGACCATGGGTATAATAAATGACCATTTATGTAATTTCTTCTATATTTTATGTTTATAAGTTTGTGGCTTGTCCACCCTTTTATTTTTTAAATGTCACTTTGACCCCTTCAATTTGAACTTTGTAAAATGTTATTTTCACCCCACGATTTTTTAAACTTTCGTATTTTTCTCTCGTAGTATAATTTGATTTTAACAACCCGATGATGAGGTATTTTCAATTTTAACCCTAAGCTTATTTGCATTTTAGCCCTTGTGTACGAGAAGTGTTGTAAGATGGCCTATAGTGGCATTTTTGTAAATTATGGGCGGAGCTCACGTACGCTAGGCATACATAGCATATGTTGGGCGTACGTGCCAGAACCTCATCCTTAATTTTTAGGGTTTGGACCCTATTTAGGTATCCTTAAGTCCTCAACCTTCCTTCTTTCATTAGCATCCAACCCACTTTATCCCCAAGAAAACCCTAATCCATTTTAGAGCACTCTTGAGCATTTTGTGTGTGTTTTGGTAACCTTGAAGGAGAAAAGAAGAAGAGAATATCACATTGGAGGAGTAGAACTCTTTAGATCCATAATAACATCATCATTTGGCATCATTTGGAGGTAAAAAGCTCTAAACTTGATTTAGAGTTTTTTAGATCTTGTTTAGTTATGAAATGGTGTTCTTTTGGTGTAACACCATGTTTCGAGTCGTTCCATAATTTGGGGCCGTAACCCGAAGATCAAGTATCATAAGGCTTCGAGCTTTAGGAAAGAGAGGTTTAGACCCATTTGGATGTGGGTAATGTAGATTATGTGATCCAAAAGTTTGGTTTGTGCTTTTGAGTTAAAGGGTAAAATGGGAAAAGTAGTGTTTCAGAATTCTCTTATAAATTAAGGGTTTTAGTTCGATGTATTTTAAATCAAAAGTAGTTAGATAGGGTTGTAGATCTCCTCAATACCTTTTCGTAGATACAAAGATCGTCGAAAACGGAGTTGGAATGAAGAAGTTATGACCATTATAAGTTAGGAAGGTTTTGGACTTAGTCTAGTACATTGGGCGTACAAGAAGTACGTTGGGTGTACTAAGGCATCCTTGGTACATTGGGCGTACGCAATCAGTGCCCAAACCCTATTTTCGTGGTTTGAGCCTTATTTACCTCCTTAACTTCCCCAACCCCATTTCATTCTCAGCCTCCACCTCTCCAACACCCTCCCTTTCAAAACCTAACCCTAGTTTGAGCCTTTTGAGCAAAAGAAGGTGTTCTTGAGTGCTTTGGAGTGTTCTTGGTGCGTCTTGGAGAAGAATGATCTCTTTGGAGAAGTGTTGGATGCATTGGAACTTGTAGATCAAGACTTTGTTCACTTTGATCTTTCTTATTGAGGTATAAAGCTTGAATCTTAGTCATAGTCTTTCACTACATCCAACCACCTCCTCTGTCTCATATTCAGGTTGGGCTGATCCATAGGGTACTTCAGGCTCTTATGGTCTGTGTATATGGTACATCGGACACCATAAAGATAGTGGCACCAAATCTTTTGGGCGAATACCACCGCCCCCAGCTCCAAATCATGGGTGGGATACCTCGGCTCGTGAGGCTTCATCTGCCTCGACGCATATGCTATCACGTGTGCCCTCTGCATCAACACGACACACATCCCAGATATGGATGCATCACAATAGACTACAAAGTCTTCTACTCCCTCCGGAAGAGCTAACACTAGGGCTTCGCACAATCTTTGGTGAAGAGTCTCGAATGAAGCCTGCTGCTTGGGCCCCCAAACAAAAGTATCACCCTTCATGGTTAATCTGGTGACAGGAACGACAATCTTGGAGAAATCTCTGATAAACCTCCGATAGTAGCTTGCCATGCTCATAAAACTCATGATCTCGGATGGGGATCTCGACACCTCCCATCGCATAATTTCCTCAATCGTGGCCGGGTCGACCAAAATCCCATTATGGTTAATAAGGTGTCCCACAAACTGGACCTCTCATAACCAGAAATCACACTTGGAGAATTTGGAATAAACTCTCTCCATCCTCAACACTCGAAGAATCTCCCGCAAATGCTCCTCGTGTTGTTCCCTAGACCTTGAGTACACCAAAATGTCATTGATGAACAAAATCATCGGCCGATCCAACATGGGCCTGCACACCCGGTTCATGGGGTCCATGAACGTTGTCGGTGCATTGGTGAGCCCGAAAGGCATCACCACAAACTCATAATGCCCATAACGAGTCCGAAAGGCCGTCTTCTGAATATCCTCCTCGTAAAATCTCATCTGATGATACCGAAATCTTAAATAAATCTTGGAAAACCAAGACGCCCCCTGCAACTGATCAAACAAATTGTATATCCTCGATAGTGGATAATGGTTCTTGATTGTTAGCTTGTTCAACTACCGGTAGTCGATGCACATTCGGTGTAAACAGCACGACAAACTACTCGGTCTAATGAAACCCTTCCCCAGTAGCTCCTGGAGCTGCGAGGATAACTCCTACATCTCGGGCGGCGCAAGGCGATAAGGTGCCTTGGCAATAGGCACTGCACCCAGAATCAGATCAATTCGGAACTCCACCTGTCTCTCAAGAGGCACACCCGGAAATTCCTCAGGGAAAACATACGGGAACTCATATACTACTGGAACACCGGAAATAGAACTTGGCCTCTCAGTGGCAACTCACGTATGCTAAAAAGCCCATGCACCCTAGCTGTAGACTCTGCCTCGCCCTGGCTGTAGAGCAGAAAGCTGATCCCGATCTAGTTTCCTCACTATACAAAGTAAGTACTCCCCCACTAGGGTCTCGTATGGTCACCATATGACACTTACAGTCAATCACGGCTCCAAACTGGCTCAACCAATCCATGCCCACTATCATACATACATCACCATCGCTATCAGCATCAAATCTATCGGAAACTCAACACCGAAAATCTCTAATACACATTCCTGGAATATATCAGTGGAAAAAACCGCATGCTCATCAGCTATAAAAACCCTCAATGGTCGACTCAACGCCTCGCGTCTAACACTAATATGACGGCTAAAGGATAAGGACACAAAAGATCGACTCGCACCCGAGTCAAATAACACCAAGGTAGGCACAAAATTCACAAGAAAAGTACCTATATGAAACACAGTATAAGCATAAACAAAAGACCAATTTGTTTATGCTTTATAAAAATCATAGTACTTCTTTTGATAAAAATGTTGCGGAATTGGTTCCCAATAAAACATGATAAATACGTTATCAAAGCATTTATGAAAAAATGTATTTTTATTCATTTTAAAACATTTGGGATGTCATTGTCAATACAGAACCATAAGCATAAACAAAACTTACATTCATTTACACTAGTGATCTATACCTCTTTAATCTCTTAGTGTAATGTAACTTCGTATCGGCACCTGTGATTCAAATAAGCTTGAGTGGGTCAGGTTGGGAAACCTGGTGAGTACATAGGGTTTTCAACCCTTAATAATATAATTGTTATGTTTAAACATCAAACAATCAACCTAATTACCCATCCACATTATCTTCTTTACTCTTAAGGATCTACCCTAAGAATCAGCTATTCCTCGTTCATTTATTCCTAAGGATCTTCCTAAGGAATTGGCACAAAGTCCATCGTTGCCACGGTTTACACAACATGCACTAAGTCTGCATAGTCACCAGGGCTTAGGCACTAAGTCTGCATAGTCACCAGGGCTTAGGCACTAAGTCTGCATAGTCGCCAGGGTTTAGGAATCAAGTCTGCATGATCACCAGGGTTTAGGCATCAAGTGTCACACCCCAAAAACCGAAGGCGGAAACATTTCCGAGGTTGACTCCACGTTGAGTATCAAATCCAATGCACATAGTAAGTAAAGTAAAACAACCATTACATTACATTATAAAGTTTTACAGTTGTTTCAAAAGTAAAGTTTATACAGTTGTAATACATAGTATATATAGACAAAATGAAACGGGTCTTCATGTACTCCATCTTCTGATCAAAAGAAAACTTCGGGTACCTGTTCTAACGCTGACCTGAGAACACAAGCGGTTTGAAAATCAGCATAAAGCTGGTGAGTTCATAAGCGGTTTTGTTTGTGAACATGATTCGAGTTTCCTTTCTGTTTCTGAAATGTCGAATGTACCAAGAGAATCCCATATTTTTTTAATAGTTAGTTATTAATTCACAAATGAAAGGTATGATAAGTTTGTACATTGAAAATATGTTTATTCATGTGAAAATGTATAGCTGGTTATCTGACTGATTAAACTGATCTGTTTGCTTATCATGTGTTACCAGGAAAGTCCCATACTTTCCTTATTGTATATTACAAATTGTAAAAGATGTAATGTTATCCAGTTTGTTACTCTTTCTAGTTAGGTAAGTGTTACCCAGAAAAGCCCCATGCTTTCCTGCATGTTGGTTTCAAATGTAAACGATGAAAAGATGTAAAAGATGTAATAGTGATTGGTTTCCATGTTTTCCCCAGGAAAGTCCCGTACTTTCCTGAATGTTGGTTACAGTGTTACGAAAGATGGGAAGGATGTAAAAGATGTACAAAGTGATTTATTATTACTATAAGTAAATCTCTGTCATCCCAATTGCGAGTTCCATAACCATACAATAGACTAAAACCTGTGGCAATAAGTAGTCCACATGTGGCAATAAGTCGTCCACATACTTATGACTTTCGTCACCCTTGAACCATTTCGGTTCGGCTGTAGCTAGCAGCCAGGTGTGGGGTAGTCAGCCCCGTATAGATCTATACACTCAAGTCACGCTCTCTAAATACCAGAGATTCTGGTTATGGGTGTAGTCCTCCACTCGCGTACCTTGGTGGAGTGTTCTCCAAGGACGTGTCTCCAATTATACAGGATTAACAAATTTACTAGTAATAATATGATAGTCCTCCACTCGCGTATATGTGTGGAGTGTTACCGAGGACAAAACAGTGTACAGGTATTATATTCAAATGTCTTATGTAATGCTTTTAACTGATAAAATATGGAAAAATCATTTGTGAAATATATGTAAAACATAACAGTTTAAAGACCTATTTCACAAATATATGTTAAATGATCTGCATGTTCAAATGGTTATCAGTTGTGGTAATCAGTAACAAAAGCATATGAATTAATAAACACACATCTGAAAACATGTTTTGAGTACAAGAATTTCCTTGTACTTTGCTTGTGTTCCCCCCTAAAAACAGTGAAAACAGTGAAAAGGGTAGGGGTATGAACTCACCGGACTCGGGAACGTGTCGGTTTTGAATGCTAGTCGTTGGTTCGGGGTTTGATTACTCACGATGACCCTATGTAAAATGAAATAATGTCCATATATACAATTAGGGATATATTCACTAATCATATGGAACATTACATTCCAATGTGATTAAACACCTTAAAATGAGCGTTTGGATTGACCCGGGTGGCGATTAAGGACTTGCAAAGGCACTAGGGACTTGGGACTTGAGTTTACTCTCCATAAGTAAACATTTAATGAGTTTACAACCACAAAACACACACATACATGAGTTTACGGCCGTAAACTCATGTGGGTGTGGTTTTGGGTGTTTAAATGGCTTAAATGGCTTACATGGACATGGGAAATGATTCTAGGCTTTGATCTAAATGCATGGAATGGATTAAAATCACCAAAATGATTAATTTATGGGAGTTTACGGCCTAGCATAGGCTCCTGGCCGTAAACTCCTTAATCCTTATGAAAATGATGCTAAATGGTGCTATAACAAATCACATGTGATTGGTAAAATTAATCCAAGGCCTAACATGAGTTTGTAGAGGATTTTTTGGGGGATTTATGGAGTTTACGGCCCATGAAACCCCCTTCATGGCCGTAAACTCTTGTGTGTGGTGTTCCAAGGTGTTTCAAGGTCTAGAACATGCATGAAAAGACTTCTAAAATTCATCTAAGGGCCTTAGGGGTGTGTAGTTTGCATTCTAACACCAAAAATTTTGGAGTTTACGGCCCAAGAACAGGTCTTGGCCGTAAACTCTTAGAAACCCCATAAATGTTGTGTTTTAGGCCCTCAAAGTATTTTTGGTTGGTCCCTTGATTTATTCCAAGGCTTTTGGTGGTGTTGGATGGCTTTCTAACAACTTAGAATGAGATTTATGCCAAGTTTTGTGGAGTTTACGGCCCAAGAACTCTCCTTGGCCGTAAACTCATCTAAGTCCCTCAAAATTAATGTTTCAAGTGTCCAAATGCAAGAATCAAAGTCCTATAATTCATATCTAAGCTGTAGGGGTGATTTGGAAGGGTTTAAAGGCATGAAAAACACCATTTTCATGAGTTTACGGCCCAAGCTTATGCCTTGGCCGTAAACTCCTTCAAAGTCCACAAAATCAAAGATTTACATGTTCTAAGTCCATAACTTGAAGTCCCTTAGCCATATCTAAAGTCCAATTGAGTTTTGGAAGGAGTTTAAGAGCTTAAAACCCCATAAAATGGAGTTTACGGCCCAAGCTTGCTCCTTGGCCGTAAACTCATGTTCTTGACCCTAAAACTCAATTAATTCATCAATTTGAAGGCTAAAGATGTTGAATAACATGCTAGAGAGGTTACCTTAAAGATTTGAAGCCTTAAACTTGAAATTTGGACCTTAATTCTAACTTGGAGGAGAGAGGTTGTAAGAGTTTAGTGTGAATTTGGCCAAAGGCTTCAGATTGAGTCTAAATCATGTTTATATAGTGTTCGGGAATTGGACACGATAGAATTCTACCCGATACCAACGTTAAATGAGGTTTTTGGTCGTACCCGATTGAGTTACCGTAGCCCGATACGGTAATTTCTAGAATTATTCTGATCACTAAAGTTGGGTGTAAAAATGATTTCTAAATGTATTAAGACACCCATTAAGTCATTTTAAATCAATATAAATTAATGACTTAATAAAATGGCGAATATTGGAAACTAAATTGGGAATGACGTTTGGTTGATCGGATCAAATTACAAGTTGTGGTACAGGATTTGACATGAAATTTCGGGTTGTTACATTATCCCCTCGTTAGAGGGAATTTCGTCCCGAAATTCAAAGTTTAAAACAAAAGACAAGATACAAATCATGGATTAGAAAAGAGTTGTGGATATTTTTGTTTAATCGAATCTTCTCGCTCCCAAGTGAACTCCGGTCCTCGCTTGGCATTCCAGCGAACTTTCACCAATGGGATGCGACTCTGTTTCGTACGTTTGATTTCTCGATCCATGATTTCGATTGGTTCCTCCACAAAGTTAAGGTTTTCATTGATTTCAATCTCGTCTAATGGAATCGCTAGGGTTTCATCGGATAGGCACTTTTTGAGATTTGAAACATGGAAGACAGGATGAATGTTACTGAGTTCGTGAGGTAGCTGAAGTTTGTAAGCAACTGGACCGATCCTAGAGAGGATCTCAAAGGGTCCAATGTACCTTGGATTAAGTTTCCCACGCTTACCAAAACATACAGTGCCTTTCCAGGGCGAGACTTTTAACAGAACCCGATCTCCAACCTGGAATTCAAGGGGTTTCCGACGATTATCAGCGTAACTCTTTTGACGATCACGTGAGGCTTTCAGTCGGTTACGGATTTGAATGATCTTTTCGGTGGTTTCGCGGATGATTTCAGGTCCAGTGAGAGCACTGTCGGGAACTCGACTTCTGGCTAACTGTGTATCCCCCACTTCGGCCCATCACAGAGGGGATCTGCACTTACGACCGTATAAGGCTTCGAATGGAGCAGCCCTAATGCTGGTGTGGTAACTGTTATTGTACGAAAATTCGATCAAGGATAGATGAGTGTCCCACGATTTTCCAAAGTCAATGACACATGCCCTAAGCATGTCTTCCAGGGTTTGAATTGTTCTTTCACTTTGTCCATCGGTCTGAGGATGATATGCCGTGCTCATATCTAGTTTGGTTCCAAGGGCTTTCTGAAGGGATTGCCAGAATCTGGAGGTAAACCTGCTATCTCGATCAGAGATAATGGATACAGGTACACCGTGTAGACGTACTACCTCCTGGATGTAGATTCGCGCAAGTCTTTCCATTTTGTATGATTCTTTAATTGGAATGAAGTGATCGGATTTTGTCAAACGATCGACAATTACCCAAATGGTATCGTACCCACTAGAACACTTGGGTAGTTTGGTGATGAAGTCCATGGTAATCATCTCCCATTTCCACTCGGGAATCTCAGGTTGTTGAAGTAGACCTGAAGGTTTCTGATGTTCGACTTTGACTTTGGCGCAAGTCAAGCACTTGCCCACGAACGTAGCTATCTCAGCTTTCATGTTTGGCCACCAATATTGTTTCTTGAGATCCAAGTACATCTTATCAGAACCTGGGTGAACAGAGTATTTAGTTTTGTGTGCTTCTTCCATGACTATTTCTCTGAATCCTCCGGACTTGGGGATCCAGATTCGATTCATGAAACAGTGAACTCCGTCACCTCTGATCTTAAGTTTCTTTTCCATTCCTCTCAAAGCTTCCGCTGGCACATTCTCAGGTTTCAGAGCATCTAACTGAGCTTCTCGGATTTGCTTGGGTAGGTTGGAATGGATGGTCATCGTCTGGTTTCTCACTTTGTGGTCTGCACTATCCTTTCGGCTAAGGGCATCTGCTACCACGTTGGCTTTGCCGGGGTGGTAACGGATTTCACACTCATAATCACTGAGTAATTCAACCCATCGCCGTTGCCTCATATTTAAGTCTTTTTGATTAAAGATGTGTTGTAGGCTCTTGTGATCAGTGAAGATTGTGCACTTGGTTCCGTAGAGATAATGTCTCCAAATCTTTAATGCAAAGACTACGGCTCCTAGTTCCAAGTCGTGTGTAGTATAGTTGACCTCGTGTGCTTTCAACTGCCTGGAGGCGTAAGCAATCACCTTTCCTCTTTGCATAAGCACACAGCCTAAACCTTGATTAGACGCATCGCAGTAGACGACGAAATCCTCTGTCCCTTCAGGCAGAGACAGAACAGGTGCGCTACATAAGGCTTTCTTCAACGTTTGGAATGCAGTTTCTTGCTTATCATTCCAACAAAAGGGTACACCTTTCTGTGTTAGAGTGGTTAAAGGTTTGGCGATTTTGGAAAAATTCTGAATGAATCGTCGATAGTAGCCGGCGAGACCCAAGAATTGACGAATCTCTGTGGGTGTTTTTGGTGCCGACCAATTCTCTATTGCTTTGATCTTGGAAGGATCTACATGAATACCTTCCCCACTCACCACGTGGCCGAGGAAAGTTACCTTCCGTATCCAGAATTCACATTTGGAAAATTTCGCGTATAGTTTTTCGGATCTAAGGGTCTCCAACACTAGCCTCAAGTGTTGTTTGTGGTCTTCTTCGCTTCGGGAGTAAACGAGGATGTCGTCAATGAACACGATGACGAATTTGTCTAAGAAGGGACGGCACACCCGGTTCATAAGGTCCATGAACACAGCTGGTGCATTGGTTAGACCGAAGGGCATCACTACGAACTCGTAGTGTCCATACCGAGTCCTAAAAGCTGTTTTGGGCACATCACTTTCATGAACTCGCAACTGATGGTACCCTGACCGAAGGTCTATCTTAGAAAAGTAGCTGGCTCCCTGAAGTTGGTCGAAGAGGTCATCTATACGTGGAAGAGGGTATCGGTTCTTAACGGTCAATTTGTTCAGTTCACGATAGTCAATACACATTCGAAAGGATCCATCTTTCTTCTTGACAAACAGAACCGGAGCTCCCCAGGGTGAGGAACTCGGCCTAATGAATCCCTTACTGAGCAACTCATTGAGTTGACTGGATAACTCCTGCATTTCTGCCGGAGCTAGTCGATACGGAGATTTTGCTACAGGAGTAGCTCCAGGAATTAGGTCAATACGGAACTCGACCTGACGTTCGGGAGGAATTCCTGGAAGCTCTTCAGGGAACACATCGGGAAAATTGCAGACCTCGGGGATGTTCGCGAGGTCTTTAACTTCTTGATTCTTGTTGATCACATGAGCTAAGAATGCAATGCACTCCTTTCGAAGGAGCTTTCGAGCTTTGATGCAAGAGATGATATGAAGATTGGAACTGGGTTTATCGCCATAGATTACCAGAGTTTGATCCGAAGGAAAATTGAGACGGATAGCTTTTTCGTAACAAAGAATGTCAGCATGATTGGGACTCAACCAATCCATGCCAATGATAACATCAAAGCTCTTAATGGAGACGGGCATGAGATCTATAGGAAATGAGTGATCGTTTAAGGTAAGCGTACAGCCTATGAATATATCGTTAGCGCGTTCTTTCTCACCGTTAGCCATCTCGATGGTAAACGTTTCAGTTAATGGTTGAGGATTTGGTTTTAGATTATGTTTGAATGCATGACTAACAAAACTCCTTTCAGCACCCGAATCGAAAAGTATACTAGCATATGAGTTGTCGAGAAGGAACGTACCCGAAACAACAGTGGGATCAGCAACCGCTTCCTCTCGTCCCATGGTTAGAATCCTTCTAGTGTTATCAGCAGTTGACTTCTTGGGACAGTTCCTTTTAAAATGCCCAACTTCTCCACAGTTGTAGCAGGTTTGACTAACACCTGCTCCCGATGATTGGTTGGCTGATTGGGTAGGAGTTCTGCAGAATCGAACTGTGTGCCCTTTCTTACCACAGCTGGTGCAAGACAATTCTCGGCAAGGACCAGGATGATGATGGTATTTACACTTGTCACACAGGGGAAGGTTACCAGCATATTTACTGGTAGGAGTTGAAGCTGTGGATCCTATAACAGAAACTGTAGTGACAGGAGTAACAGTAGCAGCATGGACTGTTACTGTCTGATGTTTCTTGGAAGATCCTTGAGAAGATTGACCCTTCTTCTTTTTCCAGAATTTCCTCTTTTCACCACTCCTTTGAGTCGGTTCAGAAGTGGTAGTGATTTCCTTAACGTCGTCGCTGTGATCAATCAGAATTTGAGCCAAAGTCTTGGCACTATCATAAGTATTCGGACGAGCAGCCAAAACATGACTCTTTGTCGGTTGAGATAACCCCCAAATGAACCTTTCGATCTTTTTGTTTTCAGGGGTGACTAATCCCGGGCAGAGAAGTGCAAGGTCATCAAATCGGGAAGTATACACAACAATGTCAGAACCTTTCATCTTCAAGTTCCAAAGCTCGTGTTCTAATTTTTGCATTTCGCCACGGGGGCAGTACTCAGCAATGAGAAGTTCTTTCATGGCCTCCCAGCCCATGGCATTGGCTACAGGTAAGGTCAGAGATTTGACTCGGCCATTCCACCAAGTCAAAGCTTTATCCTCGAAGGTACAAGCCGCGAATTTAACTTTATCAGACTCTGCACAAGCACAGATTTCGAAGATGGATTCGATTTTCTCGAACCATCTGGATAAGGATATGACACCTCCAGTGCCATTAAAGGAAGTTGGTTTCGCGTTCATGAAATCCTTATAAGAATTTCCTCTTTGATGCCCCTGACTACTTTCAGGGTTTTGAGATTGGGAACCACCTCCTGAATTATTAGAGTTCATTTGCGACATAGCTGCTACCATTGCAGCTGTCATCATCGTCTGGAGTGTTGCTAGGTCAAACTGGGGAGGGGGTGGCGGTGAAGAGGGATTATCGTTGTTCTTTGAGCTGGGTCTTTTTCTTGGAGGCATCTTGATCTAAAAAGATCAGGAAAGAGAGGATCATAAGTCCTCTAAATTGAATCAAGAGATATGGGACAGGAGATATCTCATCAAGGCAATTATAGCATCATACTAAACGAATAAGCAGAAAGGAGTTATATATATAGAACATTTTATCGCAAGAGTAATAATCTAGGATTAACGCGTATACAAGAATTTCTACAAAGGAACGACTCAAGAAATACTCCCATAGTATTTCATGGTTTACTGCAGTGACGATTTGTTGTTCGGGATATTGGGTAAGTTTTAGGCATGCCGCATATTACAGTCACTCCCAAGCACATGTTGGCCGTGTCTCGAATGAATATAGTTGGCCAGGCTATATTGACCCTAGACACGACTACATAACTGCCCAGGTTTAACCATAATACACAACACCCAATTATTTATGTTTGGTTCTACTTGTAGTTACGGATAGCGACGATTCGGTATACTTGTATACTTTTTGAAAATACTTGTAGTTTGAAGATACTTTTAATTCAGAGCACTTAGGCCCTTTTAGTGTTTATAGTTTTATACCATGTAAGGTTTGGTATACTTTATTCACTATAAACAAAGGCTCTGATACCAATCTGTCACACCCCGAAAACCGAAGGCGGAAACATTTCCGAGGTTGACTCCACGTTGAGTATCAAATCCAATGCACATAGTAAGTAAAGTAAAACAACCATTACATTACATTATAAAGTTTTACAGTTGTTTCAAAAGTAAAGTTTATACAGTTGTAATACATAGTATATATAGACAAAATGAAACGGGTCTTCATGTACTCCATCTTCTGATCAAAAGAAAACTTCGGGTACCTGTTCTAACGCTGACCTGAGAACACAAGCGGTTTGAAAATCAGCATAAAGCTGGTGAGTTCATAAGCGGTTTTGTTTGTGAACATGATTCGAGTTTCCTTTCTGTTTCTGAAATGTCGAATGTACCAAGAAAATCCCATATTTTTTTAATAGTTAGTTATTAATTCACAAATGAAAGGTATGATAAGTTTGTACATTGAAAATATGTTTATTCATGTGAAAATGTATAGCTAGTTATCTGACTGATTAAACTGATCTGTTTGCTTATCATGTGTTACCAGGAAAGTCCCATACTTTCCTTATTGTATATTACAAATTGTAAAAGATGTAATGTTATCCAGTTTGTTACTCTTTCTAGTTAGGTAAGTGTTACCCAGAAAAGCCCCATGCTTTCCTGCATGTTGGTTTCAAATGTAAACGATGAAAAGATGTAAAAGATGTAATAGTGATTGGTTTCCATGTTTTCCCCAGGAAAGTCCCGTACTTTCCTGAATGTTGGTTACAGTGTTACGAAAGATGGGAAGGATGTAAAAGATGTATAAAGTGATTTATTATTACTATAAGTAAATCTCTGTCATCCCAATTGCGAGTTCCATAACCATACAATAGACTAAAACCTGTGGCAATAAGTAGTCCACATGTGGCAATAAGTCGTCCACATACTTATGACCTTCGTCACCCTTGAACCATTTCGGTTTGGCTGTAGCTAGCAGCCAGGTGTGGGGTAGTCAGCCCCGTATAGATCTATACACTCAAGTCACGCTCTCTAAATACCAGAGATTCTGGTTATGGGTGTAGTCCTCCACTCGCGTACCTTGGTGGAGTGTTCTCCAAGGACGTGTCTCCAATTATACAGGATTAACAAATTTACTAGTAATAATATGATAGTCCTCCACTCGCGTATATGTGTGGAGTGTTACCGAGGACAAAACAGTGTACAGGTATTATATTCAAATGTCTTATGTAATGCTTTTAACTGATAAAATATGGAAAAATCATTTGTGAAATATATGTAAAACATAACAGTTTAAAGACCTATTTCACAAATATATGTTAAATGATCTGCATGTTCAAATGGTTATCAGTTGTGGTAATCAGTAACAAAAGCATATGAATTAATAAACACACATCTGAAAACATGTTTTGAGTACAAGAATTTCCTTGTACTTTGCTTGTGTTCCCCCCTAAAAACAGTGAAAACAGTGAAAAAGGGTAGGGGTATGAACTCACCGGACTCGGGAACGTGTCGGTTTTGAATGCTAGTCGTTGGTTCGGGGTTTGATTACTCGCGATGACCCTATGTAAAATGAAATAATGTCCATATATATACAATTAGGGATATATTCACTAATCATATGGAACATTACATTCCAATGTGATTAAACACCTTAAAATGAGCGTTTGGATTGACCCAGGTGGCGATTAAGGACTTGCAAAGGCACTAGGGACTTGGGACTTGAGTTTACTCTCCATAAGTAAACATTTAATGAGTTTACAACCACAAAACACACACATACATGAGTTTACGGCCGTAAACTCATGTGGGTGTGGTTTTGGGTGTTTAAATGGCTTAAATGGCTTACATGGACATGGGAAATGATTCTAGGCTTTGATCTAAATGCATGGAATGGATTAAAATCACCAAAATGATTAATTTATGGGAGTTTACGGCCTAGCATAGGCTCCTGGCCGTAAACTCCTTAATCCTTATGAAAATGATGCTAAATGGTGCTATAACAAATCACATGTGATTGGTAAAATTAATCCAAGGCCTAACATGAGTTTGTAGAGGATTTTTTGGGGGATTTATGGAGTTTACGGCCCATGAAACCCCCTTCATGGCCGTAAACTCTTGTGTGTGGTGTTCCAAGGTGTTTCAAGGTCTAGAACATGCATGAAAAGACTTCTAAAATTCATCTAAGGGCCTTAGGGGTGTGTAGTTTGCATTCTAACACCAAAAATTTTGGAGTTTACGGCCCAAGAACAGGTCTTGGCCATAAACTCTTAGAAACCCCATAAATGTTGTGTTTTAGGCCCTCAAAGTATTTTTGGTTGGTCCCTTGATTTATTCCAAGGCTTTTGGTGGTGTTGGATGGCTTTCTAACAACTTAGAATGAGATTTATGCCAAGTTTTGTGGAGTTTACGGCCCAAGAACTCTCCTTGGCCGTAAACTCATCTAAGTCCCTCAAAATTAATGTTTCAAGTGTCCAAATGCAAGAATCAAAGTCCTATAATTCATATCTAAGCTGTAGGGGTGATTTGGAAGGGTTTAAAGGCATGAAAAACACCATTTTCATGAGTTTACGGCCCAAGCTTATGCCTTGGCCATAAACTCCTTCAAAGTCCACAAAATCAAAGATTTACATGTTCTAAGTCCATAACTTGAAGTCCCTTAGCCATATCTAAAGTCCAATTGAGTTTTGGAAGGAGTTTAAGAGCTTAAAACCCCATAAAATGGAGTTTACGGCCCAAGCTTGCTCCTTGGCCGTAAACTCATGTTCTTGACCCTAAAACTCAATTAATTCATCAATTTGAAGGCTAAAGATGTTGAATAACATGCTAGAGAGGTTACCTTAAAGATTTGAAGCCTTAAACTTGAAATTTGGACCTTAATTCTAACTTGGAGGAGAGAGGTTGTAAGAGTTTAGTGTGAATTTGGCCAAAGGCTTCAGATTGAGTCTAAATCATGTTTATATAGTGTTCGGGAATTGGACACGATAGAATTCTACCCGATACCAACGTTAAATGAGGTTTTTGGTCGTACCCGATTGAGTTACCGTAGCCCGATACGGTAATTTCTAGAATTATTCTGATCACTAAAGTTGGGTGTAAAAATGATTTCTAAATGTATTAAGACACCCATTAAGTCATTTTAAATCAATATAAATTAATGACTTAATAAAATGGCGAATATTGGAAACTAAATTGGGAATGACGTTTGGTTGATCGGATCAAATTACAAGTTGTGGTACAGGATTTGACATGAAATTTCGGGTTGTTACATCAAGTCTGCATGATCGCTAGGGTTTAGGCATCAAGTCTGCATGATGGCCAAGGTTTAGGCATCAAGTCTGCATGATCGCCAAGGTTTAGGCACCAAGTCTGCATGATCGCCAGGGTTTAGAGTATACCGGGTGAACACATCGTTCACAACACCTACAGGTTGCGAGCCTGCTAGTGTTCCACTGGACTGTCTAGAATACTCCGTGGTTGTCATCCATACTCTGCTAGATGACGGGGCATCACTTGGGAAAGGCTTCTCACATCGTCCACCTCTCACCCTTACATCATGGTCTACATCACCTCTCAACTCATCATCCAACTCATATTCCATTTATTACATCTACCTATGTTTTACCCAATATATTATCATAGATATAAAATACATATATAGTTTAAATCATTTAAAACATGTATAAAATCGTTCATCCAGCATAAATATCAATTATACAGATAATATGCACACATAACACGTAGTTTATATAAAATACTTCATATCGATGTGTAAGATGAAAGGAACCATGCACTCACCTGATTAGGTGGTGATTCTCTCTTCAAACAACGCTTCGTTATCTCAAAACAATTATCCCTCGATAAAACCTAGTATTAATGTCACTAGGGTTTAGTCTAACGTTAACCGTGACTAATTAATAGTCTAGCTATTATTACTATTATATAAGCGTTAAACAATACTTATATAACCCATAATAAAGCTCAAGTACTGATTATAAGTTCCTAATAACGTTACTATAATTAAATAAAAGCTATATTAAAAATAGCGTAGGCGTAGCTCACTTACATCGGGTTTTAAAGAAAACATGGCTTTGCTCGGAGCAGCGTTTATAAACTGAAAGACCCTTTTTCTCGGGACTCCGGGAGCCTTGGGGCTTCCTTCGAGTGCTAGGGGGTTTACCTAGGCTTAGGAGGGGGTTAGAAACCCTAGAGAGAGAAAGTAGTGAGAGAAGGAATGAGTTTTGGTGTGAAAATCTTGGTTGCCTTTGCAGCTCTATTTATAGGTGCGAGGCCTTGCAGGTATGCGCTGCGTTCCCTTTGTCTACGCGGGGCGTAGCTTTGGTCGTACAGCATGTGTCGTGGAGCTGCTGGGGCGACGTGGACCTCCTCGGATCGCATGAAGGATACGAAGTACGCGTAGCATTCCCTGCGGACGCAAGGCGTTCTTCGGACGCGCTGTGTTCTTCTTGTACGCCCTGCGTAGCGAGCTAGCTGTCACCCATCCGAAGCGAGTCCGTGGTCAGGAAGCAACGCCTGAGATGCGGCCACGTCATTACCCCCCTCGCAGATTCGCAACTTTCCTTCCCGACTTCAAAAATTCATATCTTTCACATACGAGCTCCATTTTCGACGTTCTTTATATCCACGCGTAGGCGGGAACGTACTCTATAACTTTTGTATAGACTATGTTGGCTAATTTTAGCTTTATTTTAAATTTTATATTTTTAACAGGCCGGGACAAGATTGGTCCGTTAAAAATCCATAACTTCTTCATCCGGCGTCCCTTTTTGTCTGTCTTTTTACCATTACGCTACTATTAACGAGATCTTCGATTGTCGTTTAGGCTGTGTTGGCTAGAAACCGCTCGATCTAATATTCGAACTTCAGGTTGTACACCGCTAAGCCGAAACTTCGAAAAATCATAACTTCCTCATACGAAGTCAGATTTGGGCGTTCTTTTTATGGACGCTCTTGGTTTAACGTATTCTATGAATTTCATTTAAATTGCTAATGCTAAAAGTCACTTTATCATAAATTCACTATTTATGCTTCCCGGTATCGTGTCGGTTCCATCGCGAAACTACGACGGGTCATAACTTCTTCTTTATAACTCGGATTTTGACATTCTTTATATCATCGGAATCCTTGTTTTGACCACTAAAACTTTATGTAAAGATATCAGGCTTATCTCACACTTTAATTTTGACGCTCATTGTCTCTAAATTGACTATTCCAGATCTACGAGCATTACAGGTGCTGCGCGGACCTCCTCAGCAGTCAGTTGGGATGCTCTTCCACAAGCTCTTGGAGCCTCGGCCTTCCCCGACCGACCATCAGTAACGCGTAAAGCAGTTGGAGCAGAAGCCTGGGCTGATCCCTGAGTGAGCTGAGGACACTTGGCCTTCCGGTGGCCAGTCTGGTTGTCATTAGAGCAAACCGAAAATCCCTTGGGGAAATTGTAACATCCTAAAAACACAGTCCAAAAATTTCATTTTTAAATCATTAAACAAACCATAATTATCAAATAATTTCTTTCATAAACATAAGTTGTTTTCTCAAAACAGAGTATTAATTCAAAACATGCTTATTTTATCAGAGCAAAACATTCCAGGCTAAACTTCTTGGTGTGTGCGATGCAGTCATCCCGAGCTCATCCCTCTGCTACTGGAAATACCTGAAACCAAAACTAAAACCCGTAAGCACGAAGCTTAGTGAGTTCCCCAAACAACCACATACCATACACATAATCACGCACTGGGCCCCCGCCCGCTGCATTGGGACTTGCCCGATATCAGACTTGCTTCGGCATCGGGCCCCGCCTGGCATTGAGCCTCGCTCGGTATACTGATCTGTCTCTCTTAGGCCTCGCCTGTCGTTGGGCCTCGCCCTCCATACATATACGATCATAACAACATACTAATACATAAAAAACATACTCTACTTTACTCCTGATCTAAGGCCTCGCCTAACTTAGGCCCTGCCCTTGGTCTGCTACTAATGAGTTATGGAACCCTGTCCACACTCCTGCTGATAGTGAGATACGGGCCCCCGCCCACACTCACTTCTCTCCTATCACAGGCCTCGCCCCTACTCTGGTATTATTGAGATATGGAACCCTATCCATACTCAGCTAGTGATGAGATATGGGACCTCGCCCACACTCACCTTCCTACCAGGCATATGCAAGTATCATAAAGACAACAACTATAATATAACATGAACATATAAATCTTCCTCGGGCTTGCCCCGACATCAGACCCCATCCCAAAACATATTGCCATACAAACGTACTTCAGGCTTGCCCCGACATCGGACCTTGGTCCGAAACCTATCGTACTGACACATGCAAGAATCACAAAGACCTCTAGCATACCAACATTCCTCGGGCCTCGCCCGACATGGGATCGTCATCCGAAACATATAACATACAATGCCTAGGGCTACCCCCAGGTCTTCCTACTATACACAAACATAATGGGTGGGAATTGTAGCCTTAGACCCATGTACACAGTTAGGAGACTCACCTTGTACTACTGAAGTCGTGCTGATACTTCTCTGGCTGCTAACTGGCAATTCCTCGAACTACTGCTCCTTCGGCTCCCCGAACTATCAGCAACAACATGACACTTAGTCCTAGAATGTCCTCAAATTCAGACTAGGTCAACCTTGGTCAAAGTCAAAGTCGACGGTCAAAGTCAACACTCCGAGTTGACTCAACTCGCCAAGTTCTAGTAATCAGAATCCTAAAATCGCGATCCAACTCGTCGAGTCACCCCCTTGACTCGCCGAGTTCGCTGGCTACTCATGGCCGCTATTTATTTAATCAAACCGTCGAGTCAGTCCTCAGACTCCCCGAATTCTAGCATGAATAGAAATGGGACAACTCGCTTCGACTCGTCGAGTCCCTTCCTGGACTCGCCGAGTCCCTCAATCTGTTTGGGCCATCTTAACAGATTAAGCCCCTACACTTCAGATCCAGACCCTAAACTTCGTCTACATGTTGGAAATGATCCCTTAAGGGTAAATTTTCCAACTTTACCCACTCCTAATCCTTCTTAATGGGTTCAACCAAAATCCTAGCCCCCTTAAGACATAAATCTATGACCAAAATCCTTATTACTCCAATCCACAACAGGGAAACCAAGATCTAGACCCTAGTCACCCAATAAACACAGAAAGTCCTGAACTTTACTTCCATGCATGGCCCTTTTAGGGCTTAAAAGGCAATAGAGATGCACAAAACCCGAATCCGATCGGATCCGATCCGGTTTCACTTACGTCATCAAAAATTCGATCCGGTTCCAACAAAAATCCGAATCCGATTCTAATCCGATTTGAAACCGGTTTAAACCGATTTTAGTGGGTTTTAATTAGATTTTGGGGCGGATTTGGATCCGGTTTTTAGCGAATCTGGTTTACGATCCGGTATTAAATTCGATTTGGAATATAGGATTAGGATCCGATTGAAAATCCGGTTTTAAATCCGATCCGATCCGGTTTGGTCAAAACCGGTTTTGACCCAATCCGGTTTCAGATTGGTCCGGTTTTGAATAGTGAAACCAGTTTTTTTGTGCATCTCTAAAAGGCAATACTAGCATCCTTAGGGTTTGCATGAGACTCTAATGAAACTACAAGGCAAGTTAGGACATCCTAAACCCATGAATCATACTTCTTGGACAACCCCCCCCCCCCCCCCCTTTATAAAAGGGACCATAAAGAGATCTAAGAAACTACAAGGCAAGTTAGGAGCTTGATTACCAGAAAGTGATGAGATTAGAATGAAATCCATGGATCCACAACCTTCTCCTTGAACCTTCAAGCTTCCTCTTCTTCTTCTAGCCTTCAATAACATACAAAACACTCAAGGATGGCTCACACACTCTCAAAAGGATCTATGGTTTCGTGGGTTAAGTTCTGGACAATGGGAGATGTGAATGGAACCAAGAGGAGGAGAATAAGATGTTTAAATAGGGCACCAAGTCCTGGATTTTGGGTTTCCCAAACCCTGAACAACTCGCCGAGTAGGTCACTTATCCCGCGACCCAAAATATGCTCCTACTCGTCGATTCATCCCACCAACTCGACGAGTTGCCTTCTGATCTTCAAGTTTTCCTTTCCTTTCTAGTTCCTCTGAATTCAGGGCGTTATAACTCTACCCCACTAAAACTATACTTCGTCCTCGAAGTCCGCTTCGGCTAACTACCCTGCAACCTCTCACGACATTCCTAATCATCGCATACCTTGTCAGCTTGGTCCACTCCTTGAAGGTATCATCTTGAGAACAATTCAATCACTAAAACCCTCAAGTATAACACTCTTTCTCCACCGATAATCCTGACATCTAAGGGGTTCACTCCTTTACCCTGCGCTTTCACTGTCCTTCCCAAGGAAGCTTTCATAAGCAACAAACCTTCTTATCTCTATGCAAAACAACCCATTTGCTGTAACTAAATCCCCAGCCACTCCCAGTGTTGGTTCCTTTGTTGTCACCTACCGAATGCTTCCTCTTATCATGCCTTGGTGTTGAACACCCAACCCAACGAATGGATTAGATAATCCTTCGAGTGAAAGATTCGTCCCCTGCAATGGTTAGACTTAGACGAGAGCTACACAACATAATAAAATCCTTCCCTCTAAGATTATTTAACCCAACTGTGAGTGGCGTAGCACCTCTCGGTCAACTGGTTGCTTCGCGCAAGAATTCCCCCATTATTGCATGTCTGTAGACCTTGCTACCTCTGATCCGCTTCGAGAATGATTCGACACCACCATGGTCCCAACTACTCTATTACTATCTAGGTTATTGGACCCAAGCTCGATCTCTTAGTTGTTCCCAACGACTCCCAAAGAAAAATTTAGCTACCTGAAACTACTCTATCTACTTAGCCATTCTGGCTCTAGAAATCCTGGGATTCCTCGATCCCATACCTTGACCTAAAGGTCTCTACCAGGTCCCACCTACATTTCTATAAGTACACGAGCCTCGTCGACGGGTCTCACCCAAACTATATCTCGGAGCGGTCTTTCCCACAAGTCTCACCTATTTAGGGCTACATGGGACCAACTCCATCCTGAATCCCATCGAACCATCCTCTCCTGATCCCTATCACGCTAACTAGGAGATTCGGGCCTCACCCACACTCCGCTACTAGGAGATACGGGCCCCCGCCCACACTCCACTAACTAGGAGATACGACCCCCTACCCACACTTCTATAACTAAACTGCTAATGAATGCTATGGCTATCTCACAATCTTACAACACCTTCCTACACTGTCTAACTGCCGGCTACCAGCCTGAGAACATCAAACAACATGCACTCCACAATCTAACATCCTGACTAACTCGCGAGATACCGGGAGAAACCCCAAACTTATTTCCAAAACCAATCATCAACTACTGTGAATACATGAATCCAATGTTGGGAAGTTTTCCAAACTCCCGAATTCCACGCTGCTCTATCCAGACAGCCTCCTAGGTTGCTTTCCTTCTCAACAAAAATGCGAACACATCCTATTCAGCTCCTGATTACTAGGTGATTCCCCCCCCCCCACTTCGATCCAATTAGCTCCTTACATCTCACAGCTTGAAAAGAAATCATAATTCTTCTTACCATCCTCTGAGAATTCGGTTGTCATCCTACGCTTACTATTGCTAGTGATCTCACTGACCAATAACAAAACAATACCTTCCCTGAAAAACTAGCAGAACACTCCCGAGTTCCAAATATACATGCTACAATTACCGCATCCTGAGTAACCTGCTCTAAAGAGGAATGACCTCGAACTACTACTCTAAAATCTATGGTATGCAGATGGCATATAACTCAATCACAAGCATGCCACAAAATTCTGAAATAATCTTACCAATATCGATGCAGTACCATAACAATAAAATCTTAAACATAAGTTGTCACACCCCCAAACCAGAATGGCGGAAACATTCAAGGGTGGATGACTTCATGTAGTATCATAACAATTGAATATTTGTAAAGAAAGTAACCCAACCACCATAAATATAATAAAAGTTACATCGTTGCATGTAATACATGTTTCAAAAAAATATTACAAATATGATGATTAAAAATGTTTTGATAAAAGACGCCTTAGCGTTCTTTCTCCAAAAGCTGATGGTTACCTGTATTACCGATTCCTTGAGAAATACAAGTAGTTTTGAAAACGTGTCAACAATTAAGTTGATGAGTTTATAAGCGTTTTTGTACTAAAATTTGTATGTCTTCCGGTAAAAATAACTGAACGAGTTTTCCAGAAAATCCAATATTTTTCTATGTATGTGTGATAGTTTTAAAAAAAAGTACCATATCTTTCATGCTAAAATGGTGAAAGTGAATTTATACATATATAATGTACATTGAATGCATTTAAGAGTCTCGTAAATCAAAATATTTTGATATTCCACGTGAGATTTATAACCATGCTATTGACCCAGAATGCCTGTAACAACGTTCTTCAGGCATTGCATTGTTATGACGTTTGTCACCCCAGACCTGCCGGTCTAACTGTAGCTAACATTTTAGGTGCGAGATTGTCAATCCCGTATAGATCTATACACAAGTATCACGCTCTCGCTACAAGAGATTATGGTTTATAATACAGGACTTGAAATGCGTACTTGAGAGTACGGTGAATCCGGATGTCTCACAAAACTTAGTATCACTAGATTTACGGAATGAAAAGTCCACATTTCTTGTAAATGAAAGTATTTCCTTTTTATAGTGTTTATGTAAAGATGTCATGAATAACTTGTAAACTATAACCATTATAGTTTTTCAAAAGTATGTTCCATTTAGTGGTAAAACTTGATGTAATAACAACTTTGCATGAATGTTAGTATTAATGTTGTTTAACAATTATAGCAGGATGTAAGTAAAATATTCGCAACCATATGTTGCGGTGCGTATTTGAACATAAGTTTTTCTCGTGTTTCACTTGTATCCCCCCAACCTAAAACATGAAAAAGACATGAAAATGTAGGGGTATGAACTCACCTGGAAAGTGTGATGATTTGATGAAAACGAGACTTTACTCGGGTAGCGCTTCGACCGGGAAGTGGTAAGTTTCTTGGGATTCTCGGAGCTTCGGACCTTTGTCGGAACTTGGATATGTAACTGGAGTTTCGAGGTTGTCTCTGGATGCTAAACGTAGAGTAGAAGTGAGAGAGAAAAGAGAAATGAGTAAGGAAAGTCGGAACCCTCGCACCCTTTATATAGGGGCTGGTCATGGTGCGAACGCGAAGCGTTCCTGCTGGGTACGCAAGGCGTTCCCTTGAACGCAGCGCGTTCCGAAGCTAAATTATGTCATTGCTTACGAACCTCGGATGGGATGGCGAAGAGTCAGGTCTGCGAGCACGAACGCGACGTGTTCCCTCGGAATGCAGGGTGTTCCCTTCGGATAAGCCTCGATGTGTGTGCCAAAAACTTAAAAAAATGCATAACTTTCGCATACGAGCTCCGTTTTTGACGTTCTTTATATCCACGCGTATGTGAGAATATACACTACAACTTTCATTTTGACTCCGTCGGCTAATTTTGACTTTATTTTTAATTATATTTTATTTAATAGGCCGGGACAGGATAATTCCGTTAAAAATCCATAACTTCGTCATCCGATGTCTGTTTTTGTCTGTCTTTTTACCGTTGTACTACTATTGTCGAGATCTTCAAGTCTCGTTTAGGTTGCGTTGGCTAAAAATCGCTCGCTCTTTAATTCGAATTTTTAGCTGTCTGCTGTTGTTCTAAAATTTAGAAAAATCATAACTTCCACATACGAAGTCAGATTTGGGCGTTCTTTTTATGTATACCCACGGTTTAACATAATCTATGACTTTCGTTTAGAAACTTAAGGCTAAAAAGTATTTTATTGAAATTTCACTTTTTACGCTTAACAGTGTTTTACCGGTTGTGTTGCGGATTTTCGATTGGTCATAACTTCTTTGTTATAACTCGGATTTGGGTGTTCTTTATATATTTGGAAACCTTGACAATATATCTAACATTTTATGCAACCCAAATGAGACTTTAGAACACTTCATTTCTGACGCCATCTTATTACATCAATAATTGTTTAATATTATTTGACTTTTTGAACATTACATTGACTCGAAATATCGGGTTGTCACAGAAGCTGACAAAAAAAGTGAAAGATACACACCTTCCACATCAGGGGCTACTCATGTCTCCTCTGAAATCAACTTGAATGCCCCGCTCCTTTTCGTAGGTGCCTTTGCCCGGACCTAACGGCCGTCGGTAATCCTGAAAGTTGCAGGGGCAGGTGTTATCACCTATCCCGCTGAAAGCAAACTCAGACACTAGGCCTTCTTGTGGCCCCGTTGACTGCAATGGAAGCATATTAGGTATGATCCCTTGGTGGTGGTAGTCGTACAATCTCTACTAAAGTGACCGATCCAGCCGCACTTGAAACAACCCGCATCACCACCGCTGCCGCTCCTACACGCACCCTTGTGCGTCCTGCTGCACTTGCCACAATGGCTACGGTCCTGATGAACTCTCGATCTAGCATCTGATGTCTTGGGCCACTTGCCTGAAACCGTAGATACCTGAATCTCATCTGGCTTCCTCTTCCTTTCTGACTCCAAGTCAATTTATCCCGCTCTCTCTCTGGCTCGAGCGATCATGTCTTCTAGAGCCTTGCAGCCGGACCACCTTACAAACTATCTGATATCACTCCTCAGCATCTCCTGATACCGAGCCTTCTTTATCTCCTCGTCCTCAACATACTGCGAAACCAGAAGGGCTCTCTCTCTGAACTTGGTGGTGATCTCTGCCACTGTCTCTGTAGTCTGTCGGAGGTCCTGGAACTCCTGTGCTAACTGTTACACCTTAATCACTGGTGCAAACTCGGCCTTGAATCTGGCCGAGAAGTCACTCCATTTCATCGCGTCCAACGTGACATCATCTCCAATAGCATGTCCAACCTTTCCCACCAATCATGCACTCTGTTCTTCAAGAGACAGGAGGCGAGTCGAACCTTGTCCCCCTCGACACACCGGCTAGTGCGAAAAGCGTTGGCGACATCTGCCAACCATCTACTACTAGCAATGGGGTCCCTAGTCCCATGATAATCCGGAGCCCCACAAGCTCTGAATTCCCCGAGCTACTCGACTCCTTAACCTGAGCCTGATCCCTCATCGACACCTGAGTTGCCCACAGATAGTTTATTTTATTTACTTCTTTTTATAGTTTATTTTAGAATTTTTAGATGTTTTTATTATTAATGCGTTGTATATTCTTTATTTTCTTTATTATGGATTGTATCGGGTGCTTTTTATTTTGCATAAGGTATTTTGCAGGTTTTTGGTGTTCGTTGCGGTTGCGGGTTCATTGGAGATGGGCTTAATGGGCTCTCGAGGCATTGTTGGGCTTGGCGGATCCATAAAAGAAGATTTGGGCTTAAAAATCTAAAGGCTTGGATGAAGTGGGCTTGTGAAGATGGATCTTGGACTTTTATTTTGGGCTTGTAGCATCGACATTTGAAGCAAAATGATGATTGGTTGGTTTAAATCACATGGATATGGAGGGGACCAAAGGAATCTTTGGTAGTGGAAGGGTGGAGTGGAGGAATGAGGAGCCAATAACATTATAGCAACACTTGCGCGGGTGGAATTTCTGTCACGCGGGTACCCGTGCAACTGCCCAGTTTGGGCATTTTGGTCATTTGGCACACCATAACCTTGGGGGATCAGATCCATCAGCTACATTCTTGATTTTTCACCATTGGAGACCTGGAGGAGGCGATTTTGAAGCTCAAGACTCATTTCTTTTCATCTTTCCAAGATATTAGTAGTCTCTTTATGCAATTAGACTTTGGTGATTGTTATTTTGTTGCCATGAGTGGCTAATTTCTCTATATTGGTTAACTTTGGTTAAAACCTTTGAATGTTTGTGGGTTTTTGAAGGATTCATGTTAGATTATCAATTATCTTATGTTTATGGTTCTAGATCATATTTCTTATGCTTGTTTAATTCTTTGATCATGAGCTTGGCACTTGAATGATGCCAATACACCACCCCATCAACCAAGACAACAACCTCAAGAACCTCTCATTGATATGCCACCTTGGAATCAAGCCCTTCCTCAAAACCAACCCAATTATCAACCACCACCACAACCACAAAACCAACACTTCCACCAAAACAACCAATCTCAAAACAATGCTTTTCAAGTTCAACAAGTACATTACCCATATCAACCCAATTACCAACACCCTCCAATGTACCAAAACCCAATATACCCACAACAACGACCTCTCTACAACCAATATCCTAACTACCAACCTTATCCACCACCAATCTACAATCCCCAACAATACCCATACCCACCTTACCAACAACATCCCAATTACTTGAAACAATATCCAACAACCCCAATCCACCCAATCCCCCTCAAGAGTTGACACTTAGACAAATGATGGAAACGGATGTTACCCATACACCTCTTGCTATTGTTTATCCTGCAAACCGCCGAGGAATTGAATTGAAGTCAAGTTTCTTACATCAACTTACCAAGTTCCATGGATTGGATAGAGAAGATCCTCAAAAGCATTTGAAGTCATTTCATATGATATGTGTTAGCATGTTGCCCGAAAATGTGACATTCGATGATTTGAAGCTAACCGCCTTCCCTCTCACCTTGGAAAATAAAGCTAGAGAGTGGTTATTCAACTTACCACCGAGATATATTCACACATGGGAAGAATTACTCAAAGCCTTCAATAGCAAGTTCTATCCGATATCCCGAATATCAAGCCAAAGAAGTGACATTTTGGGGATTCGTCAAGGGGAGAATGAGACATTTCATGATTTTCGGGAGCGATTCAACAACTTATGTACAAGTTGTCCTCAACACAACATACCCGAACAACTACTTCTTCAAAATTTTTATGAGGGTATGAATGAAAAAGATCGAAGGATGATTGATGCTTCAAGTGGTGGTGACATCTTCAATAAGACACCTCATGAAATCCGATCACTTTTTGGCACCATTTCTCAAAATCAAAGGAACTTTGGGACTCGAAATGAAATGAAGAGAAGTTCTCCACAAGTGGTTGGTGAAGTTAGCAACACTCAACACTTAGAATCAAAGCTCTTGGATTTTACTAATGTGCTTAGTCAAATGGTGGTGGGAAGTGGTCAACAATTGATGGTGTGTGGCACTTGTGCAATGACGGGTCATTATACGGATAAGTGTCCCTCACTTAGTAATGAACCGGAAGATGTGAATGTAATGGGAGGATATCAAGGTCAACCAAGACCCATGGGATTTCAAAACAATTTCAACCCAAATTGGAGGAATAACCCAAACAACCCATACCCACCAAAGCAAAATCCACCAAACATTTTGATGAGACCTCAACATCCACAATACCCCTCTCAAAAACCTCCATATCCACAAACGTCTTTTAACCCTCCAAATTACCAACAACCTCCACAACAAGGCCAATCAAGTGGTAACCATCAAATGAGCCTTCAAGAACTCATTACTTCTCTTTCTCAAAGCCAAAACCAATTTTAACAAGAGACCAAGAACACCTTCTCAAACATTCAAGCACAAATTCGAGACTTGGCTACCGCTCTTAACAAGATGGAACAAAGGGGCAAACTTCCATCTCAAACTGAGAAGAACCCCAATGTGAGTGAAATAACTTTGAGAAGTGGGAAAACACTTGGAGAAAGAAACCCTAAAATAGTTTCAAGAGAAGAAGAAGATAAAGTCATCATTGTTGAACCTTCAAAAGTTGTAGCTCCCCAAAAGGAACCGGTTGTGCCAAACGTTGATCAACCCAAATCTTCCAACAAACCCATCAAACCATTGGTCATACCGCCACCTTTTCCATCCCGGTTGGCTTCTTCAAAGAAACAAGAGGAAGAAAAAGAATTTCTTGAGACTTTCCGCAAAGTTCAAATCAACATTTCACTATTGGATGCCATAAAGCAAATTCCGCGCTATGCTAAATTTCTTAAGGATTTGTGCACCAATAAGAGAAAGTTTAAGGCAAATGAAAAGATCTAAGTCAATGCAAATGTGTCCGTGGTTATCCAAAAGAAATTACCACCTAAGTGCAAGGACCCAGGCATGTTGGCAATCCCTTGTAGCATTGGTGATTTGCATGTCGAAAGTGCAATGCTAGATCTTGGAGCCTCAATCAATGTCATGCCATACTCGATTTTTCAATCTCTCAATGTTGGACCTTTGGAAGAAATCGGAGTCATCATTCAATTAGCGGACAAGTCAAGTGTATTTCCAAGGGGCGTGTTGGAAGATGTACTAGTGCAAGTTAATCAACTAGTATTTCCCGCGGACTTCTATGTCATTGACCTTGATGAGAAGACCCCTTCCAAGTCTTCCATGATCCTTCTTGGAAGACCTTTTATGAATACTGCTCACACGATAATCGATGTCCATAATGGGAAGATCACCATGGAGTTCGATGGAGAGACCATTCACTTCAAGATCTTTGAAGCAATGAGGTATCCTAGCAATATTTCTCCATTTTATCAGGTCGATGTGATTGAACCAATCACCCAAGAACTATTCAAGTTATCACATGGAGATATTTTGAAAATGGTGCTCAACTTGAGTCTTGATTGTGAAAGTTTGAAGAAAGAATTGGATATGTACATATTGGACTCCGAAGTTGAAGAGATTGTGAAGACTTTAGAAGTTAACAATTCCACAAAGAAGGATGTTTCTCAAGTTTCCTTATCTCATTCTCCAAACAAGACGCCCCCTTCAATAATCCAACCACCCATACTTGAATTGAAAGTCTTTCCTAGTCATTTGAAGTACGTTTATCTAGGTCAAGACGAAACTCTTCTGGTGATCCTCTCATCTCAATTGAAAGACTTTGAAGAAATCAATTGGTTGAAGTATTGAAAGAACATAAAGAGGCAATGGGATGGATGATAGCGGATATCAAGGGGATAAGTCCTAATATATGCACTCACAAGATCCTCATGGAAGATGATTGTAAACCTAGAAGAGAAGCTTAAAGAAGATTAAATCCTCCCATGATGGAAGTTGTTAAGAAAGTAATAATCAAATTCCTTGATGCGACATGATTTACCCGATTTCCGACTTCAAATGAGTTAGTCCGGTCAAAGTGGTTCCCAAGAAAACAGGAATCACAGTTGTTGAGAATAACAAAGGAGTAATGGTACCCACTCGAGTTCAAAATGGATGGAGGGTATGCATTGATTATAGAAAGTTAAATTCAAGCACACGAAAAGATCATTTCCCTCTTCCTTTCATCGACCAAATGCTCGAGAGATTGGTGGGAAAATTGCATTATTGTTGCCTCGATGGATACTCGGGTTTTCATCAAATATCCGTTTCCCCCGAAGATCAAGACAAAATGACCTTCACATGCCCCTTTGGAACATTTGCCTACAAGCAGATGCCATTTGGATTATGCAATGCCCCCGCCACATTCCAAAGATGCATGGTGAGCATTTTCTCTGAGTATGTTGAGAATATAATCGAAGTATTCATGGATGACTTCACAGTGTATGGCAATTCGTTTGACGAATGCTTGGATAATCTTAAGAAGATTTTGAAAAGGTGCATTGAGAAAAAGTTAGTGTTAAACTTTGAGAACTGTCACTTTATGGTCAATCAAGGCATCATCTTGGGTCACATTGTCTCCAAAAAAGAAATTGAAGTTGATAAAGACAAAAGTGATGTCATCCAAACCCTTCCTTACCCAACATGTGTTAGAGAAGTGTGATCTTTCTTAGGCCATGCGGGATTCTATATAAGATTTATTAAAGATTTCTCGAAGATCACGCGACCGATGTGTCTCTTTCTCCAAATGGATGTTGATTTTGACTTCAATGTTGCATGCCATGAAGCCTTTGACAAACTCAAAAGACTTGCTCACGCTCCAATAATCCAACGTCCAAATTGGGAACTTCCTTTTGAAATTATGCATGATGCAAGCAATTTTGCCATTGGAGTGGTTTTAGGTCAAAAGGAGGGAAAAGCATCACAAGTTATCTACTACGCCTCCAAAACCTTGGATAATGCTCAAGCCAATTATTTCACCACCGAGAAAGAACTTCTAGCTATTGTATTCGCATTGGAGAAATTCCGGCAATACCTTCTCGGGACAAAAGTGATTGTGTACTCCGAACATGCCGCCTTGAAATATCTCATGACCAAGAAAGATGCCAAGCCACGGTTGATTTGGTGGATTATTCTCTTACAAGAATTCGATCTTGAGATAAAGGAAAAAAGTGATGCCAAAAATCTAGTTGCGGATCACTTAAGTCGGTTGAATATTGGTGATTCTTCTTCTCCCATCCTTGATGAATTCTCGGATGAACACCTCCTCTACATTTCAAACACTATTCCTTGGTATTTGGATATTGTGAATTACTTAGTTATGAAAGAAATTCCTCACACGTTTACCAAGCACCAAAAGGCCAAGTTGAAGAATGATTCCAAATACTACGTATGGGACGACCCTTATCTTTGGAAACTGTTAGAACAAAGTTCTAGTAGGATCGATAGATTCTAAGCAAATAAACAATTAAAGACGTAATGGCGAACACAGGAATGGTTTAACTGATGTCGAATGATTAAACATTAACACCTCAGAAGAGCTCGATTAAGAACTTTGACTGTAGAGGTGTTTAGGGTTACAAAAACAATAAATGATAATCACCGCTTCTTTTAATGCATACATGCTTGCATTATATATACAGTAAAAGCCTACTAGATAATCACAGATGGACAGGCCCAATCCGGATACAAAACATAAGCCCATGACGCAACATAACTAGACTCTACAATCTCCCCCTTTGCGTTAATGGAGCCGAAAGCTCACTTTGGTTGAGCTGCAGAAGACTTCTTGATTTTCTTGAACACCCCCGGTATGATTGCCAAAAGCTGATGACGAAAAGTAATGTACCACCAAAGCATGTCCGTGAAGTTCTTATTGTCTGCTTCTGAGTTTCGCTTACACCGATGAATAATATTGATAATGTACTCCAAGCAGTCAGTTGAGAATATGTGTTTATCAGCAAGAGCAAATAGAAAGCGGTTGCCTTCGCCTCTTGTGAACATCACATTAAGATATGTAGTATCTATTTGGCCCATCTTCATTTTGTCCACATCACTTGGTTTCGGTGTAGGCTTGATAGTTGGTTTCTTGTTCATCACTTTCGATATCTCCTGATCCATAATAGCAACCCCATGGATGTAAGAGCCCAACATCCTCTTCAAATGATCCAGTATCGGCTCATATTCTTTTGGATTTGTGAGCAGAATGTTAAACAATAGAATCCAATCATGAGGATTTAGATTTGGAAGATCTGCCAGGGAAATAATCGACACCGATTTTGCTGAGCCTCATGTGATTTTAAAATTAACATTTGCAAATTTCCTAGCAGGTGTAGGTTTCAGTACCTTGACAGTAACTATCTTCTGTGCGCTCCAGGTCAATTATTGTGGTTGACCATACTGAAGGTAAAAGTCGAAAAGCTCTCGATCAACTTCTGGATGAGGGAAAGGAACTTCAACAGTTGAATCAAAGCAATGAAATGTGTACGCCTTTCGTGTTATCGGCATGTCAAACTATGAATCCTTGGAATTGTCACAATCAAAAGAAGCGACAGGTTCCAACCAGTAAATGCTTGGAAACTCTATAGCCTCATTGATAAGTGCTTCTCTAGTCCAGAGGGGAAACAAGGCCTTCTTGTAGTTTAAGGCTTCTTCTTCTTCCTTGTTCCTCCTTTCCATTTCCTCAGCCTCCTTAGCAGCCTGAAGAGTTTCATCTATCTCCTCATTCTTTTTCTTCCTGTTAAGGATCTCAGAGATAGTTTCTTGATCTTCATCATCCTCATCATTTTCTCCAATAAGACGTTTTTTCCTTTCTTTGAAACCAAAACCCGAAGCTAAATTATCCTTTGGTTCAGTTGTAACTTCGACTTTCGACTGAGGAGATTCAAATTCAGTCTTTACAGTAACCTTTGGTTGAACATCCTCTCCCCTTTATTTTGGAGATATGAACTTTTGCGAAACACCCTTCATCTCGTGTAACAATGCAAGGGTAGGAAGAAGTTTTGAAGTAAGATGATTCCTGATTGTTAAAGTGAGGATAGGATCATGAGCACCAAGGAGACTGGTCAGCATATCCTTGACATCCCCATCACAGCTTCGAAACACAGCTCTCTTCGTCTTCAACAAGGAAATCTACTTTTCTGCTTGAGCTAGCTGTACCTTCTCAACTTCAATAGTGGAGGCTTGGCGTGCAATTTCTTCCTTTAGAGCACCCTCCTTAGCTAAATCAGCATGAAGAGAGTCAAGCCGAGAAGTCACAGAACTGATAAGTGAGGTGTTCTCGGCTTGTATTGAAGAATGAACAGCTTCAAATTTTGTATGCTTTTCTTGAACAGACTTGGATAAGGAATCCACAGAGGCATTCACCTTGGCTACATTGGAATCAACATGCCCTTTGAGTGACTTAAGAAAAATCTGAGTTCTTTGAATGATTTCTTCAACTGCAGTAGTGGCCTTCTTGTAGGAAGAAGTAGACTCATTAAAAGCCTTGGTAGATTTGTCAATAGAGTCGGTGTATTGTTCAAGAGTAGAATCCAGGAAAGCTTTGAGAACAACTTCACTGTAGGACTTGTTGGCGTTAAGTAGGTTGTCGAGTTTCTCGTCAATGCTCTGCAAGTGTTTGCGTGCTACTGGAGCATCATCATCATCATCTGTAGGAAGTCGATAGGGATTGTAGAAGATGGAATCAAACTCGTCATTAGTACCACCGAGAGTAGCACCAGAATCTATTGAAGGTGAGGGTGAAAGTGGTTTAGAAGTAACTGGAGGTTCTGTTTCGGTAGTCGCCCCCGTATCAGATACATTGACTCCTACTATCGGTTGTAGGATAGTTGTGGAAGTTGATTGGGAAAAATGGGAGTAGGGATTGGTGTTGTAGAAATGGGAATAGTAGAAACTGGAGGCAGTGGTGGAACATAAGTTTTTTGTTGAGATGTAATAGGTGGTGGAACAGGAGCAACCGAAATACGAACGGTCTGTTTCAGTGATGGAGGTGGTGTTGGAAGTTTGTCATGAAGAGGTTCGCTTGGAGAGGGGGATCGGGGAGGAGTGTTGCCTCTTGGTGATACATGGTGAACTTCATCTTTAGCATCCTCCTCATCATTTTCTGAACTGGAAGGAGAAGGACTCTTGGACTTTTTCGCCATCTTCTTGATCTTCTTTGACTTAGAAGAATCCCCTTTCTCAGATTTATGCTTCTTCGACTTTGACTTATCATCCTCTCCTGCCCCTTTCTTGGTTGTAGCCCTTTTCCCTCGGTTTCCAGGCTTATCGACAGCTGTTCGGTGTTAGTATACTACAACATCCTATGGTGCACATACAACCCTAAATACATTGGATCTATGTTTTCTCTATTATACATTCAAATAAGAACTTTCCAAGGCTTTAATCCTAACTAGCATATAATGAAGCTCTTATACTACAAAGTACTAGTTAGATGACATACCTTTTGATGTAGCTTGATCTCTTCAAGATTTAAGAGCTTAGCCCCAATAGTGTGGAAGCCTCAAGTGGAATCACAAATCACCAAAACACCTTGGAAGACTTTGAGAATAAGAATACTTTGGTTCTCTCTAGTGAAATTGGCTAGCCCTCTTAGTGTACCCACACTAGTGCCAATTTCACCAACCAAGGACATCTTTATATAGTATGGAGACTAGGGTTAAACCCATGACCTTTCATTTCATATGATCCATGGGTTAAACAGTCCATGGATTATCCATGAAAGCTTAGCCCAACCTAAATGAACTTGGCCCATTCCATATATATAAGAGTCTATATTTAATTAGTTCATTTTGATCACTTAATTAATTATAAATTAATTCTTGATCAATACTAATTAAATAATATGATTATGTATTAATATATTAGAACTTATAATATATTAATATAAATCATAAATACACTATTCTCAAAAGACTATCCATATAAATTGTGTCGGTGAAGTGCAACCCAAATGGACCATGTTGGGTTGGGTCAAGTACATGCCAAATATAGTTATGGAATTAGACATTAATCCAACAACAACATCCAAAGCAGTCTATTGATCAGAAGATAAAACTCTTGGTGCCTTGGGAGGAATTTTGCGATATTCAGCAATGAGCTTACTCTCAGCTGAAACACACCTGTACATGGTCTCAGGAATAGAGCCATTGTGAGGGAACTTCGTAGGATCAGAAATTATGATCTTCTTGGTGTGAAACGTAGTGACAGAAGCTACTAAGGCATCCTTCATAACCGGGAATTGCAGAGTATCAATTGCCCTGCGTGTAATGATAGTCCAGAATCTACCACATGAAACTTCTGAGTGCCTCGTTGAAGTGTTGAGACTTTGCACCACCTGTGACCAGATAATCGACCCATATTCGAGATTGATACCATTATAAAGGCCATATAAAAGAGTCAGAAAACCCTTGCTAGTACCATTAGACCCACCACTCCTCTCCGCCAAACTTTTGATGAAAAGAGTAAGCTACCCATTCCACTTGGGCGGCAAGCATGACTTTTTGACCTTTGTAATAGTGGTAAGTACGTCAGTGTAGCCCATCTCGTAGAGCATTGAGAACAGTTGGGTAGTGGTGATGAAGTCTGGTGAGATCACAGACGAATCCACAACAAGTTGCAATAGAGAAAAAATCTCCCTTTAGAAATCGAAGCCTTGTGAGAGAAGATTTGGAAGTAGATTCTCTCCTTGTTCTTATCATATGAGGCGGTAGTATAGACTTGAGATAGGAGGGACATTGAAACGGACTCCACCTGTGTTAGGGCTAGAACCAGAGGTGAATACTTCAAGCACTCACCCACTTGCAGCATATACGAATCATACATAAAAGGGTTGAGTTAAATGATCATGTTTTGGTTTGGCTTGATAGAGATCAATGTGGACGAAGCAGTTTGATCGTGAGCCGATGATGAAGTCGCCATTGTTGAGTGAAGAATGAAGATGAACAATTGCAAATCGCCGTGTATATATAGAGAGTTTGTTGCAGGTAAAAGAGACAAATAGAATTCGAAACCCTTTATATATCGTTGCCAACAGAGAGAAAGAATCATCATGATATTGATGAGATCACTGAAACGTCGCCTGAAAAAGTGCAAAGTGACAGGGTGGTATCTCCTAGGTATACTTCAGCACACGTGGATTTAGGAACCATTCAAATTCACGCGCCCAAAAGCTTATCCTTAATTTGTCGTTTGAAATTCAATGTCGATCCAAAATTTAGGATAATATTTGTTGCTCCATGAGATAAACAACAATCGAACCAATATCAACCAGAATGTTAGAAAATAACAAAATTTCGTGCAATAGGGTGACAAAAGATAAAGAAATAAAGCAAAATGTGTATAAGATGTGAGTGATGTCTATTGGAAGACATAAAGCAGATGATTCCGGGCAAAAAACGCTTCCTTCAAAGTCAAGAGACACTTAAAGTGCTTGTGTGGTTTCCCATGAAAATACGATCAATTGTTTGTAGAGAAACATTGAAAGGCTTCTTTTTAAATTATAGGCTAAGGGTAGCTTATCTTCAACCGAACATCCATTCTTAACATAAGAGCAAACGTTGGAAGAAGTACTTATGAGACCATTATGATCTGTTAAACAAGTAGGTTGGATATAATTTATAGTGACTTAAGATGTGACAGAAATCTCAAAAACAAAAATAAGCTGGATCTTTTTAGGAAGAAAAGCCTTGGTGTTAGACATTTTCATAAAAGACCACTAAAAAATAAATAGAGATTTCATTAGATATCAAGTAAGATCTTGAATATAATGATTCACCGTCAATTCTTTGTAGTTGTTGGGTTTTAGGTTTCACTTAGCACGTGGTGTACGTATCTAAGATCACAAACACAGATGTTGTGCAACCATAAACCTCAGTGGTAAAGAACGAGAGTCTCGAGGGTTAAAATGGTGAACTGAAAGATAATGGAGAATGTAAGGAGGAGGGTTAAAGAACCGAAAGTACCTCTGCTATATTATCATGACCAAGCAGAAAACTCTTAACTCATTTGAGAAGAGTAAGGTAGCTCTGAACTTTAATTAATTTTATCAGCCTGGTTGGGAAGAAATGATAGGTAAAGATCGAATCATTAAGGCCTTGATCTTAGTCGCAGAGGCTTTGGTCAACATGCAACAGCATGCTGCTAGGGACCCTTAACTAGTTCAAATGAAAAATAATCATACCTTCTTTAGCTCCACATTTTATTGCACTGGTATACTTGGGACCTAATTAAACGAACAAGCAAACAAACACACCACATAAACAAAACAAACAAACAAAATTATTTTGTAGTTTTGAGATTTTCCAAAAAAAAAAAATAATAACAACAGAAAACGAAAACATTTTTGGATTTTTGAAGTTTTCTAAAAAGTAAGAAAACCATAAAAAGAAAATATTTTTGGATTTTGGAAGTTTTCTGAAAAGTACGAAAAACAGAAAAAGAAAATATTTTTGGATTTTTGAAGTTTTCTGAAAAGTAAGAAAAACAGAAAAAGAAAATAATGTAGCACAAGACACCAAAAAAAAAGTTAAAAGAATAAGCAAAATGTACAACCGAAACCTTATCTTAAAAGAATGAAGCGAAATATGTTGAGCGTTGGGTTTATTTCGGTTCCAAAAGTTCTAGAGCCAAAATGGACCGAGCGTTCGGTTCATTTCGGTTCCCGGAAATTACGGAGCCGAAATAGACAGAGCGTTCGGTTCATTTCGGTTCCCGGAAAATCCGGACCCAAAATAGACCGAGCGGTCGCTCTATTTTTACTTGTCTAATTTTTAGTGAGTAATATGAGGATTCGGTACCGACTCTGCTTCCATCATTCCCAAGCCTTGTAAAATTTTATTGAAGCTTGCTTCAGGTAATGCTTTAGTGAATATGTCAGCCATCTTCTACATGGTTCTTGATGAAATGATATCTAAGTGCAATATGCTTAGTTTTTGAGTGATGTACTGGATTGTGACATATTCTTATTGCACTTTCTGAATCACAGTAATGAGGAATTTTCTTCATACTCAGCCCATAATCTCTTAGTTGACTTTGTATCCATATTACTTGGAAAGTACAGGATGTTGCAGCTATATACTCAGCTTTGGCTGTTAAAAGTGACACACATGTTTGCTTCTTGGACTGCCAACTAACAAGTTTACCGTCAAGGAATTGGCATCCACCAGTTGTGCTCTTTCGGTCCAGACCACATCCTCCAAGATCAGCATCAGAAAAAAGCTTAAATAAAGAATCTAGATCTAGCAAGATACCAGAGACCGAGAGATGAGGTTTGCTTCAGGTAACGGAAAATATTTTTCACTGCCACCATGTGAGGTTCTCTTGGATTAACTTGAAACCTGGCACAATAACAAACTGAAAACATAATGTCTGGTCTACTAGCTGTTAGATACATAAGGGACCCTATCATTTGTCGATATAGTGTTATGTCAACAACAGGTTTTTCCAGAGAAGGTGTTAACTTAGTGCCAAATGCCATAGGAACATTCCCTTTCGAATCTCCCGTCATACCAAATTTTGCCAACAAGTTCTTTGTGTAGGCCTCCTGGTTGATGAATATACCTTTTGGTCCCTGTCTAATATTCAAACCAAGGAAAAAATTAATCGGACCCATTGCACTCATTTCAAATTTAGTCTCCATCAACTTCCTGAATTCAACCGTTAAGCTAGGATTCGTGGAGCCAAAGATGATGTCATCGACATAAATCTGAACTATCATTAGCTGTTCACCTTCTTTCTATCCAAAGAAGGTTGGATCAACCGAACCTTGTTTAAATTTCGACATTTTCAAAAAGCGAGTTAAAGTTTCATACCAGGCCCTCAGTGCTTGCTTTAAACCATATACAACTTTATCCAGCACATAACAATGATCAGGGAATTTCTCGTTCATGAATCCAGGATGTTGCTCAACATACACTGTTTCTTCTAGTTCTCCATTCAAGAAAGCACATTTTACATCCATATGGAAAACTTCGAAGTTTTTATGAGCAGCATATGCCAGAAAGATTCAAACTAATTCCAACCTTGCTACTGGAGCGAAGGTTTCCTCATAGTCTATCCCTTCCTCTTGGTAATATCCTTTTACTACCAACCGAGCCTTGTTTCTAATAACGTTCCCTTCTTTATCCAATTTATTCCTAAAGACCCACTTCAAGCCAACCACTGAAGCATCCTTTGGTGTGGGAATCAGTCTCCAAACTTGATTGCGTTCGAACTCATGAAGCTCATCTTGCATTGCTTGTACCTAATCGGAATGATCAAGTGCAACATTAATTGTTTTTAGTTCGATTTTGGAGACAAACAAATTAAACATACATAATTCAACTTTAGAGAATAATGTAGTTTGTTTTGCTTTCAATTGAGATCAAGTAAGAACTTTCTCAGATGATTCACCAATGATTTGTGTTTTGGGATGATCCTTGGTCCATTTTACTAAAGGAGGATAATTTGGGTCATAGGCTAGATCCAACTCTGCATTTACTTCCTCTTCAAGTTTTGATTGATCATCTTCGTCAGTTGTATTCTCTTTCTCCCCCTCGACTGGCAAAGTATAACCAGTATCAGGATCATAGTTTTCATCCTCTGTGGAAGTTGGATTCTCTCCCTTGATTGGACTATTATTAGTTGGGTTTGGAGTTGTATGCTCCTCATCGCTTGGACCTTTATTAGTTGGGGATCGTATAGGATTCTCCCCCTCGAAAGGCATTTCGGTTGTCTTTGGTGCCGATGAACTCTCCCCCTTGAATATTGAGCCGTTGTTTGGAGAGTCATTAGAGGGTTGACCACCTATCGGTTTAGGAGGTTCACTTTCCATTTCTTTGGCAGCTTCATCTATGATCTTTTTGAGATTGTCGATTTTGTTGTCTGCTGCTTTCGCTTTTGAGTGTGCTGCTTTCTCTGGTTCATCAAATAGCAAAATATATTCTTCAAACAAATTTGATATTGGAACCGAGACCTGTCTTGATTCAGGAAATATTTCCCCCAAGATACTTTCGTTCCTTTGAATTTTCTTCATGTAATTATCGTCAAAGGTTACATAATATGTTTCTTCAATGCGTTTGGAGCATTTGTTCAGAAATCTGTATGCCTTTGAGGTGAGCGAATACCCAAGAAAAATTCCTTCATCAGCTTTGATGTCAAAGTTATTACGGTTCTCTTTTGAATTGAAGATGAAACACCTGGAAACGAACACGTGGAAAAATTTAACATTGGGCTTTCGATTGTTTAGAATCACATATGGAGTGATTGAGAATCTTTTGTTGATCAAGGATCGGTTCTAAGTGTAACACGCGGTTGCAACTGCATCAACCCAAAAGTATAATGGAAGAGAAGCGAAGCATAACATGGTTCTGGCTGCCTCACATAGGGAACAATTTTGTCTTTCAACAATCACATTCTGTTGGGGGGTATAAGGGGCCGAGAAGTTGTGAGATATCCCCTTTTCTGCCAAAAAATCCTCAAACTCTTTATTCTTGAATTCCAGCCCATTGTCGCTTCTAATGTTTCTCACTAGTTTCCTCAGCTGTACTTCCACTTTCTTGATGAATGTCTTCAACTTGGGCGTCACATCTGATTTCTGTTTAAGAAAGAAAGCCCAGGTGAAGCGAGAAAAATCATCTACAATGACAAGAATGAACTTACTACCACCGAAGCTTTCGATAGCCGAAGGTCCACACAAGTCAATGTGCAGAAGTTCAAGAGCTTCAACAATCTTTGTGTTGATTCGTGTAGGATGGCTCTTTATACTTTGTTTGCCCATGTCACACGCTGCACACAGATGTTCCTTGTCGAACTTGAGAAGAGGAAGACCTCGAACATGGTCACCAAGCACTAGCTTATTAACGTCTTTGAAGTTTAGGTGCAATAGGCGTCGATGCCACAACCAACTTTCATCAGTATTTGCCTTTGATAGCAGGCATATTGCTGGTTTTCCTCGAATTGGGTTGATATTTAAAGGATACATCTCTCCCTTGCGTTCAGACTTCAACAGAACCTTTTTTGATTCCTTCTCAATTATTTTAGAGCCCGCATCATCAAATGAAACCTTCAAACCTGTTCCCACAACTAATTATGACATACTGGTGAGGTTATGTTGCAATCCTTCCACATATGCCACTTTTCGAACCGAGAAGTTTCCGTTGGTTATCATACCATATCCTTTGATTGTTCCATATGAGTTATTTCCATACTTCATACATCCATCATCCTTTAGCGACCGAAACTCCCTCAGCTCTTCCTTCCTTCCTGTCATGTGACGTGAGCAACCACTGTCTATGTACCATTCATCATCGAATTGCTCGTCACTTATCACCTACAAATTCAAGCATATTTAGGAACCCAAAGTTTCTTGGGTACTTGTGAGTTTTTCATAGAAAAAGGAATTGCAGTAGAAACATCAACCAAATAAGTTCTTTTTATGAGAGTGGATTGATCTTTTCTTTTGATGGTATATGCCTTGATTTTGGTTTTATCTTGTTTAAATTTTAGTGTATTCAAAGGTGTGTTGTTAGATGGTTTTGGTGTTGTCTTTTGAATTCTAGGGTTAGCTAACTTTTTCTTATCAAAATCGGAATCAAGCTTTCCCTTTCCTTTGATGTCCTTCCCTGAATTGAATTTTCTTTGGGAGTTGGATGGACCGAAACTATGCTTTTGACCAAAATTTGACTTTTGGTTCTGTGTGCTGATGTTGGAACCGAAAGTAGACAATTGGTTGTTAGCCTTGACGTTTGGACCGAAACTTGACATTCGGTTCTATGCTTTGGAATAGTAGGAATTTGGACTAAAATTTTCTTTTCCTTTTAACTTTTCCTTTCCTTTGTCAATTGATTCTTTCTCAGGAGGTACATAGTTGGGATTTTGACTTTGCCAAAAACGTTTTCGCTCATTTAAATTTTTATTGTATCTTTGATTTCTTTGTCGTTTCTGTTCAGCTAGCTCCTTCTGAGATTTGTGAATGTTAAAACTCGATTTAGGCTTTTTCTTTTGAGTTTCTGTTGTCTTAGTTGGAACGCTTGGTTTTCTCATTGGTTCTTTAGGGATTTCTTTTGTTCCACTGGTGCTTAGTTTTTAGAAACTCGAGGATTTGTTGATAGGTTCAACAACATATCTTCCTTTAACTCTCCATGAAGTTTGCTCAGACAAGCCAATGGTTTCGTCTGCATTGTCAATTGGGGCCGACCAGAAGTAATGATCGCATCCTTCAACATTATCTTTGTCAACCAAATTTTTTAACTCTACTGATTATTTTGCAGTGACTCCTGTAACAGCATAGACTTGATTCAACACTGTTTGAACCTTGTTGTAAACCATAGATTTCTCCTTAAGTTTTTGTGGCTTGTCCTTTAACAGGCGAGCGTATTCCACCGAATTCTCAGAAATGAGGGGTTTCTCATTTTCGGTTTCGCTTTTCATGAACTCAGAGCAATCTACCACGTCTTCAACTGAGATTTCACTCATCTCACTTTCTTCATCAAATTCAGACGTATTTTCTATGTTCATTTTATTTTCTGAAATTAATTTAGCGTTGGACGAGTCAAATGATTGAATGGTTTCGGACTTAATTTTTAACGTATCATTTTCATCTAAAAGGTTTTTGAGCATAAATTTATGTTCCTTAGAGTAAATGAAGGTATCTATTTTATCCAGTCCAATTTTGTAAGCGTTGGATGTCTCTTTTGAGGACACTATTGATTCACACTCAGCAATAACCTTATCCTCCTAAAATTCAAGGAAGGGTAAGATCATCTTATGAATCTTTTTCCCTACTTCACAACTTAAATGCAATTGAGCAATGTTTATATATAAGAACTTAGCAATTAAACAAAAACATTCCTTTGTTTCAAAAATTTTAAATTGCCTCATTGCAAATAAATACTTTCATCCCTAGCCCTAGATAACTCTGCCTCCTTCAGCTCAATCGACATTCTTCTCTCCTCACTTTTTGAAGACACCCTGCTGAGTTGGTCAGTTAAGTTAAAATTTGCTAAGCGAGTTTGAATGAGACTACCACTTAAGTTAGAAAATTTAAATTTTAATTCACTTAATTCTTCTTCATAATTTGTTATTGGAACTTTAAGTGATTCAAGGATGGAGTTTACCTTTTTGACCAACCGATCACAGTCATTGATCTTTTCGCTCACGGGCTTGGCTGCAAAGCATTTATCCTCAGTCAGGTTCGGCTCCTTGTTTGGACTTTCGGTTGATCCACCAGTTGTAACCATCAAACATCTTGCTACCGAACTAGCATCCTTTGCTACATAAGCCTTTCCATGAGTGGGCTTTCTCACCTCTTCATCTTCAAAGTCGGTTGACCAAACTTGAACGCCACCGAACTCATCTTCTTCTGTATTTTCCTACACAATCAAGGCATTCATAGAACCAGTAGAAGTCTTCTTTTTCTTGATCTCTTCCAACTTACGCATGTAGTACGCCTCAAAGTCTTCACCATCTCTTTTCTTAGCCATTTTTCTCAGCATGCAATCTTTGGCTAAGTGGTTCTTGCCATGACAGTAATTGCAGTCGAACCCAGAGTCTCCTGTAAGCTTGCTCTCCTTCTTGTCATCATCCTTTTGAGAAGTAATTTTTGGTTCATTTTTCACCTTCTCAAAACTGTAACTTCCCTGCCAGTTTCGGTTCTTATTGACAGGAAATTTTCTTCGTGCAAACTTCTTTGGATTGGTGATCATCATAGCATATTCTTCACTTGTAAGGTCACACTCAGATATATCCGACTCCTCTCCTTCTTCTGCAATATTCTTTCCTTTTGAGACAAGAGCCAACGATCCCACACCTGAAACAACTTTCGCCTCCTTGGTTACCACACTTTCATGGGACATAAGTATTCCCACAAGTTTTGCTAGTGAATAAAATTTGAACTGTTCATGAGCTTTCACTATTGAAACCACATCCATCCATTCTGGTCTCAGACCATTCATGAAGGTTACCTTCTGCTCGATCAACTTTCTTTCTATTCCATGCTTGATCATCTTACTTAGGAGATGATTAAATCGATCGAAAGTTTGTATTAGTTTTTCTTCTGGTTTCTGTTCGAAAACTCCAAATTCAGAGAGCAGCAAGGTTTGAATGGAGTGTTCTAGATCTTCATTGGTTGAGTAAAGTTCTTTCAACCTATCCCAGATTTCTTTGGCCATCGTGCATAAACCCACTAACCAAAAAGTGTCAGATTGTAGGGCGAATCTGATCATTCTCATGGCCTTCACATTACTTAGCGACTTATCCTTCTCATCTTGTGGCATCTTGTCTTCGTCTGCCACCAGTTTGTTATATTCTTTTTGAGTCTTAACGGTTGTGTTTGTTCCAGAATGAACGAAAGGTCCAAGCGTGATGGCTTCCCAGATGAGATAACCATTATCTTCAGATCTGACCACGTAATCTTCAAAGTGGTGTGCCCATACTTCATAGTCTTGAGTGTAAAGAATGGGAATCCTGGTAGTGGATCCAATGCTGTTAGAGATGTTGATGGGATTTGTTTGAGAATCTTCGAGAGACATGGTGAGCCGTTAAAATCAGACTTGTAACTTGAGATTACGGTTTTATCAAAAAGAGTTCCCGTTGACAGGAAGAAGACGGCTTCTTTTATATTTGATAAAAGCGGAAACCCTAAGGAATTTTTAACACTGAAGGAAAGTGTATTGATCACACAGTCTCCTGCTCTGATACCAATTGTTAGAACAAAGTTCTAGTAGGATCGATAGATTCTAAGCAGATAAACAATTAAAGACATAATGACAAACACAGGAATGGTTTAACTGATGTCGAATGATTAAACATTAACACCTCAGAAGAGCTCGATTAAGAACTTCGACTGTAGAGGTGTTTAGGGTTACAAAAACAATAAATGATAATCACCGCTTCTTTTAATGCATACATGCATGCATTATATATACAGTAAAACCCTACTAGATAATCACGGATGGACAGGCTTAATCCAGATACAAAACATAAGCCCATAACGCAACATAACTAGACTCTACAAAAACATTGTCCGGATCAACTAATATGGAGGTGTGTTCACCAAAATGAGGTCGAGTCTATCTTGAAGTTTTGCCATGAGTATGCATGCGGAGGACATTTTGGTCAAAACAAAACCATGCGAAAGGTGCTCGAATGTGGACTCTATTGGCCAACAATGTCAAGAGATACTTATCTATTTTGCAAGAGTTGTGATAGATGCCAAAGAATGGGCACCATATTCATGAAGAACGAAATGATTCAAAGCCCCATCCTCATTTGTGAGATATTTGATGTATGGGGAATCGACTTCATGGGCCCATTCCGCGTTTCTTTTGGTTACACATATATCCTCTTGGCGGTTGATTACGTCTCAAAGTGGGTGGAAGCAAAGGCTACAGGGCATGATGATTCTAAAACTGTAATTGACTTCTTGAAGTCAAACATTTTCTCTAGATACGGTGTACCGAGAGCTTTGGCGAGTGATAGGGGCACTCATTTTTGCAATAAAATGATGGAAGCTATGATGAAGAGATATGGTGTCACACACCGGATATCAACCGCTTATCATCTGCAAACAAACGGCCAAGCCGAAGTGTCAAATCGAGAAGTCAAACAAATTCTTGAAAAGACGATCAACACTACACGAAAAGATTGGAGCTTGAAGTTAGAAGATGCATTGTCGGCGTATCGGACCGCCTACAAAACTCCAACTGGTATGTCTCCATTCTGCCTTGTCTATGGAAAGTCTTTTCATTTACTGGTGGAATTAGAACACAAGGCATATTGGGAGGTTAAAAAGTGGAATTTCAATCTTGAAGAAAGTGGAAAGCACCGAAAAATGCAACTTCAAGAAACAGAAGAGTTGAGGAAAGAGTCTTATGAAAACGCAAGCATCTACAAAGATAATACGAAAGCGTTTCATGAAAAGCACATCACTCGTAAGCATTTTATTCCGGGGCAAAAAGTTCCCCTTTATCATTCACGCTTAAATCTATTCCCGGGAAAGTTGCGATCTCGATGGCACGGACCTCTTATTTTTATAAAAGTGTTTGATCACGATGTGGTTGAAATTAAAAGTTTGGAAACAAATCAAATATTGAAAGTGAATGGGTATCGCTTTAAACCATTTTATGAAGGCTTTGACACAGGAGAATTTGACAACATAACATTGGAAAATCCGAATTACAAAGGTTGACGGAAGCAGAGCTATGTCTTGGCAAAGACGTTAAACAAATGCATTGTAAATAAATAATATCCGCTTAAAGTTTTGGATGATTCTAAGCTTGAAGTTGGCCTAAAAATAAGCATATTGAAGTCTAGCAATGATCTTGGTGAAGTTTGAAAAAAATGCCAAAAAATTTGCAATTTGCGCGGGTACCCGCGCATCAGTTGCGTGGTCGACCCCCAGCCGCGCAAATCTGAGTCCAAATTACCCCCATATGGGATGCAATCTGTGATGTGCGTGCGGCTGAAGCCCACCCACGCAGGCTCTGCGCGACCTGAATATCCACCCTCGCAACCACGTGCGCGGCCAGCCTTCACCCTCGTAATCACTTACACGACCAAGACCAACTTATCACTCCCCTTGCGTGACCATTATACCAGCACATACTATCCATATACGACCCACGCACCACCCGATAACCCGATCCAACTTCACAAATACCCGGACTGATCCAATTTTAGCCTACATACCCGACCCATACCCGAATCATTTAAGAACCACCCTTATACCTCCTTTAACCCGTTGGACCCCCATACCCCACCCTTGTCACTCCCGACTTCAACGCACCCAGCACCGCTGACTGCCGCCTCCACCGACGAGCTCCGCTGCCACTGCATCCAACCAATGCAACCGATCGGCCCTGCCAACCCGCCACCGCATTGCCGTTCCCCACCCTCATCTCCCCAGCCGACCCAACCGCCAACAACCCCCTCCCTTTCGTAGCCGGAAAAGCGCAACCAACCACCATTGCCATCTTCCTTGCTGCTATCACTGGCATTCCCACTCCACCCTATTCCCCACATAATTTCGACCACACCCCTACCTTTCTTCACCGGTAAAAACCCCCCGACACCGCCATTCCCGTGCTCGCCGGAAAACTGAGTAACCTCCATCCCGCCACCAACGTCCATCAAATTCAAACTTTTCTTGGGGAAATATTCACCAAACACACCTACACGAGTCGATCTACTATTAATTTGGGAATATCTTGTCGCCGGAAAACCTACCTCCACTGTCTGCCGCCGTTTATCGCCCCCGCCGGCCGCCGCCACTCATTTTGACCAAAAATTTCAAAATTTTGGTTTCTCACCGGTGTTTCAAAAGATTCAATCTTGCGGGTCAAATTCAAGCTTGGGGTGTGGTTTTAGCGGATTTCTTTTCGGGTTTCCACACTCGAAATTGGTTCATTTCTTTTAATCCTTTTGCATTCAATTTCTAAATTCATAGGCTTGTGCTATGCATTAGGTTGATTAGAAATAGACTTAGTTTGCTTTGAATTGATTGGAGTGCATTAAATTGTGCCAAATTGCAAGTTTGGAATACTTGCCCGGTTTATATTCTTGTTATTTAAATTGATTGAATTGGTGTGAGGCGAGTGTGAGGGATAATTTTGGCCAAGTTTTTGTGTTTGTTAGGTTATATTGACAGGTGTAATGGAAAGGGACAAAACCATTCATGCAACTCATGGTTCTTCCCGTGAGGCTTCATCCTCACAATCCACAAAAAAAGTGTCAACTGAGAATACCGATCGTGAGGGTAACCTTGTCCTCACTAGCGCACAAATCAAACAATTCAAGTCAAACCTCCAAATATGTGCAATTCGAGCCACCAAATTTTACCACCAAGACTCAATGACGCACCTTGGCCTTGACAATTGTCTGCAACAACTGTTCTTCAACATCGGTTGGCACGAGTTCCTCACTTTTTCCGCTCGCACATATAAACAACCCACACTAGAGTTCCTTTCCACTTATGCACGGGATGACACGACGGGGTGCTCACACTTAAACTCCAGGTTCGGCAGCACCGAATCACATACGACACCCTCAACACTATCATGGGCACATACGATAGCCACAACACTAGCATCTGTAGCTATCATTGGACTGAATTCAAGAGCTTGCCTAAAGTAGAGTTTTGGACTCAAATCACAAGTCTTCCAAACTTCAATCCAAGTCGACAAAAAGATACTTACATTATCCATCCTTGTTGGAGAATTGCCCACCGGATCCTCTCAACTTCCATCTTTGCCCGTCACGAACTGGGACAAATCAACACAGTTGAGCTCTATTTCCTCTATTGCATGAGCCATCGGCGTTGGTCTTTGCTCGGTTTCGCCACCTTTTTCCTGGATAAATGTGACAACATTTGCATGAAGACCACTGGCGACATTTGCATTGGAGGTCTCATTACCCTAATTGGTTTAGGTATAGGCCTTCAATTTCCCGAGTCTAAGTATGTGCCAGTAGATGACCCACCTCTATACCTCCTTGACTACATCGCTCTCACCCGGATGGAATTAATGATACCTCATCCTACCTTTCCTAACCATTATTCTTGGCTCAATCATGTCAAGGAACCAGTTTACATCTTGCCTAATCCTAGCAGCTCTGCCTTTTCCACCAGTGACCCTAAAACTTGGTTCTTGCCTGAAGAGTTACACGATGATGATGATGCAGGAAATGATGATAAAATGCAGGTCGACAATTCCAATGCTGGTAGTCTATTTGAAGCCGAAGACCATTATGACCTCCCGATCCGACAATTGCCACCACCCCTTTATGGTTAGCCTTTGGGAGCACATTTTGGCCACAACATGAGTACCACTCTTATCCACAATGCAATGAGCCCGATCCTGAGCATGAGTTTCCTCTTAATATCTACAGTCAGCTTGCTTCCTTGCGCCTCTAAGGCAATCGAAATACAGCCACCATTCGCCGCATCGAGGAGCAGTAGACCCGCACCAACAACTACATGGAGGACCTTTGGTATCATTTTCGGCCCGAAGGCGGTTACCCCTCACGTGCCTCCTCCACCTTGATCTCGGTATGATCCTTCCTTACTCTCATCCTAATCATTCAGGACAATGTTTCATTTTAAGCTTGGGGTGAGGTATTCTTATATTTTATTTTTTATTTTATTGCATTTAGGTTGTATATAGTTGAATTTAGAGTAAGTCATTTAGGTCATTCATAAAAAATTGCAAAAAAATTTCAAAAATATTGCAGATTTTGTTTCTTTCTTTTCTAATTTTCATTCTTTTTAGATGCATTATAGTTTAACTTCATGCATTTTTGTTCTCTCTTGTCTTCTCATCCCTACAGGTACCATAGCGTCTAGTCATAAGTATTGAATCATAGATTGGTCCTGGGTCTTGATATGGAATTCCTTGTATTTGATAAATAGGACACATTTTGAGCCTCACAGAGCACTTTGAGACCACTTGTGTGGGGGTCAAATGCAGATAGCTTGATTGGGTCTAGGTGCGGAGGGATGTGGTTGGTCATGCCAATGTGTGCGAGCAAAGATTAGCCAGGTAAGGTATTTTGAAGACATTGAAGATATTGAAGACTCGTATCTTGGTTTTGGGGGAAGTACCCCTTGGTACTCCCGAGTGTCGTCCGAGCCTTGCTTATTTAGATTCTCACCACCTTTTTAAGATAGGTCATCATTTTTCTAGGGGTATAGAGTAGATAGTTAGATAGATTTTGTTTATCACACCTTGCATTGAGGTGCTTGATGAACTTTAAAGTGAGTCCCCCAATTCACATCTTTTATGACCAAGTTTTTTTGGTAACACCCATTTTTGAGTCATATCCCACCCTTTTTAGTTGATCTCGGCACATTGTCAATGATTATTAGGTGTTCATGTTAGCCTCCATCCTATGTTACATGGTGAAATTCCTTACACCTCCAAAGAAGAAAGAAAAAAATTGAAGAAATTGGAAAAAGTGAAGTCAATAAGAGACGATAAAAGATTATTCAAGAAAATCAACAAAAACAAAGAAGAAAAATGAAGAAAAAGAGCAACACAAAAAGAAGAACAAGACTCCAAGTTCAAGACTTCACTAAAAAAAAATTGATGAGAAAGGTGAATGTCAAGCAACAAAAGAGGCTGAAATCCAAATAACAGAAGTTCAAGATTGAAGATTTGAGTTGTTAGGTTTAGAATTAGGCTAAGTAGAATTTATTTTATTTTATTTTTGATTTTTGGTGAGAAAGGGCCCCGACGATGAGACGGTAGGGTGTAAAGGACAGTACAAGGGAGAAGCCTCTGAAACAGGATGTTTGCCCCGAGGCCGTGCTGTAAAACCCTATTTCGTATTATACACTTTATCCTGAAAAATGTAGGAATCATCGTGTGTGAAGAGGCACATTTCCTTCATGCATTATGATCTGCATTGGTGATTTAAAGTGCCCCCACTGGGCGCATCTCTGTTTCCTTTGTCTTGCACACCGCGACTGCATCCAGCCGTGATCTATTTGCCCATCTAGTGGTCGAGAATGTGGTTTATGGCTCTAAAGCGAGGAACATTTTGAAGATGCGTAGGGTCCATGAAAGACTAATTTTGACCATGTTGACTGATGTTGACCAAGTTCTATGGTATCTTTCTTTTGCTATTTTTAGTTTAATTCATCATGAGTTCATTTTAGTCTTGTTCTAACTTGAGGATAAGTTAGGTTTAAGCTTGGGGTGATTTGATAGTTTATTTTATTTACTTCTTTTTATAGTTTATTTTAGAATTTTTAGATGTTTTTATTATTAATGCATTGTATATTCTTTATTTTCTTTATTATGGATCGTACCGGGTGCTTTTTATTTTGCATAAGGTATTTTGCAGGTTTTCGGTGTTCGTTGCGGTTGCGGGTTGATTGGAGATGAGCTTAGTGGGCTCTCGAGGCATTATTGGGCTTGGCGGATCCATAATAGAAGATTTGGGCTTAACAATCTAAAGGCTTGGTTGAAGTGGGTTTGTGAAGATGGATCTTGGACTTTTATTTTGGGCTTGGAGCATCCACATTTGAAGCTAAATGATGATTTGTTGGTTTAAATCACATGGATATGGAGGGGACCAACATAATCTTTGGTAGTGGAAGGGTGGAGTGGAGGAATGAGGAGCCAATAGCATTACAACAACACTTGCGCGGGTAGGATTTCCGTCGCGCGGGTACCCGCACAACTGCCCAGTTTGGGCATTTTGGTCATTTAGCACACCATAACCTTGGGGGATCAGATCCATCAGCTACATTCTCGATTTTTAACCATTGGAGATCTGGAGGAGGCGATTTTGAAGCTCAAGACTCATTTATTTTCATCTTTCCAAGATATTGGTAGTTTCTTTATGCAATTAGACTTTGGTGATTGTTATTTTGTTTCCATGAGTGGCAAATTTCTCTATATTGGTTAACTTTGGTTAAAACCTTTGAATGCTTGTGGGTTTTTGAAGGATTTATGCTAGATTATCAATTATTTTATTTATATGGTTCTAGATCATATTTCTTATGCTTGTTTAATGCTTTGATCATGAGCTTGGCACTTGAATGAGCTATTGTTAGTTTATTTCTTTGGTTTTGCATTGAATCATTGAATTAACTTAGAACAAGGGCTTTATGATGGTAAAAATCATCTCTAGTTTATGAATCATAGCTCCTTTATGGATGTGTAAGCATTGACATCCTCTAGGAATTGGGGATTCCTTCTTTCTTAAGGCTAATTAACTTATTGGGTTCAATTTCTTCAATTAAACCCTTGATCTTGATTAAGAAGGTGTGTTGTGGGCTTCCCCAACCTCCATACTACCTAAGAGGAATCTTGGCATATCAATCTTCATGATTGCTATAACCGATTTGGGATGAATGATAAGCTTCATGTTGAATACTAATGATAAACACACAAATGTTCATTGTGTTGAATTTCCTTAGTTAACCAACTCTCTTCAATATTTGAGCATCTCACTATCTTTCTTAATTGCAAGTTTTTAGTTATTCAAGTCTTTTAGTTTTCAAGTAATCACCCCCCCCCTTTTAGTTTAATTGTAGTGAGTTAGTTTATTTACAATAGTTCTTTTGGATTGCATTGGTGATTGAATACAACCATTTTCTTGAGGATCGATACCCGTTTTTACCATTATATTATGTTTTATTTGCAAACAAAGGGTGTAATTTGCTTGGTGGACTTGACATCCCATCACCCACCGGTCTACCCCGTAGTGTCACCTACTACAATATAACATGACGACCATCAGAATACTCATCACTATCGAGGGATAACCCACGCACTACAAGTTCCCTGGTTTTATCTCAACTCTCTTTGACTCGAGTACGAATCCTCTGCTTTCAGTAGTACGGGCCCATACTACCTTCCACATCTATCCGTACTTTTCTCAAGGGTTGCCTTGACTCCACCGAGTCCCTTACTACTACTACTACTCCCAACACTACTCTCATCCTAGGCTTGCCCTAGGGTAATCACCATCCCACTCTCCGCCATCAACTACATAATAAGTCCTTGCTATCTCCCCATAAATAGCTTGCGAATACCATTACATATCACTAACATTAGATAATTCTTCGAACGAGAGGTTCTACCCTACAACAGTTAGACTTAAACGAAAGCTGTCAAATAATGCTAAATCTAACCTTATAACATTATTAGTCCTCGCAATATGTAACTTAACATATTCATTTGCTAGTTAGTAAAAGATAACTAGAACTCCTAAAAGCACAAAGCAAGCAGGAATCGAGCATTGAGCACACGTAATCAAGCATATACTAATTGTAACAGCCCGGATTTCCAGGTATCTTTTATATTTCTAATTTTGATGTTTTGTGAGTGGACTCGGCGAGTTGGAGCTCAGACTCGCCGAGTAGGGTCGCGATTCTGGACGCGGGTTCGCGTCTGGACTCGGCGAGTCCAAGGTGTGGACTCGGCGAGTCCACGCTGTTTAATGAAACCCTAATTGCTCGGGTCTGGGACCTATTTAAAGGGCCTTATGGCCGTCATTTGTGCTCACCAGTCCCTTGAGTGAAACTCTAATCGAGTGTGAGCGTTTGGAGCAAAGAAGGAGGCCATTATTGATCTTGGAAGTGTCATCTTGCAAGGGAAAGGGAGGATCAGCTAAGGGGAAAGCAAGAGGAGCCATTTCTGAGGGTTTGGAGTCCAGAGCTTCGTTATTGTGGTAATATCTTCGAGCTATCCTCTTCTATGTTGATGTGTTCATTGATTTAGGGCTTAGAGTGTCTCTTTGCCCAAGCTTTCTGTGAATCAATGGAGGTTTTGGATTGGAATCCTTATGTCTTGGGCCAAAATGCCATTTATGAGACATGGAGTGTATTGTGAACACCAAGATAAGGGCTTTACGTGATGAATCAGTCTAGGAAGGCCAGATCTATGCATTGTTGGAGCAGATCTGACCTTAGAAGCGAGTTTGAGTGATTGCATGGCATGGACTCGCCGAGTCCGATGAGCAGACTCGGCGAGTAGCTTGAAGATTGCCTTAGATCGTCCAGTGAGTGGTCTAGTCGAGTCGCGGGTTGACTCAGTGAGTCAGGGCGAGTTAGAGAGGGTTGTCAGGTGGACTGAGTCGAACTGGGACTCACCGAGTTGTTCTTGAGACTCGGCGAGTTGAGTCGGGGTGGCCCCGCGATTCTTCCAGGTGGAACTCGTCGATTTAGGGGGAGTACTCGACGTGTCAAAAGGGAATCCTAGAGAGTTGGTGAAAACGTCTAGACTCGCCGAGTCGCCCTAGTGCACTCGCCGAGTCCGGTCAAAGTTGACCGTTGACCGTTAACCAAGAGTTGACTAGTGTTGACTTAAAAAGGGTAGTCAACCTTAGCGGTAAAAGTGTTAATAAGAGATGTATGATGTTATAGGGAGATTGTAGCTCGGAGGATCGAGCACGAGTGATTTCGGGATTTGCTAGCTATCGATATTCACGAGGTGAGTCTTCTCACTATACTGTACCCGGAAGGGTTTGATTGTGTGACCGGAAGGTCGGATATGTTATGAGACATATATGCTATATGTGATAAGTTAATTGTTATATGTGCTATGTATGATATGCTTAATGTGGGCCGGAAGGCATTATGTTATGGGCCGGAAGGCGAATATGTTATGGGCCGGAAGGCGTTGTAATGTGGACCGAAGGGTTTGCGTGGGTAGGACCGGAAGGTTTACCCAGCAGGGACGGAAGTCCCCTGAGACACATGGACCGGAAGGTCAGGGCCTGGAAAGGCGTATGTGCGTAAGTTGTATTTTGGGGAACTCACTAAGCATTTATGCTTACAGTTGTTGTGTATGTGTTTCAGGTACTAGCGAGGACCGTGGGAAGGCGCCGGCGTGATCTGTACACACTGATAGATGATTTATGATCTTGGGATTCATATGATTTGTATTATGACATGATACGTTGGATATTTATGCCTTGTTTTGGATGAAAATACATTTTTAGAAATGAAAAATTTGTTTAAAAATTTCCGTTGTTACAAATTGGTATCAGAGCCTTGGTTTGAGGGATTCGGGTGCACCTTCGGGCGTAACTGAACTCAAACCGAGGATTTGAGGAAAACTTCTAAAATAAAGGCATAAATTTTTTATAAAGGATTTTGTGGTAAACAAGAATGAAGCAGTGTGTACAATCAGCCAGCGCTCGAACGGTAAAGATCCCCAAAATACCCTTACAATGTTGTGTTAAGAGATATGATATGATATGAATTGTTATGCATGCTAGAAGACTAGGTATTCATGATAGGACTAGAGTGGCCTGATTTGTGATGCCTTAGTCTAGGGAAGTCTGTTGCTATGAGATGCTTTGAGAGCGAGCGGGTAGTTAGTGCATAACAAGAGTAGAGTACTCAAGATCCGGGGTTTGGGGAGGAGGACTTGGGATGAATGCTGATGCGGTGTGGTCGGTAGTATTGGGCCCATACTACCGAAGACACCGGGTCAGTGGGCAACCCAAGTAAGAATCCCTAGGTATCGGAGACTAAGTAGGGTTGCGTTATCGAGTACGATTATGCTCGATAGAGTCTCTGATAGTTCTATGTTGTATTTCAGAGGCATCATGGTTCGACCACGCCACAGACCGAGTTCGAGCAGTGTGAGTGACGAGGAGATTCGTCAGATGATTCATGAGGAGGTGGTTGCAGCGATCCGGGCTGAGATTCCAGAGATGTTTGGGTCTATTAGGACCACTTTGATGGAGACCTTTGATGAGCGGTACGCCGCGTTGACTGAGGCTGCAGCCGCTGCAGCTACCGCAGCTGTGGCCGCTGCCAGGCCACAGGGAGGTGACTCGTTGCTGTTTCGGGAGTTCAGCAACACGAAGCCACCTGAGTTTGACGGGACGCAGGATCCGATCGCTGCGATGAGGTGGATTGCTGATATCGAGGGATGCTTCTACACTTGTTCATGTCCGGAGCATCTGAGAGTACGGTTCGCCTTAAACCAGCTCCGTCTGGGAGCGAAGGATTGGTGGAAGTTCGTGACGGCGAACTTCACTTTGGCAGAGATTTCAGCTGTGACGTGGGAGAGGTTTACCTCTATGTTCAGAGACGAGTACGTTCCCCCGGTGGAGAGGGAACGGTTGGTTCAAGAGTTCTTGACCCTCAAGCAGGGTACAGATTCGGTTACGGTGATCACGCGGAAGTTTCATGAGAGGGCGATGTTCTGCCCCGAGCAGGTGTCCACAGAGCAGGCTCGGATGAGCTGGTATTTGGGTGTGTTGAGGAGGGATATCTGGGAGTTCGTGTCGAACTCCACATATCATACCTTTGCTGAGCTTCAGGCGAATTCCAGGAAGCGCGAGATTGAGTTGGAGACCCAGGCCTGGGAGGAGGCCGAGTCTCAACGGGTGGATCGGCGGCCGGCTCAGTCTCAGCCGGCAGCCAAGCGGACTAAGTCCGCCGATTCGAGGACGGGAGGTCCGAAGGGCCGCACTTGCGGAAAGTGCGGCAAGGGTCACGAGGGGACATGTCGATCAGGTGCTTGCTATAAGTGTGGCAAGGAGGGGCACATCGCTAGGGATTGCCCCAAGGGGTTTATGGTTTGCTTTCATTGCAACCAGACCGGCCATCGGAAGGCCAAGTGCCCTAAGCTTCATCAGGGATCTGCACCTGCTGCCAGGGCTACTGAGACTCGACCAGTGAAGGCCGAGGCCCCGAGGGCTCGTGGGAGAGCCTTTCAGCTGACTGCGGAGGAGGTCCGCGTTGCGCCTGATGTTGTGGCAGGTATGCTTTATTTCATTTATTTATTTTTTATGTTGAGATATTATGCTTATGTTATGATATGCGTAGGTACTTTCCTTGTGAACTCTGTACCTGCTTTAGTGTTATTTGACTCGGGTGCGAGTCGGTCTTTCGTATCTTTGGCCTTTAGTCAGCAGATCAGTGTTAGTCGTGAGCCGTTGAGTCGGCCTCTGAGAGTTTCTATAGCTGATGAGAGAGTGATTTGTGCCACGGAGGTTCTCTGGGGATGTGTGTTAGAGATTTTCGGGGTTGAGTTTCCGATTGATCTGATTCCTATTGCGATGGGTGATGTCTGTGTCATTGTGGGCATGGACTGGTTGAGCCGATTCGCTGCAGTCATCGACTGTGAGTGTCAGCTGATGACTATACGAGACCCTAGTGGGGGAGTTCTTTCGGTGTACGGCGAGGGTACACGTTCGGGATCAGCTTTTTGTTCGGCCGCTAGGGCGAGGCAGTGTCTACAGCAGGGCTGTAAGGGTTTTGTGGCGTATGTGATGGATACGCGAGCGACTTCCGAGAGACCGAGTTCAGTTGAGGAGGTACCGGTGGTGCGTGAGTTTCCAGATGTCTTTCCCGAGGAATTGTCGGGTGTGCCTCCTGTGAGGCAAGTGGAGTTTGGTATTGATTTGATTCCGGGGGCCGCGCCTATCGCTAAGGTGCCTTATCGCCTTGCACCTCCAGAGATGCAAGAGTTGTCCTCGCAGCTCCAGGAGTTGCTGGGGAAGGGATTTATTCAGCCGAGCAGCTCGCCGTGCGGAGCACCTATCTTGTTCGTCAAGAAGAAGGATGGTTCACACCGGATGTGCATTGACTACCGCGAGTTGAACAAGCTGACGGTCAAGAACCGTTACCCGTTACCGAGGATTGACGATTTATTCGACCAGTTGCAGGGAGCATCTTGGTTCTCCAAGATCGATTTGAGGTCGGGATATCATCAGGTGAGAGTGCGGGATGAGGACGTCCGAAGACAGCGTTTAGGACGAGATATAGGCATTATGAGTTCGTGGTGATGCCTTTTGGGCTCACCAATGCCCCGGCTGTGTTCATGGATCACATGAACAGGGTATGCAGGCCGATGTTGGATCGGTCGGTGATTGTATTTATCGATGATATTCTGGTATATTCGAGGTCTAGAGAGCAGCATGAGGAGCATTTGAGGGAGGTCCTTGGGGGTATTGAGATCGGAGAAGCTTTATGCAAAGTTCTCCAAGTGTGATTTCTGGTTGCGGGAGGTCCAGTTCCTAGGACATCTTGTTAATCAGGAAGGAATATTGGTTGATCCGGCCAAGGTTGAGGCGGTGATGAGTTGGGAGGTGCCGAAGTCACCCTCTGAGGTCAGGAGTTTCCTTGGGTTGGCAGGGTATTATCGGAGATTTATCAAGGATTTCTCCAAGATCGCAGTGCCACTCACCAGATTGACCCGGAAGGGTGTTGTTTTCTCATGGGGTCCCGAGCAGCAGACCTCCTTTGAGACACTTCGCCAAAGGTTGTGCGAGGCCCCGGTATTAGCTCTCCCGGAAGGGATGGAGGATTTTGTAGTATATTGTGATGCATTGATTTTGGGGCTGCGTGCGGTGCTGATGCAGAGGGGTCATGTGATAGCATATGCATCGAGGCAGCTAAAGCCTCATGAGACGAGATATCCCACACATGATCTAGAGTTGGGGGCAGTAGTGTTCGCCCTCAAGATTTGGCGTCACTACTTGTATGGGGTTCGATGTACGATATACACGGACCATAAGAGTTTGAGGTACTTGATGGATCAACCCAACCTAAATATGTGGTAGAGGAGGTGGTTGGATGTGGTCAAGGATTATGATTGTGAGATCCTGTACCACCCAGACAAGGCTAATGTGGTAGCCGATGCGTTGAGCCGCAGGGCGGAGAGCACTCCACTGTAGGATGTATGTTTGAGATTGACCGTGATAGCTCCGGTACTGGATGCCATTCGTGGGGCACAGGCCGAGGCTGTGCAACCGGAGATGCAGAAGAAGGAGTGGGTCGTTGGGTTGGTTTCAGAGTTCGTTACGGATGGACGAGGGCTTATGACTTTTCAGGGTCGGAGTTGGGTACCGTTTGTGGGCGGTACGCGTATTACTTTGATGGAAGAGGCTCATCGGTCGAAATTTTCGATCCATCCGGGGGCTACGAATATGTATTTGGATTTGAGGAAAGAGTATTGGTGGCCCTGTATGAAGAGGGACGTCGCATGGTTTGTTGAGAGGTGCTTGACCTGCCGAAGGGTTAAGGCCGAGCACCAGAGACCGCATGGCAAGTTGCAGCCATTGGAGATTCCCGAGTGGAAGTGGGAACAAATCACCATGGATTTCATCACCAAATTGCCGAGGACTGCCAGAGGAGTTGATGCAATTTGGGTGATTGTGGACAGGTTGACGAAGAGCGCTCACTTCCTTGCCATCAGTGAGAGTTCTTCAGCGGAAAAGTTGGCATAGGTGTATGTTAGGGAAGTGGTATCTCGGCATGGGGTGCCGATCTCGATTGTTTCGGACCGTGATGTGCATTTCATTTCCAGATTCTGGAGGAAATTTCATGAGGAGTTGGGTACTAAACTGCATTTTAGTACCGCATATCATCCCCAGACGGACGGTCAGAGTGAGCGCACGATTCAGACGCTTGAGGACATGCTCCGCGCATGTGTGTTGGACTTCGGGGGTAGTTGGGATACGTATTTATCCTTGGCAGAGTTTTCCTACAACAACAGCCATCATTCGAGCATTGGTATGCCACCCTTTGAGCTGTTGTATGGGAGGAGGTGTCGGACCCCCATTTGCTGGGGAGAGGTTGGGCAGAGAGTGATGGGCAGTACAGAGATCGTACTTCAGACGACAGAGCAGATTCAGCAGGTCAGACAGAGGTTATTGACCGCCCAGAGCCGACAGAAGAGTTATGCAGACAGACGTCGGTCCGAGCTTGAGTTCCAGGTCGGCGACTTCGTTCTCCTGAAGGTCTCTCCTTGGAAAGGAGTGATTCGATTCAGGAAGAGGGGCAAGTTAGGGCCCCGGTATATCGGACCATTTTGTGTGATTGCGAGGGTAGGTCGGGTAGCCTATCGTTTGGAGTTGCCAGCAGAGTTGGGGCAGATCCACGACACCTTCCATGTGTCGCAGTTGAGGAAGTGTATAGTCGATGAGTCGGCAGTGGTTCCATTAGAGGATATTCAGGTGGATGCGAGCCTGAATTATGCTGAGAGACCAGTGGCCATCAGAGATCGGAAGATCAAGGTTCTGAGGAACAAGGAGGTACCTCTGGTGTTGGTTCAGTGGCAATACCGGAAGGGATCAGAGATGACCTGGGAGCCGGAGTGTGAGATGCGTGAGCAGCATCCGGAGCTATTTTCAGAGCGAGACTTCGAGGGCGAAGTCTAGTTCTAGTGGGGGAGAGTTGTAACAGCCCGGATTTCCAGGTATCTTTTATATTTCTAATTTTGATGTTTTGTGAGTGGACTCGGCGAGTTAGAGCTCAGACTCGCCGAGTAGGGTCGCGATTCTGGACGCGGGTTCGCGTCTGGACTCGGTGAGTCCAAGGTGTGGACTCGGCGAGTCCATGCTGTTTAATGAAACCCTAATTACTCGGGTTTGGGACCTATTTAAAGGGCCTTATGGCCGTCATTTGTGCTCACCAGTCCCTTGAGTGAAACCCTAATCGAGTGTGAGCGTTTGGAGCAAAGAAGGAGGCCATTATTGATCTTGGAAGTGTCATCTTGCAAGGGAAAGGGAGGATCAGCTAAGGGGAAAGCAAGAGGAGCCATTTCTGAGGGTTTGGAGTCCAGAGCTTCGTTATTGTGGTAATATCTTCGAGCTATCCTCTTCTATGTTGATGTTTTCATTGATTTAGGGCTTATTGTGGCCTCATGTGGCTAGATCTAGTGCTCCCTTGGTCCCTTAAGCGTTTTAGACCAAAGATCTGCACCCTTGGGGGTCCAGAGTGTCTCTTTGCCCAAGCTTTCTGTGAATCAATGGAGGTTTTGGATTGGAATCCTTATGCCTTGGGCCAAAATGCCATTTATGAGACATGGAGTGTATTGTGAACACCAAGATAAGGGCTTTACGTGATGAATCAGTCTAGGAAGGCCAGATCTATGCATTGTTGGAGCAGATCTGACCTTAGAAGCGAGTTTGAGTGATTGCATGGTATGGACTCGCCGAGTCCGATGAGCAGACTCGGCGAGTAGCTTGAAGATTGCCTTAGATCGTCCAGTGAGTGATCCAGTCGAGTCGCGGGTTGACTCGGTGAGTCAGGGCGAGTTAGAGAGGGTTGTCAGGTGGACTGAGTCGAACTGGGACTCGCCGAGTTGTTCTTGAGACTCGGCGAGTTGAGTTGGGGTGGCCCCGCGATTCTTCCAGGTGGAACTCGTCGAGTTAGGGGGAGTACTCGACGTGTCAAAAGGAAATCCTAGAGAGTTGGTGAAAACGTCTAGACTCGCCTAGTCGCCCTAGTGCACTCGCCGAGTCCGGTCAAAGTTGACCGTTGACCGTTGACCAAGAGTTGACTAGTGTTGACTTAAAAAGGGTAGTCAACCTTAGTGGTAAAAGTGTTAATAAGAGATGTATGATGTTATAGGGAGATTGTAGCTCGGAGGATCGAGCACGAGTGATTTCGGGATTTGCTAGCTATCGATATTCACGAGGTGAGTCTTCTCACTATACTGTACCCGGAAGGGTTTGATTGTGTGACCGGAAGGTCGGATATGTTATGAGACATATGTGCTATATGTGATAAGTTAATTGTTATATGTGCTATGTATGATATGCTTAATGTGGGCCGGAAGGCATTATGTTATGGGCCGGAAGGCGAATATGTTATGGGCCGGAAGGCGTTGTAATGTGGACCGAAGGGTTTGCGTGGGTAGGACCGGAAGGTTTACCCAGCAGGGACGGAAGTCCCCTGAGACACATGGACCGGAAGGTCAGGGCCTGGAAAGGCGTATGTGCGTAAGTTGTATTTTGGGGAACTCACTAAGCATTTATGCTTACAGTTGTTGTGTATGTGTTTCAGGTACTAGCGAGGACCATGGGAAGGCGCCGGCGTGATCTGTACACACTGATAGATGATTTATGATCTTAGGATTCATATGATTTGTATTATGACATGATACGTTGGATATTTATGCCTTGTTTTGGATGAAAATACATTTTTAGAAATGAAAATTTTGTTTAAAAATTTCCGTTGTTACACTAATCATGCCATCATACTGACTAATTTGTACTAGCTTGCAGTTCATAAAGCTGATACACATAAAGCATGCACATAAGGCATCCTTCCTAGATCCTTAGTCCTAATCTAGCATGCAGTTCTCATAAAACTAATAAACATATCATAACATAATTTTGTATGGGTAATTTGGGAGTACTTACTTGAGCACAACTGATTACATGCACCACACCCTTTTCTCTTTTCAAAGTTCTTTTCTTTTTCAAAATTCTTTTCGCTTTTTCTAAAACTCCTTTCTTTTCTCAAAATCCATTTTACAAAAATTGATTTTCCTTTTGAAAATTTCTATACCAATTCCTTAGTTTGAGTTCAGACACACCCGAAAGTGTGCCCGAATCCCTCAAACCAAGGCTCTGATACCAACTTGAAACATCCTAAAAACACGGTCCAAAATTTTTTAAATCATTAAAAAAACCATAATTATCAAATCATTTCTTTCATAAACATAAGTTGTTTTCTCAAAACATAGTATTAATCAAAACATGCTTATTTTATCAGAGTAAAACATCCAAGGCTAAACTTCTTGGTGTGTGCGACGCAGTCATCCCGAGCTCATCCCTCCGCTGCCGGAAATACCTGAAACCAAAACCGAAAACCGTAAGCACAAAGCTTAGTGAATTCCCCAAACTACCACATACTATACACATAATCACATAATAGGGTCCCCCTGCTGCATCAGGACTTGCCTGACATCGGACTTCCTCTGGCATCGGGCCCCTCCCGGCATCAGGCCCCACCTGGCATCGAGCCCCGCTCGGTATACATATCTGTCTCTCTTAGGCCGCGACTATCTTTGGGCCTCGCCTGCCATACATATACGATCATAATAACATACTAATACATAAAGAAACATACTCTAGTGTACTCCTAATCTAGGACCTCGCCTAAGTTGGGCCCCGCCCCTGGTCTGCTACTGATGAGTTATGGAACCCCGTCAACGCTCCTGATGATAGTGAGATACGGGCCCCTTCCCACACTCACTTATCTCCTATCACGGGCCTCGCCCCTACTATGCTAATATTGAAATATGGAACCCCATCCATACTCAGCTAGTGATGAGATACGGGACCTCGCCCGCACTCACCTCCCTACTAGGCACATACAAGTATCACAAAGACAACAACTGTAATCTAACATGCATATATAAATCTTCCTCGGGCTTGCCCCAACATGGGACCCCGGCCCGGAACATACTACAATACAAACGTACTTTAGGCTTGCCCTGACAATGGACCTTGGTCCGGAACCTATCGTACCGACACATGTAAGAATCACAAAGACCTCTAGCATACCAACATTCCTCGGGCCTGTCCCGACATTGGACCGTGATCCGGAACATATAACATACAATGCCTAGGGATAACCCCCGGGTCTTCCTACTAAACAAAAACATAATGGGCCGGAATTGTGGCCTTAGACCCATGCACACAGTGAGGAGACTCACCTTGTACTGCTGAAGTCTTGCTGATACTTCTCTGGCTGCTAACTGGCAATTCCTTGAACTGCTGCTCCTTCAGCTCCCCGATCTATCAGTAACAACATGACACTTAGTCTCAGAATGTCCTCAAAGTCAAACTTGGTCAAAGTCAAAGTCAACGGTCAAAGTCAATGCTCCGAGTTGACTCAACTCACCGAGTTCTAGTAATCAGAATCCTGAAATCGCGATCCAACTCGTCGAGTCACCCCGTGACTCGCCGATTTCCTTGGCTACTCATGGCCGCTATTTATCGAATCAACTCATCGAGTCGGTCCTCAGACTTGCCGAGTTCTAGCATGAATAGAAACGGGACAACTTGCTTCGACTCGTCGAGTCCCTTCCTGGACTCGCCGAGTCCCTTATTCTCTTTGGGCCATCTTAACAGATTAAGCCCCTACATTTCAGATGCAGACCCCAAACTTCGTCTACATGCTGAAAATGACCCCTTAAGGGTAAAGTTTCCAACTTTACCCACTCCTAATCCTTCTTAATGGGTTTAGCCAAAACCGTAGCCCCCTTAAGACACAAATCTATGACCAAAACCCTTATTACTCCAATCCACACCAGGGAAACCAAGATCTAGGCCCTAGTCACCCACTAAACACGTAAAGTCCTGAACTTTACTTCCATGCATGGCTCTTTGGGGCTTAAAAGGCCATACTAGCATCATTAGGGTTTGCATGAGACTCTAATGGCATAAATTTTGCACTTTTATGCCTTCATAGCCCTCAATGACTTCAGATATAAAAGTATCATCAACTTGGGACATCCTTAACCCATGAATCATACTTCTTGGACAAAACCCCCATAAAAGGGACCATAAAGAGATCTAAGAAACTAAAAGGCAAGTTAGGAGGTTGATTACTAGAAAGTGATGAGATTAGAATGAAATCCCTAGATCCACAACCTTCTCCTTGAACCTTCAAGCTTCCTTTTCTTATTCTAGCCTTCAAGAACACACAACCTTCTCCTTGAACCTTCAAGCTTCCTTTTCTTCGTCGGTTAAGTTATGGACAATGGGGGCTGGGAATGGAACCAAGATGAGGAGAATAAGATGTTTAAATACGACACCTAGTCCCGGAATCAGCTTTTCCCAAACCCTGACCAACTTGCCGAGTAGGTCACTTATCCCGTGACCCAAAATATGATCCTAGTCGTCGAGTCATCCCGGCTACTTGACGAGTTGCCTTCTGATATTGAGGTTTTCCTTTCCTTTCTAGTTCTTCTGAATTTGGGGTGTTAGAGCAATCCTTCGCCATATGCCCCTCCTTGCCACATTTGTAGCAAATCCCTACTCGACAAGATCCTTCATGACTCCTGCCGCACTTGCCACAAGTGCAGCCCTTATGGCCTCCTGCTCTCAAATCAGTGGGCTTAGCCCGCTTCATCACCGGCTGCGACTGCACTGGTCTTCTGTCCCTCCCCTGAAGCTCTCCCTCCTCCCTGGTCTGAATCTCCAGCTCAATCTCTATCCTCCTGGCATTGGTCTGCAACTTAACCAATGTCCGATATGATGAGTTCGCCATGATCTTCTGAATATCTCTCTTCAAAATGCTCAAGTAACAGCTCACATGTGCCTGCTCAGTAGACACATGCTCAGGGCAGAACAAAGCCCTCTCATGAAACATCCTCGCAATCTCTGTGACTGTTTATGTCTTCTGCTTGGGAGACAGAAACTCCTGTTCCAACCATTCCCTCTCTACCTGAGGAACATACTCGTCTCTGAATAACTAGGTGAACCTCTCCCAAGTCACTGCATCATGATCTGCAGGAGTGAAATCAGTCGTTACAAACTTCCACCGGTCCTTCGCTCCCAAGTGAAGCTGGTTCAGTGTAAACCGAACACTCAAGCGCTTTGAGCATGAACACGTATAGAAACACCCCTAAATGTCGGAGATGCATCTCATGGCAGAAATCGGGTCTTGGGTCCCATCAAACTTTGGTGGATCCGTGTTGCTGAACTCCCGAAACAACAAGGAGTCACCCCCTGTGGCCTTGCAATAGCTAGGGTTGCGGTGGTTGCGGCAGCAGCAGCCTCGGTGACAGCATCTTATCGCTCATCAAAAGTCTCAATCAATGTGGTCTTAATAGACCCGAACATCTCTGGTATAGCCTTCCTGATAGTTATGGCCACCTCCTCAGCAATGATCCTAAGGATCTCCTCGTCACTAGTACCACTGCTCCCGGGGTTGTTGCAGGTAATCACCATAGTCTCTCTGAAACACAAACACAAAAATCATCAGGGACTAGCTCTAGCACGCACTCGATTACCCACCCCTACATGCTCCTTAGCATCCTAAGGTTCTTACTTGGGTCATATACAGATCTGGTGCTTTCATTAGTACGGGCCCAATACTTCCTTCCACACCAACCCATAGTCGTCCCAAGTCCTCCTCCTAGGATCCTAATTCACAAGCACTCTATCCCTCATGGATATCACACTACTCTCTCAGTATATTTCTCAATGCACATCTATGTATCTCTCCGAGATTACTCATCGACTTAAAGCTCTCTCTAAATGATTCCTGCTAGATACTCCAACTCAGCACACACACAGAGCAAATAGCAGATAATATCAATCAATAGCATCCCCCTAGGCTAAGGCGTCATGAATTAGGCAACTCAAGCTTTAAATTCCTGAAGTACCTAACCTATCCTCTAGCATGCAGCTCTAATATCTCATAAGTATCTCATCTCATAATATAAACAAATAATGGTATTTTGGGAAATCACCGTTCGAGCTCTGGCTGATTATACACACTGCTTCATCTCGTTTTCTCTTAAAAGCTTTTACTTGTTTTAGAAAAATCATTTATTTTTAGAAAATTTTCTCAAATCCTCAGTTTGATTCCAGACATACCCAAGGGTACGTCCGAATCCCTCAAACCAAGGCTCTGATACAAACTTGTAACACTCCGAATTTTCAATAAATTTTACATTTTTAACGCCACACAAAAACACAATTTCACATTTCTCAAACCCATATTCATAAGTTGTTCAAAACACAAGAACACAAAATGTTTAAAAATATCCTAGAATCCTCAAAAACATAATCTCAAGTTGGTGTGTACAATCATGTCGTTGCCTTCCTGCGATCCTGAGAGCTACCTGAAACACATTTCACACAACATTGTAAGCACGAAGCTTAGTGAGTTCCCCAAAATACCACACAAAAATAATTAGCCTCTCATCGCTATATATCGATAAGGACCCTCCGGTCATGTGTCTCGGTGAAGACCCTTTGGTCTCACAACTCGGGTTGGACCCTCCAGTTCGGTATCTCAGTGAGGACCCTCCGATCCTAACTCAATAAGGCATAGAATAATATACAACATAAATAACAAAGACAAAATGCTTGATATCACACAACTCAATATAATCACATAAGACCCTCCTGTCAATAACTCAAATAAGACCCTCCGGTCACACCGTATTACCACTCAGGTAAGTATAGTGAGAAGACTCACCTCGTAAGTAAGCAAGTAGGTCTCGTTCTCGACGATCGGTCTAAACTCCGCCTACATGTCATAATCATCTCTAGTGAACAATTTATAACCACAACTGCAAAGATGTTAAGCTAACCCCCTTCCTAACTCTCAGAAAGGGTAAAAGACCATTTTACCCCTCCATGGTCTCCATAATCCATAACTTGACCAAACCCTAAAAGTCAACGGAAGTCAACACTCGAGTCAACAGTCCATGTTGACCAAACTCGTCAAGTGAAATTATGCAACTCATCGAGTTCCTTCGTTTCTCTGAAATATCCGGAAAATCCAACTCAACTCGCCGAGTTTGTAACATGTCTAGACTATCGGGGAAAACCCTAACCAACTCGTCGAGTTGGATCACCAACTTGTCGAGTCCCTTCAGTCCACTCTCTCATTCAGATGCTTTTAAGAAGAACTGAGGCCCCATACTCTAGATCTAGCCTTCTAAGGCTGAAATACCATGTAAAACTGCAAGCTTTACATCCATGCATGACATCTAGGGCTAAGTTGCCAGCACAAAGTTCAACAAAGGGTTTAAGGCATGAAAGTTGGCCAAAGCTTGATCTAGCTTGAACCTTTAAGCCTAAGGGACCTAGTATTTTCCAGATCTGAAGTCTCATCTTCAAGGCATGCTCAAACAACTAAAGGACTCAAAAAGAAGATAGAAATGACCATAAACTCTCTAATGGAGAGATCTAGCAAACAAGTGGTCAAGGTAATGACTTTTTACCTTCAAAGGGCTTCTACCACTGAATAAATGTTGGATCCAAAGCCTCCTTCTAATTCCAGGCCCTCTACTCTTCAAGCTCTTTCAAATAATGCACCAAAACACACACTCTTAGCCCTTCTCTCTCACACATAGATTATAACAACTCGATTAGGGTTTCTCTCAGGGTGATAAGATGATGAAGGGGTGGGGTAAAGGATTTAAGGTCCTTTAAATAGGGTGTAAACCATAAAAATTAGGGTTTTTCACACTCGGATCCTACTCGTCGAGTCGGGTCCCTCCAACTCGTCGAGGAGACTCTAAAAATCATGCGACTATCTTAATCTCTACTCAGTGAGTTAGGGCCTCCAAATCATCGAGTTGCCTATCAAAATGAATGTAAAATGATTTAAATTTGTACCTGGGATTCGGGATGTTACAGAAAATCTAGGAGAATTAGTGGTGTGTGCTCGTTTGAGCACGTGTATATATGATTAGATTGTTATGTACTAGTAGTAAATAGTGATTTGGGAACCTTGAGACAATTCTTGGGATGAGTATTGATAGGCGTGGAAGGTAGTATAGGCTCGTACTACCAGAAGCGTAGGATCCATACGGGGATCAGGAAGAGTCAAAAAGGTTACTGAGGAACTAGTAGATAGTAGATAGTACAGTACGATGTTATGATTCGCTTGTAGCATGTTTCTGTCTCTATCAAAGTTATGGTTATGATTAGTCTGGATGAAGATGATTATACTTTTAGTTCAGTCCTAAGTGACCCGGATGGCTTGAGTCTAAGTATTGCAGGCATGCACCAATTATTCGATTATGAGGTTGCGTGGACCTAGTTCAAAGTAGTATCAACTTAGGTTACAAGACTTAAGGAAGTAGAGAACGTAATGATCGACATGAGGTTTTTAGTTATTGTTTGGGACGGTTAGCCTGAAGGATTGAGATGCCACTTGCTACAACATGCCTACTCCTATCTTCTGTGACTTACAAAAGAAGAAGTCAGACTCTCATTAGTCAGTTTATAGATGATGGAAAAGGTGTTTCATTCGATAGTTCCTACCTTATCATAGTGAGGCCCAGAAAGGAATTAGTGGGTTGGTGCAATTTAGGCACCATATACAACTAAGGGGTCTTGGTTTGTTGATCCTTCCATGGAATCTAGGAAACTGTGACTGATGCGGCAGGTATGGGTAGACGCGTGAAGGACACTTACAACCAGGATTGTTAGTAAGGTGAGAAAGGAGCATAGCTCTTTCACAATTAGCTAAATCTAGTTAAGGATGATTGTCTTTGTTGAGTCGAAATGATGGGGTGGGACCCTACACCCGTCAAGGTGACCAATTTGTTTTGTTATGATATGATGATCTGTTATAGCTCAGTCAATGCTGAGGTTGGGTGGTGAAATTCGATTGGATCTGATCATGTCTTAGTTGGTCGACTCGTAAGCATGTTGTGCAATTAGATCGTTTGTTGATTGGCAAGAGTTTATTGTTGCTTTGGGAGCATTGAACCATCAAAAAATTCATAAGTTCTTTTTAGTTTTCATAAAGACCCTGCTGAATTGAATTACATAGGCTTAGAATTTGGGGTTAACCCTTTTTCCTGTTATTGTCTGATAGGGTTCTAGGGCAAAGCCAACTATTCGAAGGACTATGTGATTCTATTTTAGGTAAAGTCTTTGAGAATCAAGGATCATAAGTGTTAGTGGATCCGATTCGGGACTTGATGTTGTAGATGAAAATCGATGCTAGTGTTATGAATAAATCCGAGATGACGAATGCGGAATATCAAGAACAATCATAAATCAATCACCATCATATGCAAGTAATCTGATAAAGGTTTTGTGTATATTGATATTGATATGAACGTACAAAGAAAACCCTAATTAGGAAAAAGCTTACATCAAAAGCTAACCTAATGATTATTTAGAGAGAAAATAAAATATTTACCAAAAATATAAAACCAATATCTTAGAAGAACTTCTACAGTAAAGGCAAAGTAACGATGCACAAAACGATTAATCCTAAAAAGGTTTCTCTAAATAACCAAACATGCCAAACTGAATATCTCAAATACTCAACAATCTCCCCCTACATGATGAAACTGATGAAGATCACAATTTTCAATCTTCCTGGCATTTTTTCCCCCTAAATTGTGAGACTCATCAGCACATGGGGTCTTCAAAGCGAGAGAAACAAATATTATCTTCCAAATACGAATTCCCCCTTGAATAATCATCACTCCCCCTTGAATCTTCAACAAATACCATGGAGAGAATCCAAAAAGTTTAGAAGAATCACCAACAATCTTCGCTATCTCATAGAGTAAGTCGTATAACCTGCTCTGTCATAAGGAGTGAGTTTGCCAAAATAGAGCTCCAAAACCCGTCAGATTTGATGAAATAATTCCTTTTAGAATAATCGCAATACTTAAAAATCAAAACCGGAAAAATAACAAAAATTATTTTATATTTTTCGGTTTTTAAATATTAGACAAAAAGAATAAAATAAGAAGAAATTATTTAGAAAGGATTAAAAAAGAATAAGACCAAAGAAAAGGAAAAAAAGTGAAAATATTTTGGAAAGAAGGGATAAAAATGGTAAAAATCCATTAATTTGTTAAGAACTAGGTTACAACCCGTAGAAACCACGGGTCAAAAATTGAAAAACATATTTATATTATTAATAAGAATTAAGTTTGTTTAGCATTATTTGTAATGATTATTTAAAATTAAAATTAATATAATTTTGTAAAAAAGTATATAAATTTGAATATATGTTAAATAGAAACGCAATCAATCCATCGAAAGTTAAATATGAAGATAACTAAAATACATCTTTGAATATGTGAATGATTTATGAAGTGTGAGGGCAAATCAATATTTTTTGTAATGAGGGAGGAATCAAGAAACACCATGTGGCGTCTATTAAAGTCTGAAAATGAAATATCTACATCAAACTGAATATTATGGATTACAATGCTATATAAAGAATAAATTATTTAAAAAAAAATGTTACAAAAAAAAACAGAAAAAAACATAATTGTTAGAATTTAATGGGTAAGAAGCAGTTATAAATTCCTAAAAACTTCCTTATACACAACATTTGAAGTTTCATTTGTAAGTCTACCATCCTTATCTAAAATTAACAATTTCAGTCATTCTCTACTCTGAACTCTAGATAAGGCAACATACAGTTGTCCATGTGAAAAAACAAGATCCTTGAGATACAGACCAACCTTTGATAACGACTACCCCTGACTTTTATTAATTGTCATTGCAAAACATACAGCCAATGGAAATTGTCTTCTTTGAAATTTGAAAGGAATTTTTTTTTCAGATGGACTTAAAGACATTCTTGGAATAAATGTTTGCTTTCCGATATTAGTTCCAGATATTATAATTGCCTCAATAACACGTTTGCCAAGAGATTTCACTTGTAGTCTAGTGCCGTTACATAATCCATTTTTCTGATCAATGTTTCTTAGTAACATAATTGGAACACCGACTTTTAGAATTAACTTGTGATTTGGCAAACTTGATACCTTAAGACCATTTAAAATATCCGGGGAGTATAAATTGGGATCAAACTGATCATGAACAAACTCTGATTGGCAAAGAGTATCTGAACTTAAATATTCTACTTCGTCTCCGGGAAACAATGCTAACAAACGATCATTGATTTGTTGGACAACTTCATTTTTTGGAGCTAGTATAGCTCTTTCTTGAAAATAACTCATACCGTTGAATTTTTCCAAGATTGAAGGATATACAAACTCAATTAATGAACCTATAGGATCATGTGGATCATTAATGAGAATATCATCTGGAACATCAATAATCGCTTCACCATCATTCAAACCACCAACTTTTCCTTCTCCTATGTCCAAAAGCCAGTTTGCAAAATTTTATATTTTTCGAATATCAGATGGATCCTTTCCAACGGTTAGTCTCATGTTTTTTTGTTAATCTATGGACTTTGCATTGTTGCCATATATATGAAGAGCTTAAAGAAGCATTAACGATATTTTGTCTGCTACCTCCTTGAACAACAGGTAGAATCTGTCTGAAGTCTCCTCCAAAAACAATCGCTTTCCCTCCAAATGGAATATTTGAGTTGGTAGACTTATCAAACTTACATACATCTCTCAGAGCTCGATCTAAAGCTTCAAATGCATGTTTGTGGACCATAGGTGCTTCATCCCAAATAATCAATGAGCTTTTTCTTACTAATCTGCCGAGTTCACTATCAGGCGGTATCTTACAAATAGAATACTCGGTAAGATTCAACGGAATTATAAACCGAGAGTGTGTTGTCCTACCTCTAGGCAATAATAAAGATGCAATACCACTTGAAGCAACATTTAAAACTATATCACCATTACATCTAATTGCTGCAGATAACGTCTTCCAAAGAAAGGTTTTGCCTGTTCCACCATATCCATAAAAAAAAACACACCTCCTTTATTATCACTGACTGTAGTCATGATATCAAGAAAAATATTGCATTGCTCGTTTGTTAATGCATGAAACATACTATCAAACTCTTTCTTTAAAAGTGTTATGTCATACTCCAGCTCCTCCATGATAAGTCGATTTGTTGAAGAAGAAACTCTGTCGGAATCAGGGTAAGGCATTTGTTTATAATTTTTAAGACTGGTGTTGTTACGAAGTAAAATCTGTTCGATCTCGAACAAAGTCAGGTTTTTGAGTTGATCCTCATTGAGGGATAAACCTGTATAAAATGAACAATATGTCAAAAAGAATATAATATTAACCAGTTTAATGGTAAAAAAAAATTATACCGTGCATATTGAAAATATATAAAATCCGTTTTTACATATAATGATACGAAATTATAATACCTGGAGACTTTAATCTACGCTGTTGGTTGTAAAGAATACCATCTAACAAGTGTTGCCATGTATTTTCCCAAACAAACTCTGGTCTACCCAAACTATTAGACATTAACATCGTAGCAAATAAGAAACGAAGATAAAAACCAGTTCCTGAATGACTTGCTTCCTTAATTGCATCAACATATTCTTTGTCATCATCTAAGAGGCCCAAAGCATAGCATGCATCTCGAAAAGTAGGAAATTCTTCACCGTTTACCGTGCGAATTTCTTCAAATGATTTTGGACCTTTCACTTTATTTAAAAGAATCCGTAAGAAGTAGACTTCGCCAAGTTTAGGTAAAACAGAGTGAATCCTTCCTATTGAACGTCCAATTTTCCTTGGCTTCCACAACTTATCATCTGGTTTCCAAACAAACTTTGTAGGAAATTCAACATATGTAAGTTTTCGTGCATCTTTATTAATTTTATTACATTCCATCCAAGATGTGAACATAGAAGCAGCAACTGAAGGTTGTTCAAGAACATCGTCAATATCATTGTCTGCGGCATATATGACTTGTTGTTGATCAGGAAGATGAAAAGGTAGTCGCATCACAGAAGGATATCGGTAATGAACATCGTATTTAAATATTCGCCATGATGCTTCACATGCAGATATATATCTACAATCATAATAATCTTTTATTTCATCGACAACCTTTTCGTGATTAGAATCAGCGTTGATGTCAACAACAATTGTAGCTCTATCTGGACCTTTGTTTATATATTTAAACAGATACTTTATGGAAGATCCATGATTGCACCATTCAACATTAATGTGTGCTTGATATCTTTTCAACAGATATTTGTTATATGGTACAACATTTCTGTTGTCTAACTTGACACCTGATTTTTCGACAAAATATCCATTGTTTCTTCTCATATATAAGGGATAACCGTTGACATCAACCGAAGAATGATCACAAAATTGCTTTGAAAAATTTTTCGAACATTGTTTGTCAACCATGCATGGACAATTCATATTTTCCGCTCCACAAGGACCATGTATCATGAATTCACTTACAAGTGAATACAATTCTGGATCTTCATTGATATTTGGAATCTCAGCAGAAATAATCGGATCAATATATTCAACAGTAGGTCGCTTAGAGTCAGCATGCATAAACAGACAAATATGACAATGTGGCAAACCTCTTTTTTGAAATTCAATCGTATAGACCACTGCAAATTAATTTTATAAATAAGATAATCTTTGTAACCAAAAATATTAACAAACTAAATAATCATTATAACAAAACTATTAGAAATAAATATAACTTTTATTACCTCCTTGAACAATGCCGAAAATTTTATTTTCCCGTATGTCTTTAATCAAAGCATCGAGCTTTATTTTGAATAGCCTACATAAGATATCAGGTCTATCTTCTAGATTTAGTGAAGTGTTATGAAGAAACCTTTTAACTTCAGGCCATTTTGGATTACATGTAAAGGTTATGAAGAAATCAGGATATCCAAACCATTTATATAAGGACATGGCATCAAGGTAGTTTTGCATCATATAACGTGCACCACCAGTGAATGAAGAAGGTAAGATTACACGTTGTCCAACGTTGGATATATCTTTATTCCCTAGGTTCTGTTGAGTACGTAACTTTTCATAAGACTCACATCTAAGAATTTGTTGTTTGCTCCTTATGAAATGTAATCTCTCACTTTCAATCATAGTATAAGCATCAACCAAAAACTGTTGGAACAACCTTTTTGAATTAAGAATTAGTGAAAAATATTGATCCCTGTCTTGTATTCTATAAGAAAAAAAACTCTCTCATTGTACAGTTGGGCCTCTTGTTGTTGCTTATTGGTGTAATACCTCGATGTGGTATGTCAACCCTGTAACCATCATCACCATATGGAAACAGTAGTGGATACTGAAGAGGAAGGTATGATGGATGTAATTCACTAATACGCCGTAGAGAACCTGAGACGTTTGAACAACAATATCTCTATTATCAATTGAATCACCAATATCTCCAACAATTAAAGCGGCAACCTCAGAAGCAGATGGTAGGTTGTATATCCTTCCATCTTGGTCCCTTCTTCCAATAAGTCTCAACTTGATATCAACATGAGGGTTTTGATGAAAACAATCCCTAACCATTCTATAAGACTGAACCAAGACATTATTTGAATCCAACATCAACTTCAAATCTTGTATAATATCATTATCAAGGATAGAAGAATTTGATGTAGATCGTTGATTCTCTCCACTGCAAGTAACATGAACATATAAACATAAGATAAATAAATAATATAATGTTGATGAATAAGATATCTATTGATGTGATAATTGTGAAAAGTGTACCCAAAACATGTCTGTCTATTCGCGATCTCATTATCAGTTTCGTATATGTACAACTGAGAGAATTTTGGTTTTAACCCCTGTTCCGGTAAAAGACTTCCGATACTATGATAATTTTGACCGCTGTGTCTAAAAATGTATGGAGCATTTCCTCTATTGATTGAGGAATCAATCTTTCCACCCATTGATGTAAAAGAAAACATAGAATTGTAAGAACGAATGTTCTTAATGAAGTGTTTGCTTTTAGAATCTCCCGATGTAAAAAGATGGGCATAACTTGAAGGTGCATTCTTTAAAGCTGGTAGTTCAACTTTGCCATAACCACAACATAAAGAATAATTTTGATTCTCATTTTTTTTTTACATTTGATAGATTCATCTTTCCATAATTTTGCAAAACATGTTTGGCATACAACAATCTGATCACCATGATCCAAATAATCTGTCAATTAAGGTTGACATAAAGATGTTAAATTTGTAAGTTTATATAAGTGAAAAATGTTGAATGAATAAATGTAAATATTATATTTGTATCAAAATTACCTTTTGATATACCGTTGTATATGTTTTGATCATTTTGACCATCGATTTTGTCTTGATCGGATCTCAAACCAAATATTGGAATAGGGGTTAAATTTGGCCTTTTTTTTCTTTGCTTTATTATTTGGATTAGTTAACAGGACTGAAGACGATTTTGATGTTATTGTAGATGATTTGTCGGATGTGTCGCCATTTTAAAATACAGAGAATTGTCTAATATTTGTTAACGGCGATTGACAACTATTATTGGAAATATCCATGGTTGCGGAAAAAAATTGAAAGTATGCATTGTTAAGTATGATACAATAATAATATATGTTACAAAATGAAATGGTAAAATAAATGAGTTACCGTTGGAAATGTTAGATAACGGAGTTCTAACATTTAAATATGATGGAGGAGGTTGTAACGTTGCTTGTTTTGATGTATTTGCACTTGTTTTAGATCGGTATGTGCTTTTATTTCGATGTACAACTCCTTTGAATTCATATACAAAAAAATGGTTATCAGAAATGTAAAATTGTTTAATAATTATTTTAATATTATATAAAAATGAATATTGATAAAGAGATGATATAAAAAGACGATGATGTAATAAATTTTATTACATATATTTAAAAAAAACTTAAAAAGTTTAAAAGCAATCAAGTACGTTACCGTTTGAATCCAATTTCATGTTTGGTAACGGTGTCTGAAAACTGTTATTGGGAATATCGATGACTGAGAAAATTGAAATATAGATTATCAAATATGATACAATAACAACATATATTATAAAAAAAATATGGAAAAATAAATGAGTTACCGTTGGAAATGTTAGATAACGGACTTCTAACATTTAAATGTGAAGGAGGAGTACGTAACATTGTTTGTTTTGACATATTTGCGCTTGATGTAGATGTGGATACACTTTTATTTCGATCGACAACTCCTTTTAATTTGATTGGAAATAAAATCTTATTAGAAATGGATAAATATTAAATAATCTTGTAAATTTTTAAATAGTATATGAATATTAATAATGATAAATAGATAATATAAAAAAATATGGATGACATAATTTTTGTTTTACAAATTTAAAAGAGAGAAAAAAAAAGTGTATAAGCAATCAAGTATGTTACCGTTTGAATCCAATCTAATGTTTGGTAACCGTGATTGAAAGCTATTATCGGAAATATCCATGACTGGTAAAAGAAGATTGAAGGTATACATTATTAAATGTGATACGATAATAATATATATTATAAAATAAAATGGTAAGATAAATGAGTTACCATTTGAAATGCTAGATAACGGAGTTCTAACATTTAGACGTGAAGGAGAAGTTTGGAAATTTGATTTTTTTGAAACATTGGCACTTGATGTAGATGCGGATAGGTTTTTATTTCGATGCACAACTCCTTTGAATTTGTCTGCAAAAAAAATTGTGATAACAAATGGATAAATTTTAAATAATAATGTAACTCCCCAAAATATTCTATGAATATTAATATACAAAAAGACATGATACAAAAAATGAGCATGTGAGAATTTTCAATTTAGATATTTAAATTTAAATAAAGAATAAAGAAGAAAAGTGTATAACCAATTAAGTAAATTATCATTTTCATTTATTTTAAAAAGATGTGATGTTGTTGTAGTTGTATGGATTCATTCGGTCCAACCTTTTTTTTTTATTGTCCAAGTATAATTTTCTTATTCTTTTTTTTTTTTCTGTAGCCTGAACATGATAGATGTTCCTATTTGAATCTGCCTAATCAAATATACACACATGAAATAGTTATAATTCAGATTAAAAACATTGATAAAGAAAGTTGTAAAATACATAATGAACGTACCGTTATCACCAGGGTTAGTAATATTTGTAGAAGTTGGAATTTGACCGACTGATGTAGTGTACAAATGTAATTGTTTTGTATTATCTAGATAGAAATTATTTAATTTTATCTTCTTATTAGTCTTAAAGGAGTCCATGTTAGTAGTTGCTATCTGAAATGGAACAAAATATATAACTTTATACAAAAACATTATATATTGAAATTTCTTGTCAAATTTAAAAATAAATAAAAAATGTTGTGGATTGAACTTACATATGACATGAAAACCAAAAGTACAATGCCTTTATATGTAATGTTTTCGAATTTTGTTGCACATATAATTTTTTATAACATGAAAAATAAAAGTACAATGCCTTTATATGTATTTTTTAAAAATTTTATTCCATATATATTGTTAATAAAAGTGTTGACATAAATATACAGTCGCATAACAAATCTTTAAATTTGAGAAACTGATTTAGATAGTAGGAACATAAATTCTTAATCTTAATCTTAATAAATTAATAAGATAAAGTTAATTGGAGAGGGCATTTTCGTCCATTGAACCTAATTATAAATTCTTACTTATTGCAAGAGGTAAGCAGTCACAACAAACATTCATACAAAGAAATGAAAATCTGAAATAAACATGCTAACAAACATTCATGGGATTACATCTTAGTGGTATGTGCTTTAATGGTAAACAGATCTATGTTATTTTGGGCTTCATTTATTACATCACAAGGAATCCCATGACGAGGGCATTTTCGTCCTTAGCATATATAAATGTTGTTATGTGGATTGTTTCGAATTTTATTGCATATATATTGTTAATAAAAGTGTTGAGATAAATATAGAGTGACATAACAAAAAGCAGAGAATTGGATAAAAATAACAAATCTTTAAGTTTGTCAAATCCATGGCGAGGGCATTTTTGTCCATTGAACATAATTATAAATTCTTACTTATTGTAGGAGGTAAGCAGTCACAACAAACGTTCATACAAAAAAATCAAAATCTGAAATAAAGATGCTAACAAAAAATATATACCCCTGCAACAGGTAATGCATTTATATGTATTTTTTCGAATTTTATTGCATATATATTGTTAATAAAACTGTTGAGATAAATATAGAGTGACATAACAAATCTTTAAGTTTGATAAACCGAGTGAGATAGCAGGAACATAATAAGATCAAACCAACCTAACAATCAAATTCAAACAGGGATTTAACAAAAAACAGTGATTCAAGCATATCAAACCGACCATCAATAATCAGAATTCCACATTCATATTGCCATATTCAGATTACTGTCCTTAATGCATGCTGCCATATTCAGATTACTGTCTTTAATGTCGTTAACCGAGCATATAATGAAAATTGATTCAAGCATATCAAGTTCAGAAAAAACAAAAAACAGAGCGTAAACTGTTTACCAATCGATAACGTACATTCAATACTGAGAAAGGGGACCGATAGATCAACAGAACATAAGTTTTTCATCGTTGTTATGATCGTATTTTTGCAATTAACACAGCCATCGAGAATCATGGGCTTACATATACACAATCAGAATCACAATTGAGAATAACAAACTTACAGAATTACTGTCCTTAATGTCCTTAATCGAGCATATAATGAAAATTGATTCAAGCATATCAAGTTCAGAAAAAACAAAAAACAGAGAATTGGATAAAAATAAGAAACTTACAGAATGATTGAAGTTGCCGATTGAAGAATGATTCTTGATTGCTGGAACACGATGTGTCGATGATGCTTGATTGCTGAAGTGTCGATGATGCTTGATTGCTGGAACACGATGCAGTAAATTATGAATCTTATTCGTATGTTTCAATTATATATTGAACCTAATAAAATCCAACAATGAAACTTAAATGTAATTGATACGATTGATATTGATACCATAAAAAGATGCAGTTAATCGGGCATATAACTAAAATTGATTCAAAAGTACATTCGATTTCCATCCATAATCGGAATTGCACATTGAAATTGCCATATTGCCATAATGCCATATATTTCGATTATTAATCTCCGATTGTAATAGTACGTGAAACCAATCAGGGGTAAAAATGGGATTTAACACTGACAGGAACGTGAATTTTCGTTAGGACACAAGTCAAACATTTGCAATTGGTGTACTTTCTAATTTCATTCTTCCTTTTCAAATTTCATTCTTTATTACTCTTCTCTTAAAAGAATTATCATAAAACTCATTGTAGTTGGTGTACTTTCATGTTACATAAAATGTTTTACCGCAATTTTTATTTATCTCAACTCATTTTTATAACTTTAGTCAGCTATTTCTCCTTGCCTTCGTCAATGATCATTTGGCACTTGACTTACAACTCATTCTCAAGTCACGAGTATAGATGCTCATAATAATCATCATAATCATCATCTTTAGTATGATTGTCATCAATTAATCTCCGATTGTAATAGTACGTGACCAATTAGGGGTAAAAATGGGATTTAACATTGACAGGAACGTGAATTTTTGTTAGGACACAAGTCAAACATTTGCAGGAAAGTGAATTTTTGTAGAATACTTATTTTTTGAAGTATATAATTTCACTATATTTCAGTATATCAATATAAAAAACTGTAATAACATAACCATTTTATTATTCTGATTTATTTGAAGTAATTTAGACTTATAATACCTGTATAAAAAAACCAAGAGTTTGCATAGGTTCATGGGATTACATGTTAGTGGTATGTGCTTTAATGGTAAACAGATATATGTTCTTTTGGGCTTCATTTATTACATCACAAGGAATCCCATGGCGAGGGCATTTTCGTCGTTAGCATATATAAATGTTGTTATGTGGATTGTTTTGTACTTTGTAGTGCTTAAGAAACAGGAACATATGAGTAAGTTGTGAATGATCCGGTTCAGTATCAATGATCTGGTACTATTATACCCTTTGTAAGAGAAAAACACAGAAAGTCACAAAACATCAACACCTGCTGTGAAATTACTAATATGTCAGTATCAAAAAATAAGCATTATTTTTAACAGTTGTTCTAATTACCATTCTACCCTTTGAAACTGGAGAATGATTAATTAATATGTCATGCATTCTTTCTTGCTGTTGCGTGTTCAATATTATAACAATCAATAAACAATTTTAATGGAATTTAAATGATTGAAATTTTAGAGCTGATCAAAAGAATTGACAAAGGGCAAATTTTACATCTGATGCATTGTTTCTTCCTTTTGCGTGTTCAATATTATGAGAAATCTCATTTAACAGCTTCATTACAATTTTTTTAATACATTACCTCAAATAATATCAAAGCACATTCACAAGAATGCATGTACCGATATACCATTTTATTGTGAAAATTACCAATATGTCCATGTTTAAAAAATGATCATTATTTTGAACAGGAATTTATTGAATTTATTCATATTTGAGACATTTTTTTATAAATCAAATATACTTATTTACTTATAACACGAAAATGAAAAGTATAATGTTATATTTTGTAATTTTTTTAAATTTTATTGCAAATATATTGGTAAAAAAATCTGTAAAAACATAATGGTTTCCTTCAGTTAAAGTATCAATAGACACACATAATTTAAAAGAAGATTAATCTAATTACAGCCATAACCCAAAAAATAGTTTTTCTACAGTGAATGAAGTGAATGAGAGACTGCTTAATGTGATACATGAACCTAGAAACAACACACGTTTTAGAGTTATGTTGGTTGCTACTGGTGGACATTTAGTTGGTTGTGTATTTGATGGAAACTCCATTGTTGCCCACAAAACATTCCACAGGTATGTTCTTTATTTATGTTATCACTTTAATTTCATCAGAAAAATTATTTATGAGGTTAAAATGAATACATCCTTGCCCAGAACTAAAAATATCCCTTATTAGTATCTATGATTGTAAATACAAGTAATGTAATTTAGTTGCATGTAATATCCTTATTTGTATATGCTTGAAACGAATTAATACTTGTCAAGACCACCATCGTTAAATAATTAGTATATTTCTGATAAGACTCTTTAGAAACATATTTATTTGCTTCTTTAAAACATTAATACACAAACATATATGCCACACATTTATTAAAAGAAGATTAGTCTAATTACAATGATAACCATAAAATCATAATCGTATTAAAATATAGAATACCAGCGAAAATAAAGCAAGAAGTATCAATGTTTGAACAGTGGACACCACAAAGAGCAATACTGTGAAAGAGAATCCAAAAAAAAATCCAAATTCAAGAGCATTGTTGATTAAAAAAGGACAATCTGAAATTACTTTTCAAGCTTTGGTATTAATAGACCTGTGTTGCCATCAACTTTGGAGTTCAATCGAGGGACCTTGGTGGACGAATTCACATTATCATAATCATCAACATCAATGGTATCTCCAACATTTCGTTTTTTTTACTATTGTTGGGGAATTATACTTGAACGGACTTGTAGCTTCGAATTTGTCAGGCAATGTTGGGGTCAAATTATCACCTGTTTGCAATATCGCATCCTTAAAACAAAATGTTGTAAATAGGTTTAGTAATAAAGTATTAACAAAAAGTAATTTTTAAAATAGATTATATAAAATTAAATAATGTAAATTTATAATATAACCTTTAAGGACTTTGTTTCGTGAGATACTTCAATAGATGCGATTTCTGTATCATCAGCATTTGCAGGACTACCTGCCTGATTAAGAAATTTAAATATTTATATAATTTGTGGGACATAGGTCTCAATCAATATAGATTTACAATTTATTAGTGAAGATGATTAAAGAAAAATATGGATCATAAAAATTAATATTAAAAAAAGAAATAAAAATAATATATAAATACCTCGACAGCTAACTTTTTTTCCAAAGCATCGATAACGTTACTATCAACCGTATAGCCAAGTATCCCAAACCGATTGTAGTTATTGGATACGTTAAAACTATTAACATCTACCTTAAAAGCCATCTTTTTATGCTCCAGACATTTGAGGTCATAAGGATACAATCTTGGATTATCCCCAGCCTGGAATAAATGTGTTATATAATATATGTATGTTTAAAAGCACATTAATATAAAGAAAATACAACAAATAACAGCATTTAAGAAAACAAAAATTATAATTATGTTATACCTGTTTGATTTTCTCTATAAGATCACGTGCGCGTTTTTTACGAGTCTATAAGCATCTCTATCAAAGAGAGTTAGAGTGATTGTTCCAGAATCATCTTGCACACGAATAGGTATTTTATACCTATAAAAAATTCCCACATAAATAAACATTAAATATGTTTAATGGTTAATAATGTAGTTAATTTGTTCATTTGATATTTTCTTAAATGTAAAAAAAACCTTGGAACAGAAGAGATCTTCTTATTTTTACAATTATCACCATTGCATTTTAAAACGACACTTGCATCACCACTATCTGGACCGCTGAACACATCTTCTGTTTCAACTTTCTTTCCACAGTTTGTACACGCATCATAATACCAATCAATATCTTGGCGAATACCATAAATGGTCCCGACAATGATATATTGGCCGACCTAAAAAAATATCAAAAGGATCATAAAAAACATTATAATTTTATTATTTGTTAAATAGAAAACAATATCACATCAATACAGATAAAATATTCACATACCTCTTGTGGTTCTATCAAATCGACAACATTCTTAACTTTGTAATTATTCAAAAAGTCATCAGATTCCGAATATGATTTAGAGCTTTCAACAGTCAAAGAAGCAGAAGGGTTTTGAAGTCCTCGTAATCCAACCAAGCTGTTTTTAATTTAGGAGTTTAAAAATAAAATTATAAAATTATTAAACAGAAACAAAAAAAATGATGAATTATTAAAATGTTTTGTTACCTATATGTGAATGTAACAATTTCGGGAAGATTAGCATTTATGAACATCCGTGTTTGTTCATAATAACTGTTAACAGAAGGTGTTGCTGATGAAACAAAATAAAATAGTCAATACAATGAGTAATATAAAAGACTAAAATAAGGTTGATTTGTATAAAAAATTTACCGTTATAGACATTAATTCTTGCAAATTGCAAAAGGACAATCACACGACCAACTTGTTTATGAGCTTCAAGATAAGAAATTAACTGGTGTGCAATATCTCCAAACAATGTAACGTTAACCTACAAACCTCTGCAAAAATAATAATGGTTAAATGAATATATAATACTAAAATTCTACATGCAAGTTGTAAAGTAATGAATGTAATATATAAGATATAAGATATAATATAAAAAAAGTTTTGGTTACTCTGAGTTTTTGATTTGTAAAGGCAGCCTATGTAGAGATTTGCTGACATCACGGGAATCAAGCTTTCTTAATGAAACAACTTCACCAATAATATCTACAAAATGATAATACAAAATGTCAAAATGATGTAAAATTAAAGTATTAAATATAATATACAATCAATAAGGAGGGAAATTACCAATTGATTCATTAGAGGCAGCTGTTGCAGAGATAATTGTTTCAAAAGAAACAAAAGAAAAGCCATATGTTGTTTTGGATTGAAAGTGTAGACACTCGTTAACAGTTGTCTTCCATGCAAATTTAACTTGGAGGTTACATCAATTATTTTTAAAGTGTATTTGTTAGGAGCGATAGTGGGGGACCGGATGTAAACAGCTTGATCTTCTTTCAGTTTGGACTCAAACCTTTGAAAATCTCTTGGATACACACTTGCTCGGATTTTTGTACACTATTGACATAGGGTAAGAATAGTATATAATGATAAAAAGGGAAATTTTAATAAATATAAATTGGTCAACATTGAAGATGTTATTCGACCATGATTGAGTTTGAATAATATTATTGGAATGATCAAATAAACAAAAAAATGGTTTTGAATAATGCTATTAGAATAGTAGATTTTACCATTTCATCCATGAGTATCATCTCAATTGATCTGACAATAGTGGGGTTGCCATCTGAAAGCGATCTCCACAGTCGGATGATAGACACTTTTAGTGTGTAATCATCCTTCATATTGTCCAAGTCTCTAATGAAAGTGATCTTTCTTTCTGTCATTGTCACTATAACAGAAAAATACACAAAATAATTACAATTATGTGTATGGAGTACTAATAATATAAGAACAAACTGAATAATACAATATGGTTATATTGAAACATTCATACAAAGAAAACAAAATCTGAAAGAAACATGCTAACAGAAACTATATACCCCTATACAGCATTCATAATTCATAATTAAAAATAATAACGATAAGTGAAACAAAGTAGGGGTAAAACCGGTAATTAAAAGTAAAACAAAGAATTGAAACAAAGAAGGGGTAAAACCACCAATATACATTATTACAAAGAAAACAGTTTCTTTTAGAAACATGCTAAAACAAACTATATACCCATATACCAGAAAATATATACCCCTATATAATTGGCGAGGGCATTTTCGTCAATTGGACTTACTTATAACATGAAAAATAAAACTACAATGCCTTTATATGTATTTTTTTCAAATTTTATTGCATATATATTTTGTTAATAAAAGTGTTGATATAAATATACAATCGCATAACAAATCTTTAAATTTGAGAAACTGATTTAGATAGCAGGAACATAAATTCTTAATCTTAATCTTAATAAATTAATAACATAAAGTTAATTGGAGAGTGCATTTTCGTCCATTGGACTTACTTATAACATGAAAAATAAAACTACAATGCCTTTATATGTACTTTTTTCAAATTTTATTGCATATATATTGTTAATAAAAGTGTTGATATAAATATACAGTCGCATAACAAATCTTTAAATTTGAGAAACTGATTTAGATAGCAGGAACATAAATTCTTAATCTTAATCTTAATAAATTAATAACATAAAGTTAATTGGAGAGTGCATTTTTATCCATTGAACTTAATTGCATATATATTGTTAATAAAAGTGTTGAGATAAATATAGAGTGACATAACAAAAAACAGAGAATTGGATAAAAATAACAAATCTTTAAGTTTGTCAAATCCATGGCAAGGGCATTTTTGTCCATTGAACTTAATTATAAATTCTTACTTATTGCAGGAGGTAAGCAGTCGCAACAAACATTCATACAAAAAAATCAAATCAAAATCTGAAATAAAGATGCTAACAAAAAATATATATAAATGCAATAGGTAATGCATTTATATGTATTTTTTTCGAATTTTATTGCATATATATTGTTAATAAAACTGTTGAGATAAATATAGAGTGACATAACAAAAAACAGAGAATTGGATAAAAATAACAAATCTTTAAGTTTGTCAAATCCATGGCGAGGGCATTTTTGTCCATTGAACTTAATTATAAATTCTTACTTATTGCAGGAGGTAAGCAGTCACAACAAACATTCATACAAAAAAATCAAAATCTGAAATAAAGATGCTAACAAAAAATATATACCCCTGCAACACTTAATGCCTTTATATGTATTTTTTTCGAATTTTATTGCATATATATTGTTAATAAACTGTTTAGATAAATATAGAGTGACATAACAAACTTTAAGTTTGATAAACCGAGTGAGATAGCAGGAACATAATAAGATCAAACCGACCTAACAATCAAATTCAAACAAGGATTTGACAAAAAACAGTGATTCAAGCATATCAAACCGACCATCAATAATCAGAATTCCACATTCATATTGCCATATTCAGATTACTGTCCTTAATGCATGCTGCCATATTCAGATTACTGTCTTTAATGTCCTTAACCGAGCATATAACGAAAATTAATTCAAGCATATCAAGTTCAGAAAAAACAAAAAACAGAGCGTAAATTGTTTACCAATCGATAACGTACATTCAATACTGAGAAAGGGGACCGATAGATCAACAGAACGTAAGTTTTTTATCGTTGTTATGATCGTATTTTTGCAATTAACACAACCATCGAGAATCATGGGCTTACATATACACAATTAAAACCACAATTGAGAATAAAAAACTTACAGAATTATTGAAGTTGCCGACTGAAGAATGAGACTTGATTGCTGGAACACGATGCAGTAAACAATGATTGTTATTCCTATGTTTCAATTATATATTGGACATAATAAGATCAAATCGACATAACAATGAAAATTGATACGATTGATCTTGATACCATAAAAAGATGCATTTAATCGGGCATATAACGAAAATTGATTCAATACTCCATTCGATTTCCATCCATAATCGGAATTGCACATTGAAATTGCCATATTGCCATATTCAGATTGTCAAATTCCATATTTAATTTAATTTAACTTCCGATTCTAATGATACGTGATACCAAGCATGGGTATAATTGGGATTTTACATTGGGAGGAAAACGTTTTTATGTATGAAACGTGGCAAACCGGTTTTGTTTATTAGTTAGGGAGATATAGAAATTGGGTGGAATTTGTCAGATTCTGAAAATTCTAATCGTAAAACCCATGGATTTGTAAAGGATTTAGAAATGGGGTTTAATTATGCCAAGCTATGTAACCTCTAAGGACTGAATTCGTAAAATGAATCATCTTCTATAATTGAACGGATTGATGACGCTTTCTTTGACTTAAAAGGTCAAATCAGTTACGAATTGAATTTGTTCTAGGCCTGGCAATCGTGTCGTGTTCGGGTTGGCGTGTCGCGGGTTGGCGGGTCAAAATATGCCAACCCAAACACGACCCATTTAAATATACAGGTCACGGGTTGGCGGGTCACGTGTTGGCGGGTTTGGAACATAAACCCATATATGACCCGCCAACCCATTTATTTATACGGGTTTACAGGTTGGCTGGTTTGTGGGTCAGATTTTGGTTCGTGGGTCCGAATTTTAGACATTTAAGTCTTAAACATCCAAATAAAAATGAAAAACATTCATAGAAACATGTTACAGACTTAGCCTAATAGGTTACGACTTACGACCTTAGACCATCCACCACGAGTCAAAATGTCAAAACAGTCAAATGGTCTATGAATCAATGGTATATATTATATAATACTTATTAAATATTCATACTTGATACATAAATAAATTTAAAAATAAAATAATTTTTTTTATTAAGAATATAAACGGGTTGGTGGGTTAACCCGTTTATTTTTTGAGAAACCCATATATGACCCGTTTAATAAACAGGTTGGCGGGTTGGCGGGTTAGCGTGTTGGCGGGTTGAAAAACTCAACCCAAACCCATTTATTTCGTGTCGTGTCGCGGGTCGTGTCGCGTGTCGTGTCGAGAATTGCCAGCCCTAATTTGTTCGTTCAAATCAACAATTCCGAAATCGATTTTTGAATCTCCGTATGCTGTTCGATTCCGATTCCGATTCCTGTTTAATTCCGATTTGATTTTCCTTTCCGATTGAGACAACCAGGTGATTCCGAAACCAATAATTGAAACGATTTTTGGTTTCTGAACCTTTAAAGACGGTTCTGATTCCCAGCAACAATGAAGTTCCGATGACTAAAGCGATTTCGAAATCAACAGAACTCCGAACTTGTGTAGATTATTATTCCGAAAGCCTGAGCAAATCCGAATGCAAATTCCGATCCTAAAACTCCGAACGACCCCGAGCGCTCGGAGCGATTCGGAGATGAATAGTGAAATCCGAATTCCGTTCCGTTTGAACAGTTCGGCAATTCAAATCCCGACGATTTCGTTTATGATTTTGAAATTTCGACTTCCGAGTATGATTTTAACTTCCGATCGTCTATAAACTTCCGAATGCGATTTCAATTTCGACGCTTTGAACTCCGAATGACTCCTAGCGATTCGGAGATGAACGGTAAATTCCGAAACAAGGAATTCCGAATTCAATTTTGAGACTAGAAATTCCGAATCCGAAAGCTTGATTTTTGGTTGCGATGTACAGTTCCGATTCGTGACGATTGAATTCCGAATTCAGTTTCTGATACAGTCGCAATTGTGAACAACAATTCCAAAATTATCCCTTGAAGATTCAATAAACTTGCAGTTTTTACCCATATTCTGAAAGTGACATCATTTTGTTAATAACTCCGAATCTAACCCCTGTATTTCCATAATTCTAAATCTGACCCTCCTGTTAGAGTAAACTGACAGCTTGCACATCTTTTGCTGAAATGTGTCAGATGACAACCTTATTTTTGTAGAAAATGTCATTTTTCACCCACTTTTTCAACTTTTCAGTTTTTTTGTCATTACCAACCATTAAAAATCAACAAAAATTGATTTCTTCAAGACAATTTCATATCTTTGACTGAATTTTCACTAGATTTCACCAGATTTTGTCCCATTTTTTTTTCATTTTTTTAATACAAAGGTTTTATGAAGCATTTGCTACCCATTTAAGATTCAAGATTGGAGTTGGTTTCTTGCATACCCATTTATTTGGAGAGAATCGATCATCTTCTGAAAATAATACCCTCTTTTTAGTTGTTAAACAAAAATTTCCAAAAATTTCAGTAAACCAACAAAATATTCTTTTCTCTTTCCTCCAACTTCTAACATCTTTATCTGGAGAAAAATAAGAATTGAAGTTTCTTTGAACATGCTTGACTTCAACTTTATGAACCTTTTCACATGTATTAGGTACTTGTACCTTAGGCATCCAAACCTTCTTTATTTTACTCTTGATCTTCTTCTTCCTCTTTCTTTTTTGATTTTGAGGCTTCAGAAATGAATTTCGGATCTGAACAACCTCTTCACTTTTCTGAATCTGAACATTTGAAGACTTTTGAACAATTTCCTTAGGATTTTGGTAAATTTAAACATCTTGAATAATTGGCTTTCTGTAAGGAACCAATCCTTCAAAGACATCATCAGAACATAAAAAATCATCTGTTTGAGTTTTAATAGAGCAAAACATCTTCACTTTCATGATTTCAGAAGATTTGCTTTCAGATTCATCTTCTAAAGTACCAGATTCGGAATGTAACACTTCTGAAAAAATGAACCACTTGACTCCCCCTCAACAAGAACATCTGGAGTCATCTTTTTTTAGAAACATGAGGAACATTATGAACTTCACCAAGAACACCAAGAACATCAAGAACATCTTCCTTTTTCTTTTGAGCTCTTTTCATCTCCAAAATCTGTTGTTTATTTTCTCGATCTAAATGTCTATGGATAATACGAAATGTTCAACTATTCTCTCATCCTTTTGTAATTCAGAGTTATTAACATCTGAGTATTCAAATATTTTACTATCAACAAAAAGATTATATAACTAAGTATCATCCCTCAACGTATATTCACCAAGAATATGAAACATAGTTACTTTCCTGACACCATAGATCGGTTTTGTAACCTTTAATCCAAGTTCTAATATGGAGTTACAAAATAAAAAATCCATTAGATATTCAACAAGTGACAGAACTTGAAGATAGATAAAGTAGATCTGATAAGATTTCTAGAAGAGAGAAAATGGATATGAGATGGTTTTTGAGAGAGATAAAGTAGATCTGAACACAAACATGCGAGTAAACACAAAATTCCTCTTCTATTTCTCTTCCAAAACACAAATCAATAACAAATTAAGTGAAAGAATGAGTAGAAAATATTAGATCTGAGATGGGTTTTGCAACAAAACGAGATATTTTGCTTTTCTTTTTAGAAAACTTACAAAACTTGAAAAACAATGTGAGATTCATGATAAAATATCGTCATAAACAAGATCGATTCTTGCAATAATCGTTGAGATCTACAAGGACCCGCTCTGATACCACTTGTTATGAATAAATCCGAGATGACGAATGCGGAATATCAAGAACAATCGTAAATCAATCACCATCATATGCAAGTAATCTGATAAAAGTTTTGTGTATATTAATATTGATATGAACGCACGAAGAAAACTCTAATAAGGAAAAGCTTACATCAAAAGCTAACCTAATGATTATTTATAGGGAACATAAAATATTTAACAAAAATATAAAATCAATGCCTTAAAAGAACTCGCTGAAGAAATTCTATTGTAAAGGCAAAGTAGGGAATCACAAAACGAATAACCCTAAAAAGGCTTACCTAAATAACCAAACATGCCAAATAAGTTTCAATATCTCAAATACTCAACAACTAGTTCAAACCCTAAATGGGGGAGAACTAGTTATTCAGGTTAGTGATTCGAAAGACGTTTTGAATTTCAGTTTCAACATCATAGGTTAGAAGAGTCTATGGTTCGAGTATGTAGAATGATTAGTTCAGGTTTATTGACACATTAAGAAGAGGATGTCGTTTTCCTTAGAATGCTTGTGGTTACAAGTATTAGTAGTGTACCTATCCATGGTTTATTGGATTTATATCCCAGTATCAGAAGGAATACAGGAATCGATCATATCATGGTTCAATTCGGGTAACCGAATGGTTTTATGTCTTTAGTGATGAATGATTTATCCTTATGGCATATGATCTGCTAGACAAGGAATTCACTCTAGCAACTAGCTCGCATTAGGAGCGATGAGTAATTTTGTAATGGAATAGATGGAACACTTGGGTAGTGTACTAAAGTTAGCATGCGATAGGTACGAGGAACTCATCATTGCAAATGGATCAGAATAGGAGTGTCATTTATTTTCGCGAGGAAGCAATTGTATCACCTTGATCGTATATTGGAATGTTGGAACTTCATTAGCTTATAGAAAGGATCGATTATATATCGCCAAGGATTGGCAATTACGGATCAGTTTTAGAAATTGGTATGTATGTTTTCTTCATTTTATGTTACAATCAAGTATTTTCACAAGTCTAAAAGTAAATGAATGCCTGTGAACAATCTTCTTTGAGTATAGGGGTAGAGTGATACAGTTAGAATCTATTAGTGCTCCACCAAAATGTGTGGGGATTATGGATTAAGGTTGTTCGACTCATGTTTGGGTGGTTAGTTTTAGTCATTATTGCATACATCTGAAGTTCTGGCATCTGATGATAGATGTTCATGTTATCAGGAGCAACATTTCTTCAATTCTCCATCTATGATTTTGGGACATAAAGTGCGGTTATGGAAGGACATATCAGTTTTGTGTATAAGGATACTTTTTTTTGGCTCTGGTCGAGGATTATGTGGAGAGTCTCCCTGCCTGTTCTTTTTTATATAGGCTTGGGGATTCGAGACACCGTCCACCACCTGATGAAGATTTTCTAAGTCCTGAGGTCTGAGCTACATTATGAATAGAGTGGACTTGTGTTAGCAACTGTGTAGTTACAATTGGTATAAAACTATAGTCATACCATAACTATCTCATGAAGAGGAATAAGTGGATGTTAGAAAATGTATGTGAGACCCAAATTGGTCCTTGGTGTTGCCTATTATCAGGACGGGTTTTTCAGTTGACAAACATAATGAGGGGTGATAGCAAGAAAGATGTTGTATTGAGAGTTTATAATCAAATGGCTAAAAGGTGTCACTACATATTGTGAACATACAACTAGGCGACTTATATGGGCTGAATCCATCAGGTTTTACATTGTATGCTAGATGGATGAAATGTGTTGGGTTTTCCATGGATAAGGTGGAAAAGGGTTAGTGTGCTTGACCATGATAGACCCTTATGGGGAAGTGGTTAGGCTTTGGATGATCATGATAGACCTTTCGGTATAAGTGATCAGTCCTCAGTATGCTGGTGTAGAGTTGATATGTGTAAGGGATGTATTGTATCAATGCATAATTACAAGTTAGGAGTCATGATTGTACATCAATGGTTTCTAATTGAGTTCGACATAGTAATGGAAAACTAGTTCTGAAAATTATGAGCCATAAGGCCCACGATAGTGCCCGTAGATAATCTATTGGTAAAGACATACACCTAATCCAGAATAATAGTTTACGTTTTTTATTATTATACCTTAGGACCCGTGACATAGTGATGACTTCTCAGGAAATCAAGTATGCATTGGAAGCCTTTTTAGGGCATGATCTCCAGATTTGGAATTGATGAGTTACATACAAAAATGTTTTTGGATACTCGTTTCGTTGTAGGTTGGGGTATTCCTCTTCAGATGAGGGATTAGTTTATTGGTGTATCTAGAAAACCTTTTTTGTTGATTCATTGAAGGAGTTGCATGAGAGTTGTATTATATAATATAGTCGAGGCGTATTTTGAGGATGAAATCCAATTCAAATGTGGGAGCATTGTAATGCTCTGTTTCAATTAATTTTTTTTTGAGGAATATTAATAATGTAATAATTAATTATATAGAAATGAGGAGTCATTAACGTTTTAATTAATTTAAAAATATATTAATAGGATTCTCGCTACCTTCTAGTCAGGTGATTAATTATATAAATAAATAAGGTTTAATAATAAGATTAGGATGTTGTTTGTTTTGTTTTGTTTTTTTGTAAAAAACCACTTCTAACCATTTATTGCTGCGCCGCGCAGCACATGCGCATGACTTGACCCTTCCCAGCTGTTTGTTTTTCAGAAGACTTTTGACTTAAAAATTGTTGTGCGTGTGCTGCGTGGCTCAACATTTGACCTTATGCTTCAAACCTCTTCATGCCTTACTTTAACTTATTGTAGTAGTCTGCAGAGGTTAAAAAAACAAATAGACTTTTTATTACATGTTGTAGCCATTTGGTCCCCCTCTTCTACTATAGAGAGTTGCAGAGGTGGTCCGCAGACTTCAAACATTTTCGCTTCGAAAAAACAAACGACGCCTAAATAAATCAAGTTATTTAAATAAATAAGGAATTATAAGTCCAGAGTCTGTTTTGTTATTTCTGAAACTTTATATGTTAAGAGAATAAAGAATGGGGGTGTTTTCTGTCAATACGCCATAGCTCAAGGATAAAAGCTGCCAACTTCCGAAATTCAAGTTGTCCTTTTCCCATGTACGACGACAACAACCTATGAAGCCTCTTCTCGTTTTGAAGCTTGCAAATCATGATCATTTTGGAAGGCATTTGATCCCTACCATATTTACCCATATATATTCTAGTATATAATGACATTAGGGTTAGGATAGTGAGAGAGCCACTTGGGCTTGTTGAGTGTGTGTGTGTGTGCGCGTGCGTGTACGTGAACTCTAGTTCTCATATTATTCTGGTGAATTTATTGGTCAACACTGGCAGGATACAGACAAATCGAGGTTAGAATGGGGGGGGGGGGGGTGATGGTGTTTTAGTTCCACTGGTTCGTATTCTAAAGAGAACGATGCAATGTCAAACCCAAATTTGGTGGACATTACCTGCTATAATGATGCAACGATGCGGCTGGTTGGGAGTGAAATCCAATAGAGCTCCAATCGAGAGCAATCACTTTCCGATGAGTAATCTTCTTCCATTTTGGAAGAATCAGCCACGTGAATTGAAGGAGGGGTTGAGTCCGATGGGAAGAAGGTGTCTTTGAATGAAGCCAACTATTGGTGACAGTAGGCATGAGAATTTGGCCCGATAAACCGAACCGAACCAGACTGAACTGAATTAGACCCGAATAAGCAATTCGATTCGGTTTTCGGGTATCTATATAAGGCTTATTCGGTTTTTGGGTTATTCAGGTTATTCGGCTCCTTAATCATCTTGTACATGTTATTTGGGTTATTTGGACTGGAACCGAATCGAACCGAATAATACTCGAACCAAACCGAAGTCGTATTGCTTATTTGGTTTGATTTTTGGTTCATACAATTACCTATATTCGGTTTTCGGTTTATTCGGGTTTGGTTTGGGTCGGTTCGGTTCCGAACCGAATAACATCCCTAGGTGACAATACACTAACGTGTCTCTTTTGACAATCGAAGGAGGTATCACGCTGATTTATTATTCTTTTTAAGTGATCTATTTGGGAATTGGGCTGTCAAAATAATAACGGGCTTAATTGGGATTAAGTTATGGAATCATGAATTTAATAAGATGCCCACTTGTTAATTTAGTAAAAGGTCACCTTTATTCGAATTGAATATTGAATATTAGATTCACAATTTATTGAAAGTATTATGACACTCAATTATATTGGGACTTTTATTTGAAGTAAATAACAACGCTAAGTACTATTATTTGGCAATTTAATTATGGACCTAGGCTTGATAAAGGTGTATAAGTATATATTTTACCTTAATTATTAAACAAGGGTTACTTTTGTGTAGTTTTGGGGAAGACCTGATACCTCCAACTTGAGCATGTGGACTCTATCTCTCTTCTAGTAAGGTGAGATCTCATGAACTTATTTATTATATGGAAGTGGTTATGGATTGAATAACTGGAGAAAAGCATCGCATAAAGGGAGACCAGTTGTTCAGTCTGGATGGCCTTATACGGATGGTCGACCACATGAAGCCTCTTTGAGGAAGGTCGTCTATGTAGGGAAACTAGAGAACAACCTCTTAAGTGAGGAAATCTAGTTGTAACCAGTTATCAGAGTGTTAGCAATTGTATATGTTTAGTTATATGTGATAGAATGTAAGTAATATGTGATTTATTACTCGATGTTAATATGTATTATGTGTATTGTATATGATTTGTATAATGGGCGGGTGTCATGACTACTCACTAAGCGTTAGGCTTATTCTTGCTACTTTATGTTTCTAGTTTTAGGTTCTTCAGGTTCAAAGGGCAAGGAGCTGGTGTGATTGGGATATCTGGACATTCTCGGAGGGGCATGTCATCTAGTTGATCTACTCTATGTTATAATATGGTTTTCAAAACAAGAATTAGCTTCTGTATTTTACTAAGATTATGTTGATGTAATGTGAAAATATAATTTTATGATTTATTAATGATTGTGAATAAAACCTTTTGATAAAACCCACACTCTGATTTTCAAAAGTTTCAAGGTTGATATTTGGGTTGTTAAAGGAAGTGAAGATTTTACATACTGTAACATACCAATTTTCAAGATCAAAAAATTGTTTTTAATTATGTTACTTATAAAACCGTTTACTGAAAAACATCATCAATATCATATAAAACCATAAAACCATAATCACATGTCTCAAAATCATAACATCAATAGTAATAATATTAGAGTACAATCCCATGGATCTCAAAAATTCGGAAATCATGTGTGTGTGATGCGCTGCTACCATGCCATCTCCTTCCCTTTCGACGAAGAGGTACCTGAAACAAAAACTATATACAGTAAGCACAAAGCTTAGTGAATTCCCTCATCATACCAAATACCATACATAAAACATACTGCCAGGCATATCTGAGTGTCGGCCTCCCCTTCGGTCTATTTCAACCGGATACCTGCTTAGCATATCTGGGTGTTAGCCTCCCCATTCGGTCTTTTTCAACCAGATAACTTATGGGTTTTGAGCATTCTAACACTTCCTAAGTGTACATGCAACCCTAATAACCTTGGATCTATGTTTGTCTAATTATCATGCAAAGTTGAATTCCAAGGTTATATTCCTATCTAGCATACATGGGGAACAATTTTTAACTTGAATGAAAGATAGAATAACTTACCTTGTTGTTGCTTATGATCCTTGAAACCTTGTGAGCCTAGCACCCCAAGTGTGATGCCTCAAATGCTTCACACAACACCAAATGTTTTTGGAATGACTTTAGAGAGAATACACACTTCTAAAATTGGCCTAGCCCTCTTGTTTCTTATATGTGTAGCCAATTTTGGTGGAGAATATGTTCTTTATATAGTGTTGACACATCTAGGGTTACACCATGTAAAGTCTAATGTGTCATGACTCTTCATTTCCATAACCCATGGGTTTGTAACTCCCATGCAGCATCCATGGAACATCCTATGGGTGGAACCCAACTTGATAATCCATGGAGCCTCTTAGCCCACTATACAAGTTATGGATGATTTACATAATCAACCCATATATTTAATTAGTTATCTTTTGATCACTTAATTAATTCTAAATTAATTCTTGATCAAACTAATTAAATAATATTATTAATATATTAGAACTTATAATATATTAATAATCCACACGTGTTATTTCTCTCATTTAGTCTATCCAATTGCATGGTGCCATGCAACCCAAATGGACCATGTCGGGTCGGGTCAAGTACATACTAGAAATAGTTATGGACTTAGACACCTTAGCCAACAGTCTCCCACTTGGATAAGTCTAATAACTATAATTGTAATACTTCAGGAGCCGATCGGCAATCGTAGCTCTTTCAAGGTCTCTTGGAACTGAGAAGATGATGATACGCCATTTAAGATAAGTGATCATATAATCCTCTGTTCGAGATATCAGCCGGAAAAAATACATGGAACAATGTCTTACTTATTGTCCAGCAGTTTGTTTCCCAATTTACGATTTGTTTGACAAAGAACTTAATTGAACACATCAACTTAGTTCTGACCGGGCCCGGTACATAGGTCAAAACTGTTGGATAAGGTGTCTAAGTCCATAACTATTTCTGGTATGTACTTGACCCGACCCGGCATGGTCCATTTGGGTTGCATGGCACCATGCAATTGGATAGACTAAATGAGAGAAATAACATTTGGGGATTATTAATATATTATAAGTTCTAATATATTAATAATATTATTTAATTATTTTGATCAAGAATTAACTTAGAATTAATTAAGTGATCAAAAGATAACTAATTAAATATATGGGTTGATTATATAAATCATCCATAACTTGTATAGTGGGCTAAGAGGCTCCATGGATTAAAGTCATGACACATTAGGGTTTACATGGTGTAAACCTAGATGTGTCAACACTATATAAAGAACATATTCTCCACCAAAATCAGCTACACATAAGAAACAAGAGGGCTAGGCCAATTTTAGAAGTGTGTATTCTCTCTAAAGTCATTCCAAAAGCATTTGGTGTTGTGTGAAGCATTTGAGGCATCACACTTGGGGTGCTAGGCTCACAAGGTTTCAAGGATCATAAGAAACAACAAGGTAAGTTATTCTATCTTTCATTCAAGTTAAAAATTGTTCCCCATGTATGCTAGATAGGAATATAACCTTGGAATTCAACTTTGAATGATAATTAGACAAACATAGATCCAAGGTTATTAGGGTTGCATGTACACTTAGGAAGTGTTAGAATGCTCAAAACCCATCAAAAACAAGATCATCGAGGGGCCCAGATATCAGCTTCTAACCCAAGAAGGAACAGATAATTTCGACTCATATGTTTGTTCTACTACTCATTGATTTATACACAAAAACAGGTTATATAACATCGAGTTACCAATGTGTTTACGTACAATCAATGCATAACCAACTCATAAGTAACAAATCATATCTCTAGGTTTGAAGACTTATATGATATTACCGTCTCACGATCACTCGAGATAAATTCCATGAAGTGATTCCAGTGAGCGTGGGTTGAGTCCAATGCTCATAACTTATGAGCACTCATGATTGTTGTAGCCATGTCCAACACCTTAGACCTCTACAACCAATCATGGCAGTCTTAATTCATACCTACTTCCGACATATGACCGACTGTGGAGGTTCGAATAATATGATATACCAAACATAATTATTCTGGAAATCAAAACATGCAAAAGAAATTTAGTAAACGATTGACAAGAGATAGCAACACTTTACTCATACATAAAACACCTTTTATTCATCATCTAATGTCAATTACACTTTACAAATTTCAAGGTTATCTAACTACTAAATCTAATATCATCCTTCAGCCCTATGCTCCGAGCATGCTGGAGATGCTTAACCCGAGTCAGTCCCTTCGTGAGGGGATCTGCTGGATTCTCATCCGATGATACCCTCTTTGCCACGAGGAGTCCTTTTTCTATTCGATGTCTGATGAAATGGTATTTTCTGTCGATTTGTTTGGATCTCTCGTGATCCCTTGGTTCCTTGGCTAAGGCAATAACACTTTCACTATCACAGAAAATTTCCATTGGTTCCTTAATAGCTGGCACAACCCCAAGGTCTCCAATGAAGTTCTTCAGCCATATCGCCTCCTTTGCTGCCTCGCTAGCTGCTATATACTCTGATTCGCAAGTTGAATCAACCACTGTCTCTTGCTTGGAACTCTTCCAAGAAATTGCTCCTCCGTTTAGGGTAAAGACCCAGCCTGACTGAGAGCGAAAATTATCCCTATCAGTCTGAAAGCTCGCATCACTATACCCTACAACACTCAAGTCATCACTCCCACCAAGGGTAAGGACCCAGTCTTTAGTCCTCCGTAGGTACTTGAGGATATTCTTTACCGCAGTCCAGTGTGCCTTGCCAGGGTTCCCCTGATACCTGGTAAGCATGCTCAAGGCAAAGGCTACATCAGGTCGAGTACACGTCATAGCATACATGATTGATCCTATAGCCGAAGCATAAGGTATTCGACTCATTTCTGCTATCTCAACCTCAGTACTAGGGCTTTGTGTCTTACTCAATCTGGCGTTACTCTGGATGGGTAACTCTCCTTTCTTGGATTCCTGCATGTAGAATCTCTTCAGCACCTTATCCAAGTAGGTACTTTGACTAAGTCCAATTAGTCTTTTACTCCGTTCTCTCAAGATCCTTATCCTTAGAATATAGGCAGCTTCTCCCAGGTCCTTCATAGAGAAACAATTCCCAAGCCAGGACTTAACTTCTTGCAGAGTTGGGATGTCATTTCCTATGAGTAGTATGTCATCCGCATCCAATACCAAAAAGCTAACTATACTCCCACTAGCCTTGACATATACACAAGATTCATCTTCACTCCTAGAAAAACCAAATTCCTTGACTTTCTCATCAAAGCAAAGATTCCATCTACGAGGTGCTTGCTTTAACCCATAAATGGATTTCTCAAGCTTACACACTCTATTAGGGTACTATGTATTGACAAAACCCTCTGGCTGACTCATGTAAACATCCTCAGCCAACTTTCCATTAAGGAAAGCGGTTTTGACATCCATTTGCCATATTTCATAGCCATGAAGTGCGACTATGGCTAACAAAACCCTAATAGACTTAATCTTGGCCACTGGAGAAAAGGTATCATCATAATCAACTCCCGGAGTTTGTGAGAAACCCTTTGCAACCAGTCGTGCCTTATAAGTGTGTACCTTACCATCCATGTCGGTCTTCTTCTTGAAGATCCATTTGCACCCTACAGTCTTACGAACTGGTACATTCTCAACCAAGTTCCAAACTTGATTGTCATACATGGACTGTATCTCGCTGTTCATTGCCTCTTTCCACTTGGCTGACTCAGGGCCTACCATGGCTTCCGCGTAACTGTTAGGTTCATCCAGACCTATCAGTGTCTCATCACTGATAAGTGTATCACCTTCCGTAGTAATATGGAATCCATAGTAATGCTCAGGTGCATTCCTAACCCTTGTGGAACGCCTCAGAGGTACAGACTTGTCAATTGGCTCAATAGGAGTTTCCTCCTCAAGTTGAGTGCTAGGGTTTGAAGTTCCTTCACCACTTGACTCTTGAATTTCTTCAAGGTCAACTTGCCTCCCACTGTTTCCTTGGCTTATGAACTCTCTCTCGAAAAAACGCCCTCCTAGCTACAAAGACCACATTTTCACTAGGTCTGTAGAAGAGGTAACCAAAGGATTGTCGTGGGTAGCCGATGAAAATACACCTCTCGCTTTGGGGTTCGAGCTTATCATGAGTCTCGCGTCTCACGAGTGCCTCGCAACCCCAAATCTTGATGTGGTCTAGTTTGGGTACTTTACCAGTCCACATCTCATGAGGAGTTTTGGCAACTTTCTTTATAGGGACTAGATTAAGGATATGGGCGGCAGTCTTTAAGGCATACCCTCAAAATGAGATTGGTAGCGAAGCTCGACTCATCATGGAACGAACAATATCCAACAAGGTTCGATTACGCCTCTCAGCCACACCATTCAACTGCGGTGTCCTGGGAGGTGTCAATTGTGAGACAATCCCACATTCCCTAAGATAGTCGAGGAACTTTGAACTAAGATAGACACTGCCTCCATCGGATCGAAGCATCTTAATGTTCCTGCCCAATTGATTCTCGACTTCCTGTTTAAATTCTTTAAACCTTTCGAAAGTCTCTGACTTATGCTTGATTAAGTAGATATATCCATATCTACTGTAATCATCAGTAAAAGTCAAATAATAACGATTAGCATCCCTTGTGGAATGTTTGAAGGGTCCACACACATCTGTGTGTATAAGATCCAACAAACCTTCACCCTCTCACACGAACCTGTGAAGGGTGACTTTTTCATTTTTCCAAGTAAGCATGACTCACAACTATCATCTGACTTTAGGTCAAATGACTCCAAGACTCCATCCTTTTGGAGTTGGCCTATGCGTTTCTTGCTTATATGTCCAAGACGACAATGTCATAATGATGCTTTATCCAAGTTATTATCATTAACAAAATAAATACACAAAACATTATTTCCTAAGTTATCAACCATAGAAACAGTTTCATACACACCATCACAAGGTAATGCTTTAAAATAAAGAACATTATTAAAGAAAGCATTAATGGAACCAACTTCATTATCAAATGAAAAGGTGAAACCTTGTTTATACAATGCATGAAAGGAAATAATATTTCTTGCCATTTCTGGCGAATAACAACATTTATTCAAATCTAAACTAAACCCACTACTTAGCGATAAAGTATAAACTCCAATCTTGGTGACAGGTAAAGCTTTCCTATTCCCCATGATTAAGTTTATTCTTCCTTTCTCCATATTCTCACTTCTTCTTAGTCCCTGCAAATCAGAACAGATATGAATACCACAACCGGTATCAAGGAACCAAGAGTTAGAATGGGGTGAGTTATTAGATAAGATAGTGTAAATACCTGCATGGTTAGGTTTAACTTTCCCATCCTTCACATCTTGTTGGTACTTTGGGCAGTTCCGCTTCCAATGTGACTTTTCATGGAAATAGAAGCATTCAGCCTCTTTTGGGTCAGAAGAAGGAGTGACGAAACCTTTATTGGTTCCACTTGAAGAAGAGTCATCAAGGGTCCTAGCCTTGGTACCATTCAAAGAGCTCTTTCTCTTCTTCCCTAGACTTTTCCCGATTGCCAAAACCGGGGCGGAGTTTGGAGTAAGAGTGTTAACAACCGACTTCCCCTTAAGACCTGTTTATGTGGTCTTGAGAAGTCCCTGAAGTTTGCTGAGTGTGACCGCTTCCTTATTCATGTGATATGTCATGCGGAATTGATCATAGCACGATGGTAAGGAGTACAAAATGATATCTATTGCAAGCTCCTCAGGGAAGTTCACATTAAGCTTCAGCAGCCGATCCACATAACTTTGCATTTTCTGCATGTGGCTCGTGACAGACTCTCCGTCCTTTATCATTGTTGTTATCATGGAGCAGATGATTTCATACCTCTCTTGTCGTGCACTTTGATGGTATCTTTCCATCAGATCTTGGTGCATTTCAAAAGGGTAGAAGTCCTCATAGAACTTTTGGAGTTCTGCTGTCATCGTGGCCAACATGATGCATGCCACTTTGGTAGCATCCCTTTCATGTGCCTGGAAGTCAGCGATCTCCTGGGGAGTTGCAGTGATCTCATCAATCTCCTTAAGCTCCTTATCAAGGACATATTCTTTGTCCTCGTAGCGGGTAATCATCCTGATGTTTCTGATCCATTCATTGAAGTTGGATCCATCAAAAGTGACTTTCCCACATAAGTTCATAAGGATAAAGGAGCCATAAGGATTAGAGCCAGAAGCAGCATTGTTTGAAGACATCTGAAAGAAGAGGACAAGATTAGTTTAGATATTTAAGAGAGTCCTTAATAAAACACCCAAATGTAATATTAAGGCTAGGATCCAATCACAATATATTATATCTTAGAAGAGGTATGTCGTAATCCAAGCTATAACATATTTGAAAGGTAGGTGAATGACGATCCACCAATTTCCATCATGAAAAATGAAATATTAAATATTAGGTTTTTGAGTGGTTCTTAGAAATTCCTAGATTCTTTTGAGATTCAATGAACTTTTCAAAGGCATGTTTCAATCTCGAGTGTGCCCTCCAAGTTTTGTGACTGGGCTACCGAGGATCACAAAACGAGGTGTGAAGTAACTGTGACATCCCCAAAATCACGGCCAGAAAAGACCGGTTTGTTTATGCTTTGTTTAAAAATCAGAGTAACATTTTAAATGAAAGTATTGCGGAATTTGTCCCAAAACAAAATATGATAAAGATTTATCAAAAGCATTTCCATAGAAATGTATTTCATTAAAAGACTTGGGATGTCATGTTTGTACAGATCAAAAGCATAAACAGTACAATATAAGCCTTACTACATTATTTCATATCTACAGGCCTATATTCGTAATCCCTTGTCCAACATCATATCTATGCTCAAGCGCCACTACCTGTAATACATAAAACTGAGTGGGTCAGGCTTGGAAGCCTGGTGAGCACATAGGGTTTTCAACCCACAATAAATAAGTTTATTAATTTCATCAATCAACAATAACCCGATTACCCGTTCCCGTTATCCTCACTTTACGTCCCTAAACACCTATCATAAGGGACCTAGCCTAAGGATCTTCATCGGGACGGACACTACTGCTAAGGGGATTCCTCAGCAATAAATGTCCTAAAGGAAACCATGTGGGGGATGGAGTACACCGGTGAACACATCGTTCACAAACACCTACAAGTTGCGAGCCTGCTAGTGTTCCACTAGACTGTCTAGAAGAGTCCGTGGTCGTCATCCATACTCCGCTAGATGACAGAATCAACAACATCAACATCGAGGCCTCTCATCATTTTATCACACATCACCTATTACATCTACCCATGTTTTTCCCCAACATTTTTTTTGTAGATATAAAATACATATACAGTTCAAATCATTGAAAACATGTATAAAAACGTTCATCCAGCATAGATAGCAAGTATTCAGATAATATGCACACATAGCACGTAATTTATATAAAATACTTCATATCTATGTGTAAGCTGAAAGTAACTATGCACTCACCTGAGTAGGTGGTGACTCAGCGCTTGGACAACACTTCGTTACTCTTAACACACTTTTCCTTCGGCAAAACCAAGTATCATTGCCACTAGGGTTTAGTCTAATATTCACCGCGACTAATGAATAGTCTAGCTATTATTAATATTATATAAGCATTAAACGATACTTATATAACCCATAATAATAGCCTAAGTACTTATTATAAGTTCCTAATAACGTTACTATATTAAAACATAAGCTAAACTAAAGTTAGGGTAGGTATAGCTCACTTACAGCGGGTTTTCTCGAAAACCGGGCTTCGCTGGAGCAGCGTTCCCGAGCCGAAAAGCTCTTTTCTCGGGACTCCGGGAGCCTCGGGGCTTCCTTCGGGTGCTACGGGGTTTACCTAGGCTTTTAGGGAGGTTAGGGAGGCTAGAGAGAGAAACTAGAGAGAGAAAGTGAGTTTGGGAGGTGTGAAGAGAAGGCTAGACCCGGCACCTCTATTTATAGTGAAAATATCTGATGGACTCGCCAAGTAGGGGGACCTACTCGCCGATTTGGTCCATGTGGTGGCCTTCTGGTGGTGCCACGTGTCCAATTCTGGTGGTGACACGTCACCCTCTATCGCGTATCAGCCTTCGAACTTAGAAAAATCATAACTCTCGCATACGAGCTATGTTTTCGATGTTCTTTATATCCACGCGTAGGTAAAATCAATATCTACAACTTTCATTTAGACTCCGTCGGCTAATTCTCGACCGATCTCAAATTTAACAGTAGGAGGTGTTTAGACTGTTAAATGACCGCGAAGAATTCGTAACTCCTTCATACGAACTCCGTTTTCGTCCATCTTTTTACCGTTGAGTTCCTATTAATGAGATCTTCAACTCTCATTTAGGTCACGTAAGCCAAAAACCGCTCGAACTAAAATTCGAGTTTCGGGCCATGCACTGCTGAGCCGAATCTTAGAAAAATCACAACTTCCTCATACGAAGTAAGATTTGGGCGTTCTTTTTATCAACGCTCGTAGTTTAACATATTCTACAACTTTCGTTTAGATTACTAAGGCTAAATCTCGCTCTATCGTAAATTCACTATTTACGCTTCCCGGTGCTGTGTCGGTTTTGTCGTAAAACTTCGACGGGCCATAACTTCTTCGTTATATAACTTGGATTTCGGCGTTCTTTATATGTACGAAAACCTTGAGAAATATTCTACAACTTTATGTAGAGATATCAGGCTTATCACACACTTTAATTTTGACGCTTATTTTTATTCTTTATTAATTATACATTTATAATTAAATTATAAGCATATAAATACACATAATTCACATAATACTCAAATATTTCATCTTTATTACTTCAAAAAGAGTTACAAGAGTTGACCTAGACTATTACATTGACAAAAATGCTTAGCCCTGAAACCCGGGCATTACAATTCTCTCCCCCTTAGGATGATTCCGTCCCGAAATCATACATCAGCAAACAAATGTGGATAGCGCCTCATCATGTCATCCTTTGTTTCCCAAGTGAGATTCGGCCCATTCGAATGTTTCCATCGGACTAGCACTAAGTCGACCATCTTGCGTCGTAACTTCTTAGTCTTACGGTCAACAATTGCCTCAGGCTCTTCGATCAACCTTTTATTTTCATCCATCCTTAACTCTGAGATTGGAATTATGTCGGGAACTTCTCCCATGAACTTCCTTAAATAACACAGATGGAAGGTGTTATGAATACCATCGAGTTCTTCGGGTAATTCGAGCTTGTAAGCTTGGTTCCCTATCTTCTGAAGAACTTTGAACGGTCCAATAAACCTTGGACTCAACTTTCCTTGTTTCCCAAATCTTATAAGTCCCTTCCACGGTGAGACTTTAAGCAAAACCGAATCCCCAACTTCGAAGGTCATTGGTCGTCTTTTCTTATCAGCATAGCTCTTCTGACGATCCTGAGCTGCTAACATCCTTTCCCTAATCACCTTCAACTTCTCAGCAGTCTCATGGACTATCTCGGGACCCATAAACTGCTTCTCTCCGGCTTCAAGCCAACAAGACGGCGTACGACACTTCTGTCCATACAAGGCTTGATAAGGTGCCATCTTGATGCTCGAGTGAAAACTGTTGTTGTAGGAGAATTCTACTAAAGGTAAGTGCTCGTCCCGGTTCCCTTGTAACTCGAGGGTACATGCTCTCAGCATATCTTCTAGTGTCTGAATTGTTCTTTCGCTCTGACCATCAGTTTGCGGATGGTAAGCAGTACTCAAACACAACTTTGTACCCAACTCCTCTTGTAGACTCCTCCAAAACCTCGGCGTGAAGCGACTATCACGATCTGATATAATCGTAAGAGGTACACCGTGAAGTCTTACAATCTCCTTCACGTAAGCATTTGCGATCTTATCCATAGACCACTTCTCGTTGGCTGCTATGAAGTGTGCACTCTTGGTGAAACGATCCATGACTACCCAAATCATGTCGTGTCCGCTCTTCGTCCTGGGTAGTTTAGTCACAAAATCCATGGTGATGTCTTCCCATTTACCCATGGGTACAGTTAAAGGTTCTAAACTCCCATACGGTTTCTGATGTTGTGCCTTAACTCTCGCACATGTCACACACTCGGCCACATACTTCGCAACATCGAGCTTCATCGTCGGCTACCAGTAGTAGGGTTTTAGGTCCCTATACATTTTAGTGCTACCAGGATGAATTGAGTACATGGTCTTATGTGCTTCTTCCATCATAAGGTCTCTTATTCCTCCCGTCTTAGGTACCCAAATTCGATCTTGGAATACCTTCAGTCCTCGACTGTTTAAATAGATACTGGAGACTCTTATGATCAGTGAAGAGCTTGCACTTCGTGCCGTAGAGGTAATGCCTCCATATCTTTAAGGCAAATACTATCGCTGCCAACTCCAGATCTTGAGTGTAAGTCCCTAATCTACCCGTGTATCAGTCAGATCCGTTTGATGGTGCGGAATCCCAATCAAACGGATGATGTCAGATCAAATAAGAAGAGAAGGAGAAGAAGAATATTATGAATCTTGAATGTATTGATATGAATTAAAGCTCCAGATACAAAAGATTCACCCACATACGCTCCTTATTCTCTCTAGCCGTAAACTCCTTCTACTGTTCATCTATTTCTACTCCTCACCCTAACACCTCTATTTATAATTGTAGAACATGGGCCGGAAACACATGGGCCGTAAATCAGTTGACGGCCGTAAGGTGTTTACGGCCGTAAACTCAGCCGTAAACTAGACCATAAATTCATAAATATTACAGAAAAATATAATTGCCCAGAAAAGTAAAGTATAAACCATATTTTGACCCAACAATCTCCCCCTTGGTTTATAGCTTTCTTTTCTTAATGACCCAACAAGCTCCCTCTAAAAAGTAGCTGACTCTTCTTGTCAATCTTCAATGGGACCTTGGCTTCAGCTTTAACCTTCGATTTCTTCACAACATCAGGATGAACATATGAATCTTCAATGAATGACTTCATCTTGAGCACTTGAGGTTTTCTTCAGAATTTGGCATTGAACGCACATTGGGCGAGGAGGCTTGACGTACTAATTCTTGAAAGATGGCGCTTTCAGCTTGAGAATCTTCAGAGAGAACAAATCTTCTGGATCACTTCAGCAGGTTCTTATATAGCAGCAGACTGATTGAGGAGGCTTCAATGCAATCCGTCACATAATCTTTAATTCAGCTTCACCTTGCTTCTGGGGTTGAAAGATTGAATGTTGAAAGAATGATCTTCATTTCTTGCTCCTTCGAATGAGAATTCTTCGATGCTCACGGACGAGGCTTTGGCTCATAAATCTTCAACACAAACTCCATGAGTCTCATCTACACCTGAAATCACTTTTCAAGACAAAACAAAACTAAAAGAAAACTTAGCACACAAATTAAAACAGAAACAAAAATTTATTTTTTTTGGATTTTTGATTTTTCTGAACAAGAAATCAAACAGAAATAACACTATTTTTGGATTTTTAATTTTTCTGATTTTTCTTTGATTTTTGATTTTTTTTTTATTTTTAATTTTTAATTCTCCCCTAATATTTAAATTAGAAGAAACTATGACAAATTTAACAAAATTAAAATGATATCTAACTTTAAGAGTGATTTGGGATCAAAGTTTTTAGACAGCCTTTATCCACTTGTCGGTACCTTCCACATTCACATCTTTGTCTGGTCGATCGTCGGTATTGTGGTCCACTTAAACACGAAAAATTTGTGATAGATTTAGGACATACTATTTGTTACAAGACAGGATGAACTTAAAATCCTAAAATTTACATCTGATCCTAATTTCTTAGATACTATATCTTAAGGTCCATTCATCTAACGACGACCAGGGATATTGTTGACCACCTAAATTGAGCAGCGAGATCTACAGACAATCTGTATGTGTTCAATTTTAAGTGTACTGGAACGTGTTTCCCGCTTCCTGATATGCCCCAGCCATCAAGAACTTCCAGAGTACTCCTTACATCAGGTGAGCAGACAACCATTCAGAGAGAGAAGAGATTCAGAATTCTATTGCTAACTACTTCAGAGGGGTTGAGAAGAAGAAGGTTGCATATGCTGTTTACTAGGTCGGATTAGAAGTCGCGCAAAGGAGACAGCATATGGCTAACAGATAAGAAGTATTTCACATATATAACTTGCAGAGAAATAGAGTTGCATATGTTGTGTACCAGGTCGGATTGGAAGTCGTGCAAAGGAGACAACATATGACTAACAGACGGAAAGAAAGAAAATGATATTCTACAGACCTAATTTATCGGAATTTACCAGTCGCCCCATCCAACCGGAATTAAGGACAGAATCCGCACATCGAGGAAAAGTTAAACCACGGTTCCAAGTACGGGTTCATTTAATGTGACGAGTAGATTCCCATATATATCTCCCTGCTCAACCTATCCGAGCGTCGTATTGTCAGGCTGAATGGATCTAAATAGGTCAAGATTTGTCAAGTCTATAAATTTCCTAAGTTCAACTCTCCCTAGTCAAGTCCATTTAAAACAAATTCGTGCCTACCGATGCATCAAACCAGAGCATAGACCCTTCAACTTTGGGTACGTTACGCAGACTCAGGTTGCCTGTTATCACTAAATAATATCACTTCCCAAAACATCTCCCTCAAACACATTTCATAACCAATATATTTTTTATTTTCTGATTTTCTGATGTTTTTGGATTTTTTGAAAATTTTATAATTTTTGTTTTGTTTTTATTTCTCCCCCTAAATTTGTGCAAAGTAGAGAAACAAAAGTAAATGCGCAAATTTAAACTATCCTAAAACAAAAATAGTCTTTAAAGTGAATCAGCTAAAGAAAAACTCAGGAGTATAGAGAAGAAAACGCAAACTGTAATTCACCGATTGAATCTGCATTCAGAAGGTCTGAGAACAGCAAGCATAATCTCAGAACAGATCCGAAAATTCTTCATATCATTAAGCACTAACCCCATTTGTGATCTCTTCCTTTCTTCCTTTCCTGCAAAAAAGGACACATACTCCTAAACAATGTTCTGAGTGTTGTACAGTTGAGAGATGTCCCCAATCATATGCCAAGAGCAGTCACTACCAACAAACCGAAGTCTGATGATATGCCTCCATAACTGCTCCGATACAGAGCGGGATTAGTTGGTCTGTGGAACCCAGTCCATTTTAAAACTGGGTCGACCTTTGTCATCCTTGCACGTTACTCTCTCCCATGACATGTCCTGTTTATCACAAACAGAAGACATAGAAATATTATAATCGTTAGTTGACTTGGGAGATTGAGCCTTCGGAACCCATTTGTAGTTGGGTTTAACCCATTTCTTTTTCGATCCGATGGGTGGCTCAGTACTTGCTTTGGAACTTGAAACCGATCTTCGAGATGACTTTGACTTAGCCGGTCTTTGTTTCACTGGAGCATCTCTTGGATTGGGCTTCTTGGCAGGCATTTCCTTCTTGCCATTGGGATTTGGATTCTTTTCCTTGTGGGTTTGATTCTTGGCCTTCTTGGCATTCTAGTCGGCATTATCTGAACGTGGCCTTGAGGGGTTTCTTTTGAAAAATCTCCCTCTTGGCGCGTTCTGCCATCCTTGTGCGCAGTAGGGAACGTATGCGCGATTAGGACAATTTCTGGCAATGTGTCCAGGTGTTCCACAGTGAAAGCATGTCTTTTTCTTCACTGTAAAGTTATTTCTTCCTGCCCCTGGTGGCTTATCCTTGCCTTGTCTCTTGTTTTTCCCACACGCACACTTACAACAGGCACTTTGTTGCACTGAAATTGGAGGCCTATATTTCTCAACGACAGGTTTGTTAGAAGCAACCGAGTTCGAAGCAACAGATTTAGAGTTCAAGGAGTCATTGGTTTGTTCAGAAGAACTCTCCTTGTTCTCATCCTCTGCTACTTTACCTGCACATGTAACAGAAACATCAGTATTTTCAACATTAATAACTCCTCCTGACACAAATCTAGCTGGTTTTCCGTATTTAAGATGTGCCTCCTTGTCAATTTCTTCTTGTTTCATAGGGATGGATGTGTAGTTATGATTGTAAAGAGGAGGTACACTATTATACCCTACACCGTTGTTTTGATTCCTTTTAAACTGCATGCTTTGGTCTATCATATTTGCAACCACCTCACTTGAGAAATCATATTTTCTAACATCAAGTTTGGCGGTTTCAAACTTTCCTTTCAAAGATTCAACTTCAGCCACTAGCTCAGCATTTTATTTGACTACATAATCATAGTTTTCACATTTGTTACTGTAGTCTTCCTGAAGTTTCCTAAAGTCCTTGGTTTTTGCTTCCAACTCAGCCTTCAGGGGTTTCTGTCCTTTCCTAAGTTGATATCCTTCATATCTCAGGTCCTCAACTTCTCTTTTAAATAAATCAATTTGATCCCGAAGAAATTTAATCGTATCTTCACATGATTGAGAACATGAAACTTCCAATGAATGAGAACATGACACTTCATTGACCAGAAGGTTTACAGAACTCTTTAAAGCATCAAGTTCTTCAATTACTTCAGCAATACTAAGACGATTAAGATCTTTTGTCTTCTTGATGACAACCACATTCATATCCCACGATTTTGGAAGTGAATTCAATATCTTTTTGTTTATAGCAGATTTGGTCAAAAAGATCCCAGCAATATTCATCTCAATAGTGAGTGTGGTAAATCGCTGCAACTGAGCTTCCAGGGTTTCTCCAGGGATATAATCGAACATGTTGAAATTTTGTCTTACGATATCCTGACGACTCTCTTTCATGTTTTCAACTCCCTCGTAGACCTTAAAATTAATTAAAAAAACTAGAAGCTAAAATAAAACTTAAAAGTCAAAATTAAAAATTAAACTCAAAAGTCAAACATGAAAAAGTCAAACTTGAAAGTCAAACCGAAAAACTAAATTTGAAATTTTTTTAAAAAAAAAAATAAACGAAAAAGTCAAGGTTTAAAGTTAAAGGTCAAACTTGAAAGTCAAAGTCAAAATTTGAAATAAAAAGTCAAAAATAAAATTCAAAAATTAAAATTAAATTTTTTTTGGTTTTAGAAAAAAACTTTAAAATGAAAGAAATTGATTTTAGGGGTTAAAAGTGTTAAAATGTGAAATTTGGTGCGACTAGGAGTGATTAAGTTTAAATTTTCGGAGTTAAGTCACGAGAGATTGGCTAGCCGAGATGGTAAGGCACTTGGCTGTTGAGGTAGACGTCGCAGGTTCGATCCTTGCCTCCCCCGAGATTTGCGGCCTTTTTATATTAAAGCGCTAATGCAAGCCGGCTGCTGAGCCGAGATCCACCGAGCCGATCTGCCTAGCCGAGCCGTTCCCAAGCCGCGATTCACCAAGCCGAGCCGCAAGTCGCGAGCCGCCACGTCCGAGCCGAGCCGCAAGCTCTGAAACCCTAGCCGCAAACACGAACCCCGCCGCCGGCCGTGAACTGTTTCCGGCAGTAAGCTCCGGCCGAAAACCCTTCAACGATTACGTGAAAAACAACGATTTTTCGACTTTGAAGCTCCAAAACTCGATCAAAAACCTCTTTTTATGAAAAACACGAAGAACAAACCCCCCCTTATTTTTGCGAGATCTATCCAAAAACGCAAAAATATTTCGAAAATAAGATCAAATAATGCCCCAAAATAGGGTTTACGGCCCAAGAACTCGGTGTTTACGGCCGTAAGCTTGGACCGGAAACACCAATTATTCAGATTCCAGACGAAACAATAAATCCTTTTGACTGATACAACCAGGCTCTGATACCAATTGTAAGTCCCTAGTCTGCCCGTGTATCAGTCAGATCCGTTTGATGGTGCGGAATCACAATCAAACGGATGATGTCAGATCAAATAAGAAGAGAAGGAGAAGAAGAATATTATGAATCTTGAATGTATTGATATGAATTAAAGCTCCAGATACAAAAGATTCACCCACATATGCTCCTTATTCTCTCTGGCCGTAAACTCCTTCTACTGTTCATCTATTTCTACTCCTCACCCTAACACCTCTATTTATACTTGTAGAACATGGGCCGGAAACACATGGGTCGTAAATCAGTTTACGGCCGTAAGGTGTTTACGGTCGTAAACTCAGCCATAAACTAGACCATAAATTCATAAATATAATTGCCCAGAAAAGTAAAGTATAAACCATATTTTGACCCAACAATGAGTGGGGTAGTTCTTTTCGTGCTCTTTCAATTGTCGAGATGTGTATGCTATCACCTTTTCTCTTTGGGTCAAAACACAACCCAACCCGACTCCAGAAGCGTCACTATAAACCGCGAAATCTTCGACTCCATCGGGTAGAGAAAGTATCGGTGCTTCACATAACTTCTTCTTTAGCTTCTCGAATGCCTCATCGTGTTTCTCACTCCACGTATACGTAGCTCCTTTATGACTCAAAGCTGTTAATGGAGCAGCTATCGAAGAAAAGCCTTGGATAAATCGTCGATAATACCCGACTAATCCTAGAAAGCTTCGAATCTCCGTGGGACTCTTTGGACGTTCCCACTTCATCACAGCCTCGATTTTTGCAGGGTCAACCATTATTCCCTCCTGGTTAACAACATGACCCAAGAATTGGACTTCCCGTATCCAAAAGTCGCATTTGGAGAACTTTTCAAAAAGCTTCTCTTTCTTCAACACTTCTAATACTTCCCGTAGATGCTTGCCATGCTCCTCTTGGCTTTTCGAGTAGATAAGAATGTCGTCGATGAACACTATCACGGATTTATCGAGGAATGGTTTACAAACCCTGTTCATCAAATCCATGAATGCTGCAGGAGCATTGGTTAGTCCAACTGACATAACCAAGAACTCGTAGTGTCCATATCGTGTTCTGAATGCAGTCTTCTCAATATCCTGCTCTCTCACCTTCAGCTGATGATATCCTGACCTAAGATCGATCTTTGAGAAGTAGCTCGAACCTTGCAGCTGATCGAATAGGTCATCAATCCTCGGCAATGGATACTTGTTTTTCACCGTTGCCTTATTCAGCTCTCGGTAGTCTATACACATTCTCATACTTCCGTCCTTCTTCTTTACGAATAACACCGGAGCTCCCCAGGGTGATGAACTAGGTCGAATGAAACCGTTGTCCAACAGCTCCTGAAGTTGCGTCATAAGCTCCTTCATCTCCGTCGGTGCTAATCGGTAAGGTGCTTTCGCTATTGGTGTTGTTCCTGGTAACAAGTCGATACGGAACTCCACTTGTCTATCAGGTGGTAATCCGGGAAGATCTTCGGGAAAGACTTCCGGATAATCACACACAACCGGTATATTCTGCACCTCTTTCGTTTCTTTCTTAGCATCGATTACGAATGCCAAGTACGATGCACAACCTTTGGACAAACATTTCCTAGCTTTCATCAGGGAGATGATTCCAAACTTCACTCTGCGTTTGTCCCCGTACACCATAAATGATTCCTTTCCGGGTGGGTTTACCCTTACTATTTTCTTTCGGCATTGAATCTCAGCATCGTTGGCGCTAAGCCAATCCATACCCAAAACGATGTCGAAACCGTTTAACTCTATGGGTAATAGCTCTTCGTGGAATTCGTTTCCGTTTAGGTCAATGATGATGTTCCTAATATGATTACTAACAGGTACGAATTTGCCACTGGCAACTTCTACAATCAGGGCATTATCAAGTTTTTCTACAGGCAATGCTAATTTCCCACCGAATTTATGCGACACAAAGGAGTAGTTGGCTCCGGAATGAAATAGTATATTTGCAGGCAAACCATTTACAAGAAAGGTACCTGAAGCGACGTCTGTTGCCTCCTTCGCAGCCTCGAGCGTCATCTGGAAGGCTCTTGCCTTCGACTTCGATGGTATGTTGGGTCTTCCTGCCTCCTTCTTCTTCGGTCAATCCTTCAAAATGTGCCCTTCTTCATTACACCCATAACAGGCTTTCTGGTTGAGGGTGTATTCATTGGCATAGTGCCCAGGCTTTCCGCATTTGAAACAAGTGACCCCTCCGTCACACGTCCCAGAGTGCTTCTTTTTGCACTTGTCACACCACTTTGCTTCTGATCCTCCTCCTCTCGAACCAAACTTCGAGAATCTACCCTTCTTACCGGACCTTGAGGATCCGTCAAGTTTCCTTTTCTCTCCCACTTCCGCTCTCTCCAGACCCTTCTCTCGTATCTAGGTCTCCACATTCTTAGCAGCCCAGATGGAGGCTTTCAGAGTGGTAGTTTGCTTAACCATTGGACCGAAGTCCGCTGGTAATTCGAGGGCAAATTTGTTAACCTTGGAGAGTTCAGTTGGGACGAGGCGAGGAACAAGCTTCATTTTCTCAGTAAAGCTTGCAGCGTATTCAGTAACGCTCATTCTTCCCTTCTTCAGATTCTGGAATTCGTTGTTGATTTCTAGAAGATCCTGCTCAGAGTAGTATTGCATCTTCAACTGTACCAAAAAATCCTCCCACGACATCTTGCTTGCTTCACCTTTGGGCATTGAGTCAGCTAGTAGCTTCCACCAGCTTAGTACTCCAGATTTCAACAGAGGAACCGCGAGAGCGGTCTTCTGCCTGTTGCTACACTCGCAACTCTCAAACATCGTCTCCATCTCAGAGATCCAGTTCATGACTTCCACCGGCGTCGGGCTTCCAGATAGACTCGGTGGCTTGGATGCCATGAAATCCTTGTATTTGCATCCATGTCCGTCATTTCCTCCCTCCTGGTGGTTTTGCCTAACTATTGGTGGGTTGGCTTAACCAACAGTCCCATTGTAGTTTCCCTCCTCAGTCTGCCCTTCATTCAACTCGGGCTGTTCGATCTGAATAGTCTCTTCCTCTCGATTTTGCTGGAGCAAACGTCTGGTTTCCTCCATTTGACGATCCAACATAGCCTGGATCATCGCTTGCACTCCGGCCATTGTGACTGGTTCAGGTGCAACTTCTTCTACAATAGGTATTTGTTGAACCAATGGGGGTTGGTTCCTATCTCCATTTGCGTTTACGTTTCCGCTACGGGTGCTTGCCATCTTGATCTATACACCGAATAAGGTGAATTTAGATCTTTATTTAGGATATACGTTTAAATCATCCTTATCACTCCGAAACGTTTACATGCTAGTTCTAATATCGTAGTCGTACGTTTAGAATCCTAAACACATAAGGTTTCCAGATCCGGTTGACAACAGACCATAGATCCGAACAAATAACAGCATATCATGCACAAAGCATTTAGCACATAAAAGCATTTTAGGCATAATTCCTAAAATAAGCTAGTGCTCACACCTCACAATCATCGCTTAGCATTCTAAGTTTAAGTCTAGAAATCCTACGAATTCCTAGTTCGCTTAAACTAATGCTCTGATACCAACTGTGACATCCCCAAAATCACGGCCAGAAAAGACCGGTTTGTTTATGCTTTGTTTAAAAATCAGAGTAACATTTTAAATGAAAGTATTGCGGAATTTGTCCCAAAACAAAATATGATAAAGATTTATCAAAAGCATTTCCATAGAAATGTATTTCATTAAAAGACTTGGGATGTCATGTTCGTACAGATCAAAAGCATAAAGAGTACAATATAAGCCTTACTACATTATTTCATATCTACAGGCCTATATCCGTAATCCCTCGTCCAACATCATATCTATGCTCAAGCGCCACTACCTGTAATACATAAAACTGAGTGGGTCAGGCTTGGGATCCTGGTGAGCACATAGGGTTTTCAACCCACAATAAATAAGTTTATTAATTTCATCAATCAAAAATAACCCGATTACCCATTCCTGTTATCCTCACTTTACGTCCCTAAACACCTATCATAAGGGACCTAGTCTAAGGATCTTCATCGGGACGGACACTACTGCTAAGGGGATTCCTCAGCAATAAATGTCCTAAAGGCAACCATGTGGGGGATGGATTACACCGGTAAACACATCGTTTACAAACACCTACAGGTTGTGAGCCTGCTAGTGTTCCACTAGACTGTCTAGAAGAGTCCGTGGTCGTCATCCATACTCCGCTAGATGACAGAATCAACAACATCAACATCGAGGCCTCTAATCATTTTATCACACATCACCTATTACATCTACCCATGTTTTTCCCCAACATCTTTTTTGTAGATATAAAATACATATACAGTTCAAATCATTGAAAACATGTATAAAAACGTTCATCCAGCATAGATAGCAAGTATTCAGATAATATGCACACATAGCACGTAATTTATATAAAATACTTCATATCTATGTGTAAGCTGAAAGTAACTATGCACTCACCTGAGTAGGTGGTGACTCAGCGCTTGGACAACACTTCGTTACTCTTAACACACTTTTCCTTCGGCAAAACCAAGTATCATTGCCACTAGGGTTTAGTCTAATATTCACCGCGACTAATGAATAGTCTAGCTATTATTAATATTATATAAGCATTAAACGATACTTATATAACCCATAATAATAGCCTAAGTACTTATTATAAGTTCCTAATAACGTTACTATATTAAAACATAAGCTAAACTAAAGTTAGGGTAGGTATAGCTCACTTACAGCGGGTTTTCTCGAAAATCGGGCTTCGCTGGAGCAGCGTTCCCGAGCCGAAAAGCTCTTTTCTCGGGACTCCGGGAGCCTCGGGGCTTCCTTCGGGTGCTACGGGGTTTACCTAGGCTTTTAGGGAGGTTAGGGAGGCTAGAGAGAGAAACTAGAGAGAGAAAGTGAGTTTGGGAGGTGTGAAGAGAAGGCTAGACCCGGCACCTCTATTTATAGTGAAAATATCTGATGGACTCGCCAAGTAGGGGGACCTACTCGCCGATTTGGTCCATGTGGTGGCCTTCTGGTGGTGCCACGTCACCCTCTATCGCGTATCAGCCTTCGAACTTAGAAAAATCATAACTCTCGCATACGAGCTCTGTTTTCGATGTTCTTTATATCCACGCGTAGGTAAAATCAATATCTACAACTTTCATTTAGACTCCGTCGGCTAATTCTCGACCGATCTCAAATTTAACAGTAGGAGGTGTTTAGATTGTTAAATGACCGCGAAGAATTCGTAACTCCTTCATACGAACTCCGTTTTCGTCCATCTTTTTACCGTTGAGTTCCTATTAATGAGATCTTCAACTCTCATTTAGGTCACGTAAGCCAAAAACCGCTCGAACTAAAATTCGAGTTTCGGGTCGTGCACTGCTGAGCCGAATCTTAGAAAAATCATAACTTCCTCATACGAAGTAAGATTTGGGCGTTCTTTTTATCGACGCTCTTAGTTTAACATATTCTACAACTTTCGTTTAGATTGCTAAGGCTAAATCTCGCTCTATCGTAAATTCACTATTTACGCTTCCCGGTGTCGTGTCGGTTTTGCCGTAAAACTTCGACGGGCTATAACTTCTTCGTTATAACTAGGATTTCGGCGTTCTTTATATGTACGGAAACCTTGAGAAATATTCTACAACTTTATGTAGAGATATCGGGCTTATCTCACACTTTTATTTTGACGCTTATTTTTATTCTTTATTAATTATACATTTATAATTAAATTATAAGCACATAAATACACATAATTCACAAAATACTCAAATATTTCATCTTTATTACTTCAAAAAGAGTTACAAGAGTTGACCTAGACTATTACATTGACACAAATGCTTAGCCCTGAAACCCGGACGTTACAGTAACCATGCAAATCACTTGGTACCCTTAAAGTTTATCACTCAATCGATGTGCCGGTAAACCACACACACTCCACCGATGCTATGGTAAACCTTAAGTCACCCTTTACCTACCTTGTTAAGTCCAAGTTAGTGTGCCGGTTAACCACACACGCTCCACCAACTACTTAAACAAAGTGTAAAGTGTAATTTCATGGATTAGCACCTCATTCACATTTATCCTAAAGTAACTAAGATTGGGAATTTAATAAAATCATTTAGTTACTTTATAATATTCATCATACTTTTAATGAGAATTTATAAGTCCTTCTCTTACCCGTTCGGCTAACGACCCTCCACCGATCAAGGAAGCAGTGGGTGAGAGTGGGCACCCATTAAGTTGTCATTTTATAGGCAACAACCTTATACCCCCCCCCCCCCCTTATAGACCGACTTCGTGAATGAGGCGTACTAGCGGTAAGAAGATTTGCTCTTATATATATATATATATATATATATATATATATATATATATATATATATATATATATATATATATATATATATATATATATATATATATAAACTTATAATATTATAAGTATAAGGGTTGAATTTTAACTTTTAAAATTCTAAGGGTTGGAACTAAAGTTTTAATCAAGACTTTACTTGTTCCAAAACTTGAGGGCAAGTTTTGTATACTTTCAAAAGTTTTCATTTCTTATAACTTATGAATTTAATTGAGTAATAAAATGAAGACTCTTCATTTTTATAACTCTAGTTTTCTTTTAATGGCTTTAATAAAAGTGTGACTTTTGGTTTTCCATAATTTGAGGACAAGTTATGGACTCCATTAAAACACTTTATGATCATGAATTAAAATACCATGAAGGTTACAAACAATTCATATGATCATCTAATCTTCATAAGTTGAACATGAATATGAACATTTTCAAGAATAAAAAATTACACTTAAAACTTTGTAATTTTGATAATTGCCATTGCAAATGGATTAGCATAAACATTACACCAGCTAAAACAAGTTTTCAAGTACCAAAACAGTTTAGGGTAATGTTTCTAGACCATTTCCAGCAACAAAAGTCGAATTTCTGAAAACTGCAGCCTCTACTCGTCGAGTGCAAGAACAGATTCGATGAGTAGCTCGCATTTGTTCATGGACTCGTCGAGTCCCCCTATGGACTCGACGAGTTCATACGAGCAGAAAACAGAAAAACGGTTTTTTTCAACAGTTTGCACAAAAAATCAACAAACAAGCCTAGTCTCTGATACCACTGATCAGTTTTGAGCATTCTAACACTTCTTAAGTGTACATGCAACCCTAATAACATTGGATCTATGTTTGTCTAATTATCATGTGAAGTTGAATTCCAAGGTTATATTCCTATCTAGCATACATGGGGAACAATTTTTAACTTGAATGAAAGATAGAATAACTTACCTTGTTGTTGCTTATGATCCTTGAAACCTTGTGAGCCTAGCACCCCAAGTGTGATGCCTCAAATGCTTCACACAACACCAAATGCTTTTGGAATGATTTTAGAGAGAATACACACTTCTAAAATCGGCCTAGCCCTCTTGTTTCTTATATATGTAGCCGATTTTGGTGGAGAATATGTTGTTTATATCGTGTTGACGCATCTAGGGTTACACCATGTAAACCCTAATGTGTCATGACTCTTCATTTCCATGACCCATGGGTTTGTAACTCCCATGGAGCATCCTATGGGTGGAACCCAACTTGATAATCCATGGAGCCTCTTAGCCCACTATACAAGTTATGGATGATTTACATAATCAACCCATATATTTAATTAGTTATCTTTTGATCACTTAATTAATTCTAAATTAATTCTTGATCAAACTAATTAAATAATATTATTAATATATTAGAACTTATAATATATTAATAATCCATAAGTGTTATTTCTCTCATTTAGTCTATCCAATTGCATGGTGCCATGCAACCCAAATGGACCATGCCAGGTCGGGTCAAGTACATACCAGAAATAGTTATGGACTTAGACACCTTATCTAACAATAACTGCCTAGCATATCTGGGTGCTGGCCTCCCCTTCGGTCTATTCCAACCGGATATCGGGGACTATTTCACCCCTACCACTACCACATAGAATCATAGCATATAGGCACATAGAACATAAAAAATAGTGGCATACCAGACAATTACCACACATATAGTCATCTAACAAGAAGCTCTTACTAGTGGCTGACATTGTGGCCTTAGACCCACTTTTACTGGAAGGTAACTCACCTCAAAGTCGTGAAGTCTCTGAACTGTCCTCGTTGCCAGGATCAACTCCTCTCAATTCTTACACGTAACAACCTTCCTTAATTTACCATTACATACTCTTAACCCCTACAGGTCAAAGCCAAAGTCAAGGTCAACACCTTGGTCAAAGTCAACTCTGGGTCAAAGTCAATGTCTGGTTGACTCGACTCGCCGAGTTGATCGAACAACTCGCCGAGTCCCCAGATCCTCAAAAACTAAAACCTCGATCCTACTTGCCGAGTCTTGCACGCACTCATCGAGTTCTACTTCATACAAAGTCAGGACCTTCAACAACTGACTCGACGAGTTCATCCTTGAACTCGTTGTGTCCTTCTTCATGCAAGATGACACATTTAGCCCTGGACTCAGCGAGTTCCTTATGAACTTGTCGAGTACACCTTTATGTAGTTGGGAATTGCCTTGAACTCGCTGAGTTCTACTCTTGAACTCGTCGAGTTCCATGATTCCTAGGTCCAGATTCACATCTATCTTGTTGATTCCTCTTCTAGACTCAACCAGTTCGATCAAAGCAGAAAAGGGTTGGGGAACCATACCGCAACTTGTCGAGTCCCAACGACTCGCCGAGTCCCCCAAAGTCCATGTCCATACAGCTGATTTTAGTCGGGTTTAACACATCCAAAACATAGATCTAGCCTCCTAGGATCCATAATACACGTAAAGTTACAAAATTGACATTCATGCATGGGGTATTTGGCTCAAATGGCCCTAAAATGGAGTCTACACGATGCATGGGGCTCTTATGGCAATAAAGTTGGCACATTTATGCCATAGGAACCCTCAATGATTCTAGATCTGAAGTCATACCCCTTTCTTTCCACAAAATCCCGAATATGGCCCTTCTACGACTTAGAAAAGGTAGACATGAACCCTAACTAGAGATCTAAGAGATAGATAGTCAAGGCTTCAGGTTTATACCTTAAATGAGCTGGAAATGTGCCAAAACGTCTGGATCTTCTTACTTCCTCTTGATCTCTCAAGCTTCATTCCTCTTTTCAAACTTCAAATACACACAAATGGCACCAAAAAGCTCAAGAACACTCAATAATTGATTAGGGTTTCGAGTTAGGGATTTTCTGGACTAGGAGGGACGGTGGAGGCTGGGTTGGGACAAGATAAGATGTTTAAATAGGGTGCAAACCCTAAATATTAGGGTTTCATCCAGATAGTCCTACTCGCCGAGTCAGGCTCTCCGACTCGTCGAGTAGGTTACTTAAAACCCACGTCCAAGAGTCTAGTCTACTCGACGAGTTGGGCCTCCAACTCACCGAGTCCGAATGTAACAACATACAATTAAGTAAATTTAAATACGTACCGGGAACCGAGTGTTACACATACATTTTGGAGGTCTGAAGCGTCGAATAAACGAGCCTAAAGCTCGTTTTTTAAACCCTATTCGGCACCAACTCTTCATTCTCCACTGTTTCTCTCAATTCTAGAACTCACAAGGGGAGGGAATATTTTTAATGGACAAATGAAACAAGTATTTAGAGTTAGGATTAGTTTACTTTTGGTGGTAGCTCAAAACGCAGGTTGAAAAGAGGAATGATATGCATTTGCCACGATGCATCGCTGAAGGAAAGAGACAGATAAGTAAGTTCCGAAATGGCAATTTTGTCCCTTGGAGTTCCGTCTTTTGTCAGAATGCACCCTTAATTTCATTACTCTTAACAAAACTGATTCTTGAAAATTGAACAATACCCCCTAGCCTTATATTTAATTTATTCTTGATATTTCATTATTATTATTATTTGATATTATTATTATTATTATCATTATTTAGTTTTATAAATATCAAATTGGTCTTATTTCTTCTTTTTATCATTTACCTTTTATTGTACTCCTATCAAATTATTACTTCACATAATCTAATAATTTTAACATTTATTTACTCCTTTAATTACTTGTTTATTTTACTTATCTTTGTAATTGTATACTCACCATTTTTTATTTGATAAACCTGTTTTTACAAATATTAAGACGAAAAACAGGACATTACATTGTTACAATGATCCAAAAAACTATTACTTTTAATGATTAAATAAAAAAGGATATAAATCAACATGTCTTTATATATCGTTATAATAAAATGTCTTTTCTTCAATTCTCGAAAGCTTGATGGGTTGATTGTGGCTTAGGCCACAGTTTTCCAGCTAAGCTATGGCACACACCGTCTGTAGTATGATGTGTAGTATGATGAAATGTTTTTTCTTCAACTCCATTATTTACTTCTATTTTTTCTTTCTTATTATGACGCACACCGTGCGTGGTACAATGAAATGTCTTTTCCTCAACTCTCTATTATTTATTTCAATTTTCCTATTCTTCTTGAATAATTTTTCTAGTTTTTTTTTTTCGATTTATTTTTTGACATTATAAATTATACCCTTCATCATCAAATGTTACCATAACAAAAGTACCTCTTTTATATTTCATACTCTTTTAAAGTTTTTTGTTTTAACTTTCATGTTATGTATTTTTTAAAACGTTTTAGGCTTTAAATTTCATGTTATAATTAAATAAGATCTTACTTATTTAAAATTAAAAGTTGTTTTTTATAGATTTATTATTATGATGGAACCGATTTACTTTATTTTTATAAATTGATAACATGTTTTTTTCTACATTTTTGAAACATGTTTTAATTATATATGTATTTGTATAAATTTTACAGCTAGCTTAATGTAATGTAAAAAGATGTTTTGATCAAAGTACAATCAAACAAATAAACAAATTTAACATGTTTTATTTCTTATTTTTCATATTTTTAAGATTTATGTATTTTTAATTTCTTGTTATGTATTTTTAATTTCAATTAAATATGGTATTATATGACAAATCATTCCTTGTGTGGCAACAAATAGGACAAGGGTGTTAAACTTGTAGTGAAACTGAGGTGTCATTTATGTGTCACATAAAAAGAAGTGGGAGAACAAATAATAATTAAAAAAACAAATTAAAATATCTGTAAACCTTTCTAGAAAAAACAATACACTATGAAAATAAGATTATGTATTATTGAACTCTGAAAAGAGTCATTCGTGACGGATGTATTTGATATATAAAAGTATATAAAAAGTTGTTATAAAAAAGAAAACGATGAACCAAAATATATCTTTTTAATGTTTTAATGATTCATTTTTATTGAACACCACACTATGTCCCGCATCTGAACTCCATGCGTCTTTGGCTTCACCTGCCATTTTGCTGTACATGGCCACGCAATATATACTTGATTTTGCCCATAAATCTCGCAATTCATGATTTCTTTTCTAGAGTAAAATCCAAGCTATATATATATATATATATATATATATATATATATATATATATATATATATATATATATATATATATATATATATATATATATATATATATATATATATATATATATATATATTCTAATAAAATAATAGTTTTAATCTCCTTTTGACATGTGTCATCATATTAGGTCTTTTAATTAATACACATTTTATTCTTTTTTTTTTTGCCATGTATCACCCTATTAAACCTCTTAATTAATGCATGTCACTTGTCAACCTATTAATTATCTATTTCAAATTTTAAAATTTTCACTTTAATTACAATAAATTAATAACAATGCAATACAAATTAAAATAAAATTAACACAAATTGTAAGGTGATATAATTTCACATATTTATTTAAATTAACGATTATAATTGATTAATAATTTTGTGTTTTAACTATTAAAGGTTAATTAATTTTGTAGCCGTGGTTTCACGGGTTATAAACTAGTATATATATATATATATATATATATATATATATATATATATATATATATATATATATATATATATATATATATATATATATATATATATATATATATAGAGTTAGGTTCAAATGTTTTCACTATCTATTGTGTGCCCGTATAATTGATTCTGAACCAATCATTTTAGTTATTTTAAGAAAGTAATTAATGCATATTAAATGCTGAAGATGTAATTAATACCTATTATATCTTCAACATGTAATATGCATTAATTACTCTCTTAAAATAACTAAAATGATTGGTCCAGAATCAATCATACGGGCACACAAAGAACCAAATCTTTTTTTCAATTTCTAGATCTTATTTTTTATCGAAAAAAATCTATAAATTCATATATTAACATTGTGAATGTGAAAAATATTTTTCGGATTCACCGTCTGAATTTTCGAAGATTCACATTGTGAATTTGACGTAAAAAAAATTCGAATTTTATATCATTGGAAAAATGATAAAAAGTTATGTTCTATATTTTTAGTTTTTTTTTTGATAAAAAATAAATATATATATATATATATATATATATATATATATATATATATATATATATATTTATGGTTCTCTATTGAACCTCACCCTATATATATATATATATATATATATATATATATATATATATATATATATATATAGTCTTGGCCAACTTGATTTGGATTTTTAATAAGTGAATCAATGGAATCAATTAGCAATTCTAAAAACAAGTAAAACATGTGTTTATCCATAATCGGTCATGTAAAAGGCAATTGGTTGTGAGGTATTTAAACTACATATAATGAAATTAGGTGTGTAAACTGATTGTGAATTGAATGAATACGGACATGCGTAATACGCACCTGTAGGTCGCCGGGAAAAATGATGTTTTCTTCAATTAACGTACTTAGGTTTAAGAGGCAAGAAGAAGATGATGTTTTTTTAATTAACCTACATGATCATGTAAGATATTAGATAATGTTCGGCCAAAAAAACGACGTGGTTTAATAGGTTCCACACCTAAGCTTATATGGGGCTGATATATATTCACTTTTCGTTATATATATATATATATATATATATATATATATATATATATATATATATATATATATATATATATATATATATATATTGTAACGACCCGTCTCTGGTATGTTGCTTCCATGATATTTATTTAGAAGTTTTCAAGAGGGACTCGGCGAGTCTATAGCCCGACTCGTCGAGTAGGGACGGGATTTCGAGCACGTGTTAGTCGGCGACTCGGCGAGTCCATATTCGGGACTCGGCGAGTCTGCCTGCCAGGAAGAAACCCTAAATCCCCGGGTTTGCTCACTATTTAAGCAATGTTATGTGCCCCAAACTCGCCTCCTTCACCCTCAGAGAGCCTGTGAGAAAACCCTTAACCATTCCTTGATTGATTAAAGTGTTTTGTGTGAATCCTTGAAGGTTTGAAGAAGAGAAAGAAGAAAGGACCAAAGGAAAGACGTGTAGAGCAAAGATCCAAGGTCAAAATCAGAGTTCATTGAGGTATTTCTCGGAATCCTTCTGTTTTGTGCTTAAAACCTCCATTAGAACACTTCTAGGGCTATTTTAATGTATTTTTCAAGCTTCATAGTTGTTTGGATGCCTTAATGGGTCGAGATTTCCCTAGATCTGTTCATTTATGAGTAGTAGAGCCCTGATCTATTGCCTTTTTGAAGTTGCTTTGCATGAGAACCCTAGATCTAGCCTTTATTATGCTTTTTGAGCCTTATAATCTTCATGGATGCTTATGGGCACGTAAAGATAGAATCTTTACGTGTTAATCGAGCTAAGGGAGCCCAGATCTATAAGTTTTATACGTTGGATTCAAGCAGAATCGAGTTTAGAGTAGCTGCATGCATGCGAATCGGCGAGTCGGAAGAACAACTCGGTGAGTCGTGTCGCGAGTCCCCGATTTTTCCCCTTTTGAGTGATGACGAGTGGGGACCAGTGAGTAGTAGAGTGGACTCAGTGAGTTGGAGGCCAGACTCAGTGATGGAGGGACTCGACGAGTTGTTCATACAACTCGGCGAGTCCAAGACAATCTTCTTAGCTCAAGAACAACTCGTCGAGTTGTTCATACGACTTGGCGAGTCGGATGCAGATTGCCTGAGTTTTAGAATCGAAAGGGAACTCGTCGAGTTGATGCCATACTCGACGAGTAGCCACGAGTAGGGTTGAGAAGTGAGAATAGAGACTTGGCGAGTTGGCGGCCCAACTCGGCGAGTCAGGTCAACTATAGGTTGACTTTGACCGGTAGAGTTGACTTTGACCAGGGGTAAAAGAGTCATTTTACCCCAATGTAGTGATTAGTATTTGATTGAGTGTGTTTATGGAATTGTAGCCGGGGAGATACCGGAGCAGCAGCAGATAGCTTCCAGAGCCATACACACAGCAGCCAGTTCACGAGGTGAGTTTTCTTCCAGTAGGAAGAGGGTCTACGGCCACAATGCCGGCCCGTTTAGTTAGCAGTAGTTCCAGACTTCAGCCTGATGCAGTAGTTAGAGTGCTTGATGTCTTTGTGATTCAAGCATGTTTTGTGTTATGTGTTCCGGACTTCGGTCCGATGCAGTATATGTGTTATGTTAGCAAATATGTGTTTATGTTATGCTATGTTCAGACAGTTCATGACTTCGGTTCGATGCAGTTAGTTCTGGACTCCGTTCCGATGCAGGGGACAAGGTCCCAGTCAGTTCCGGACTTCGGTCCGATGCAGCTAGTTCCGGACTTCGGTCCGATGCAGTCAGTTCCGGACTTCGGTCTGATGCATCTAGTTCCGGACTTCGGCCCGATGCAGTGGGCAAGGCCCAGTATGTGCTTTATTTGTTATTGTGTGGTATGTGGTAGTTTGGGGGAGCTCACTAAGCTTCGTGCTTATGGTTTCAGTTTTAGGTTTCAGGTACTTCCACAAGTAAGGGAAGAGCTCGGGATGATGGCATCGCACACACCACAGCTTCAGTTTTGTCCTGGGAGTTGATTCAGTTTCTTAGATATGTTTTGATACAGTTGTGACACATTTTTTCTCACAGTATTTTAGCATGGTTTGAGATACGCAGCGTATGGCTTTATTATGTGATACTCAGTTTTATGATTTTTGGTTATTTTAAAAATGAAATTTTCGGGTCGTATTTTTGGGATGTTTCAAGTTGGTATCAGAGCCTTGGTTTGAGGGATTCGGATACACTTCCGGGTGTATCTGAACTCAAACTAAGGGAAAGATAAAAAGATTTTCAAAAGGAATTAAAATGTTTTCGAAAGAATTTTGAAAAGCACTTAGAAAGAAAAGAATTTTTAAACGAGATAAGGGTGTGGTGCATGCGGTCAGCCGAGCTCAAGTAAGTACTCCCAAATTACCCATACAAGTTTATTAGTTCAGTTTCAGTTTTAGTTCCAGTTTCAGTTTTAGTTTCAGTAGAACAGCATGCTAGTATAGGACTAAGGATCTAGGAGGATGCCTTATGTGCCTGCTATATGTGTTTTAGCTTTATGAGAATTGTATGCTAGTATTGAGTAGACAACATTAGGATAGCCTGTTTAGGTTATGCCTGATAGTATGAGTTTAGCATTGTATGCTAGTATAGTTTTCTCGTTATGAGGATAGAATTGCTTGAGTAGTTTCTTGTGTCCGAATACTGCTTTCTTTGTGCTTTGTGGGACTTCGAGTGATGGGAGTTAGCCATTAGGTGAATACGTCACATCACATGTGATCAGGGTTGAATAATCTCAGAGTGTTGGATTTGACCCTATCGCGCAGCTCTTGTTTGAGTCCAACCGTTGTAGGGACGAGCCTTTTACTCGAAGGATTTTCTGAGCCTCATCACATGTGATGGTATTCAGGTGATGGCTAATTAGCATTATAAGGAGGCCTTCAGCAGCTGAGGACTGGTTTGAGTGGAGTCAGAGATTTCCCTAGGGCAAGCCTAGGATGAGAGTAGCAGATATCAGTAGTAGTAGTAGTGACTTGGTGGAGTCAAGGCAGTTCTTGAGGAAAGTACGGATAGATGTGGAAGGTAGTATGGCCCCGTACTACTAAAAGCAGAGGATCCGTACTCGAATCAAGGAAGGCTGAGGCAGGACCAGGAAGCTAGTAGTAGTATCAATGATCCCTTGAGATATTTCAGTTTTCTGATGTTGCCATGATGTGTTTCAAAATGGTGGTTTTGCATTCGAGGCTAGCAGACGGCAGTACCGGTGCTGGGGAGGGATCAGGATCAGGCTCGGGGGCCGAGCGTATGGATGAGCAGACCAGAGAGTTTCTTTCTTCAGAGATTACTCGTATCATACTGGAGCAGACTCCTGTGATCTTCGGTTCGATCAAGGAGGGTATCCTAGAGCTGATGGATGAGAGATTGGGCACCTTACGTGCCGAGGTGGCGGCCATGATGGGGTCGCACACACTTACGTTCAGGGAATTCAGGGCATTTGGAGCTCCATATTACCACAGGGCGCGGGACCCCATAGCGAGTACTAGATGGTTGGCGGATGTGGCCAATGCTTTCCGCACGAGCAGGTGTCCCGAGGGGGACAAGGTTAGATTGTCGTCCTGTCTTCTGAAGGACAGGGCACAAAATTGGTGGGAAGAGGTCGAACATACCATTGGAGATGATGCAACACTAGATGTCATGACCTCGGCTGATTTCTCTACCAGGTTCAAAGTGGAGTTTGCACTGGTTATTGAGGTGTAGTAGTTAGCCAGAGAGTTTCAGGACCTCACCCAGACTACAGAGACCGTGGCGGAAATTATCGCCAAGTTCAGGGAGAGGGCTCTTCTCGTTCCTCAGTATGCAGCCGATGAGGAAATGAAGAAGGCCTGTTATCATGAGATGTTGTGGAGCGATATCCGCCAGTTTGTGAGCCGGTCCAGCTGTAAAACGTTGGATGACATGATTGCTAGGGCTCGGGAGAGGGAGATTGACCTTGAGATGGAGAAGAAGAGGAAACCGGAGGCGGTTTCGGGTACAGGTAGTTCGGGCAAAAAGCCCAAGGTTTCAGATCACAGATCCAGGAGTCAGCAGAGCCACGGTCGATGTGTTTAGTGTGGGAGATTGCACGATGGGTGTGCAAGGCAGGGAGTTCCGGCTGCTACAAGTGCGGTCGGACTGGGCATTTGAGCAGGGATTGTACGGCCCCTGCTACCTCCATTGCAGCATCAGATCTGATTTGCTTTCAGTGCAATTAGAGGGGACATAAAAAGTCCCAGTGTCCGAGTTTAGCTGCAGCAGGGAAGGTGGCTGCACCTGCCCCTGCTACTTTGAGGATTACAGATGGCCGGGAGGGCCGAGCCGAGGCGCCAGTGGCGAAGAGTAGAGTTTTTCAGATGACAGCAGAGGAGGCACGAGCGACTCCTGATGTGGTGACGGGTATGTATCTTCCCTTCATATCTATATTATTATTGATTGATTATTGCTTATGGTTATATGTTTTGTATAGGGTCGTTCTCTGTGAACGACATTTCTTCTACAATATTATTTGATGCGGGGGCTACCCGATCGTTTGTATCGCTAGCGCTTAGCAAGAGATTTAGTAGAGCTCCAAGGGAGCTGGATTGTCCACTAGAGGTCGAGATAGCAGATGACAGGACCGTGAGGGTCGCCAGAGTGCATAGACGATGTTCTCTTCAGTTGTTCGACGAGCAGTTTTCGGTGGACTTGGTCCCTATTCCCCTGCGAGGGAATAAGGTCATAGTAGGCATGCATTGGTTGAGTCCCAATGGGGCGGTGATTGATTGTGAGCTGCAGCTAGTGAGAGTTCGCACTCCTAGTGGGGGAGAGTTAGTGATTTAAGGCGAGAGGCCACAGCACGGACCAACTTTTTGTTCAGCCACGAGAGCGAGGCGCTATTTTCAGCAGGGTTGTGCCGGATATGTAGCTTATGTTTTGGATGCCCGGGAGAAGGGTAAGGTGGCAGTAGATGATGTTCCGGTAGTGCGAGACTACCCTGATGTATTCCCAGAGGATTTTCCTGGAATACCTCCAGAGAGACAGGTAGAGTTCGGGATTGATCTGATTCCGGGTGCGACGCCGATAGCTAAGGCACCGTATCGGTTAGTTCCCCCTGAGATGCAGGAGTTGTCTACGCAGTTGCAGGAGCTGCTAGACAAAGGTTTCATCAGACCGAGTAGTTCGCCTTTGGGAGCACCGATTTTGTTTGTGAAGAAAGAGGACGAGTCGCACCGTATGTGTATAGATTACCGGGAGTTGAATAAGGTAACGGTGAAGAACCGTTACCCACTCCCGAGGATAGATGATTTGTTTGACTAGCTTCAGGGAGCGTCTTGGTTTTCCAAGATCGATTTACGTTCCGGGTGTCATCAGATGCGAGTCAGAGATAAGGATGTGCAGAAGACTGCTTTCAGGACCAGGTATGGTCATTATGAGTTTGTGGTGATGCCATTTGGGCTCACCAACGCTCCAGCCGCATTCATGGACCTCATGAATCGTGTGTGCAGGCCGATGCTGGACCGGTCTGTGATAGTATTCATAGATGATATCTTGGTGTATTCCAAGACGCAGGAGCAGCACGAGGAGCACCTGAGGGAGGTGCTAGAAGTTTTGAGGAGGGAGAGACTTTTCGCAAATTTCTCCAAGTGCGAGTTCTGGTTGCGCGAGGTGCAGTTCCTTGGTCACCTCGTCAACCAGAAGGGTATTTTAGTAGATCCGGCCAAGATAGAGGCCGTGATGCGGTAGGAGGTCCCGAAGTCTCCATCCGAGATTCGGAGCTTCCTAGGGTTGGCAGGGTATTACCGGAGATTCATTCAGGATTTCTCCAAGATAGCAGTGCCGCTCACCCGACTGACCAAGAAGTCGGTGGTGTTTCGTTGGGGGCCTGAGCAGCAGGCAACATTTGAGACCCTCAGACGGAGGTTGTGCGAGGCTCCGATCCTTACCCTGCCAGAAGGAGTAGAGGATTTTGTAGTCTACTGTGATGCCTCAATCACAGGTATGGGAGCAGTATTGATGCAGCGAGGCCATGTTATAGCTTACGCCTCGAGACAGTTGAAGCCTCACGAGGCTAACTATCCTACCCATGATTTAGAGCTGGGGGCGGTTGTGTTTGCCCTCAAGATTTGGAGACATTACCTTTATGGGGTCCGTTGTACCATCTACACGGATCACAAGAGTTTGAGGTACCTTATAGATCAGCCGAATCTGAACATGAGACAGAAGAGGTGGTTGGATGTGCTGAAGGATTATGATTGTGAAATCCTTTACCATGCAGGGAAGGCCAACGTAGTGGCTGACGCCCTAAGCCGCAAGGTGTCAGCATCCCCTATCAGAGACTTATGTCTGAGGATGACAGTGATTACTCCGTTGTTGGAACAGATCAGGGAGGCTCAGGTTGAGGGCCTCAAGGAGGAGAGATAGAAGTGTGAGAGGATAGTGGGCCGAGTAGCTTCGTTTGATTATGATAGTCGGGGGTTGTTGACCCTTCATGGGAGAGTATGGGTACCGTATTGGGGTGGAGTACGGCTTGATGGACGAGGCTCATAAGTCTCGATTTTCTATCCACCCAGGGGCGACGAAGATGTATAGAGATTTCGACCCGATTACTGGTGGCCCTGCATGAAGCGGGATGTCGCCTGGTATGTAGAGAGGTGCCTGGCCTGCAGGAAGGTCAAGGAAGAACACCAGAGGCCTCACGGCAAGATGCAGCCGTTAGACATTCCCGTGTGGAAATGGGAGGACATCACCATGGATTTTATCACCAAGCTTCCCAGGACCGCACGTGGGGTAGATTCGATTTGGGTAATAGAGGATCAGTTAACGAAGAGTGCTCATTTTATACCGATCCAGGAGAGCATATCGGCAGAAAAGTTAGCTGATATCTATGTGCAGGAGGTAGTAGCACGTCATGGAGTGCCGGTATCGGTGGTGTCAGACCGGGACGTCCGTTTTACATCCAGATTCTGGAAGCGGTTTCACGAAGAGATGGGTACTCGTCTCCATTTCAGCACCACTTTCCACCCTCAGACAGACGGGCAAAGCGAGAGGACGATTCAGACTCTCGAGGACATGCTCCGGGCATGTGTCCTAGACATCGGTGGCAGTTAGGATACATATCTTCCGTTAGCGGAGTTTTCGTATAACAACAGTTATCATGCGAGCATTGTTCGACCTCCCTTTGAGATGCTTTATGGGAGGAAGTGTAGGACCCCGATTTGTTGAGGCGAGGTCGGTCAGCGGGTCATTGGGAGCACAGAGGTGGTGCTCAAGATGATTGAGTTGATTCAGCAGGTACGTAGTAGGCTGCAGACTGCGCAGAGTCGGCAGAAGAGCTACGCCGACAGGAGGCGTTCAGACTTGGAGTTCCGGGTGGCGATATGGTCCTTCTGAAGGTCTCACCTTGGAAGAGTGTTATCAGGTTTCGGAAGAGGGGCAAGCTGGGCCCCAGGTTCATTGGTCCTTTCAGGGTTTTGGCCCGAGTGGGTCGAGTTGCTTATCGGTTGGATCTTCCAGCAGAGCTTAGCCAGATCCACAACACCTTCCATGTGTCTCAGTTGAGGAAGTGTTTGGTGGATGAGTCAGCAGTTGTTCCCTTAGAAGATATTCAGGTTGATAGCAGCCTGAATTATATTGAGAGGTCGGTCGCGATTCTGGACCGGAAGACAAAGAACTTGAGGAACAAGGTAATTCAGTTAGTGAAGGTGCAGTGGCAGCACCGGAAGGGGTCTGAGTGGACGTGGGAGGCTGAGGAGGAGATGAGAGAGCACTACCCAGAGTTATTTGCGGATTCAGCCGTAGCAGACTTCGAGGACGAAGTCTGAGACAAGTGGGGGAGAATTGCAACGACCCGTCTCTGGTATGTTGCTTCCATGATATTTATTTAGAAGTTTTCAAGAGGGACTCGGCGAGTCTATAGCCCGAATCGTCGAGTAGGGACGGGATTTCGAGCACGTGTTAGTCGGCGACTCGGCGAGTCCATATTCGGGACTCGGCGAGTCTGCCTGCCAGGAAGAAACCCTAAATCCCCGGGTTTGCTCACTATTTAAGCAATGTTATGTGCCCCAAACTCGCCTCCTTCACCCTCAGAGAGCCTGTGAGAAAACCCTTAACCATTCCTTGATTGATTAAAGTGTTTTGTGTGAATCCTTGAAGGTTTGAAGAAGAGAAAGAAGAAAGGACCAAAGGAAAGACGTGTAGAGCAAAGATCCAAGGTCAAAATCAGAGTTCATTGAGGTATTTCTCGGAATCCTTCTGTTTTGTGCTTAAAACCTCCATTAGAACACTTCTAGGGCTATTTTAATGTATTTTTCAAGCTTCATAGTTGTTTGGATGCCTTAATGGGTCGAGATTTCCCTAGATCTGTTCATTTAGGAGTTGTAGAGCCCTGATCTATTGCCTTTTTGAAGTTGCTTTGCATGAGAACCCTAGATCTAGCCTTTATTATGCTTTTTGAGCCTTATAATCTTCATGGATGCTTATGGGCACATAAAGATAGAATCTTTACATGTTAATCGAGCTAAGGGAGCCCAGATCTATAAGTTTTATACATTGGATTCAAGCAGAATCGAGTTTAGAGTAGCTGCATACATGCGAATCGGCGAGTCGGAAGAACAACTCGGTGAGTCGTGTCGCGAGTCCCCGATTTTTTCCCTTTTGAGTGATGACGAGTGGGGACCAGTGAGTAGTAGAGTGGACTCAGTGAGTTGGAGGTCAGACTCAGTGATGGAGGGACTCGACGAGTTGTTCATACAACTCGGCGAGTCCAAGACAATCTTCTTAGCTCAAGAACAACTCGTCGAGTTGTTCATACGACTTGGCGAGTCGGATGCAGATTGCCTGAGTTTTAGAATCGAAAGGGAACTCGTCAAGTTGATGCCATACTCGACGAGTAGCCACGAGTAGGGTTGAGAAGTGAGAATAGAGACTTGGCGAGTTGGCGGCCCAACTCGGCGAGTCAGGTCAACTGTAGGTTGACTTTGACCGGGAGAGTTGACTTTGACCAGGGGTAAAAGAGTCATTTTACCCCAATGCAGTGATTAGTATTTGATTGAGTGTGTTTATGGAATTGTAGCCGGGGAGATACCGGAGCAGCAACAGATAGCTTCGAGAGCCATACACACAACAGCCAGTTCACGAGGTGAGTTTTCTTCCATATGTATCAATTTAATAGTCTCTTTTGATCACTAAATTAATTCTTAAATTAATTCTTGATGAATACTAATTAAATAATATGATTCCTCAATTAATATATTATACTTATAATATATTAATAAATCATAATTATCCTCTTACTCAAATATCCTTCCTAACATATTGCTTTGATGAATGCAACATTAATGGACCATGCTACTATCGGGTCAGGTACATACCAATTATAGTTATGAGCTTAGACACATTTTCCAACAGATATACCTAGATCTTTCATGATCTCTTGGTTCCTTGGTCAAGGCAACCGCTCCTTCATTATCGCAGAGAAATCTCCATAGGCTCCTTAATGGCTGGTACAACTCCAAGGTCTCCATTGAAGTTCTTCAACAATATAGTCTCCTTTGATGCTTCGCTTTCAGCTATATATCCCGATTCACATGTTGAATCAACTATGGTCTCTTGCTTGGAACTTTTCCAAGTTACTGATCATCCATTAAGGGTAAACACCCAGCCTGACTGAGAACGGAAGTTGTCTCTGTGTGTCTGAAAACTGGAGTTGCTATACCCCGTAACTCTTAAGTCATCACTGCCACCAAGCACAAGGACCCAGTCCTTTGTGCTTCGTAGATACTTAAGAATGTTCTTAACTGCTATCCAGTGAGCTTTACCTGGATTTCCCTTATATTGGCTAACCATGCTCAAAGCAAAAGCCACATCGGAGCAAGCCATATCGGCTAGCCAACAGCAGAACCCTATGGAACTTAACTCATCTATGATATCTTTGCATCTATACTCGGACTCTGAGTCTTACTCTACTTGGTATTACTCTAGATAGGTAACTCTCCCTTCTTTGAATTTTTCATGCTAAAACGCTTTAGCACCTTATCCAAATATGTACTTTGACTAAGTTCAATTAGTCTTCTACTCCTATTTCTCAAAATCCTTATTCCCAGAATATATGAGCCTCTCCTAGATCCTTCATAGCGAAACAATTTCCAATCCAGGACTTAACCTCCTGTAAAGTTGGAATGTCGTTTCCTATAATTAGTATGTCATCAACATATAATACCAGGAAAGTGACAATACTCCCACTAGCTTTGACATGTATATAGGACTCATCCTCACTCCTAGAGAAGCCAAACTCTTTGACTTTCTTATCAAAGCAAAGATTCCATCTGCGAGAAGCTTGTTTCCATAGATTGATTTCTCAAGCTTACACACTCTATTGAGTTATTTAGCATCCACAAAACCCTCTGGTTGACTCATGTAAACATCCTCAGCCAACTTTCCATTAAGGAAAGCGGTTTTGACATCCATCTGCCAGATTTCATAATCATGAAACGCAACTATGGCTAACACAACCCTATTAGATTTAATCTTAGCCACTAGTGAGAAGGTCTCATCATAGTCAATCCCTAGGGTTTGAGTAAAGCCTTCACAACCAGTCATGTCTTTAACGTGTGTACCTTTCCATCCAAGTCGGTCTTCTTCTTGAAGATCTATTTGCACCCAACTGCCTTATGACCTGGTATATTGTCAACTAAGTTTTAAACTTGATTTTCATACATGGAGTGGATCTCGCTGTCCATTACCTCTTTCTATTTAGCAGACTCAGGGCCTGCCATGGCTTCCTTGTAGTTAGAAGGCTCATCCAAATTTACCAGTGTACTATCACTAATAAACGTATCACCATCTGTAGTAATATGGAAACCATAAAACTCCGGTGTCATTCTAACTCGAGTGGAACGCCTAAGAGGTAACGACTCTTCAATCGGTTCACCAGAAATTTCTTCCTCGGTTAAGTGCTAGTGTAAGAGGTCCCTTCATCACTTGAATTTTGAATTTCTTCAAGATCAATTGTGCTCTCACCGTCCTCTTTGCATATGAGCTCTCTCTCTCTCTCTCTCTCTCTCTCTCTCTCTCTTGCACGCGCGAAAGACTTCACTTCGTGCTATGAAGACCACATTCTCACTAGGTCTGTAGAACAAGTATCCAAAGGACTTTTGTCGATAGCCGATGAAAATACATCACTCACTTCGAGGTTTAAGATTTTCGTGAGTCTCTCGTCTAACGAAAGCTTCACAACCCTAAACCTTGATATATGTCAACGAGGGAACCTTCCATGTGCACGTCTCGTGAGATGTAACGCCCATGTTTCTGGGCTTATCATTATTGCTGATGTAATAGTCTAGGTTAACCTTTGTAACCCATTTTGAAATAATAAGAATGTATTATTTGAGTATTATGTGTTTTATGCTTAATTGCTTAATTGTGTGGCTTAAATGAATTAAGAATAAAAATAAGCGTGAAAATGAAATGTTAGATAAACCCAATATTGATACACGAAAATGTAGTGGTCATGACGAGGTTTCCGAATATATAAAGAATGCCGAAATCTGAGTTATAACGAAGAAGTTATGATCTGTCGAAGTTTTGCGACAAAACTGGCATGACGCTGAATGACGTAAAATACGAAATTAAGATAGAGCGTTATTTAGCCCTAGTGATATAAACGAATGTTTTAGAGTTCGATAAACTGAGAGTGTGCACAAAAATAATGCCCAAATCTAACTTCGTATAAGGAAGTTATGATTTTTCTAAGTTTCAGCTTAGCAGTATGCAGCCCAAAACTCGAATTCGAGATCGAGTGATTGTTGGTCAAAACAATCAAAACGGGAATCGAAGATCTCGTTGATAGTAGTGCAATGGTGAAAAGACAGACGAAAACGGACGTCAGATGAAGAACTTATGAATTTATAACGGAGTTTTCTTGTACTGGTCTACTAAAAATAAAGTCAAAATTAGCCGATGGAGTCTAAACGAATGTTGTATAGCGTAGTCTCACCTACACGTGGATATAAAGAACGTCGAAAACGGAGTTCGGATGAAGAAGATATGAATTTCTGAGGTTTTTAAATAATTAATATTTATTATTTAAACTTTAAATCGGATGGATATCCGAAGGAGTCAACAAGCTTATCCGAACTACTCCCATCGTAGTTGAGTACTCCTAGCGTACACCGAAGCGTGACCCGCCTCGCACTCGAGTTCTCCGATGACACATGCAGTGACGAATCCGAAGCGTACGCCCTGCGTACTGAGCATTACGCCCAGCGTAATGCGAGGCTTCAGCCTCCATAAAAGGGCATGCGAGGCTGCCGATTTCTTTTGCCAAAATTCTTTCTTTCTCTCCCCAATTTTCCTTGTTTTGCATGCAACTTATACCCCAAAGCCCTAGTATCATTCCCGACCCCGAAGCAAGTCCCGAAGCCCCGAAGATCCCGAGAAGTGCAATTCCCGAGCCGAAGCTCTGCCCATGAGAAGCCCCGTTTTTGTGAAGATCTTCCAGATCTACCGAAGGATACTACTTCTACAAGTCGCAGTGCTGTCCGATCATCTTCTAATCAAGTGAGTGTGTAGTTACTTCTTCTAACGTATAATTACAAAGTATTGTATATGAAATACGTGTTATATGTATATTTTGTCGTTATATGTGTGAATGTATATTCACTTTCTTCTATCTCATAGATATGATTTACTCTCTATGAAATACGTGTTATGTGTATGTGTCTCATCTATTTTTTGGAATATGTAATGAATGAGAATGCTATACATGTTTTAAACTATGTATATATATATATATATATATATATATATATATATATATATATATATATATATATATCTACTAATATGTTGGGTAGAACATTGGTAGATAGTTGATGTGTGATAAACAGATGAGAGGCCTCGATGTTGGCGCGAGGGCATAAGATTGATGAATCATCAAGTTATTTTGCTTATTAGACCAGTTGTTATATGTAACTGTTGTATGGTCTATCTTTTGTTGTTTATGCTTTTGTGTCTGTATCGGAACATGACATCCCGAGTTTTGATTATATAATGAAAATACATTTCTTTATGAAATGCTTTGGTAAATATTATTTTATCATACTTTGTTTTTTGGGAACAAATTCCGAAACTCTTTTAAATCAAAAGGATTTACTCTAAAATTATTTTAAAGCATAAATGAAACCGGTCTTTTCTGTCCGTGATTTTGGGGATGTCACAATTGGTATCAGAGCATTAGTTTAAGCGAACTAGGAATTTGTAGGATTTCTAGACTTAAACTTAGAATGCTAAGTGGAGATTGTGAGATGTGTATCTGTTATATTATAGACACGAGCACTAGTTTATTTTAGGAAATGTGCCTAAAATGCTTTTATGTGCTAAATGTTATATTGTGCCATATATGATATTATTTGTTCGGATCTATAGTCTGTTGCCGACCGGATCTGGAAACCTTATGTGTATAAGATTCTAAGCGTATGGTTACGATATTTGTAACGTCCCAAAATTCAAGACTAAAAATTTCTTTTAATAAAGTATCACTTAAAGTAAAATCATCATTTCAAAACATAAACAGAGTATTAGTTTTCAAAACACATGTTCATTATCAGAGTAAAACATTCCCAGACTGACTAATCTATGGTGTGTGCCATGCGATCATCCCGAGCTCCATCATCTGCAACCGGAAGTACCTGAAACCCAAAACTGAAAGCCGTAAGCACGAAGCTTAGTGAGTTCCCCAGATACCTCATACCATACAAACCATTCATAGCCAAGAGCTATACATAACCGACTTATCCATAATCAAATAAGGTGCTATGTGCCAAACATAGTCTTGCCATTATGCCACGGGCCACGCGTGGTCTTCCTGGTCAAGCCTGGGCCGCTCCCTGGGTCTTACAGACAAGTGCCAAGGGCCACCCCCTGGTCTTACAGACTTGTGCCAAGGGCCACTCCCTGGTCTTTTATGCAAGTATCACAAAGACAACCGTACTTACTACTCTACTTAGCTAAACAGCATACAGTGTGCCAGAAGCCACCTCCTGGTCTTTCATATATAATAGCATACAATGCGCCAGGAGCCACCTCCTGGTCTTTCATACATATTGCCTAAGGCTAACCCCTGGGTCTTCCTGTCATCCATAATAACATACCGTGTACCAGGAGCCACCCCCTGGTCTTTCATGCATATTGCCTAGGGCTAACCCTCGGGTCTTCCTATCATACATAATAACATATTGTGTGCCAGGAGCCGCTCCTGGTCTTTCATGCATATTCTAAATGGGTCGGCATTGGTGCCTTAGACCCATACAAACAGTGAGGAGACTCACCTTGCACTGCTGAACTCTGCTGATAATCCTCTGGCTGCTGACTAACAACTCTCTGAACTCCTGCTCCACTAGCTCCTCGAGCTATCAATATCAATGCAACCCTTAGTCTAACTATTTCCCGAAAGTCAACTAAGTCAACTCAGGTCAAAGTCAAAGTCCTGGTCAAAGTCAACCTTCCAGGTCAACCCTACTCGTCAAGTCACCATACTGACTCGTCGAGTTCATAAGTCCGGAGTCCTTCCACTCGCGATTCTACTCGCCGAGTCAGTCCATGACTCGCCGAGTCTACCGATTTCCGAGTCCTAACCTGTCCAACTCACCGAGTCTCTAATCGACTCACTGATTCGAGTCTAAACTCGAAGGGTTTGGGGTTTCGCGACTTGACTCGCCGAGTCCAAGACAATCTTCATCCAACTCGCCGAGTTGTTCTTCCAACTCGCCGAGTTCATGCCCAACTTCATCCGACTCGACGAGCTGTTCATCCCACTCGTCGAGTTCCTCCTCATCTTCAAGCTACTCGCCGAGTCCACTCAAAGGACTCGCCGAGTCCATCCGATCCTTCATACATGCAAAGGACTTTTGAGTCATGCAGGGACTCAAATCTGTAGATCTACCCTTCCCAAGCCTATTCCTCACGTAAAGTTGCAAACTTTACGTGTAGAGAAAGAGATCTAAGCAAAATACACCATAAACTTAGGGTTTAAGGCCAAGGGGCTTCAACATTGACTCAAGGGCTGATACTTTATGCTTCTCTAGTCCATAACACACTTGGATCTGAAGTAGCAACTCCAGATCCGGCTTCTAACTCAAATGGGTGTCAAACCATGGCTTAAAAGCCCCAAATCTCACAACCATGGAAGACCTTAAGGAGAGAGGGACGACTTATTACCTTCAATATCTCAGAAAGGCTCCACAAACTCCAGATCTATAGTCCCTTCTTGCTCCTCCAAGTTCCCTCTTCCTTCTCCAAGCTTTAATGCACCTTCCAAGGCAAAAAAAAATGGCTCAATCAAAGGTTATGACGGCTAGAGTTTGATATCCAGGGCTGAAGAGGCAGTAAGGGAACCCTAGGAAGAAGATTAAGACGTTTAAATAGGCTCCACGTCCCGAATTTAGGGTTTTCCACGCACAGACCAGACTCGCCGAGTCACCTTGGCCTACTCGCCGAGTCGGTCACTTACTCCTCGGCCCGGATCCCGCTCGGACTCGCCGAGTCCCCCTTATGGACTCGCCGAGTTGACCCCTAAACTTAGGGTTTTCTTTCCTTTCTTGGCCTTCAAAACTTTGGGTGTTACAATATTAGAACTAGCATGTAAACGTTCCGGAGTGATAAAGATTATTTAATTATCTATCATGGATGAGGATCTAATTTCACCTTATTCGGTGTATAGATCAAAAATGGTAAGAACCATAAGTGGCGTTGGAAACACGGATGAAAACAGGAATCAACCACTAGTGATTGAGCAAATACCTGTTGTAGTTGCTGCACCTGAGCCGATAACAATGGCCGGAGTGCAATTGATGATTCAGACGATGTTGGATCATCAGATGGAGGAAACCAGACGTCTGCTTAGGCAGAATCACGAAGAACTGTCAATTCAAGTCGAAGAGCCCGAAGTAAATGGAGGGCAGTCTGAAGGAGGAAACTTTAGTGGGATCATTGGTCAAGACGACCCACCGATTGTTAGGCAGAATAACCAGGATGGAGGAAATAATGGGCATGGGTGTAAGTATAAGGATTTCATGGCATCCAAACCACCATATCTATCCGGAAGCCCGACGCCGGTGCAAGTTATGGACTGGATCTCCGAAATGGAGACAATGTTTGAAAGTTGCGACTGCAGCAACAGGCAGAAGACCGCTCTTGCGATCCCTCTTCTAAAATCTGGCGTGTTGAGTTGGTGGAAGCTGTTAGCTGACTCTATGCCCAAGGGAGAAGTGAGCACAATGTCTTGGGAAGACTTTGTGGAACAACTGAAACTACAATACTGCTCCGAGCAGGACCTTCTGGAAATCAATAATGAGTTTCAGAATTTGAAGAAGGGGAAATTGAGCGTTACTGAATACGTTGCTAGTTTCACAGAAAAGATGAAGCTTATCCCATATTTAGAACAGCCCAATTTTCACGCCCAAAAATTTCATTTTTATAAACTACTTTAATTAAAACATTCGGAGGAAAAACATTGTAAAATCATAACATCTCATAAAACTATGTATAACGTCTGAAAATCCAAATCGTAAATAGTGATAATGTCAGAGCACAATCCCAAGGATCATAGTGCGGAATCTGGGGTGTGTGTAAGATGTGCAGCTACTGCGCCAGCTCCTTCCCCTTCAAAGAAGAGGTACCTGAAACAAAATTGAAAGCCGTAAGCACAAAGCTTAGTGAGATCCCCCATAATACCACATACCATACACATATAATGAACAACTAGGAGATACGGTCCTCGCCCACACTCATGGAGATATGGGCCTCGCCCACATGCCGCTAGTTGGGAGATATGGGCCTCGCCCACACTCCACTATCTGGGAGATATGGGCCTCGCCCACACTCCACTATGTCTGAGATACGGGCCTCGCCCACACTCAGATATTAAACCATAACATACAAGTATCACACATACAACGAGTATAAACAATTATATCGTAAAAACATATGTCATAATCAAGCTCAACTATGAGATACGGGCTCTACCCACACTCCGATACTAACATATTGTCTGTACGGGTTGGCCTTGGTGCCTTAGACCCGTTCCTACTGGAAAGAAACTCACCTCAAACGAGTAGCTGCTGATAATCTGTGCGGGGGAATCTCTAATTGCTGCTGCTCCAGAAATCCTTCGGCTATATTCCCCACAAAACACTTAATCAGAATCTAGTATCTTCCTTTTAGGGTAAAATGACCATTTTACCCCAGACCAAGTCCAAGTCAAAGTCAAAGTCAACGTCAAGGTCAACTTCCAAGTGACCCGACTCACTGAGTTGGGTCGTAAACTCGTCAAGTCTCTACCTCTTCAACTGTCCTCCTCCACGTCCCTACTCGTCGAGTTTAGCGACGACTCGATGAGTTTTCCATTAAACACAACCTCAGATGAACCTTCATCCGACTCGCCGAGCGGTATGAACACTCGCCGAGTCTGTCTTCATCCTAAGATCACGTCCTGTCCTCGACTCGCCGAGTTGTATGAACAACTTGTCGAGTTCATCTTCAAGGGTTGGGAGATTGCCTTAGACTCGCCGAGTCTATTCTAGCACTCGTCGAGTCCCATGAACTCTAGGTCTAAAATGAAGTCCAATGCGTTGGGTCACTCTTTCTGTCCTGCTACAACCCTACTAACTCCTAATTGAGTTCTTTTGACCCTCAACATATATGGGACTCAAAGCCTTGGACTTGTCGAGTCCCAAGAACGGACTCGCCGAGTTGGTCATGTTCACACCCTAAATCCTCAATTTCTGATGTACAACTCATGACCAAAGGATAGATCTAGGCTCCTACAATCGTTCTAGCACGTAAAGTTACAAACTTTATGTGCATGCATGGGACTTTGAGTCCAAAAGGTCCTAAAACAATCTCTTGGGTTGCATGGAGTCTTCCTTAGGTGGAAAAGCACCCACTTTCTACCTTGAGACCCCTCAAAGGACCCAGATCCGAAGCCTTGTCCCCAACCATGCTTGCATTCATGGTTGGCTACCTAAAATGGCTTATAAAATCCCTAAATCTCCACAAAATGGGATCTAGCAACTGAGCAAGCAAGTTGCAACTTTATACCTTTTGAGGACTGAAAATGAAGCACAAACTCGAACCCCTCTGGTCTCCTCTTGTTTCCTTAAGCTCCACTCCTTCCTTCTTAAAACCACCAACCCCAAAATCCACCAAAATGACTTAGATTGCTTCAACAACGGATATGGTATTCTATAGAGGGTTTCTGGGAGCATAAGGGACGATGTAGGTTGTATAAGGTTGTTTAAATAGGGTGCAAACCCTCATTTTAGGGTTTTGTCCAAACAGAGTCTACTCGTCGAGTCCAGGACTCGACTCGACGAGTCCACCACTTAAATCCCGCGTCTCATCCCGACTCTACTCGGAGAGTTGGGCCTTCAACTCGCCGAGTCCCAGGCCAAAAATGCAAAATTACTAAATTAAAATACGTACCAGGAAGCGGGTGCTACAATTTAGTACCAACAGAACTCTCTAAGGTCAACAAGTTTTCCCTCGGACTACCAGTAGACTATGGTCCAATGGTTAAGCAAGCAACCACATTGAAAGCCACCATCTGGGCTGCTAGAAATGTTGAGACCCAGATCAGGGAGAAAGGTCTGGAGAGGTCAGAGGTTGGTGAAAAGAGGAAAATCGATGGACCTCGGGGTCCAGCAAAAAGGGTAAATTCACGAAGTTTATTTTGAGAGGAAGTGGAGGAGGCGAAGCGAAATGGTGCGACAAATGCAAGAAGAAGCATCATGGGAAATGTGGCGGGGAAGCTACATGCTTCAAATGTGGAAAGCCAGGGCACTATGCCAACGAATGCACCCTTACCAAGATTTTGCTATGGGTGTGGTGAGTAGGGGCACATCTCAAGAGATTGTCCGAAGAAGAGGGAGGCGGCAAGACCCAATATTCCCCCAAAGCCGAAGGCGAGAGCATTCCAGATGACACTGGAAGCTGCTAAAGATGAAGCTGATGTCGCTTCAGGTACCTTTCTCGTAAACAAATCGCCTGCCCAAATTTTAATTGATTGTGGAGCCAACTACTCCTTTATTTCGCATGAATTTGATAGAAAACTAGCTTTGCCTGTCGATAGACTAGATAACGCTTTATTAGTTGAAGTTGCTAGTGGCAAGTTTGTACCTGTTAGCCATCGTATGAAAAACATCTTAATTGACTTGAATGGAAATAATTTTCACGGGGAATTATTGCCTATCGAACTTAATGGTTTTGACATCATGCTGGGAATGGATTGGCTTAGCGCCAAAGACGCCGAGATATTGTACAAGAAGAAGATTGTAAAAGTAAACCCGCCAGGGAAAGAGTCATTTATGGTGTATAGGGACAAACGCAGAGTAAATTATGGGATCATTTCGCTAATGAAAACCAGAAAGTGTTTGGCCAAAGGATGTACATCGTATCTAGCATTCGTGATCGATGCTAAGAGGGAGAAAAAGGAGATGCGGAGCATTCCTGTCGTGTGTGATTATCCGGAAGTATTTCCCGAAGATCTTCCCGGATTACCGCCTGATAGACAAGTGAAGTTCATAATAGACTTGTTACCATGGACGACGCCTATAGCAAAAGCACCTTACCGATTAGCACCGACGGAGATGAAGGAGCTGATCATGCAACTTCAGGAGTTATTGGACAAAGGTTTCATAAGACCTAGTTCATCACCCTGGGGAGCTTCGGTGTTATTCGTGAAGAAGAAACATGGAAGTATGAGAATATGCATCGATTACAGAGAACTGAACAAGGCAACAATAAAGAATAGATATCCATTGCCAAGGATTGATGACATGTTCGATCAACTACAAGGTTTGAGTTATTTTTCAAAGATCGACCTAAGGTCAGGATATCATCAGCTGAAAGTAAGAGAGCAGGATATCGAGAAGACTGCATTCAGAACGCGATATGGACACTACGAGTTCTTGGTTATGTCGTTTGGACTAACTAATGCTCCAACAACATTCATGGATTTGATGAATAGGGTTTGTAATCTGTTCCTAGATAAATATGTGATAGTTTTCGTAGATGACATTCTGATTTACTCGAAAAGCCAAGAGGAGCATGGCAGACACTTGCGAGAAGTATTAGAAGTCTTGAAGAAGGAGAATTTGTATGCTAAGTTCTCCAAATGTGATTTTTGGATTCGAGAAGTCCAATTATTGGGTCATGTGGTCAACCAAGAAGGGATAATGGTTGATCCAGCAAAGATCGAAGTTGTGACGAAGTGGGAACAACCGAAGAGTCCCACGGAGATCCGAAGCTTTATAGGATTAGCCGGATATTACCGAAGGTTTATCCAAGGCTTTTCTTTGATTACTTGTCCATTAACAGCTTTGACCCACAAAGGAGCTACTTATGCTTGGAGTGATAAGCATAAATAAGCATTCGAGAAAAGGTGATGCGTCTGGGGTTGGATTGGGTTGTGTTTTGACCCAAAGAGAAAAGGTGATTGCATATGCGTCTCAACAGTTGAAAGAGCATGAAAAGAATTACCTGAATCATGACTTGGAGTTGGCGGCGGTAGTCTTTGCACTAAAGATATGGAGGCATTACCTCTATGGCACAAAGTGAAAATTGTTCACTATTCATAAGAGTCTACAATATCTCTTTAATTTGAAAGAACTGAATATGAGGCAACGACTGGCTCGAATTACTTAAGGACTACGACTGCAAGATACTTTACCACCCCGGTAAGGCTAATGTTGTTGTTGATGCTCTCAGTCGGAAAGTCAATCTTGAAAGAAAAAGGCCAAGAGCGTTGAGAATAGAAGTTGTCTCGACAATTGTGGAGAGTATAAAGAAAGCTCAAGAGGAAGCTTTTGTGAAGAATGTTCGAAAAGAAGAACGTTTGGGCAAAACATTGGTGTTCGGTATAAACAGTCATGGACTGAAGGTGTTCCAAGATCGGATTTGGATACCTAAGACAGGAGGAGTCAGAGATCTTCTGATAGAAGAAGCTCATAAGACCATGTACTCGATTCATCCCGGTAGCACTAAAATGTATAGGGGGCTGAAACCCTACTACTGGTGGCCGACGATGAAGCTTGATGTTGCAAAGTATATGGCCGAGTGTGTGACTTGTGCGAGAGTAAAGACACAACATCAGAAACCATACGGGAGTTTAGAACCATTGCCTGTGCCTATGGGTAAGTGGGAAGACATTTCTATGGATTTTGTCACTAAACTGTCCAGAACGAAAAGTGGTCACGACATGATTTGGGTGGTCGTTGATCGATTCACTAAGAGTGTGCATTTCATAGCAGCCAATGAAAAATGGTCTGTGGAAAAGCTTGCGAATTCTTATGTGAAGGAAATTATGAGGCTTTAAGGTGTTCCGTTAACGATTGTGTCAGATCGTGACAGCCGTTTCACCTCGCGATTTTGGGTAAGTCTACAAGAGGAATTGGGTACCAAGTTGTGTTTGAGTACAACTTACCATCCACAGACTGATGGTCAGAGCGAACAGATGATACAAACACTTGAAGATATGCTGAGAGCATGTACCCTAGAATTCCAAGGTAATTGGGATGAACATTTACCTTTGGTAGAATTTTCCTACAATAATAGTTTCCACTCGAGCATAAAGATGGCACCTTATCAAGCTTTGTATGGACAGAAGTGTCGTACACCGTCTTGTTGGCTTGAGGCTAGGGAAAAGCAGTTTACGGAACCGAAGATAGTCCATCAGATTGCGGAAAAGTTGAAAATAATTAGGGAAAGAATGTTAGCAACTCAGGATCGTCAAAAGAGCTATGCTGACAAAAAGCGAAGACCGATGACTTTTGAAGTTGGAGATTCGGTTTTGCTTAAAGTCTCGCCGTGGAAGGGACTTATAAGATTTGGTAAAAGGGGAAAGTTGAGTCCAAGGTTTATTGGACCGTTTAAAGTTCTTCAGAGGATTGGGAACCAAGCTTACAAGCTCGAACTACCAGAAGAACTGAATGGAATTCATAACACTTTCCATGTGTGTTATTTGAGGAAATTCACGGGAGAAGTTCCTGACATGATTCCACTCTCGGAGTTGAGAATCGATGAGAACAAAAGATTGATTGAACAACCAGAGGCAATCGTTGACCGAAAGACTAAGAAGTTGTGACGCAAGATGGTCAAGTTAGTGCTTGTCCGATGGAAGCACACGAATGGGCCGAGTCTCACCTGGGAGATGGAGAGTGACATGATGAGTTGTTATCCGCATTTGTTTGTTGATGTGTGATTCTGGGATGGAATCATTCTAAGGTAGAGAGAATTGTAACACCCGTGTTTTTGAGCTTGTCATTAATGTTGATGTAATAGTCTAGGTTAACCTTTGTAACCCATTTTGAAATAATAAGAATGTATTATTTGAGTATTATGTGTTTTATGCTTAATTGCTTAATTGTGTGGCTTAAATGAATTAAGAATAAAAATAAGCGTGAAAATGAAATGTTAGATAAACCCAATATTGATACACAAAAACGTAGTGGTCGTGACGAGGTTTCCGAATATATAAAGAATGCCGAAATCTGAGTTATAACGAAGAAGTTATGATCTGTTGAACTTTCGCGACAGAACCGGCACGACGTTGAATGACGTAAAATGTGAAATTAAGATAGAGCGATATTTAGCCCTAGTGATCTAAACGAATGTTGTAGAGTTCGTTAAACCGAGAGTGTGCACAAAAAGAATGCCCAAATCTGACTTCGTATGAGGAAGTTATGATTTTTCTAAGTTTCAGCTTAACAGTATGCAGCCCGAAACTCGAATTCGAGATCGAGTGATTGTTGGTCGAAACAATCAAAACGAGAATCGAAGATCTCATTGATAATAGTGCAATGGTGAAAAGACAGACGAAAATGGACGTTAGATGAAGAAGTTATGAATTTATAACGGAGTTTTCCTGTCCCGGCCTACTAAAAATAAATAATAAAAATAGAATCAAAATTAGCCGACGGAGTCTAAACGAAAGTTGTAGAGCGTAGTCTCACCTACGCGTGGATATAAAAAATGTTGAAAACGGAGTTCGTATGAAGAAGATATGAATTTCTGAATTTTTTTAATAATTAATATTTATTATTTAAACTTTAAATCGGATGGATATCCGAAGGAGTCAACAAGCTTATCCGAACTACGCCCAGCGTACACCGAAGCGTGACCCGCCTCGCACTCGAGTGCTCCGATGACACATGCAGTGACGAATCCGAAGCGTACACCCTGCGTACTGAGCATTACGCCCAACGTAATGCGAGGCTGCCGATTTCTTTTGCCAAAATTCTTTCTTTCTCTCCCCATTTTTCATCGTTTTACGTGCAACTTATACCCCGAAGCCCCGGTATCATTCCCGACCCCCGAAGCAAGTCCCGAAGCCCTGAAGATCCCGAGAAGTGCAATTCCCGAGCCGAAGCTCTGCCCGCGAGAAGCCTGGTTTTTGTGAAGATCTTCTAGATCTACCGAAGCATACTACTTCTACAAGTCGTACTGCTGTCTGATCATCTTCTGATCAAGTGAGTGTGTAGTTACTTTCTTCTAACGCATAATTACGAAGTATTTTATATGAAATACGTGTTATGTGTATATTTTGTTATTATATGTGTGAATGTATATTCACTTTCTTCTATCTCATAGATATGATTTACTCTCTATGAAATACGTGTTATGTGTATGTGTCTCATCTATTGTTTGGAATATGTATTGAATGAGAATGCTATACATGTTTTAAACTATGTATAAAAATATATATTTTTTTTATCTACTAATATGTTGGGTAGAACATGGGTAGATAGTTGATGTGTGATAAACAGATGAGAGGCCTCGATGTTGTTGTTGTTGATCTAGTTATTCAGCAGAGTATGGATAACGACCACAGACTCTTTCTAAACAGTCATGTGGAACGCTAGCAAGCTCATAACCTGTAGGTGTTGTGAACAATGTGTTCACCGGTGTACTCTATCCTCCCCATGGTTGCCTTTAGGACATCTACTGTTGAGGAAACCCATTTGCAGTAATGTCCGTCCCGATGAAAATCCTAGATTAGGTCCCTTGAGATAGATGTTGTTTTAGGGACGTAAAGTGAGGATAACGGGAATGGGTAACCGGGTTATTGTTGGTTGGTGAAATTAAATATAATTATTTATTGTGGGTTGAAAACCTTATATGCTCACCAGGCTCCCAAGCCTGACCCACTCAGTTTATTTGTATTACAGGTAGTGGCACGAGGGCATAAGATGGATGAATCATCAAGTTATTTTGCATATTAGACCAGTTGTTATATGTTACTCTTGTATGGTCTATCTTTTGTTGTTTATGCTTTTGTTTCTGTATCGGAACATGACATCCCGAGTTTTGATTATATAATGAAAATACATTTCTTTATGAAATGCTTTGGTAAATATTATTTTATCATACTTTGTTTTTTGGCAACAAATTTCGCAACTCTTTTAAATCAAGAGGATTTACTCTGAAATTATTTTAAAAGCATAAATGAAACCGTTCTTTTCTGGCCGTGATTTTGGGGATGTCACATGAGGTGTTTTGGCAATCTTCTTTGTTGGGACTAGATTAAGAATATGGGCGGCAGTCTCTAAGGTATACCCCCAAAATGATATCGGAAGCGAAGCTTGACTCATCACGGAATGAATCATGTCCAACAAGGCTCGATTATGCCTCTTAGCCACACCATTAAGTTGTGGTGTCCTAGGAGGTGTCAATTTTGAAACAATTCTACATTCCTTAAGGTATTCATGGAACTCGATACTAAGATACTCACCACCCCTGTCGAATCTGACCATCTTGATCTTCCTTTCCAATTGATTTTCAACTTCATGTTTAAACTCTTTGAACTTTTCAAAGGTCTGACTTATGCTTGATTAAGTACATATATCCATATCTACTATAATCTTCGGTAAAAGTCACATAAGATTGATTCACATCCCTTGTGGTGGATCTGAAGGGCCCACACACATCCATGTGTATGAGATCCAACAATCCTTCACCTCTTTTAGAAGAACCAGTGAAAGGTGATTTAGTCATCTTTCCAAGAAAACAAGACTTGCATGTATCATCTAACCTTAAGTCAAATGATTCCAACACTCCATCCTTTTGGAGTTGGGCAATGCATTTTTTGTTGACATTTCTAAGATGACAATGCCACAAGCATGCTTTGTCTAAACCATTAGACGCATCAATTTGTAACACACTATTTCCTAAATTGTCTACTACCATCATAGTTTCAAATACACCATCACAAGGCAATGCTTTAAAACAAAATACACCATTATAATAAGCATTAATAGAACCATTCTCATTATTAAAAGAATATCTAAAGCCTTTTCTGTAAAAACCATGAAATGAAATAATATTCCTTGTCATTTCTAACGAGTAGATACAATTATTTACATCTAAACTTAACCCACTACTAAGCACTAAAGAGTAAATCCCAATCTTGGTAACAGGTGACAATCTCCTATTGCCCATAATCAGGTTCATCTTCCTATGCTCCACATACTCACTTCTTCTTAATCCCTGCAAGTAAGAGCAAATGTGAAAACCACATCATGTATCAAGGACCCACGAATTTAAATGCGATGGGTTTTTAGATTGAATAGTGTAAATATCTGTCAGGGTTGGCTTGATCTAGCCATCCTTTATATCTTACAAGTACTTGGGGCAGCTTCTCTTCCAAAGCCCTTTGTCATGCAAGTAGAAGCAGGCAACCTCTTTTGGATCAGAGGAGGGGGATTCAAAACTAGACTTGACTTTAGGGTCATTACTTGACTACCCCGCTTGAGACTTTCCCTTCCAGTTCTGTTTCAAGGGAGCTTTCCTCTTCTTCCCCTTCCCTTTCCTAATGGCTAAGATGGGAGCAGCAGCAGTGGGAGTGGATTCAATAATCTTTGTCTTCAATCCACTCTTAGCGGTTCTCAACACACCTTGAAGCTGACTCAACGTGACTTCCTCTTTGTTCAAATGATAAGTCATTTTGAACTGATCGTAACAAGGAGGTAAAGATTGCAAGACTATGTCAATAGCCAGCTCCTCATCGAAGTTCACATTAAGTTTCAGCAAACGATCCACATAGCGCTACATGTGTTGCAGGTGGGTCGTGAAGGACTCTTCGTCCTTCATCTTGGTGGTTATGAATGACTTGACTATCTAGTACCTTTCTTGACGTGCTCTTTGATGTTACTTCTCCATAAAGTCCTTGCACATCTCATAAGTCCAATAGTCCTCATAAAACCGTTATAGCTCAGGAGTCATAGTGGCTAGCATGATACACACTTTGGCCGCGTCTTTATAGTGGGCTCTATACTCAGCTATTTCTTCAGGAATAGCTTTTATTTCATCTATCTCATTCAGCTCTGTGTTGATTACATACTCCTTATCCTCGAATCACAAGGTCATCCTAATGTTGCACATCCAATCATTGAAGTTGGAGGCATCGAATGTGACGTTGGAACAAATGCTCAAGAGCGAGAAGGTGTTCAAGGAGTTTTTGGAGGAGGAACCGGAAGCGTTGTTGGAAGTTGACATCTACAAAAGAAGAGCGACAAAATTTTGATTAGATAAGGAAATCCTTAATATAACACCCAAATGAAATACAAAGGCTAGGACCCAACACAATAATTCACAATTCAGAAAACGGATGTCGTAATCCAATTGTAAATTATTTGAAGGTATGTAAATGACGATTAACCAATTCCACCACGAAAACGAAATTTAAAAGAATTAGTTTTTTTAAATGAAATTCCTAGATCTTTTGAGATTCATTGAACTATTCAATGTCACATTTAATCTCGATTATGCCCTTTCCATTTGTGACTGGGATGCCGAGGATCACAAACAAGGTGTGAATAACCATGCAAATTAGCTTGGTACTCTCGATGTCATTTACCACCTAATTAATGTGCCAGTTAACCACACACATTCCATTGATCAATGATAATTTACGACTACCCATTGCCACCCTTTATTAGTCCATATTAGTGTATTGGTTTACCACACACGCTTCACTAACGACTTTTATAAAGTGCAATGTTCAATTTCATGGATTAGCATCAAATTCACATTTTTCTAGAGTAACTAAGATTTGGGATTTTATAAAAACATTTAGTTACTTTATTTACTTCATTATACTTATTAATGAGAGTTTAATGTCCTATTAAACTCTTTCAGCTAACGACCCTCCACTAGTCAGGGCTGCGCTGGGTAAGAATGGATACCCAATGACGGTCATTTTATATGTCGCTTCCTTAAACACCCCCTATAGACCACCTTCGTGAATGAGGCCTACTAACGGTAAGATTGACTTTTTCTTATATATAAATATTAACTTTAATCTTACTCTCTCTCTCTCTCTCTCTCTCTCTCTCTATATATATATATATATATATATATATATATATATATATATATATATATATATATATATAAAGGTGTATTTTAAACTTTTAAAATACTAGGGTTCTAGATTTAAGATTTCAAAATTAAATTTTAAATTCCGAAACCAAGGGGGTATTTTTAAAACTTTTCAAAAATAATAGGTTAAATTTTTAATAATTAAATTAACCATTAATTTTATCTTTATCAAAATTTAAACAAAATCATTACATTTGATAAGGATATCCAATTACCTTTTAAAAAAAATCAATTTTAAACAAATTAAGGTAATTATCCTAATCAAGCCAAGATTATCAAAATCGAAAAATCAGGGATCTGACAGGCGAACTCGTCGAGTCTGTGCAATGCACTCATCGAGTTGGGCCAACTCGTCGAGTTCCAAATATGAACTTGTCGATTTCAATGAACAGAATGAAGATTTTGCTCCCTTCTCCTTTGAACTATTCACAACTACATCCAGTTCAACTAAAATACATCCTAGGCTCTGATACCACTGATGGGTTATGAGCATAACTACAAATCCTATGTGTTCATGCATCCGTATAATTAATGATGTATGTTTTCACTAGTTGAATATGCAAACTTGAATATCAAAGAGAAAAACCCTAATATGCATCTATATAATCAAAATTGACCAAATAATAGGGTTTAGATTCATACCACAATTGTTACGTAGTAATAACAAATAATCTTTGTAGATCTTGAACTCTTCAAAGCAAGTGCCTCAAATGTGACACCTCTAATGGCTTACAAACACTCTTTGCAAGAGGATGAGAGGAGAGAAGAGGGAATGCTCTTATAAATTCGAATCTACTAGGGTTCTTCCAAGGTGGCTGAAAATCTCAAGGCTAAGCCGCCTTATATATTGCAGGTTGCTTAGTCCCAAAGCTAGGTTCTTTAGGTGGAAACCCTAATTTCCTGCTTAAGGCCTAATCAGCCCATGGACTCCTCTTCTAAAAGGCCTTGGATGAAAACTTATAGTGCTTCCTTATAATTTTCGTCCACTCCTATCTAAGGAGTCCAAGAGCCCAATTTCACCATTATCAATGATTTGCAAAACAACCTGTGTACTTTTAATTAATTCCTTTAATCCCAAAATTAATTCCAAATTAGTTTCTGATTAAATATTAATTAAACAATATGATTTGTAATTAATATATTATTTTCATATCATATTAATAAATCATTTATATCAATTTATTATTCCAGATAATAAATTCAACTTCACTCCAAAAGTCATCCTGTCAAGTTGCAAGAGTGAAGGCAACCCAAAAGGACTTGTGTTTCTATCAATTCAAGTATATACCAATTATAGTTATGTGCTTAGATACCTAATCCAAAAAAAAAACACACAAATTCAATAATTAAAAACATAGTTAATTGTACCAAATTAAAAGTGGAAGTTATAATCTTCAACTCCTTCTTCTTCCTTGGGTGCTAGGCTCAATGTAACATCCGGATTTCCAGGTATGATAAATTATGAATATTTTTTTGAAGTGATGAGGAGTAACTCGACGAGTTGGCGCCTTAACTCGTCGAGTAGGATCGCGGCTTGGTGACATGGAAAATGAATGGACTCGACAAGTCGGCAAGTGGACTGCCGAGTCAGCGCTGTTAATAGAAACCCTAATTCTCTCGGGCCTGGGCCTATTTAAAGGCACTTATAGCCTCGTTGGTCCCTTCCCATCAGTGTCTTCGTCCCTTGAGAGAAACCCTATAGTTATTTGTGAGCTAAATTGGAGATAGAGGCTAATTGGAGGTCATTTCTTTGAGAAGAAGGTCAAGGGTGTTGCAAGGATCTCAGAGGAGAGTTGGTGGATCAGTTTCATCTTCATTTCAAGCTTCAGATCTGGTACAAGCTCTTGTCTCCCTTGTGTTTGAGTAGATTTCCCTTGGTGGTTAAGTTAAGGCTTGTATCACCTTATTGACGGGGTTTTGGGTGCATCCAAACCCTTTTTCGAGTTATTTTGTAGATCTGGACCTTGTGAGGTCCAAAGAACCTGAAAGTAGGCGGCCATGAAGGAGTAACCTTGGAGCTTTGAAGCTATGAAGCTTTAATGGAGTCATAATGATGTATAGAGCAAAATACACCATGCATGAGCCTCAAGTTCAGACCTTTAAGTAACTTTTGGGTTCTAGAAGGCCATATCTATAAATTAGAGAAACAGATCTGACCTTATAAGGTCAAATGAGTGTTGCCATGGAAGAAACTCGCCGAGTCCATAAGGGAACTCGACAAGTCGGATCGGGTTGCCCCGCAATTCATGAGCAGTGGTAACCCGTTGAGTGGAAGGTTCACACGACGAGTTGAGTGAGGCTTTAGAAGGATCCAGAGGACACGCTTGGACTCGCCGAGTCACCCATGTGCACTCGACGAGTCTGGTCAAAGTTTGACCATTGACTAGAGTTGACTTCAGTTGACCTTGGGGTTTTGGTCAAGCTGATTCAAGAGAGGTCAGAGAGGGGTAGAATGGTCTTCTACCCATTAGTAGAGATGAGAACATGAGAGGATTTTGATTAGAGATGTTATCCTATTGATAGGAGGAGGCTAGGTAGGGATATTCGAGCACGAGAGTTTATCCGACTTCATACGAGGTGATTCTTCTCAATATACTTTACCTAGAGTGGTAATTATGCGTGACCGGAAGGTCTTATGTGCTACGAGTAGAATGCGATGTATGTTGTTATATGATATGTATGTACTATGTATGTTATGAGTAGTATGATATAGACTGGAAGGTCAACAGTGTATGGACCGGAAGGTCAAGATGATGAGGACCGGAAGGTCATACGAGTAGGGCCGGAAGGTCTACCAGGGTTGGGATGGAAGTCCCCTAAGACACATGTATCTGAAGGTCCCATAGAGCTATGGCCTTGAGTGGCGTATGTGCTGTATGTGGTATTTTGGGGAACTCACTAAGCATTAATGCTTACCGTGTTATGTGAATGTGTTTCAGGTACTAGCGAGGATCGCGGGAAGGCGTCGACATGATCTGTACACACTGATGAAGATTTATGTACTTGAGATTCTAGGGTTGTTTATTGAGATAATAGGTGATAAATGGATTTTGTTATGAATGAAATTATGTTTTAAAAATGAAAAATTGTTTGAAAATTTACGTTGTTACACTCAATTCCTCTGCCTTAGACTCCTCAAGAAAATCATTTTCAGAACCCTTTAATCTCCAAAAAGTCTCCTCAAATAGTAAGCATCTAAGATATATAATATTCATGATTTTTGTATTATACGTTGGGGATTAGGATTCCACGTCGTGAATTTGGATGAGTCATTATCGGGTAAAGACTTTGACTTCCTGTGTACTCATCTTCTAGAATCACCAACTCCACGTCGTGTAAGTGAAGTCCAGGATGTGGATTTAGCTTTTCGCTGGGATTTCTTTTCCTTAATTCTTCAATCCTCCAAAGTTCTGCCACTTGCCACTCTTGGTCCTTATTCTTCAAGATTGCTCCTTTTGGCTGCAAAACATAAGTCAATCTTATAAGTGCCACTTATCTTTGCAAATAACCAAAATATTAATCAAAATGTATAAAAATATTGCCTAAAAATGTGTATAAATATAGCAATATCAATAATACTACATAACACTCTATACGAACCATATATGATTATATAATTATTAAAAGTATTATTACTTAAAGATAATTAAGGTATAGAAAAAACTTACCAGTTGAATTACATGCATCATAGTCTTGTCTACTGATAAAGTAAGACTTATAAAGGATGTTTAGTTCAAAGTAAGTTGAATAAATACTTAGTTATACCCTGTGTTGCAATGATATTGCATTCATAGGAAATTAGTATTGAGAGTTGACTATTTATATTATAGTCTAGGCTAGTCATAAACTAATATATATATATATATATATATATATATATATATATATATATATATATATATAAGTGACGTTGAATTCAAAGTAAGTTGAATAAATTGCTAGTAATCATACAAGAGATGTATGCAAGATTGGAACGGAGAGAAAAGTTTTGTTCTATGGCATTATCACGTGTCGGGGTACAGGTTATGTACTAGAGTTATTTGATAAGTTGAATATTAGGTAGTCACCATTATTGGGGTGTGTGAGATTGGAACAAAGAGGAGAGTTATGTTTCTATGTCACTATCTCTAGCTCGGGTGTGGGTTCTGTAGAAGTCATATGTTGGAGTAAGATGACGACCACTGGCCATTTTAGACAATCCAATGGAACACTAGCAGACTCATTACCTTTAGGTGCTAATGAATCATACTATCTGAGAGAAAAGATTATGGGTTTATTCGTTGTACTCCACCCCTCATGGTTGCCTTTTATGACTTACACCGACCAAGGAATCCCCTAGCTGCATAGTCAAACAGTTTCTTTAAACGATTCACCAGGTAAGGTGATTCTTCCAGATGATCGTTGATTAAGATTCGTGAGAATCGACTGGGCGGGATATGTATGAGTACATTGTCTTATAAATATCTTCATTGGATTACATATCTATAATGTTGGGTAACAGTTGGCTTTGCAGGTTTATTGATTATGGACTATTATCATAATAACATTGTGGGATTAAAAACCCTACGTATCTCACTAGGTTTCCCAACTTGATGCATTCAATTTATATGCACCATAGGTAGTGGTGTAAGTTTGTTGGAACTTGAATAGGATGTTGAGTGATTAAAGAGAAGATCCGCAATATTGTTCAGGATCGTTAGGTCTTTACGCTGTAACTTATGTTATGTATTAATTATGACATCCTTAGGGTTTTATTATTTTGAAACAATCATTTGTACTGAAAATGGTTTAATATACTGGGATTTTTCGCAAACAAAAATAACATGGTTTTTGAAAGCATAAAGAAAAAGTTTTTTCGCTTCTGAAAAATAGAGGATGCCACTTATTAATAGTACTCCACTAAACCTATGGCGTATTGGTAGTTGGGATGAGATTTAAAACCATAAAATTGGAATGGAAATGAAACCAGACTAGAACCAGAATATATAGAACCGATACAGGTTCCGTGTTTAAAGAATGGCTTTATCCGGGTTCCGGGTAATCCGAGTTTCAGGTCCCTCGGATCTGGGTAAACCGTGTTTAAGAACCGAAGCCGGTGTTAGGAACTGAAACCAATTTTAGGGGCCGGAACCGGTTTCCATGAAATGTTTAAAGCATGCATATCTCATTCGTTTGAAGTCGGATTGACATTTTTCCGAGTGTAGATTGTAGTTTGTACACGATTTTAGACTATAATTTTGTCATTTTTAGTTTCATATTCATTGAATTACAGTCCCCCAAAGTCGGGATATCAAAACTGAAAATTTTTTGTTTATCAGGTTTTTTTTTTTTGTATTTTGTGAAATTTTAAAACATGCATATCTAATTCGTTTGAATGCGGATTATCATGAGGTTTTTTCCAACGTGTAGTTTACAGTTTGTAAATAATTTTAGACTATAATTTTGTCATTTTTGATTTAATATTCAATGACTTACAGTTCTCCAAAATTAGGATATTAAAGTTGAAAATTTTTAAAGTTCGACCCACTAACTAATTATCAAAACAATTTGGTTTTCCCGATTCTAGACTCACTTTACCTGGTTCCACTCGACTCACTTTTGATGTTTCTGGGTATTCCTATTCTAGACCCACTTTACCCGGAATCGGTTCCTATATATCGGTCCGGTTTCCGGTCCTGCAAAATCTTGTTAACCGGTTCCTGGATTTTTTTCCGAGTCCAGATCTATCCGGGTCGGGTTTGGATTCACTTTCATCCCTAATTGATAGTACTCTAGTATTTAATTATATAATAATTATTACACATAAAATAGTTTCTCATATAATCTTCCTATCACAGTTCAATAACAATTTAACAATATTCGAATGATAACGCATACAAGTCATGTCAACCTTTTTTTTATCGATAAACCAATATAGTTTTAAAACATGGGGTATTAAATTATTCAAATAAATGTGAACAAGTTACACTTTTTAATCTAGCTAAAATTAAAAAAAAAAATGATAGAAAATTTATTATTTAACTAAATATTGATATGTATGTGTGTGTGAATAAGAAAGAGAGAGGGTGTGTGTGAGATTGCACCGAGGAAGGGCAAAAAGTGGGAGGAAATATTTATATGCACTTTGGCAATTTAGCTAACGGTAGGGTGCGATAACATCATACTTTCGGTATTAAATGTGATGATATAATATGTTAACCATATCATCAAATAAAGAAAACCCCGATTCTTGAAAACCTGTAAGTTTAATGATAACATCTCTAGAGATCATATGTGAGAATCTCATTGCAATCAGACTCCATTTGCTACAACTATTTATATGTTATTTTAAAGGATTTGTAAATATTTTGCTTTGAATAAAGAATGTTTATTGTGTATTTTGATAATTCTTTATCCCATATCGTACTCGGTTCCACTCTATTGGGTTCCACTCTATGTTTAATTTTTTTTTCTTTAGTTGTTAAACAACCAACGAATATTTTTTTGGTTAATCTATTTTTTCCTAATGAAATTAGTAGTTATTAATATTTTTTTTCTTTCATAAACTGTTAGATATAAAAAATAACTTAATAATATATAAAATATCATTTATTTTCATTTAATATTTATAAGAAATTTTCAAACACAAATAAAATTAGTTATCATCTTATTTTGTATGCATTACATAAGCACATCCAATTTTTTTATAAAATTTCATTCTGATACCCCATAAACTAATAAATATATTTTTTAAATATAATCTTTTTAATGATGATAATTTATAAATTAATATTATAATAAATAACTTAATAAGAATAATAATAATAACAATAGATTTTTATCTCTTGCTTTATTTTAGGATAATTTATATTTCTTTTTAGAGTTGCGTTTAGACGGTGAAATATTAACATGGGATTTCGGGTTGGTCCTTTTTAACGTGTAAAGGTTGCGGTCTTCTAGATCTCCCGGAGCAAAAGACCATCAAAACTGGTTGTCTATATTCACTGGATGAACGCACGTGGCAGACAATTGAGGTGTAAAAATCCAAATGATCAAACATTTCTAAATTATGTGCTCATGATTGTTAGCTAAACGGTTATCAATGTTAATTTTTGTGATTCCCACTTCCAAAAAGCCCATCATTGTTAAAGTTGTGATTTAAATACCATATGAAATTTGTGGTTGTTATTTTATTTTATTTTTTCTTTTTAAAATGTATTGTCAAAAAGGGTTTCGGTCCGATAAAATAACATGATTTGATGGATAAGTATCTTTTAATAAAATATTGAAGGTTCAAGCTTTGCATTGAACAAAATATATAGATTTATGAGTAGACTATTAGATGCATATGTAAATCATTCTAAAAAAAGATGCATATTATCCCAAAAATAGAGAATTCGGTATAACCTTTTTCAATCGGTTGTTTATTATTCGGATAAAATCGAATTGTTCAATTGGACAATTTGGATCAGACTATTTGGTTCAGATATTTGGATTTTTGGATGAGTTTTCATCAAAACCGAATTATTATTTTGAAGACAAAACTTCAAAAATGGTCCCTGTGGTTTCCGAAAATATCAAGTTTAGTCCCTAAGTTCAAAAAATCTCACAAATGGTCCATGTGGTTTCAAAACTTTTAACAAATGGTCCTTCCGTCTAACTCCGTCAGCTTTCTACCGTTAAGTGAGGGCATTTTCATCATTTCAATATACAGGGACCATTTATGAGGTTTTCTCTATTTAAAAAAAAGAAAAAAAATATAATTATTAATTAAAGGGCCCCACCCCTCTCTCTCTCTCTCTCATAAGCACTTAACCCAAAACACTCCACCCATCTTCTTCTTCAAGTTCATCGGTAACTGATGCTGCTAAACTCTTGCAATCGACAGAATTGTCCTTCTCATCGTCCAATCTCAGCTCCAATAATGATACCGCTATAGCAATTTCTCAGAGCTTTGTTGGATCCCAACCTCCCTCAAACGAATCAGAATAGATGGACGGGGGTTCAACTTCGTGCCCTAGTTCCCCAATCTCCTCCCTAATTCCCTAATCGCCTCAACAATGGTGTGTGTTCTCAGTCTTGGAGGCGACCGAGAAAGAGACTTACAAGTATGAGTTGAATACCGTTAAATTTTATTCAATGATAGAAACTCAGATTTCATCCCTGTCATCAGAATTCCATTTTGCAAGTGGATTGAAATTGAACGAAAACTTATTCAAAGCGGTGGAAATTAGTCACTTATCTAGACATAGAAGCAACTTCATCTTTTAATGTGTTTTCAAGCAATCTCATTAAGAAATCAACTTCGACCTACATAAACACAACCAATCAATCGACTGAACCCATAAAGTTCTAATGAAATTGGAATCCAATTTCGATATTATACATACTTTGGGTCTTAACCAGTTGTTAGACGAGAAGGCGAAGACTGTAAGAACTTGGATTCCCCACATACGACACAGATCCACCTCGACCTTCGATGCTTCGACACAGGTCAAGTAGCTCGGCTGAGGCACAATCCTCTTGACCGATCCCATCTTCTGTTTCTGTCAATGATGACTTCAACATGCTTCAACATTAACTCGCGATGGAGTCGCACCGGAGTAATAATCGGTTCCTTAAATGAAGTGATTCTAGCTCCAACATATTGGTCGTTGGTGATTACATGATGACGGGGGTGTTGATTGATAGAGAAAAGGGGTTTGAAAGGCAAGAGCGGGGAAAGGGAAAGAGATAGAATTATGAAAGAGGGTTTTCAGTTTCAAGGATGCAGATTGGAGGGAGATGAAGGAACAACCCCACAATCGTTTTCACAAGATTTGTGCAGGAATCTGAAGAGAAAGAGAGAGAGAGAGAGAGAGAGAGCGAGAGAGAGACCTTTAATATTAAATAATAATTTTTTTCTTTTTTTAATAAGGGTAAAACTTCAAAAATGGTCCCTGTAGTAGTGAAAAGACAGAAATGTCCTTCACTTAACGGTCAAAAACTAACAGAGTTAGCGAAAATGACCATTTTTTAAAAGTTTTGAAACCACAGGGACCATCTGTGAGGTTTTTTGAACTTAGGGACTAAACTTGATGTTTTCGGAAACCACAGGGACCATTTTTGAAGTTTTGTCTATTTTGAATTACGGATTTGTTACAATTTATTAAATTAAAACCGAATAGTCCAAAAAACCTCGAATAAGAGTTTACTCTTTAGTTATATATATATATATATATATATATATATATATATATATATATATATATATATATATATATATATATTTGTTTTTAATATACATCTTTTAATTATTTGTTAATTTACTAAATTGTGTATTTAAATATATTAAAATGTATTATCTAATAAAATACATTGATGTATACTTGTCAAAAGTTGTTTTCTATCTATGAAATATTAAATTATAATATATTTTTTGAATAGTAGTTAATAATTTTTAATTCCCATCAAAATAATTTATTTTTGTTTAGAGTTGACTAGTATTCAAATTATATATTTTCTTAAATATCATACCCCTTGAAAACTGAATTGTGAAAAATTATCAAATTGAATTGTAATTTGGTTGGTTTAGATTGTATTTGAATTTAGTTTCGACTATTCGGATTTACGTTCTGAAAATCGAAATCAATTTGGATTCACTTGATTATATCATATCAAATTGATCCATCCAAAGAACGCTCATATCTACTCTAATAAATGAAAATTTTTTTTGCAACATGTCACACTCTTATTCAATTTGTCAAATGTTATTTTGTGGTTATTTTAAATTAATTTTTTTCCACATATCATTTTATTAGGTGTAAAACCCGTGTATTACACGGGTTGATTAAAAAAAATTTAATATTAAAGTGTAAACAATAAATATTTTTTAAAATAAAATTTTGAAATAAGAAATAAAGAAATATATTAATTGCAGTTTAATATCATATTTATGACATTTAATACTTTACATATATAAATATATAAATATTATGTGGCTTTTTAATTTTAAAATTTTAAAAACTTAAAAATTGACATGTAGATTTTTTTATTTCAAAAATATCACAAAATGATAAGTGTCAAAACTTATGAGAGATTGAAATGTGGGAAAATGAATCTTTATTTATTATAGTTGATGGGTTTTTCTATTTTATTAAATTTCATATAATATTTTAATATAATAATTATAATAAATGTAGTAATAAATGGATATCAATTTCATTAAGGAAGTTACCATTTAATTTCAAAAGTCCTAAATTAAAGCTTATTAGTTTCTTTTGTTTATTTATTTAAATTATTTTTTTATTTTAAGAGATAAAAAAATTTCAATAATAATAATTCATTATTTTTCTTATTTTCTTATAAGTTCAAAGTTCTCAAATATTACTTTTATATTTATTTTTTTTAAAATTAACTCATGTACTACATGGGTCTCACAACTAGTTTTCATATATATATAAGAAGCACCTTAGATAATTCCATTCGAAGCATCAGACATGGCCCTATTACATCGGCCAATTCTACCTTTCTGAAGTTCTTAAAACTAAAGTAGTGGGTAATTAATTTGGTTTCCAAAAGGATTGGGTATATGGGATTATTCAGTCCCTTATCAAAGGTGGAGGGGAAACAATAGTTTCCCAATGATTTTTATATCCCTAAACATGAGAGGTGCAATGGTTCATATAAGGCGTAATGGATTTACACAATTAGAAAAGTGTAACTGTTCACATTAGGCAGAATGGATTTACACAATCAGGAAAGATCAATATATTAGTCTCATCGGTGTCCATGACACTCAAGTGGAGGATTTATACCACCCCTTAATCAATTTTAGGACTTGAATAATTTTGATTTGTTTGAATCCAAAGGAACATCTCGATGTATTTTACTATATGGAAACCCTATTTTTTTAAAGGAAAATTTCATAAACGACACTAAAGTTTACACAAAATTTTGATTTTGATACTATTTTTTTTTCTCAATTAAGTCACTAAGTTTACAATCTTGTCGCAATTTAACCAATCAATTAGATTACTTTAGGTGTTTTATTTTGCTCACTTGTTGACTAGGCAAAAAGCTGATGGAGCTTCCACATATTATCCTAGTTGGCAAACATTTGGATTAAATTGAACCTTTACATAAATCTGTAATCACTTCCCTTATTTCTTTTTTTCTTCTCTCATAGCATCACGATTTTGTGTAATGGCTTTCCGAGTTCGCTCAAATGGTTTAGGAAAAAGTCATATTAGCCCATTAAACTTGTCATTTTTGGTTTAAAAGGTCACGCATTTGTTTTTTTTTTGTTACAAAATGGTAATAAAGTCACGTATGACCGTTTTACAATCTCCTTATGTTACCTGTTACCGGGATAACATGTATAATGGCCACATGTGTTACCTTTTTATTGAAATCTTTTAAATAAGTTGGTTTTCGCTATTTCTTTCTCCATTTCCGTTGAACTCTTTCAAGAAAAACCCTTGTTTCCACTTTACACCAAAGTTCTTGTTGATGGATGTATTCGTCTCAATTCATTTCCAAGGTGTGTTCATCAACAAACCTTTTTACTACTCAGATGCTATTCATCATGTATTTGACGATATCGATTTTTCTTGTATGACTCACAAGGACTTTATTGGTTTTCTTGAACGATTCACACAAGAGAAGTGTCAAAAAGTTCACTATTGTCAGCCGGATTTAGAAATCCCATAAGTTTTAACATTGATTTCTAATGATCTTGCATATCAAGAGTTTATAGACGTTGTGTATAGGAGTGGAGTACAACTATCTATGTACATGGACCATTTTGGTACTCATCTACAGGCATTCTGTGATGGAGTAAGTAAGGAAAATGAAATTGAAGACAAATGTTATGTCATGTCAATGGAAATGGAAAATGGTGTTGACCTAACTGTAACTGAGTTCATGAGTCCATAGAAGAGCAACATGGAAGGAGTAACGTATGATGGAATCAGTCAAGAAAATGAAAATGAGGATGCAACAGAAGTTGAAAGCCCATAAGATGATGAAGATGACAATGTCCCATATGTGAAAGGTCAACCAAGGTTCAATGAAGACATACCTTGGAAGAAGTAGTTGCCAATTCTAGGTATGAGGTTTATCAATCCTAAACAATTGAAATTCATGCCTTGTAATTATGTTGCTGATACGGTTTCGCATTATCAATGTTCAATCAACTCATAGCCAACAACGCATATCTCTTGGTTTGAAGACTTATATGATATTACCATCTCACGATCACTCAAGATAAATTCCATGAAAGTGATACAAGTGAGCATGGGTTGAATCGAATACTCAGACCTTATGAGCACTCATGAACGTTGCAACAACCATTGCTATGTCCAATACAATTCTGACAAATCTACAAACCCAATTCATGACAGTCTTATTTCAACACCTACTTCCAAAGTATGAATGACTGTGGATGGTTTCGAATAATATAATTATTCTGGAAGTCAAAACATGCAAAACGAAACAATAGTAAATGATTGACACAAGACAACACTATACTAGTAAATAAAGACACCTTTTATTTAAATATCAAATGTCAATTACATTTCAACTATTACAAGTTTCAAAAACTATATAATTACTAAAACTAATATCATCCATTAGCCCAACGCGCCTCGCATATTGTATAAGGTTAACCCTATTCAGTCCCTTCGTGAGGGGATCTATCGGGTTCTCATCTAATGATATCCTATTTGCCACGAGGAGTCCTTCTTTTATACAATGTCTAATGAAGTGGTATTTTATGTCGATGTGTCTAGATCTGTTGTGATCCCTTGGTTCCTTGGCTAAGGTAACTGCACTCTCGTTATCATAGAAAATTTCCATAGGATTCTTTATAGCTGGTAAACCTCCAAGGTCTCCAATGAAGTTCTTTAGCCATATTGCCTCCTTTGCCGCCTCGCTTGCTACTATATACTCTGATTCGCAGGTTGAATCAGCTATTGTCTCTTGCTAGGAACTTTTCCAAGTAATTGCTCCTCCTTTTAGGGTAAAGACCCAGCCTGACTGAGAGCAGAAATTATCCCTATCTGTCTGAAAGCCAGCGTTGCTATACCTTAATACTCTCAAGTCATCACTCCCACTGAAGGTAAGGACCCAGTCCCTAGTCCACCGTAGGTACTTGAGAATGTTCTTTACCGCAGTCCAATGAGCCTTGCCAGGGTTCCCTTGATATCTGCTAGCCATGCTCAAAGCAAAGGCCACATCAGGGTGAGTACAAGTCATAGCATACATGATTAAGCCCACAGTGGAAGCATATGGTACATGAATCATTTCAGCTATCTCAGCCTCTGTACTCGGACTCTGAGTCTTACTCAGTTTGGCAATACACTCGATTGGAAAGTCACCTTTCTTGGAATCCTGGATGCTAAACCTTTCCATCACCTTATCCAAGTAGGTACTTTGACTAAGTCAAATTAGTCTCGTACTCCTGTCTCTGAGTATCCTTATTCCCAAAATATAGGTAGCTTCTCCAAGGTCCTTCATAGCGAAACACTTCCTAAGCCAGGACTTAACCTCCTGCAAGTTTGGGATGTCGTTTCCTATGAGTAGTATGTCATCGACATACAATACCAAAAATCTAACTATACTCCCACTAGCCTTGACATATACACATGACTCATCCTCACTTATAGAAAAACCAAACTCTTTGACTTTCTCATCGAAACAAAGATTCCATCTACGAGATGCTTGTTTCAATCCATAAATGGACCTCTCAAGCTTACACACTTTATTAGGGTACTTTTCATCAACAAAACCCTCTGGCTTACTCATGTAAACATCCTCAGCCAACTTCCCATTAAGGAAAGCGGTTTTGACATCCATTTGCCATATTTCATAATCATGAAATGCAGCTATGGATAGCATAACCCTAATAGACTTAATCTTCGCTACTGGTGAGAAGGTCTCATCATAGTCAACTCCCGGAGTTTGAGTAAAGCCCTTAGCAACCAATCACGCTTTATAAGTGTGTACATTCCCATCCATGTCAGTCTTCTTCTTGAATATCCATTTGCACCCGACTGTCTTACGACCCGGTACATTGTCAACCAAGTTCCAAACTTGATTGTCATACATGGACTAAATCTCGATGTCCATAGCCTCTTTCCATTTGGCTGACTCAGGGCCTGCCATGGCTTCCTTTTAGTTGTTAGGTTCATCCAGATTAATCAGTGTACTATCATTGATCAATGTATCACCTTCTGCATTAATATGGAAACCATAATAATGCTCAGGTGCATTCCTAACTCTGATGGAACACCTCAGAGGTACAGACTCGTCAATTGGTTCAACAGGAGTTTCCTCCTCAGGTTGATGACTAGTGTTTGAGGTTCCTTCACCGCTCGACTCTTGAAGCTCTTCAAGGTTAGTTTGCCTCCCACTATTTCCTTAGTTTATGAATTCTCTCTCATGAAAGACTCCTCTCCTCGCTACAAAGACCACATTTTCACTGGGTTTGTAGAAGAGGTTACCAAAGGACTTATGTGGGTAGCCGATGAAAATACACCGCTCACTTCGAGGTTCGAGCTTGTCGTGAGTCTCACGTATCACGAAAGCCTCGCAACCCCAAATCTTGATGTGGTCTAATGTGGGAGGTTTCCCAATCCACATCTCGTGAGGTGTTTTGGCAACCTTTTTAGTTGGAACTAGATTAAGGATGTGGGTGGCAGTCTCTAAGGCATACCTCCAAAAAGATATTGGTAACGAAGCTCGACTCATCATGCAACGAACCATGTCCAACAAGTTCGATTACGCCTCTTAGCTACACCATTCAGCTGTGGTGTCCTAGGAGGTGTTGATTGCAAGACAATCCACCACATTCCTTAAGATAGTCAAGGAACTCGATACTTAGATACTCACCACCCCGATCGGATCGGAGCATCTTTATCTTCCTGCCCATCTGGTTCTCCACTTCTTGTTTGAACTCTTTGAACTTTTCAAAGGTTTCTAACTTATGCTTGATTAAGTAAACATAACCATATCTACAGTAATCATCAGTAAAATTCACATAGAAGCGGTTAGCATCCCTTGTGGCGGTTCTGAAAGGTCCACACACATCTGTGTGTATGAGGTCCAACAAACCCTCACTCCTTTCACAAGAACCAGTGAAGGGTGACTTAGTCATTTTTCCAAGTAAACAAGATTCGCAACTATCATATGACTTTAAGTGAAATGACTCCAAGACTCCAGCCTTTTGGAGTTGGCCTATGCGCTTCTTGTTGACATGTCCAAGACAACAATGCCACAAGGATGCTTTATCCAAACTAATGGAAGAATCAATATGCAATACATTATTTCCTAAGTTGTCTACAACATTCATAGCTTCATATACACCATTACATGGTAATGCTTTAAAGTAAAATACATCATTGTAAAAAACATTAATAGCACCAATATCATTATCAAATGAAAAAGTAAATCCTTGTTTGTACAAGACATGAAAAGAAATAATATTTCTCGCCATTTCAGACGAGCAACAACATTTATTCAAATCTAATGTTAACCCACTACTAAGCAATAAAGAGTAAACTCCAATCTTGGTGACAGGTGATGCTGTCCTATTCCCTATGATTAAGTTTATCTTCCTGTGCTCCACATGCTCACTTCTTTTTAGGCCCTGCACATCAGAACAAATGTGAATTCCATGACCTATATCAAGGACCCAAGAATTAGTATGTGGTGAGTTCTTAGACAGAATAGTATAAATACCTGAATGGGTAGGTTTAACCTTCCTATCCTTAACATCTTGCAGGTACTTAGGGCAGCTTCGCTTCCAGTGCCTCTTTTCCTGACAATAGAAGCATTGTGCATTTTTTGGGTTGGAAGAGGGAGTAGCGGGACCTCCACTTGAAGAGAAGCCATCAAGAGACTTTCCCTTGGTACCCTTGGAAGGGGTCTTCCTCTTCTTCCTTTTACCTTACCCGATTGCCAGAACGGAGGCAGTAGTAGGAGTAGCCACAACATTTTTACCTTTAACAACACTTTCTGCAATCCTCAAAAGTCCCTGAAGCTTACTCAAAGTGACCTCCTCCTAGTTCATACGATAGGTCATTCAGAACTGATCATAACATGGAGGTAAGGAGTGTAGAATGATATTTATAGCGAGTTCCTCTTCAAAGTTCACATTCAATTTGAGCAGACGGTCCACGAACCTTTGCATTTTCTGTAGGTGGGTCGTGATGGGTTCACCATCCTTCATCTTTTTTTTTTATCATAGAGCAGATGATTTCATACCTCTCTTAGCGTGCACTCTGATGGTACCTTTCCATCAGATCCCAGTGCATCTCAAATGGGTAGAAGTCCTCATAGGACTTTTGGAGTTCATGTGCCATAGTGGCAAGCATGATACAAGCTACCTTGGTGGTATCTTTCTCATGTGCCCTAAAGTCGGCAATTTCCTGAGGAGTAACAGCAGACTCATCGATTTCCTTAAGCTCCTTGTCAAGGACATACTCCTTGTCCTCGTAGTGAGTGACCATCCTTATGTTCCTAATCCAATCATTGAAATTAGTTCCATCAAAGATGACTCTCCCACAAAGATTCATGAGAGAGCGAGAAGGATCATGTTGGGTTGGAGCCAGAAGCAGCATTGTTGGAAGAGATCTGAAAAAGAAGAAAGACAAGTTTAGATTAGACATAGAATCCTCAATAAGACTCTCAAATGAAATATTAAGGCTAGGACCCAACACAATATTTTATAACTTGGAAGAGGGATGTTGTAATCCAAGCTACAAAATATTTGAAAGTAGGTAAATAATGATTTACCAATTTCCACCATGAAAAACGAAATAGATTATTATGTTTTAATTGGATTGAAACTCCTAGATCTTTTGAGATTCATTGAACAATTCAATGGCATGTTTAAATCTCGAATATGTCCTTCAAGTTTGTGACTGGGATACCGAGGATCACAAAACAAGGTGTGAATAACCATGCAAATTAACTTGCTACTCTTAACTTTATTACCTAATTGATGTGCCGGTTAACCACACACGCTCCACTGATCTATAATAAACATTAAGCTACCCTTTTCCACCCTTACTAGTCCATGTTAGTGTGTCGGTTAACCGCACACGCTCTACTAACGACTTGGTAATGGTACAAAGTGTAATTTCATGGGTTAGCCTCCGACTCGTCGAGTGCAAAACCAACTCGATGAGTTGGATGTGTTTTCACATGGACTCGTCGAGTCCTCCCATTGACTCGGCGAGTTCACTGAACAGAGAGCAAAAATTCGACTTTTTTCAGCAATTTGCATCAAGTATAATTGAAAACAAGTCTAGGTTCTGATACCACTGATGGGTTTTGAGCATCCTAACACCCCTATGGTGTACATGCCACCCTAGAAACCTTGGATCTATGTTTTCTCTATTATACATGCAAAGTTTCATTTTCCAAGGTTTTCATTCTAACTAGCATATCATGGGGTATAGGTAATATAAAAACTAGTAGAATAACATACCTTTCTTGTAGCTTTGATTCCTTAAGACCTTGTGAGCCTAGCACCCCAAATGCGATGCCTCAAATGCCTCAAATGTCTCACACAACACCTCAAGTGTTATGGACTTAGACACCTTATCCAACAATAGTAGCCAACATGATACAAGACACCTTGGTGGCATGCATCCTTCTCATGAATCCTATACTCAACAATCTCCTCAGGAGTAGCAGTCGACTCATCAATATCCTTAAGTTCTTTGTCAATGACATGTTCCTTGACCTCGTAACGAGTAACCATCCTGATGTTCCTGATCCAATCATTAAAGTTGGATCCATCAAAGATAACTCTCCCACACAAGTTCATTAGGGAGAAGGAGCCAGTCCGGTTTGATCCAAAAGCAGTGTTGGAAGACATCTGAAAAAGAAATACAAAGTTGATAAGAGTCCTTAATATAACACCCAAATGAAATATTAAGGCTAGGACCCAACACAATAATTTACAATTTGGAAGAGGGATGTCGTAATCCAATTGCAAAATATTTGAAGGTAGCTAAATGTCGATTTACCAATTTCCACCATGAAAAAATAAATTGATTATTAAGTTTTAATTGGATTGAAATTCCTAGATTCTTTTGAGATTCATTGAACTTTTCAATGGCATGTTTAAATCTCGATTATGCCCTTCAAGTTTGTGACTGGGATGCCGAGGATCGCAAACAAGGTGTGAATAACCATGAAAATATGCTTGGTACTCTTGGTGTCATATACCACGTAATCAATGTGTCGGGTAACCACACACGCTCTATTGATCTATGATAAACATCAAGCCACCCTTTGCCACCTTTACTAGTCCATGTTAGTGTGTCGGTTAACCACACACGCTCCACTAATGACTTGGCAAGGTGTAAAGTGCAATTTCATGGATTAGCATCAATTTCACATTTTTCCAAAAGTAACTAAGATTGGGTTTTTAATAAAATTTTATTTACTTTATAATTATCATTATACTTTTAATGAGAATTAATGTCCTATCCTACCCATTCGGCTAACAACCCTCCACCAGTCAAGGAAGCGGTGGATGAGAGTGGACACCCATTAAACCACCATTTTATTGGCAGTTACCTTATACCCCCACTTATAGATTAGCTTCGTGAATGAGGCCTACTAATGGTAAGATTGACTTGTCTTATACATATATATAATTATTAAATTTTTAATATTATAATAGTATAAGGGTTGAATTTTAAACTTTTAAAATTCTAAGGTTTGGAATTAAAGTATTCATAAGTGTGACTTTACAAATTCCAAAACTTGAGGGCAAGTTTTGAAAGTCTTCAAAACTTTTCATTTCCATTATTTATGAGTTTAATGACTTTTAAAAATGAAAATTTTCATTTTCCATAACTTAAGGACAAGTTATGGTATTCATTAAAGGCATTTAGATCAACATTTTAATTAAAAAAATTATCCAATAATTTATCTATGATCTAGTTAAACTCATAAGTAAAATAATTCATATCAACAAATTGCAAGAAATTAGCCTAATCATATAAACTAATACAAATTTTGAAATTTTGACTATTATCTTTTAATTGGATGAGCATGATCACTACCATATAAAAAAAATCAGATTTTATGATTCAAAACAGTTTGTGGTAATGATCCTAATCCAGTTATGGCCAAAAAAACTTGAAAAACTGTCACCTGATTATCCAACTCGTCGAGTCCAACTATGGACTCGTCGAATTCAAGGCAAAATGCAACCTACTCGTCGAGTCCAATCATGCACTCGTCGAGTAGGTGTTGTCAGAACAATTTTTCAGCTTCGAAAATAATACAGCAACGTCAATATAATAGAAAACTATCCTAGTCTCTGATACCATTGAAGGGTTTTAAGCACTATAACACTCCTATGGTGCACATGGAACCCTAGATTCTTTGGATCTATGTTTTATAAAATTATACATGCATTTCATTTTCCAAAGCATACATATCCAAACTAGCATGCAATTGATATTTGAACAATACAATTGGTTAGGAACTTTACCTCTTCTTGTAGCTAGTTAACTTTGGCCTTTAAAAGCTTAGCACCTTAAATGTGATGCCCCAAATGCTTCTAGAAATACCACCAAAAATGGAAGAATTGAGAGAGAGTTTCTTGCACACAATCAGCTACTATGAACTCTTAGAACATATATGTGTTAGCCGATTTTAGCTATAGGGTTATATATATATATATATATATATATATATATATATGTGTGTGTGTGTGTGTGTGTGTGTGTGTGTGTGTGTGGTAGAATACTAAGAGTCATGGTTAAACCCTAATCCGTACCCTTAGGCTTATTATCCATGATCCATGATCCATATGAACCAACTCTTTATGGATTCATCCATAAAATTAGTCCATCATGTATCATAAGCCCAAACCATATATATAACTAATTTACACAATTAGTCCCCATTAATTTAATTAGCCTCTTGTGATCACTAAATTAATTCCCAATTAATTCTTGATCAATATTAGTTAAATTATATGATTTCTCAATATATTATACTTATAATATATTAGCAAATCATAAACAACCTCTCAAACGTCCATCCTATCAGATTGTTCTGATGAAATGAAACCCAAATAGACCATGCTACTCTCGGGTCAAGTATATACCAATGATAGTTATGGGCTTAGACACCTAATTCAACACATAGTTGACCGGATCCTGATTCGCATAGAGATGGGTATTCTTCAATTAGACGTCCAATGGCAACAAGATCACAAATAGTTCATCAACAAAGCCGAGGAGTTACTGAAAGATCTCAAAGATTTGAAAGACCAACTAGTTAAGGTGACTGCAGAGCAGGAAGAAAAAGACAAAGTACTTGATAAATGATACCCACAATGCTTATGAAGTTGTGTATGATGAACTTCAAACAAATATCAAGCTTAAGAAGAGTTGTCACGGCCAGGGAAACAATCAACGATATTCAATTCTACACTAAGGATATCCTCGACTACATCAAAAACCCAAGCCTCCTGACAACAAATGAATTATGTGGCCAAATGCTCATCAGATTCTACAAAACCTACAAATTGCTTGAGGAGTTGTAAGAACTGTTTGAGAAGGGAAAGGCCACAACGGTTGAAGTCAACTCTTCCTCAAAAAGATCTAAGTCTTACTTACCACAAAAAAATCAAACACCACCACAGTCTCCACCGAAGTCTCCTCCAAAAGAAAAAACTCCAATACAACCCCCTTCTTCCCAAAAGCAAAAAGTTCCAACTGCACCATAATCTCCAAAGAAGACATTGCCTATCAAATAAGCAACTTTAGAGCCATCCATGTCTTCGGATAAATTATATAACTTCCCTATCACCAGGTAGAGAAAAGCAGATTGTGAGAGCAGTCAGGATAGCCAAATACATCAGGCTAGCCAAGGATTTAACATCCAAATGTATGAGTCATTATACCAATCATGTGTAAATCCTATGCGAAGACTTACAGGTGAAGACTATGTCCCTCATCTGACATATGTTGAGCCTCCTACCGTTGGATATAGGGATATTCCTCTATCTCCCAATGCAAAATATTTCCCAGTCTTCGAACCATATGATCTTTGCATCCCAGATGATCGATGGCTTCCACTGGGTTTTGAGAGGTTGAACTTGCTTCACAACAAGTATGGAAAGAAAATTGAAGAAATTTGATCAAATAATGTTCTACAAGTAGTTAAAAAATATAAATCTCGCTAATTCAAAGGCGCAACCTATAATCAATACAATCTCTCTCGCTTCAACAAAGAATAACATCGCACTCAGGCCGATTTTGTCTTCATGAATCCTGAAAAATCTTTGCAATCGAACGGGTGTTCAAAAACAAGATAGAATAGTTGATATGTGCATATTTAGTCATACATTTCATGCATTATCTTAATACGTTTTGCTATCTTTATGTTTATTATAGCACAAAAGGTGACTAATTTATTTAAAATATGTTTTGTAGCAGCGAAGACATACATGGGATTAAAAGGAAGCTACTACGGAGCTGGAAGCGGGAAAATTAGATCAAATCAACTGAAGCCAAAGAAGCTAACAAACTGCAGTACCTCGATGTGGTGATCACCAACCACATCGTGGTGAATGGAACTTCCCAATCATAGAGTTATTTGGTGGAACCGCGATTTTAATGGTCGCCACGTCGTGGTGCCTATTGGCCATGGCGTGGTAAGCTAATTTCGGATTTTATAAATAGATCTATTACTCTCTCAACCCTAACTTATGCTGGAAGCTATGTCGACTATCGAAGACCAGAGACATTCTTTAGAGGCTTTGGAGTGCAGAATTCGATTGAGAGCTTGATTTTGAAGAGATCTAAAGGCAACATTACTCTTAATCACTTAATTACTTTGTTTTGATCATGCTTAGCAAACTATATTTTGTTTTTATGTGTTTTTTTACAGTAGTTATGGGCTAAAAACCTTAACTTTCGTTTGGAGTAAATGATCTTGCATACTATGCGTTGATTAAATGGATTTGGATTCTTACTGGTTGCTTATTAATTACGCATGCTTTTTAAAGAACCTTTTAATGTTAATGACAACTTCTTTTTTGTTTATTGTTGAGTTTAATTGATATTGTATGATCTATATATCTTAATTGTCTTGAATCTTATGATATATTGAATAACATTGTTATAAGACTAGTGTTTTGACCAAAAATGTGACATCCCAATTTCACGGCCAGAAAAGACTGATTTGTTTATGCTTTGTTTTTAAAATCAAAGTAATCGTTTAAAGAAAACTGTTGCGGAATTTGTTCCCAAAAACAAAAATATGATAACCATTTATCCAAACATTTCTCAAAGAGAATGTATTTTCATTAAATAATAAAACCTTGGGATGTCATGTTCGATACAGACCAAAAGCATAAACAATATAAAATAGACCTTACAATAGTTATTTATCACTACTGATCTATAATCCAAAATCTCCCGTCAAGTCCGCCAACTTATACCCTTGTGTCATTACCTGTAATGAAAAGAAAACTGAGTGGGTCAAGCTTGGGAGCCTGGTGAGCATATAGGGTTTTCAACCCACAATAATATAATTATTATATTTAATCAGCAAACAATCAACTCAATTACCATCCCCATTATCTTCTCAAGGTTTTATCCTAAAAACCAACTATCCTTCATTCATTTATTCCTAAGGAATTTGGCACGAAATCCATTGCTGCCAAAGTTTATTTATCAAGTACTAAATCCATAGCTATCAGGCGCTAACTCCATAGTCACCATGGTTCACTTAACAAGCGCTAACTCCATAGTCGCCAAGGTTCACTCAACAAGCGCTAACTCCATAGTCGCCAAGGTTTACTCAACAAGCGCTAACTCCATAGTCGCCAAGGTTTACTCAACAAGCGCTAACTCCAAAGTCGCCAAGGTTCATCAAATAGTCACGAAGTCACATCGTCGCCAAGGTTTATACAATAGGCGCTAACTTCATAGTCACCAACTATCCCATCTACCCAAGTTCTACCCAACATTTTTGTAGATATAAATACTTACACAGTTTAAATCATTTAACACTTGTATAAAACATCAATTCCACGCCCATCTCAAATAGACAAATAATATATAAACACATAACACGTATTTCATAGCAAATACTTCATATTTATGTGTTAGAAGAAAGTAACTACACACTCACACATATAAACAACAATATACTTAATACACTCAAGCCATACTTGTATTATTATCGTGTTTATGAAAGGTAGTATACACTCACTTGATTAGAAGATGATCGGACAGCACTACGGTTTGTAGAAGTAGTATTCTTCGGTAGATCTGGAAGATCTTCACAAAAATCGAACTTCCCGCGGGCAGAGCTTCAGCTCCGGAATCTTACTTCTCGGGATCTTCAGGACCTCGGGACTTGCTTCGGGGCTCGGGAATGATACCGGGGATTCGGGGTACTTCTGGCACACAAAACGATGCAAAACGGGAGAGAGAAGAGAGAAAAAGAGCAATTGAGTCGGCTGCCCTCGCATCCTATTTATAGGAGGCTGGAGCCTCGAAGTACGCGGGGCGTACTGGTCCAAAATCGTCATTGCTTACTTATCCGAAGTCACTTGAGTGGGAGGTGCGTCATGCTTCGCGGTACGCGGGGCGTACAGCAGTACGCTGGGCGTACTTCGGATGACTTCGATGACTCCTCTTCGGATAATACCAACATTTAGAATTAAATTTAAATATTAAATATTTAATAAACTTCGGAAATTCATATCTTCTTCATACGAACTCCGTTTTCGACGTTCTTTATATCCACGCGTAGGTGAGACTACGCTCTACAACTTTCGTTTAGACTTCGTCGGCTAATTTTGACTTTTATTTTTATTAATTATTTTTACTAGGTCGGGACAGAAAACTTCGTTATAAATTCATAACTTTTTCGTTTGACGTCCGTTCTCGCCTAACTTTTCATCGCTTCGATACCAACAACAAGATCTTCGATTCTCGTTTAGATTGATTTGACTAAAAACCGCTCGATCTCAAATCGAGTATTTCGGGCTGCATACTGTTAAGTCGAAACTTCAATAAATCATAACTTCCTCATACGAAGTCAGATTTGGGTGTTCTATATATGTACGGAATCCTTGTAACATATACTAAAACTTAGTTAAGATTATTCATTCTAAATAATCTTTTATCAAAAAGTCATTTTTGACGCTTATCGTCTCTAAATTGACTAGCCCTGATCTACGGGCGTTACAGTTATCTCCCCCTTAGGATGATTACGTCCCGGAATCATCAACGAAATAGGATTCGTATACTGACTCCATAAGTTATCTCTCCATCCTAAGTAATAACCTTGATGCTCAATCGTGCATCTTCTCTTCTTACTATGTTGGATTTTAAATCGTAACCTTCAAGTTACAAAATAAATCCTTATTGTGGACTCCTTCTTCTTCTTAAGATAAATACATTCATTTATCTATTGTAACTAACCGATGGGTCGTGTCCTGATGACCTCTCATCGTAGTCGGACTCAATTTAATATGACCACTAGGGTCGGAATAACCATCATCCTACTAGTCATTACCGAAACAATGGTAATGACATGCTTGAATAAAACGGAAACAATTTCTAGCTTCTTGGTAACCTTCCGACTTTCCCTGATCCAAGTGCGAGTCTTGTGCTTCTGGTAGTATAGATCTCTACTACCATTCACACCTACTCATACTTGTCCCAAGCATTGTCTCGCAGTTAACCAAGTCACCATACATAAATCATATAATCATTCAACACATCAGATAACAAAACCAGGGATTATATTAATTCTTGAAACTATTACACAAAAGTTCAAGTTCACCCTATACTATGCCTCTAACAGGCTATGCTTCCTGATACATACTTTATATGTTAATATGAAGTCTTCATCTTTTAATCCTCCCATCCTTTTCTACTTCGTTGAGGAACATGTGGAATGCCCTTGGCTATGGAGGTGTGTCTTTCTTTGGGCAGTCTTTAGAAATATGCCCTTTTTCGTTACATCTATAGCACACCTTCTTAATGGGTGTGCACTTGTTGGCGTAGTGCCCTGTCTTCCCACATTTGTAGCAAGTCATCTCCTCGCTACATTTCCCGAAGTGTTTCTTCTTACACTTCTCACACCACTTAGCTTCATCTCTTCCCCCAGATTTCGAGAATTTGCTTTCTTTGTCGATTATTGAAGATCCTTCACGCTTCCTTTTCTCTCCAACTTCAGCTCTTTCCAGACCCTTTTCTTTTATTTGGGTCTCAACATTCTTGGCTGCCCAGATGGCGGCTTTGAGAGTGGTTGCTTGCTTGACTATCGGACCAAAGTCCGCTGGTAATCCATTGGCAAACTTGTTGACCTTGGAAAGTTCAGTTGGAATTAGGTATGGAATAAGCTTCATCTTCTCCGTAAAGCTCGTAGAGTATTCAGTGACGCTCAATTTTCCTTTCTTCAGATTCTGGAACTCATTGTTGATTTCCAAAAGATCTTGCTCAGAGCAGTATTGCATTTTCAGTTGCACCACGAACTCTTCCCAAGACATCTTGCTAGCTTCCCCCTTGGGCATCGAACCTGCCAGTAACTTCCACCAGCTCAGTACTCCAGATTTTAACAGAGGGGTTGCAAGAGCGGTCTTCTGTCTGTTGCTACACTCGTAACTTTCAAACATTGTCTCCATTTCGGAGATCCAGTCCATGACTTGCACCGGTGTCGGGCTCCCAGAAAGACATGGTGGTTTGGATGCCATGAAATCCTTGTACTTGCATCCACATCCGTCATTTCCTCCATCCTGGTTGTTTTGGCGAACTATTGGTGGGTTGGCTTGACCAACGGTCCCACTGTAGTTTCCTCCTTCAGACTGCCCTCCATTTACTTCGGGCTCTTCAACTTGAATTGACAATTCTTCGTGATTCTGCCTAATCAGATGTCTGGTTTCTTCCATCTGATTATTCAACATTGCCTGGATCATCACTTGAACTCCGGCCATTGTCATTGGTTCAGGCGTTGCTGCTACAACAGGTATTTGTTCAATCACTGGTATTTGATTCCTGTTTTCATCAGCATTTCCAACTCCACTCCTCGTTCTCACCATTTTTGATCTATACACCGAATAAGGTGAAATTAGATCCTTATTCACGATAGATATTCAAATCATCCTTATCACTCTGAAACGTTTACATGCTAGTTCTAATATCGTAGACGCACGCTTAGAATCCTAAAGACATAAGGTTTCCAGATCCGGTCGGCATCAGACCATAGATCCGAACAATTAACATCATATATGGCAAACATATAACAATTAGCACATAATAGCATTTTAGGAAATTTTCCTAAAATAAACTAGTGCCTGTGTCAATTTAGGTGTACTACCTAAAATATAATGGACACACTCAACTCACAATCATTGCTTAGCATTCTAAGTTTAAGTCTAGAAATAAATCCATATTCCTAGTTCGCTTAAACTAATGCTCTGATACCAACTGTGACATCCCCAATTTCACGGCCAGAAAAGACCGATTTGTTTATACTTTGTTTTTAAAATCAGAGTAATCGTTTAAAGAAAACTGTTGCGGAATTTGTTCCCAAAAACAAAAATATGATAACCATTTATCCAAACATTTCTCAAAGAGAATGTATTTTCATTAAATAATAAAACCTTGGGATGTCATGTTCGATACATACCAAAAGCATAAACAATATAAAATAGACCTCACAATAGTTATTTATAACTACTGATCTATAATCCAAAATCTCTCGTCAAGTCCGCCAACTTATACCCTTGTGCCATTACCTGTAATGAAAAGAAAACTGAGTGGGTCAGGCTTGGGAGCCTGGTGAGCATATAGGGTTTTCAACCCACAATAATATAATTATTATATTTAATTAGCAAACAATCAACCCAATTACCATCCCCATTATCTTCTCAAGGTTTTATCCTAAGAACCAACTATCCTTCATTCATTTATTCCTAAGGAATTTGGCACGAAATCCATTGCTGTCAAAGTTTATTTATCAAGTACTAAATCCATAACTATCAGGTGCTAACTCCATAGTCACCATGGTTCACTTAACAAGCGCTAACTCCATAGTCGCCAAGGTTTACTCAACAAGCGCTAACTCCATAGTCGCCAAGGTTTACTCAACAAGCGCTAATTCCATAGTCGCCAAGGTTCATCAAATAGACACGAAGTCACATCGTCGCCAAGGTTTATACAATAGGCGCTAACTCCATAGTCACCAACTATCCCATCTACCCAAGTTCTACCCAACATTTTCGTGGATATAAATACTTACACAGTTTAAATCATTTAACACTTGTATAAAACATCAATTCCACGCCCATCTCAAATAGACAAATAATATATAAACACATAACACGTATTTCATAGCAAATACTTCATATTTATGTGTTAGAAGAAAGTAACTACACACTCACACATATAAACAACAATATACTTAATACACTCAAGTCATACTTGTATTATTATCGTGTTTATGAAAGGTAGTATACACTCACTTGATTAGAAGATGATCGGACAGCACTACGGCTTGTAGAAGTAGTATTCTTCGGTAGATCTGGAAGATCTCCAAAAAAATCGAACTTCCCGCGGGCAGAGCTTCGGCTTGGGAATCTTACTTCTTGGGATCTTCAGGACCTCGGGACTTGCTTCGGGGCTCGGGAATGATACCGGGGCTTCAGGGTACTTCTGGCACGCAAAACGATGCAAAACGGGAGAGAGAAGAGAGAAAAAGAGCAATTGAGTCGGCTGCCCTCGCATCCTATTTATAGGAGGCTGGAGCCTTGGAGTACGCGGGGCGTACTGGTCCAAAATCGTCATTGCTTACTTATCCGAAGTCACTTGAGTGGGAGGTGCGTCATGCTTCGCGGTACGCGGGGCGTACAACAGTACGCTGGGCGTACTTCGGATGAGTTCGATGACTCCTCTTCGGATAATACCAACATTTAGAATTAAATTTAAATATTAAATATTTAATAAACTTCGGAAATTCATATCTTCTTCATACGAACTCCGTTTTCGACGTTCTTTATATCCACGCGTAGGTGAGACTACGCTCTACAACTTTCGTTTAGACTTCGTCGGCTAATTTTGACTTTTATTTTTATTAATTATTTTTAGTAGGTCGGGACAGAAAACTTCGTTATAAATTCATAACTTTTTCGTTTGACGTCCGTTCTCGCCTAACTTTTCATCGCTTCGATACCAACAAAAAGATCTTCGATTCTCGTTTAGATTGATTTGACTAAAAACCGCTCGATCTCAAATCGAGTATTTCGGGCTGCATACTGTTAAGTCGAAACTTCAATAAATCATAACTTCCTCATACGAAGTCAGATTTGGGTGTTCTATATATGTACGGAATCCTTGTAACATATACTAAAACTTAGTTAAGATTATTCATTCTAAATAATCTTTTATCAAAAAGTCATTTTTGACGCTTATCGTCTCTAAATTGACTAGCCCTGATCTACAGGCGTTACAGTTATCTCCCCCTTAGGATGATTACGTCCCGGAATCATCAACGAAATAGGATTCGTATACTGACTCCATAAGTTATCTCTCCATCCTAAGTAATAACCTTGATGCTCAATCGTGCATCTTTCTTCTTACTATGTTGGATTTTAAACCGTAACCTTCAAGTTACAAAATAAATCCTTATTGTGGACTCCTTCTTCTTCTTAAGATAAATACATTCATTTATCTATTGTAACTAACCGATGGGTTGTGTCCTGATGACCTCTCATCGTAGTCGGACTCAATTTAATATGACCACTAGGGTCGGAATAACCATCATCCTACTAGTCATTACCGAAACAATGGTAATGACATGCTTGAATAAAACGGAAACAATTTCTAGCTTCTTGGTAACCTTGCGACTTTCCCTGATCCAAGTGCGAGTCTTGTGCTTCCGGTAGTATAGATCTCTACTACCATTCACACCTACTCATACTTGTCCCAAGCATTGTCTCGCAGTTAACCAAGTCACCATACATAAATCATATAATCATTCAACACATCAGATAACAAAACCAGGGATTATATTAATTCTTGAAACTATTACACAAAAGTTCAAGTTCACCCTATACTATGCCTCTAACAGGCTATGCTTCCTGATACATACTTTATATGTTAATATGAAGTCTTCATCTTTTAATCCTCCCATCCTTTTCTACTTCGTTGAGGAACATGTGGAATGCCCTTGGCTGTGGAGGTGTGTCTTTCTTTGGGCAGTCTTTAGAAATATGCCCTTCTTCGTTACATCTATAGCACACCTTCTTAATGGGTGCGCACTTGTTGGCGTAGTGCCCTGTCTTCCCACATTTGTAGCAAGTCATCTCCTCGCTACATTTCCCGAAGTGTTTCTTCTTACACTTCTCACACCACTTAGCTTCATCTCTTCCCCCAGATTTCGAGAATTTACTTTCTTTGTCGATTATTGAAGATCCTTCATGCTTCCTTTTCTCTCCAACTTCAGCTCTTTCCAGACCCTTTTCTTTTATTTGGGTCTCAACATTCTTGGCTGCCCAGATGGCGGCTTTGAGAGTGGTTGCTTGCTTGACTATCGGACCAAAGTCCGCTGGTAATCCATTGGCAAACTTGTTGACCTTGGAAAGTTCAGTTGGAATTAGGTATGGAATAAGCTTCATCTTCTCCGTAAAGCTCGTAGCGTATTCAGTGACGCTCAATTTTCCTTTCTTCAGATTCTGGAACTCATTGTTGATTTCCAAAAGATCTTGCTCAGAGCAGTATTGCATTTTCAGTTGCACCACGAACTCTTCCCAAGACATCTTGCTAGCTTCCCCCTTGGGCATCGAACCTGCCAGTAACTTCCACCAGCTCAGTACTCCAGATTTTAACAGAGGGGTTGCAAGAGCGGTCTTCTGTCTGTTGCTACACTCGCAACTTTCAAACATTGTCTCCATTTCGTAGATCCAGTCCATGACTTGCACTGGTGTCGGGCTCCCAGAAAGACATGGTGGTTTGGATGCCATGAAATCCTTGTACTTGCATCCACGTCCGTCATTTCCTCCATCCTGGTTGTTTTGGCAAACTATTGGTGGGTTGGCTTGACCAACGGTCCCACTGTAGTTTCCTCCTTCAGACTGCCCTCCATTTACTTCGGGCTCTTCAACTTGAATTGACAATTCTTCGCGATTCTGCCTAATCAGATGTCTGGTTTCTTCCATCTGATTATTCAACATTGCCTGGATCATCACTTGAACTCCGGCCATTGTCATTGGTTCAGGCGTTGCTGCTACAACAGGTATTTGTTCAATCACTGGTATTTGATTCCTGTTTTCATCAGCATTTCCAACTCCACTCCTCGTTCTCACCATTTTTGATCTATACACCGAATAAGGTGAAATTAGATCCTTATTCACGATAGATATTCAAATCATCCTTATCACTCTGAAACGTTTACATGCTAGTTCTAATATCGTAGACGCACGCTTAGAATCCTAAAGACATAAGGTTTCCAGATCCGGTCGGCATCAGACCATAGATCCGAACAATTAACATCATATATGGCAAACATATAACAATTAGCACATAATAGCATTTTAGGAAATTTTCCTAAAATAAACTAGTGCCTGTGTCAATTTAGGTGTACTACCTAAAATATAATGGACACACTCAACTCACAATCATTGCTTAGCATTCTAAGTTTAAGTCTAGAAATAAATCCATATTCCTAGTTCGCTTAAACTAATGCTCTGATACCAACTGTGACATCCCCAATTTCACGGCCAGAAAAGACCGATTTGTTTATGCTTTGTTTTTAAAATCAGAGTAATCGTTTAAAGAAAACTGTTGCGGAATTTGTTCCCAAAAACAAAAATATGATAACCATTTATCCAAACATTTCTCAAAGAGAATGTATTTTCATTAAATAATAAAACCTTGGGATGTCATGTTCGATACATACCAAAAGCATAAACAATATAAAATAGACCTTACAATAGTTATTTATAACTACTGATCTATAATCCAAAATCTCTCGTCAAGTCCGCCAACTTATACCCTTGTGCCATTACCTGTAATGAAAAGAAAACTGAGTGGGTCAGGCTTGGGAACCTGGTGAGCATATAGGGTTTTCAACCCACAATAATATAATTATTATATTTAATTAGCAAACAATCAACCCAATTACCATCCCCATTATCTTCTCAAGGTTTTATCCTAAGAACCAACTATCCTTCATTCATTTATTCCTAAGGAATTTGGCACGAAATCCATTGCTGTCAAAGTTTATTTATCAAGTACTAAAGCCATAGCTATCAGGCGCTAACTCCATAGTCACCATGGTTCACTTAACAAGCGCTAACTCCATAGTCGCCAAGGTTTACTCAACAAGCGCTAACTCCATAGTCGCCAAGGTTTACTCAACAAGCGCTAACTCCATAGTCGCCAAGGTTTACTCAACAAGCGCTAACTCCATAGTCGCCAAGGTTCATCAAATAGGCACGAAGTCACATCGTCGCCAAGGTTTATACAATAGGCGCTAACTCCATAGTCACCAACTATCCCATCTACCCAAGTTCTACCCAACATTTTCGTAGATATAAATACTTACACAGTTTAAATCATTTAACACTTGTATAAAACATCAATTCCACGCCCATCTCAAATAGACAAATAATATATAAACACATAACACGTATTTCAAACATTGTCTCCATTACGTATCCGAAGTCACTTGAGTGCGAGGTGCGTCATGCTTCGCGGTACGCAGGGCGTACAGCAGTACGCTGGGCGTACTTCGGATGAGTCCGATGACTCCTCTTCGGATAATACCAAGATTTAGAATTAAATTTAAATATTAAATATTTAATAAACTTCGGAAATTCATATCTTCTTCATACGAACTCATTTTTCGACGTTCTTTATATCCACGCGTAGGTGAGACTACGCTCTACAACTTTCGTTTAGACTTCGTCGGCTAATTTTGACTTTTATTTTTATTAATTATTTTTAGCAGGTCGGGACAGAAAACTTCGTTATAAATTCATAACTTTTTCGTTTGACGTCCGTTCTCGCCTAACTTTTCATCGCTTCGATACCAACAACAAGATCTTCGATTCTCGTTCAGATTGATTTGACTAAAAACCGCTCGATCTCAAATCAAGTATTTCGGGCTGCATACTGTTAAGTCGAAACTTCAATAAATCATAACTTCCTCATACGAAGTCAGATTTAGGCATTCTATATATGTACGGAATCCTTGTAACATATACTAAAACTTAGTTAAGATTATTCATTCTAAATAACCTTTTATCAAAAAGTCATTTTTGACGCTTATCGTCTCTAAATTGACTAGCCCTGATCTACGGGCGTTACAAAAAATATAGGATTAAATAGAAAAGTTGGTAAGCTAATGTAGGAGTTAATATATGAAGAACAGTCGTGTATTGAATTGATGTTTATAACCATTTATGCCTCAAAATTACAATTCTCGCATAATTCAAATTGAATACTAGTGTGCTTGTTTAATTGTCCAATTGATCATTGAATGATTGAACTTGTATAGATAAAGGATTAGTCTAATGATCATAATTATAATCAATCTAGGAAACTGTAAGCAACAAAATAATAATCCATTGCGCTTTCCACTAAATCAACCATAGAAGCAAGTGATTCGAATCTAAGCGAAAGTCTCTTTAATTACTTGGTTAAAAATCGTTTCTTTGTTTTCTTCTTTAGTTTTAAATTGTTTCTTTGCTAATTTTCTTCTTTGATAAGTAGAGTTAAGTTTCTAGACTTGCAAAACTAGAAAGAATCCCCCCTCTTTTATTAATTGTTAAAATTAGTTAACATTTAGTAGTTATTTTAACTATTATTATCGTTCCCTGTGTTCGATACCCTGCTTACCTAAGCTATATTGTTATTCGATTAGGTACACTGCCTATCGCGTATTAGTTTGTCTAGATTAGTTGGGTTATTACTTAGCACGTAAAATATGTATCAAGTTTTTGGCATCGTTGCTGGGGAACGACTTCGTTTAAGTAAGTTTTTATCTTCTATTTGTTTTCGTTCCTTTGTGTGAGATTTATTTCATATAAGTTTGAATTTTTATGTTAATTTTCTTGCATTCAGTTTTTTGTTTATTATGTTGCCCCGACGTGGCGATTTATCACCACGCCATGGCGGACGTCCTCACAGTTTTTTCTTAATCGTTTTTATTCTTTTTACGCGTTTATTTTTGTTTTGTTTCAATTAGTTTATAACCCGAGCATCTTCATCCTCTATAGTACCTGGTGTTGCAGATATCGAGTCTATTCTTCGCAAAAGCAACAAGGAAAGAAGAAAAGAGAAGGACGTTCTCAAAGAAGAAGTCAAACCAAACGAATTTGAGAGCGGGTACGTGAGTGATTCGGAATCTGAAAAAGAACTCAAAACAAAAGACGAGATGGCGTATATTACACGGATGACTATGGAGGCATACTAGAAATAAGTGTGCAACGATTCAGGGCTAGGCCTTGCTCCACCAGAAATATCAGCTGAAACCAACTTTAAGCTCAAGGGCCATATTCTGGAAAGCTCAAGGACATTCCATTTTCAGGAAAGGATCATGAAGACGCGTTTAGGAACATCGATGAATTCAATGAAATTGCAAATTAGTTCAATGTTCCAAATGTCTCGCGAGAAGTAATGTTTCTCAGAATGCTCCCAGTAAGCTTCATAGGAGATGCAAAAATCTAGCTAAAGACCCTTGCACCAGGAGCAATTTCAACTTGGACGAATCTATGTGAAGCTTTCATTAAGCAGATTAGCCCACCATTAAAAATAGCTCAATAAGAAGATAGAAAACTTCCAACAAAATCATGGTGAGTCTCTGTTGAAGCTTGGGAGAGGTACAAAGGCATGCTTAGGAATTTCCCCTAACACGATCTCAATGTGCAACAAGAAGTATTTATCTTTTATGATGGGGTGAATGTCATAACAAGACAACTCCTTGACTCTCAAGGGCCAATGACAAAGAAAGAATCGGCTACTATTAAGGAGTTGATTGAAGAATCTATAGAACATTCATGTGAATACCATAACCCACAAGAACATGTTACAAGAGGCAAGGGAAGTTAGGATGGAGACAATGAGAACGTGGCAATGGTTATGGAAAAATTAGAATCAATGGACCGGAGGATAATGAAGATGGATCAATCCATCCATGCAATTCAGGTTGGATGTGACAATTGTAGCATACCACATTTGACTAAGGAATGTGACCATGACGAGAACAGGAATCGGAAGGTTCAAGCTTGCTATTCTAGTGGAGATTGGTATGATAAAAATGGGAAGAAACCCAAGAAGGAATGGTTGCCCTACGATGAGTATCAAAAGGTGAAAGAGGAGAAGTTTAGGCAACAAGGTCGTGGGTTTTACCAAAAGGAGAAACCGGCTCCTAAAAAGAAGAATGACTTTGAAGCCATGCTTTCCCGATTCGCAACTGCATCAGAGAAGAGAGACGACGATACTGATTTTGCCATTCAAAATCAACAAGCCTCCATCCTAAATATTGAGCAACAAATCGATCAACTCTCGAAGCAATTCAATGAGCGTTTATCGGGTACACTTCTGAGCAACACGAAAAAAATATGAAGGTGCATGTCAAGGCCATCACAACAAGGAGTGGAAAAATTATTACTCCTTTTGACTCCTATTTCTAACACTACTTCAGATGTTGTGCAGGAACTGAAAATTAAAACTCAAGAGAAGGCCATTGAACTGTAACCACAGCGTGGTGAAGAGTCAAACACGGCGTGACAGAGTGCTAAAGGCAATAAAACTCCTCCGATCAAGACATATCAATAATCAAAAATCCTAATCTTCTTTATTTTTCCATCTAATTAACTGTTTTTCCATTTAAGCTTTCAAATCTATTTATTTAATATTTTTAAACATATATTATTTTTAAAAATAAATTTACCCAAATTAGAGGGTGTTACATTATGGTACATGGTTGGAAATTAAATATCCTATTAACATGGTCATTATATATGCTCCTATATATCTTGATGATAGACTTTATCTTTGGAATATAATATAAAAGTTGAAAGCTTCTAAGGGAATGTGGCTCTTTTTGGGGATTGTAAAGAAGTAAAGTTAAAAAAATATCTCTTCTTCTGATCTTTGCAATTCAAGTGTGTCGTCTTCGAATAGTTTCATTGAGACGCTAGTCTTTTAAAAGAAAACAAGGAAAAAGTTTCACTAGGATGAGTGATGATGACAGAAAGTTGAGCACAATAGACATATTCTTGGCATGCAAAAACTTTGTGGCTCAATGGGATTCTGGGATTGGTTTATGCTCTTCTTAGAAATCACTTTGATCGTTGCATGATTGTTCATATTAGTTCTTTTCATAACTTTAGCTCTCATCGTTTTAAGTTTTACAATACCTTTATAATATTGGAAGGTGTTCCATATATTTTATCAAAAGCATATAGTGACCATTTTTATGTTGGCAAATCAATCTTCCTTTTTTCCTAAGACTCAAGGTGTATCATATCTTGTAACATAATACATGACAACAATATGAAGAATGTAGCCACCATGATCTCTTATATAGCTATAACCATCACCCCTCCCTTATCTCCCAATGAGTAGGAACCATATGTTGATCATCTGAACATGATAAGCATTTCATATCATAATACTTATAAGCTTGCATGCAATATGTCCATTGTTAAAAAAGTATTTACTCACCTTTGGAAGCTTGTGATTTTAGTCTAAACTCTTTTCCTTCTTTGTGTATTGTGTCTCCCACGCATGTGATTAGTCAGATACACATAACTTATGAACAAAAGGGCCATTGAAGCACAATACCCATTTGACTAACCAAGCAACTAACTTTTTATCATACTACAACTTTTTACCAAATAAGTATAACATTATTCTTTCTTCTAGTTATTCATGTGATTTAGTTATACTATTGGCTTTCATAATAGTTACTTCCATATTAAATCCAATTCTTCTTTCAATTTCTCAATTGATTTTCTATGTCAATTCCACAAGTTTGTGGGATTCATTTCAATGCATGTAGATAATCAAAATAGTGTTATTGCATCATAAACACACACAAACACACACACACACACACACATATATATATATATATATATGTGTGTGTGTGTGTGTGTGTCTACATATATATATAAATATATATATATATATATATATATATATATATATATTATCATATAATTTGATTTAATAGCAGTTACTTTCATAGAATTCTACTATAGAATCCTCTTTCAGCACTTGATGATAATATCCTTCTGTCTAATAAACTCCCACTAAAACCCACCTTTTTGGTTCAAGTTGGATTTGAATTACTCAATTCTTCGAATTCATTTTACTTTTCTTGCAACTCATTTGGGTTCTACATTGGACTTTTTTGTCATGATTTATAAAATATGTGAAAATTTGGGGAGCACCCTAAAAGTGATTGATTAAATGTCAAAGAGAAATGTGTTATGGTAGAATGTATTTTCTATTCTGCCAGAATGTATTCTGAAATGAATGTATTCCTGGAGTGATATTTTCTACAATGATTTCCCATATTATATTTAACTAATATGTTTTTTTTAGAATTCATGTGTTGTAAATGAATATGAAAAATGTAGAAAATATATATTGTATGACACGTGTTTATGGAAATTCCTAAAGAGAATTTGATGTTCAAATTCGAAAAGAACACAAACATAATTCTTACTTGATTATTGGAGTTACTTGGTTCTGACCATCTGGTATGCATTTTGTCAAATTATTAAAGTTTGTTTTATTATTTGTCATATATAATAACATTCTCACATAATTTTATTCTTACATAATTCAATTTCATGATAGTTTTTCTCATAGAATACGTGAAGGGATCATGATGATCAAGGGCTGGAAGGTTGGATGACAATGTGTGAGATGAAGATTAACAATGGTCACTGATCTTCCAAAAAGAATGGATTATTATCATTATGTAATAGTATATTATGATAGAATAATCTATATATTGTGTTTGTTTGGTATTAGAGAGTGTAACGTTATCATAGAATAGTACATAATTTTTTTTTCTAAGAATGTGATAAAAAAATTTAACTTGTATCAAAAAATTTGTTATTTTTCAAGAAGTTCATTTAATAAAAAAATATATATATATTCTGTCAAAATATGTATTCTTTTATGGTTCAAGAATATTTATTATTTTTCAATATATTGATAAACATATTCAGTTAGAATGTCCGAATTAAGAGAATTATCATCCTTAAAATTCATAATATTCCTTTTTTTAACATAGATTAATTGGCTAAACTATCCATATAGTTAATAGAATCTATTATCCTTAAAATTCGTAATTTTCCTTTTTAAAGATAGATTAATTGACTAAACTATCCTTATATTGAGATTTATGTGATTATTCTATTTTCTTCAGTTTAACAATATACATAAATCACTTTTTTAAATAAATAAAAATGATTTGACCACAATCATTCCTACATCCACACTATAGATAGTTAGAATACAATAATCTAACCATATATAATTTAATCATTCCCTACTAAAGCTTCAAACCTACTTTTTCAACAAATAAAAAACTCAAGAACAACATATTGAATACATTAATTTAATTGATGTTATCAAATAATCAAAGATTGATACAAAGGGTTGAAAGTTCTCAAAGTCCGTCTATTCTTAAAGTTCATATATTCTCAAAGTCTAAGTAGTGGGATTTGTTGGTGTATTATATGTAGTTTTTTTCCTACAAGGTGTGATGACTGTATTAATAAGTCGTTAGATCCTAATGGAGTTTTCACAGTTTCTTATGCTTGATTTTTTTTTGGACAGTGACATGTTGGTTTATTGGTATCGCCACGAGACAAAACAATCATGTTCCCATGAAACTAAACATTTTTTGGAGGATTGCTCAAAATCGTATGCATACCCGCGCTAAGTTGAATGATAGAGGTACTAACTTAGATTCCACGTTGTGTCCTTATTGCCTTTATGTTATTGAGATTGTGTAACATCCTAATTTTCAAGACCAAAAATTTCATTTTTAATTAAGTAGCTTATAAAATTGTTTATTGAAAAAAAATCATCAATATCATAACATCCCATAAATCAAATGTCATAAAACATGTCGTGGAATAATAATAGTGTCAGAGTACAATCCCAAGAACATCATAGTGCGGAAATCATGTGTGTGCGATGCGCTGCTACCGTGCCGGCTCCTTCCCCTTCATTGAAGAGGTACCTAAAACAAAACTGAAAACTGTAAGCACAAAGCTTAGTGAGTTCCCCCATCATACCACATACCATACATAACACATACTGTCAGGCATATCTGGGTGCCCAACCTACCCTGCTGAGCATACCGGGGTGCTCAACCTACCCCTGCTAGGCATACCGGAGTGGCTAACCTACCCTTGTCAGACATACTGGGGTGTCCGACCTACCCCTCCGGTTTATCTCAGCCAGTTACAGGGACTATTTCACTCCAACTACTACCACATAAAACATAACAAAATCATACTGTCAGGCATACCGGGGTGCCTAACTTACCTATTGGCCCTATCGACTAAATACGGGGACTATTCCCCATACTACCACTATCACATAACATCATATCATGCTAGCACATAAACATATCAGATAGTGGCAAACCAGACAATTATCACGAAGACAATCATTCATAATCACTCCTACTAGTGGGCCGACATTGTGGCCTTAGACCCACTTCTACTGGAAGGTAACTCACATTAGTGTTGTGAAGTGTCTGAACTGTCCTCGCTGCCGAGATCAAGTCATCTCAATTCCTACACCTAACAATCCTCCTTAATTACCATTTCATGGTCAACTCAGGTCATAGTCAAAGTCAAGGTCAACACCTTGGTCAAAGTCAACTTAGGGTCAAAGTCAACGTCCGATTGACTCAACTCGCCAAGTTGACCCCACAACTCGTCGAGTTCCATAATCCTAAGAACGCTAAAACTTCGACCATACTCGCCGAGTCTTACAAGAGCTCGTCAAGTTCTCCTTTAAACAAAATCAGGACCTTCTACAGCCGACTCGTCGAGTTCATCCTTGAACTCGTTGAGTTCATCTTCATCCGAGTTAAAGTGTTTAGTCCTTGACTCGCCGATTTCTTCTTGAAATCGTCGAGTTCGTCTTCATATGGTTGGGACATTGCCTTGAACTCGCCGAGTTCATCTTTGAACTCGTCGAGTTCTTTGATCTTCGAGCCCCTATTTCTGTCTATCTTTTTGAGTCCTATTCTAGACTCAACAGATCGATCAGAAGCCAAAAAGGTTGGGGAACCATATCCCGACTCGCCGAGTCCCATGAACGACTCACCGAGTCCCCCAAAGTCCATGTCCATACAATTGATTTCAGTTGAGCTCAATGCATCCAGAGCATAGATCTGACCCCCTAGGGTCCATATTACACGTAAAGCTACGAACCTTATGTCCATGCATGGGTCTTCAAGCTCAAAAGACCCAAAATGAAGCCTACAAAGTGCATGGGGCTCCCATGGCCATAAAGTTGGCACCTTTATGCGTTGGGAACCCTCAATGGTTCCAGATCCGAAGTCATAACCCCTTAGAACCACAAAATCCCGAAAATGGCTCTACTAAAGCTTAGAAAAGGTGGAAACTTGCCCTAACTAGAGATCTAAGAGATAAATGGTCAACACTGAAGCTTTTTAGCTTGAATGAGATGGAAATGAAGCAAAACCTCAGGATCTACTTTCTTCTTCTGGAACCCCCCCCCCCCCCCCCCCCCAAGTTTCCACCTCTTTCTTCAAGCTTCAATTAATCAAAAACACACAAAAATGGCTCAAGGACACTCCAAATGCTTTAGGGTTTCGAGTTAGTGCTTTTATGGACTGTGAGAGACAATGGAGGCTGAAATGGGACTAGATAAGGCGTTTAAATATGGTGCAAACCCTAAATATTAGGGTTTAATTTAGATAGTCCTACTCGTCGAGTAGGGCTCCCGACTCGTCGAGTAGGTTACTTAAAACCCACGTCCAAAATCCAGTCTACCCGACGAGTTGGGCCTCCAACTCGTCGAGTCCCACTGTAAAACATGCAAATACTTAAATATAAAATACGTACCGGGAACCGGGTGTTACAGATTGTACAACATATGTTTGTTTTTTGCATGACCACTATGGATATATGGAAGTAGTTGTTGTTTGGTGGATGTGTCGTGTCCTCCATCTCTTTCAATAGAGAGTGTCCTTACGTTGGCAGATATATCTAACTGCAATGTCGTGCAAAAGAAATATTTTGATAGATGATTCTAACATCTTTTTGGGTGATTGGGAAATTTCACAATAACACTCTCTTTGGAGCAGTAAAGCCTAAGAAAAGCGGCAGTTTTTATGACATAGCCTCACTTTTTCTCTTTTGGATTTTTAATAAGCGCAAGAAATATAAGATAAACCGGATTGATTGGTTGCAAAACCCTTCTTTACTTTCCGCAACTATTTATATCGTTTCTTTCTAACTCGTTGTTAGTTTAGTTTATAAATCTAGCCGTTTCAAAAAGATAAATAAATAAACATATAAAAATCATAGCTTAAACCTTTAGCTTTGCAGTAGAATGAAAATGGGTTGAAATAGATATATGTAGCACTTTTAATGACAAACAACAGCACCAGTTTTTTTTTTCACAAGAAATTTTGTCCTATGATGTTTTTAACAACTAGTCCAAAATACAATGGGTTTTTGATGTATTTTTTTCCGCACTTTATTTACTAAGCCGGTGTAAGATAAACTAAAGAAAAATATATAATCCTTGGATATCATCGACTACTATAGCCGTTGTGTCCTCAGTCACCATAAATCATTGTTTATTGTAAAAGAAGTTGGGTAACTAAAGATACTCTTGAAGACCATGATAATAAAATACTTTAACCCAAACTATCATCTTTAATCAACCACAAATTATTCATGGGCCACGAAGAAAAAAGAAGACAAAGGTCAAATCTACAATAATAACGGACCTACATGACGAAAATAAGAAAAGAAATCTCTTAAGAATCTGCAATCCGATCAAAGTTATCTCAAAAGGAAATTCTTGATTAAAAATCCATAAAAGGGAATACATCTTAGTAGTTGCTACGTAAAAACTACTTGAAATAATTTGAAAATGTGATTTTCTAGTAAAAAATGTAAAATATAAATACCGGTCCAATTTAACATTTAGGGTAGATACAGGAATTAATTGCACGATGCCAGCCAAGCTAGTGACAAGAATCCATCACCACATGTTTTGTTTTGTTTTTAAATTAATAAGTACATTATGTTTTGTCACCATATGAGGCATATATAGAGTAAATTACAATTTTGAATTTCCAACTTATATTTTAACATATATTCAGGTGATAGGCATGGTTGAGGTCTTAGGAGAATCTTGGATATTTTAGAGTGGTTCCTTAAATAAATGTTGTGATATGTTGTTGAACACCTTCAAACTTAAAAACTTTTGAAATGTATTTTTAACTTACAATTTGGAATTTGGGATCGTTCATTTCCTCAGAAGATGACTTAACTGGTTAATTATTTTTAAAACAATCTGTTTTACAAGATAAAGGAGGGATGTTTCATGTTGGGACACACGAAGAAATCCCCCTCACCCTTACTTGATACACAATCCAATTAAGTGTGACATTTATATTTTTCGATATTATCGACTTCATTTTGGTTTTCACATAAACACGACCACAGGATATGTTATCTTGTCGATCATCATCCGTAAAGATTCACAGTCTCCCACATATTAGTAACCCTTTCAAATCCATGTGAAGCCATACACATAAAAGAAGGCCTTCTATCTCATCCATACCATACACTATTGGATTGTATAGCTTGTTGTTAAATACCTCAAATTTAGTTTTTTTTTTAGAAACATCACCGAGCACATATATTAAAAGGGAAAATGACAATAATAACTAATCCCCTGGTCTTTTCCAAAAAATAGCCAAAATACCAAAAATATGATTTTCGCAGCTAGCCACTATGAAAATCGTATTATTTTTTGTTAGCTTTGAACATTTATAACTCTTTCATGCGAATTTTGTTTGAATTAATTTTTTTTCTCATTGTGTTCTTTGTAACAAAGGCTTTATATTTACCTATTACACTTCAATTTTGGATGTTATGAATTCATAAATTTTTTACTCCAAAGTATGGTACACCGTGAAAAATATGAAAAAAAATATAATAATAATAACTAAACTAAACTTTGATCCTTCATATTAGTGTATATTACTCTCATGCTTTATCCCATGTATTGTTTAGCCCATCATTGTTATATATAGGCCCAACTTTATATTTGTATATTGTATATATACATGTATTCGTATTCTAGAAAGGCAAGGAATGATAATTTGCATTCTATTACGGTATCAGAGCTTTTCTCCCTCTAACCCTACCTGTCGTCGCTCCCACCTTCTCCCCTTATTGTCTTTCTTTTCTTTCATGGCAAACACAAATCTCAAACCTTTTAGCATCAACAACATTAAGTCATTTGTTCCCTTGATTCTTGACCTGAATCAGTTGAACTATGACTCTTGGAGAGTCCTTTTCGAGACCCACTACAGAGCTTATGGAGTTTATGGTCATCTTGATGGCTCCTCCCGTCTGAAGGATGACAAAGACGAGCCATGGCACAATCTTGATAACCTCGTTTCCATGTGGATCTATGGCACACTCACTCAGCCCCTTTACACCATGGTGCTCAAAAGTGGCTATAAAAGGCTCGAGACATCTGGACAGCACTTGAAGACCTCTTTCGAGACAACAAAGACGAACGTGCTATAGAACTGGAGAATAAATTGCGTTCTATGGTACTTGGGGACCGAACCATTGTTGAATACTGTCAAAAACTCAATGTTGTTGTTGAACTATTAGCAAACATCGGGTCTCCCGTCCCCGAGAAAACCTTGGTTACGCATCTCCAGAATGGTTTGGGTCCAATTTTGACAACATTGCTACTATTATTCGCCATCGTGAGCCACTTCCAAGCTTTCTTCAAGCCCGCTCCATGCTTGTTCTTGAAGAACAACGGTTTGATCGAACTCGTTCTTTGCATGCCACCCACTCGAACCATTCTTCATCTTGTCAGGTTCTCCATACCACAACTGATGGGTCTCAATATCAGCCCCGGGGGAACCCTAACCGTGCTCCAAATTGCAGCAACCACCACCGAGGACCACCACGCGACAACTGTCGCAACAACAGCCGTGACAGTCGCCGCCAGCAGCCCTCCGTGGGACGTCAACAACAACAATAGCGGCCTTTTCAGTCTCTTCAATGGCCTCATTATCCTTCACCGTGGTGGCCTCCTTCCCCCTGATTCAATTACCGATCACCACAGCAGCCTCCATCTCTCAATAGCTCGCCATTTTATTCCCAACAGCAACTTGCAATTCTCGGCCAGCACCCTGCATCAGCGCCTCCAGCTACTTTCCATGTCTCTCAATCCACTCCTATACAGCCTCCTTAGAATTGGTTTCCTCCAATAGCAAGTGATCATGTAACACCCATAAAAAATCATGCCAAATTTAAACTTTTTTTAAAACATATAAAGACCAACATTCATTACAAATTCGTTTTCAAAATAGTCTATATCAGAGTCTCCCAGAAACATAGTCATAAAAGTGAGGAGCGGTACGATCACGCCTTTGCCTTGCTACAGTCCCCTAATGTCCCTGAAACAATAAGCTGAAACTGTAAGCTTGAAAGCTTAGTGAGCTCCCCCAAAATACCCATACACACAATAATACACATATAATCGCAAACAACATACTATGGGTCCAATCAACCATCAGGTTGGAATACCCCAGACCCTCAACTATCCGGTTGGAATGTCAACATACTACGGGTCCAATCATCGTCGGGATGGAATACTCACGGCCCATAACCAACGGGTTGGAATGCCCAGGTCTATTGGTTTTCACACAAATCAGATAAGCCTCAACCGCCAAACAAACATGTGCACATATAACAGATAATTACATAACATTCTATAGATAGATAAATCGATCTAACAGATCATAACAACATAGCAACATTCTATCTACCAGGATATTGACCTAACGGATCATAGCAACATATAACATCCTATTTAGCTTGATACTGATCTAACGGATCATATCAACATATAACATCCTATCTACCAGGATACTAAACTAACGGATCATAACAACATATAACATCCCATCTACCACGATACTAATCTAACGGATCATAACAACATATAACATCCCATCTGCCAGGATACCGATCTAACAGATCATACTAGCATAACATATCAAGATAACAATCCACAAAGGGGCGGCCTTGGTGCCTTAGACCCTTGAGTATAGTGAGGAAAACTCACCTCGTAACTGTCGACTCGAAAGATAAGCTCAAACTTTCAGATCACCGCCACAAACTCCACCACCTATATTCACCATAGAACCATACTCATAAATTTCCAACTTCCCAAAATGCCCCATAAGTCAAATAGTCAACCCTTGGTCAAAGTCAAAGTCAACGATCGAGGTCAACAATCCATGTTGACCCGACTCGTCGAGTGCAATTACCGACTCATCGAGTCCTTCAGAACTCGAGTAGTCGTGAAAACCCCCGACTGACTCGTCGAGTTTCCCTGCAATTCACCGAGTTCAAGCATGTCCAAATGTCAGGAAAACCCAAGTTGACTCGCCAAGTCACCCTATTGACTCGTTGAGTCCATGTAGAAATCCTTTCATGACAATCTTCATCGGACTCGCCGAGTTGACCATGCAACTCGTCGAGTCCCTTCAGTCCATAACCAGATGCTCTTTAAGCCATTTTAAGGTTCCATATTGCAGATCCAGCTTCCCAAGGCATGTTTATCACATAAAGTTGCAAAATTTATATGCATGCAAAGCTCATAATGTCAAAACCAAGCTTGCAATGGAGTTTTACACTTAAGGAGAGACTCATACTTGCTAAAGCTGAAAGCTTTATGGACTTTGGGACCAAAGAGATTTCAGATCTGAAGTTACAGCTTTAGATCTTAGCTCATACCCAAGAATAGCTTCTTATTATGCTAGAAAATCCCCAATCTTTAACCAAATGAGGTCTAGAATGAAATGAGGTCAAGGTAAGGACTTGATACCTTCCAAAAGATGTTAACTAAGGTAGATATCAGATCCCCACACATTCCTTGCTTCTAGCCACTTGCTCTCCAAGCTCTTCTTACTAATATCCACCTTCCAAAACTTGAAACACACAAGAAAGAAGCACACACGCGTATTAGGGTTTGTTGGACTCTCAAGAGGCTGTAAGGGGGGTAAAGGAGGCAATTGATCCTTTAAATAGGGTGCAAAACCCTGGAAATTAGGGTTTCATCCTCCAGCTCCTACTCGTCGAGTCCAATCTTGGACTCGGCGAGTAGGTCGCTTAAACACGTGGCTCAACCTGCTTCTACTCGACGAGTCGGGGCATCCAACTCGCCGAGTAGACCTTGAAATTTATGAAAATTAAAGCTATAAAATTATCACCTGAGAGTTTGGACGTTACAGATCAAGCCACAAATATTAGTGAAGCTTTTAGCTCCATGTCTCTTCAACAGCCAAATGATTCCACCTGGTTCATAGACACGGGTGCCACTTCTCATTTAGCATTGGACTCAGGTATACTCCAATCCTTTAGCAATAAGAGCAATATTAATTCAGTTTTAGTTGGCAATGGCTCATCTATTCCTGTTACTCACATTGGTCACGCATTCATTCTGTCTAAACACCGTCCTCTTCACTTACATAGCGTTCTTGTTACACCCGATATTATTTAAATCTTGTCTCTATCTGTAAATTTACTAAAGACAACAAATTTTCTATCGAATTTGATGAGTTTGGTTTTTCTATGAAGGATTTTCTGACCAAATAGGTGCTCCTCCGGTCTGATAGCACCGATGATCTCTACCCTGCCTTCACGAAGCCATCACCTCCTGTTGCCCTTCTTTCCCGTAGCCCCGCCTTGTGGCGCCAACGCCTTGGTCATCCGAGTCCTCGTGTGCTATAAAATTTAGCTTCTAATAAATTTATTCCATGTAATAAACGCTTAAATGATTTTGTTTGTGTTGCATGTCGTTTAGGCATACATGTTCGTTTATCTTTTTCTCCCTCTGCTTCTATTGTTTCTGAACCGTTTGATATCATACACTCAGATTTATGGACATCTCCTATACTGAGTATTAGTGGAATAAGATATTATGTTCTTTTCTTAGATCATTACTCCCATTTCCTTTGGGTTTATCCATTACGCAACAAATCTGGTGTGATCAACAAATTCCTACACTTTCGTGCTTTCATTAAAAACCAATTCAAACAAGAGATCAAATCTTTTCAATGTGATAATGGGGGAGAGTTCAATAACCATGAATTTCACCAGTTATTTGACCAAAATGGAATTAAATTTCGTTTCTCTTTCCCTCACACATCCCACCAAAATGGCATGTCTGAACATATGATACGAACCATAATAACATCATACATACCCTTCTTTTCCAAGCTTACATTTCACCCCTTATTGGGTGGAAGCTCTCTATATGGCCACCCATTTCCTCAACATTACCCCCTACACATCTATAGATAATCAAATTCCATATCTAAAATTATCCAAACAACACCCGACCTTCACACACCTCAAAGTGTTTCGATGTCTCTACTATCCATACATCTACCCTCCTCATAAACTGGCACGCCGCACCAAACCTTTTGTTTTCCTTGGATATCTATCTCCCCTTCCCAAATTGTACATTCATGATCTTCGTGACCACAACTGGATCATTGCCATGCAAAATGAATTTGATGCTCTTATTTCTTACAGGACTTGGACTCTTGTTCCGAGACCCATGGGGGCCAATGTGGTTAGGTCTATGTGGTTATTCAAGAAGAAATATAAGGTTGATGGCACTCTTGACAGGTACAAATCTCGTCTTGTAGCAAATGGGAAGATCCAACGTCCCGGAATCGATTGTGATGAAACTTTTAGCCCGGTTGTTAAACCATCCACGATACATATTGTTCTCAGCATTGCGGTATCCATACATTAGCTCATACATTAGTTAGACGTCAAAAATGCATTTCTTCACGGCCAACTACAGGAGACTGTCTACATGCACCAATCCCCTGGTTTTCGTGACAACACCCATCCGGATTATGTTTGTCACTTACAAAAGTCTCTTTATGCCCTCAAACAGGCTCCCGGGGGATGGTTTCAGCGATTCACAGAGTATATTACTCTCATCGGTTTTGTGTATAGCAAAATCGCTTCCTTGATTTTTCGTAGGAAGGACGAGGTTGCTTATTTACTTTTATATGTTGACGACATCATTCTCACAACATCATCCTCGGAGCTTCTCCAACGTATCATCACCATGCTTTCCACTGAATTTTCCATGATTGATCTGGGACACCTGTCATACTTCCTTGGCGTCTCCGCCTCTCGTCAACAGTCTGGTCTCTTCCTCTCTCAATGAAAATATGTGTTGGAACTTCTCGAGTGTGCTCACATGTCTACATACAATCCATGTCACACTCCTGTTGAGCCTCAGCCAAAGTTATCTCATGTAGGTACTCCTGTTGCTGACCCCACTCTATATTGTAGTCTTGCAGGTGGTCTCTAGTATCCTACTTTCACTCGCCCAGACATCTCCTATGCAGTGCAACATATTTGCTTATACATGCATGACCCGCGTGAGCCTCATCTTCACACTCTCAAACACATCCTTCGCTATATTCGAGGCACGATTGATCACGGTATTCATATCCAACCCTCCTTGACATCTAGTCTTATCGCTTCCTCTGATGCTGACTGGGGAGGGTGCCATGACTCCAGACGTTCTACTAGTGGTTATTGTGTTTATTTGGGTGACAACATCATTTCCTGGTCTTCTAAACGTCAGACTACCTTTTATAGATCTAGTGTAGAGGTTGAGTACCGGGGGTGGCAAATGTTGTTGCAGAAACCTGTTGGCTTCGAAATCTCTTTCGTGAACTTCATTGCCCTTTAACAAAGGCCACATTGTATATTGTGACAATGTCAGTGTCGTATATCTTTTTTCCAATCTTGTACAACATCAGCGGACAAAACACATAGAGATTGACATTCACTTTGTACGGGATCGAGTTGCTACCGGTCAAGTCCGAGCTTTACATGTTCCATCCTCTCTTCAGTGTGCAGATATCTTCACGAAGGGGCTTCCACACTCTTTGTTTTCTGATTTCCGATCCAGTTTGAGTGTTCGACCTTCATCTACCCCTCGAATTGCGGGGGTGTATTAGTGTATATTACTCTTAGGCTTTAGCCCATGTATTGTTTAGGCCATCATTGTTCTGTATAGGCCTAGCTTTATACTTGTAAGTTGTATATATACCTGTATTCGTATTCTAGAAAGGCAAGGAATGATAATTTGCATTCTATTACTTCATAACTATTGCGGGCGAACTACGTTTGAGTTGGGTTATTTTATTGTGTTCTTTGTAACAAAAGCTATTCATGGACATGTTACACTCTCAATTTAGATGTCATAAAGTCATACTTATTTAGCTCCAACGTAAACTATTTTGTTAAAATTATTTTAAAAAAAAACTTCATAATATTTGCATACAAATTTCATAATAATCATCAAACCAGTTCTTTCAATCAAGTGATGTGAATTATTCAAGAATCGAAGTTGATTTGCTTTATAAAAAGAAGATCGCAATGAACTCCTTAATTCTTTCATCTCTTGAACCTATTGTTCTGGATCCAAAGCCAAAATGACAATAAAGTATTTGCCCCGAGGAGGGATCCTAGAATTCCGTCTGTTTTTTGGGTTTAAGGCTTTCCTATTATAACAAGTTGTTCAAAAGGATCCTGTGTTCTTCTATCAAAAATTCTGCTTAAGGGTGGCCTGCAAAACCTCAAAAGCCACTTAGATTTTCACAAATGTTGACCTGTGAAAAAAAAATCGATGGCTACCTAAATTTTCGGAAGTAATGACTTGGGAAATCTCAAAAACAAAATAAAATCGTAGGCAACCAAGATTTTTATTAGAAAGTGGCATGCGAAAATTATAGATATTATAATCATTTTTCTTATCATTGATTTTTTTTAAAGAAAAAAAATGATGTGATTAGCTATTGCGGTCATTTTCTCTATATTAAACTATTTTATATTGACAATTAACGAATTAGTTAAGAGATCCATAGATTAATTTAAAGATATTGGTGGCACGTATAATCAATATAATCAAATGTTAGTTAAAACTTATAATCAAGCGTTCATTATTAGTATAAAAATATTGAATAAGTTTTGTAAGTTAAAACTTATAATCAAGCGTTAATGATTAGTTTAAAAATATGGAATGAGTTCTGTATATTGCCTAACAAAAAATAATCAAAAAAAAATTGTACACTCATGTTTTACGACTCAAACTGACTACTTACAAAATATAATGTGTCAAATCATTTGTATTTTATCGATAATTGATCAATTGTATGAAAAGGGAAACTGTGATTCGTAAGAGGAATAATGTTTCATACTTCCTTATTTAACAAAATTAGATTCTTATTATTTCAATAATAATAATAATTTTGTGTAATCATATTTCATACATTAATCTGTATAAATTTTAGAGAAAATATTAATGAATTAACTCAACCTAACCGATTTTAACTAACTTCTCAATCTCACGAACTTTCCTCTTTCGGCAATCGGCATCCCTTTTGCGATCATGCGTAAGAAATCCTATGTTTATTATTGCTGCTGTGATCTAAAAATTTGATCGATATTCAAACATGTTATTACATAATATTTAAAATAAAAAATAAAAAAATAGTAATATAAATGAAATACTATTCCTTTTTATACATTTTTAAACGGATTTGTAGGCTACCAACACAGAAGTCCATGGTGTGATCGGATCGTAGATGTGAAAAAACATGCGCTCTAAATTTTCAATTTCATATAGAAAATATATATATAATTTTTGGTGATTGGTTATATAAATAAAAATACAAGTTGCATAAAAATAGTAAGTGTACAAAAAAAATACGAATTTGACATTATGTTTTATTTTTTCTTAGTTAAGTCACTATTTTTATAATTTTGTTACAATTTTAGTTAATCGATCGTTTCAGGTGTTTCATGTTTCTCACTTACTTACTAAACAAAAAATTGATGTGGTTTTCACATATGAGCCTAGTTAGCAAATATTTAGGTTAAACTGAACCCTTACATAGATCGGTACTCGTTTTTCTTTATTTCTTCTTTTATTTTCTCAGAACATCATGATTTTGAGCAATGGTTTTCCAAGATTGTTTAAGTATTTCATCATCACAAAATGGTATAAGCAATACAACGAAGGTTCTCCAATCTAACATCTCCTAAAAAACATTTTTTGTCTTGCTTACAACACTTTGAAATAATGCATCATTTGAAAGACGTTGAAAATCTGTTACACAAATCGTAATGCTTTGAGAGAATAAAAGAAGAAAAAATTAAGGGAAACATATATATATATATATATATATATATATATATATATATACACACACACACACGATGAATAAAACATATGCTTAATATTTTTTATAGTTTAAATATAATCCATATATAAATATAACATGTAATAAAGTTTTCTTAAAAAAATATACTACCGTTGCCCATATTTGTTATTCAACTTGAGTTTTGAAATCTTTATTCTTCAATTTTGACCTTAAATATTTTTATTTGTATTATATATTATATAATGAAACTTATAACAATGAAAAAAAACATTTAAAACACAATTCATTCATATATTTTGCGTCAAGTATTATATATCAAAAATAAAAATAATTATGATCAAAGTTAATAAAGACTTTATAAATCAAAAGTTGGAAAATAATTATGGGAAAGATGGTATTTTTTTTACATAATGTCTCGTCACATATTATATTTATATATGAATAAAACATTTAACATATTTTTTGTTAAAGTTCGTTTGCTATTCATATATGAATAAATAGTATGTTAATAAAAGACAAAGTGTTTTGAAAAATCAAATTCGTCATTCATATATGAATAACAAATGAACTGTAACAAAATTCTTATAAATGTGTTATTGATTATAATTTATGAAGAGAACTAATACACGTGTTATTCATATGTTAATATAAAATTTGATGCGAGCTGATGTAAACTGTAAAGAGTTTATCACATGTTATATTTATATATTAATTATATTTAAATTATAAAAAAAATAAACATAATTTTTATTAATAAGTGAATAATAAATATACTGTAATAAAAGTCTGATATACTTTTATTCACTTATTAATAGCGACAGTTGAAACCAATATATGTATATATATATATATATATATATATATATATATATATATATATATATATATATATATATATATATATAGGGATGTCTATTTATTAAGAATAAAAAATTATAAATTTTTATATATTAAAAATCGTTTTTTTTAAATAGTTAATTAAAAGTTAAAAAAAAAACACTAGCTATGTTTTTTATATATATTAAAGTGATGATTAGTATAGCTTAAGGAAACATGTTTTGTTTAAAAAAACACATGTATAATCCTTTTCCCTTACCGTCGGTACGATGGAGGGTTTTGTCGCAAAAATAAATGATTTATTAAGAATGATTATCTTATTTTCAACATTTTTTATTTTTTCAATTGAACTTTTATATATATATATATATATATATATATATATATATATATATATATATATATATATATATATATATATATATATATGTGTGTGTGTGTGTGTACAAAGATTTTTTTTGTATTTATAAATTAGTTTTTATAACTCTATTTTTATAATATCATTAGGTGTGAACCTCGTGTATTACACGAGTTTATAAAAAAAAGTTTAATATAAAATTATAACCATTACATATTTTTTAAAGTAATAATTTTATATAAATATAATAAATAAAATAAGTAATTTAATATATAATATAATATATTTGAAAAGTTGTAAGGCATTTCTTATGAATTTAATAGAATCATCCACTTTATATATATAAATCTCACTAAAATGTGAATTTTAAATTTAATAAAATGCAAAATACAAGAAAATGACAAGAGGAGAAAAAAAAATTTCAAAAACTCTTAGAAAATGACAAGTGTCAAATTCAATGTGAATATGACATTTGACAAAATTGATTTTCATTTATTAGGTGAGATTTTCTAGATTTTTAGATATTCATTTTTGTGCATTAAAATATACTTTATTTAAAGTCTTTTTATATGTTTGTTAATTTATAAATTCATTTTGTGTGTGTAAAAAATATGAAGATCGTAAAAACATATAAAATCCATAGAAAATATACACTAATTTATTGTTATAAAATGAATTTGTTGATAAAACATTTGTAACAAAAATCCGTAAAAGACATATAAAAGTTGTAAGAATATCTTTTTTTGTGTTTTTAAGTTTCTTTCATAAATTTAGGGGTAAAAAGAACCTTAAAAACACGTATAAAAACAAATAGATAAAAAATTGTAATAAAAGATAATAATTTGTTAAACGGATTTATAAAAAATTAAATTTCAAAAAACATGTAAAAACAAAGTTCTAAAAATGGGTAAATCTACAAAAAGAATTAAACAAAGTTCGTAACAAAAATTAAACATAACACAACGTTGTAAAAAATAAAAATTGGGAACTATAAAGCGTAAACCTACTATATAGCACAACCGATTACCAATTTATAACAAGTTTTATACTCGGTTACCTCTCAAAATATTAAAGAGAAATTAAATATCCTCCTACCATTTATTTCTACTTTTCCTCCTACCATATCAAATGTTGACAAGTGGATAAAATGATTATTAATTTCATTAAATGGCTAATTAAATGTGACACATATCAACATTTGATTTGGTAGGAGGAAAAGTATGAACAAATGGTAGGAGGATATTTACAATATTAAAATGTGTAAAATATGGTTTTGGATACAATGAAAATCGTTGGTTGTTATAACTTCATTAACTGTAAATAAAATCATTTCCAAACTAATTTTTAAATGAAAAACCTTCATACATGGTCCATGTGGTATTCTAAAATCTGAACTTTAGTCCTTAAATTCAAAAAACCTCATAAATTGTCATTGTAGTTTCAAAACTTTTAAAAATAGGTCGTTAAACTATTTCGGTTAAGTGAAGGGCATTTACGTCATTTTACTATCACATGGACCATTTATGAAGTTTTTCATGTATATATATATATATATATATATATATATATATATATATATATATATATATATATATATATATATATATATATCATAGTTGCAGAAATCAGGATTAATCGGCAATTAATCTCGGATTAATCGTTTGGCGGTCTCCAACCGTCGAGGATTAGGGCATTAATCGGAAATTTATGATTAATCGGGTTTGGCGGGATTAATCGGTCAACAAAAGACAAAAAAAATCGAAAAAAGTCAAAAAAGTAAAAAAAATTTCTTATTTACTCCAAAAAATTTCAAATTTCAAATTTTCAAATATTATACCAAAATGTTCATATTTTCGTATTTCCAAATTTTTAAATTACAATTTTTCTTATTTTCTAATTTTGAAGTACTTGTTTTTCTTAAGATATATTAATATTTAATTAATTTTAATATTTTATTAATAGTCTATGGTCCCCGATTAATCTTCGATTAATCCCCGCCAAGACCGATTAATCCCTTAACACCAGTCGACCGTCAAACGATTTTTACAACCTTGATATATATATATATATATATATATATATATATATATATATATATATATATATCCCTATACTAATAAAAGAGTAGCTATTTTGCCATGTGTCACCATATTAGATCTCTTAATTAATGTGTTGTCACTTGTCAATCTATTAGTTCTCCATTTAAAATTTATTAGACCTCCTCATTAATGTGATGATATTTGTCAATATATTTATTCTCTATTTTAAATTTTAAATTTTAAATTTTAAATTTTAAATTTTATATTATTGTTTTCATTAATTCACAAATAAAAAATGTCAAATATATAATAAAAATTAATTTTACATATTTTTTTGAATTAACGATTATAATTTCACATAACTAATAAAAATATCTCTTAATTAGTAATTTATTTAAAATAAATGATTAATAATTTTGATTTTTTACTATAAAAGTTTAATTAATTTTATAACCGTGGTTCCCACGAGTTATAAACTAGTATATATATATATATATATATATATATATATATATATATATATATATATATATATATATAATGTGGATTGACAACTATTGTGCGGATATGTGAGCAATGTTATTCTATGAAAATTACTAAAGAATAAGTTTTTAGTAATGTGAATACATTCTACCTCACACAATTATTGTCTTTTTCATGTATTCTCACTAATTCTTATTCATTTTTTTTCTGACACATCATTTTTCACTCGTTTTCATTCTTACAGAATACGACTCGATAAACATCCTGACAACATTCTGACAGAATGAGAATAATAATAATAAGTTAATAACCTTATAAACGATTTAATTGGTGAGAATGTGTAATAATGACAATATTTATGTAAGATTGAACGTATTCACATTATCAAACAACATATTTTCTTTGTCATTCTTACATAATTGCAATGTCTACACGTCCGCACAATAGATGTCAATCCACATTTGAACTTAACTCTCTCTCTTTCTTTCTCTCTCTCTCTCTCTCTGTCTCTCTCTTTCTCTATCTTTCTCTTTCTTTCTCTATCTTTCTCTCTCTCTCTCTCTCTCTATATATATATATATATATATATATATATATATATATATATATAAAGGGTTTCATTTCTCTCGCTCTCTATCTCTCTCTCTCTCTCTCTCTCTCTCACACACACACACATAGAGAAAAAACAAATTCTTCCTTCCCCAGCCTCCATCTATCATGCCTTATCACCCCCATTTGTTAAAGAAATCAACAATCCCAAATGAAACGATCAAGAAACAATAAACCAATATACCAGCTTCAAAATACCCACTGATGGATTTTCCCAATTCAATAGTTCATGACCACTCTAGTAAAACCAAGCATTTAAGAGGACCCTCAATCATGTTTCCATAACAACTATCACACACCAATTTTTTGACAAAGTCATTACATCAAACATTTGGTAGGCAGAAAATCAATAGATGTCATTTTAGCTACAATACTAGTATACCAATAGCCATTGATCTTCAAACATCATGAACCCTACAACAACCTCCACCTTGAACTAAACATCTATTTTAGTTACAATACTGATATAACCATAGCCATTGACCTTCTTACATTCACCAAAACCTTACACTTACACACACCTGTAAGTTGAAGCACACACACAGACCCCTTTGACGTTTGTAAAAATCGGTTGTTATTTAAACTAGTTAACTTGTAAAAGAACATGTAGAAAGATGATGTATAAAAGAACATTTAGAAAGATGATGTACAATCTGGAGGGAGAGAGTCGTTAGATGAGATAATGAATGGAACCTATAAAATCTCTTTAATACTAGAAAATCTATACTGAGCCACAAAATGAACACAAATTGTAGAAAATCAAAATCAAAATTCTAAACTAACCTAGAAATTTGTAGGAAACACAAAATCAAAATCTAAACTACAACCCTAGAAGATTATGACGGTTAAGTGAAAGAGATAAGTATGCCCTTCATCAGTTAGCATGTTTCAAGTTGTCAGGTTTGCTACAGGATTCAACATTGCTGACTTCATCGAGGTTTCATGATTATGGTCAGTCTAGATGGCAAGCTTCAAAGTACAAGATGTAAACCAATGGTTCAAGAACGAGAGGGGGAACGGCGGCAGTGTGAGGTAAGATACTAATCTGCGACTGATAGGGCTTCTCTAGGGGAAAGAAGGGTGATATATATGAATATGAATTGATCGTTGACGTATTTTTGGAGAGAGAGAGAGAGAGAGAGAGGGGGGGGGGGGAGGAGTGGGACCCTTTATAAATTAAATAATTATATCTTTTTCTTTTTCTTTAAATAACAAAAAAAATTCATAAATGGTCGTTGTGGTAGTAAAATAACGAAAATGCTCTTCATTTAATGTAAAAACTTAACAGAGATAACAATAAGGACCTTTTGTTAAAAGTTTTGAAACCATATGGACCATCTTTGAGTTTTTTTGAACTTAAGGACTAAACTTCAGATTCGGAATACCACATGAACAATTTATGAAGTTTTTTCGTTTTTAAATAGATACAAAATCTAAAATATCTTACTATAACAGAAATTATATAGTGACCGGTATAAAATTTTGGGACTTTGTTTTATATTCTTATCGACGGTATATGTGTTAAATTTTTTTGGAATCATATTTGTTGGGTAAAAATATATAAAGTTTAATTAGTCATGTATATGAACATGGTATGTTGCATGGGATTCTTAAGTTAGTTACGTTAAAGGATATTTAGGAAGAGTTTAAAATCTATGACCAACGCACTTTTAGTTGTGGAAAAGGACTTTTCAATTTTTGTAGATACACCTTTATTCATACTAGCAACCTGCAACCTATTGATGTCTTTGATTATGACAAGTAGCTACCCAATTTGCTTATTCCTTGTATTTAATATATTACCCTGAAGATAACTACTCTTTGAATTGACATAATCATCTGAGTTGTATCATCTTTCGATTCCAATATGGATTAAGTGTGCATTAAACGTTTACGTTAGTAGGTCGTTGTGTCTACTTACATCTCATATAATGTCTTTTAGAATGATATGGTATGGATGGGCTTAGATGCTTAGGAAGAATAACTATTTTTGACATTTCTATAATTTGTATAATCCTTTAATATGTGTTATTCAAATTCTTTGTGAAAATAGTACAAAGATACAATTATGTATATAATATATAACAACTAATAAAAAAACATGTTAATTTGAACTTGCAAACATGTAGGTCAAGAGGGTTATAACCTACGTCCCTTGCAAAATTAGGAAGGGTATGTTTTGGAGTGACATGAAAGTACACATAAAGGGCCATAGCCTTACATTACTTACAAAAAGTCTCCAAAGCCCATTCTTTATGTTCTTGTTGTGTTTTGCTATGACAAGTGTGCCTTATGTACATCTTTTTGCTTTGTTTATACGTTTTGACTACCTACGTATTTAACTTCTTACCATGAGTATTTTTCTTTTACTTTTTTGTTTATGGAACATTGCTTAGCTTTGACTTTAAGATGTATCAGGATATAAAGATATAAGTCTTTTTTTATTGACTATATACATTATTTCTAAGTTATACCTGTCTTGGAGACTGAAACTTTCAACAATTTAGGTTATGTTTGCCGACCGAAAAATTAGCTTATTACTGAAAAGCTAGCTGGTAACTGATAGTTAGAAAAGTTAGTTGTTAACCAATAAAAAATAATGATCGATAGAATTAGCTAATAAACTAGCTAAAATATATAAAATGACATAAAAATATATAGAAAATTCAATTTTTTTTATAAGTATCAAATGGGATTTTGAAGAATTAAAAAATAATAAAAAAAAATCTCTAGTCTAAAAAATTAGTTTGAGTCTATCTTTTAAACTAATTTATAAATTACTTTTGTCACAAAACATAATATTTAATAATAATAAAAGAGTAAACTAATTGTGTAATGCAAAACAGCAAAACATAATCTAAGACAGAAGGACACCATGTCAATATCACATCTTGTTACCCCGCAAGTCATTTTTGGGATTAATAAATAAATAAGAGGAAATGGGTTTCAATTAAAAAATAGAGAGAATCAAGAATTGTTGTTATTATTTAAAGTATTATTGTTTTTATAGACATTGACATTTTTCTTTCTATTTACATTTAATTTGCTTTAATTACTTAAGACATGTGATTGCCAAACAGTACAAGATTCCTATTCAAGCACCGACGGTAAACGATGCCGTTTCAAACATATTCCATTCTTTTTGAATTTTGATGTCTACTTTCTTCCTTTTCTTAATATAACAAACAGTCACATCACTTAATACTGGTGATATGACAAAAATACCCTCATAGTTTCTCTAAAGTCTAAATTTTACACGACTCCTTGTATTTACTAGCAATCATGTGATATGGTTAAATTCGTAAAATACTAACTTATTTAGAAAAACAACTATTTATACAATATTTTTTTATGTTAATAACAATATATTATAATTATCATCCATTTTGGACTAAATTTTTGTGCAGTTTTCTTAAGTCATTACGACTTCTCACTAGTCTAACAATGTAATTGTTATACAATATAACAAAAGATAAAAAAAATAATGAACGAAAATTAAACGATATTGTTATCATATAGAAAATGATGAAACACGTTTCCTAAAATGTACAAAAAGCAAAATGTACTTTTTTACGTACATAAAACACGTCGTGTAATATGGTAATTGATTTAATTATATTTCTATAACATTCATTTAACTTTTATATGAATATTTTTTTACTAAATTCTGTAACTGATAAGTCATTTAGAAAATAAAGTATACACCATTAATCGTGAAGCTACAACATGTATATATGTATTATTTTTCTATACTATTTTTCTAAAATCAATTAATCAATCATATATTTTATCATTATTATGGAAATATATTAGCAATATGAATTTTAGTTGATGATATTTTGTCATAAACATCTCATTTTGGTAGGAAAAAGAACTTATAATACACCAAAGGAGATGGGACAAATTGGTGGGTAGCAATCGACCACATGCAACATCACATATTGTTTGGTTGCATATCCAAATAGTGATGTTTGATATTTATTACATGTAAAGTCAAAAGGGCCATAAAATAATATAAATGGACATGATAATAAGGACATATATCTAAAATCGCAAGACATCTTGCATAATCGCAAGACATCTTGCATGATTGCAAGAATTTTACTATATTAGATTAATGTTTATTTTCACTTTATAGTAACAAGTTCAAAAGTAATAACAATTGTTTTATCATAGTTTTGCACCTTATGAGAAATCATAACCATGAGCCGATCACATTACTAACCCGATTTTATCAATTGGTGTCTTTAATTCATACTTTGTTTTTACATACTTTCAATAATGTCTTTATACTTTTGCATTGCCATTGCTAAGTATGAGAGAAAGTTATCAAAATTGATTGAATTCGTCTTCTTTTTTCATTATTCTTATTTACTCTTCAGTTGGTTGATCTAGTTTTGTAAATTTTTTTCTATTCGTAATGTCATTTTCGATCAATTTCAATAATAAATTCAAAATATCACAATGTGTATGCTTTAGATGTTGTGTGCTCGGATCCTATCTAGGAAGAATATTCCCAATGGACTACTCTGGACTACTCGAATGAAAGGCTATCTTGATGGTCTCAATGTAAAACTATGGAATTCAATCGTTAATGGTCCTCATAAAGCAACAACATGAGTTGTGACATCCCCAATTTCACGGCTAGAAAAGACTGATTTCTTTATGCTTTATTTAAAAGTCAGAGTACTTCTTTAAAGAAAATGTTGCAGAATTTGTTCCCAAAAATATGATAAAAAATTTATCAATGCATTTCCGAAGAAATGTATTTTCATTAAATTAAAACATCGGGATATCATTGTTAATACAGATCAAAAGCATAAACAGAAAAACATAGATCGTACAACACTTAATTTATTTTTACTGACCTATAATCCATAATCTCTCATTAGATCATACTATGTATGCTTTTGTGTCACTACCTGTAATATAAGAAACTGAGTGAGTCAGGCTTGGGAGTCTGGTGAGCACATAGGGCTTTCAACCCACAATAATTAAGTTTATTAATTTCATCAAATCAATCAACCCGATTACTCATTCCCGTTATCCTCACTTTTTGTCCTTAAAGCATTTAAATTAAGAGAGTTAGCCTAAGGATTTTCATCGGGATGACAACACTGTGTAGGAGATTCCTCAGCAATACATGTCAAATAAGGCAACCATGAGGGGATGGAGTACACCTGGTGAACACTTAGTTCAAAAACACCTACAGGTTGTGAGCCTGTTAGCGTTCCACTAGATTGTCTAGAATAGTCTGTGGTCGTCATCTATACTCCACTATCATCTTAAATATCGAGGCCTCTCATCATTTATTTCATTATCTATATCATCTACTCATCTTTACCCATCGTAATTATAGATACAAAATACATATACAATTTCAATCAAGTAAAACATGTATATTTTGTTCATCCATCATAAATATCAAGTACACAAATAATATGTACATATAGCACGTAATTTATATTAAATACTTCATATATATGTGTAAGATAAAAGTAACTGTACACTCACTTGTTAAAGTGATGATTCCAAACTCGGGCAGCGCTTCGCTTCTAACAATTATATTTTCCTTCGACGAAACCTAGTATCATTACCGCTATATTTTAGTCTAATATTTATTGCGACTATTTACGAGTGATATTGTTTTATAAGTGTTAAACAATACTTTTCAACCACTATATACAGACAGGGGCCAGATATGAAACACCGGAGGGCGGGACCATTTTGGCATTATAGCACTTCTAAAATCCAACAACCATATATGACCATTCAAACCAGATTCTCCGTACTGCGAGCAGTTAAAAGATATTATAATAACACTTTATTTTTTTATAATACTTAGCACATATATTGTTTATAGGTTCATAATAATGATAATGAACTTAAACATAAGTTATACTTAAAGTAGGGTAAGCATAACTTACTTATAAGTGGGTTTAGCTAGGAGTCGGGCTCTACGGGGGCAGAACTTCTGAGCCGAAAGCTCTTCTTCTCAGAGCCTTCTTGCGCTCCGGGACTCGCCTCTCGCACTTGGGAAGTGCTAGGGAATGGAAGAGGATAAGAGGGGTATTTGAGAGAGAAAGAATGAGAAAGGTGTGAGTTTTTGGGGTGATCTACGCCTCTATTTATAGGCTGTCTAGAGGCCTCTCACGTTGTGAGCCTTGCGTAGGCACCAAGGCGAAGCCTGGTGCTGACACGTGGCACCAGATACAGGTAAAACAACCAATTTTAAAAAATTCATAACTTTCATATATGAGCTCCGTTTTTAACGTTCTTTATATCCACGCGTAGGTATTGACAAGATATACAACTTTCCTTTTGACCCCATTGGATAACTCTTGACCGATTTTAAAATTAACCGTCTGGGAATATTACACTGTTAACGACCGTGTAAAATTCATAACTTCTACATACAGACTCCATTTTCGACTGTCTTTTTATCGTTGAACTCCTAAACTCCTATTAATGAGATCTTCAATTCTCATCTAGGTTGTGTCGGCTAGAAATCGATCGATCTAAAATTCAATTTTCGGACTGTGCACTGTTATGCTAAATCTTAGAAAAATCATAACTTCCTCAAACGAAGTCAGATTTGGATGTTCTTTTTATGTACGTTCTCAGTTTAAAATATACTACGACTTTCGTTTAGATTCCTAAGGCTAAAAAGTAGTTTAATCCAAACTCATTTTTTACGATACATAACGTCGTGTTGTTTTTGCCGCAATACTTCGACAGGTCATAAGTTCTCCGTTATAAGTCGGATTTCAGCGTTCCTTATATCCCCGAAATCCTTGTTACGACTACTTCAACTTTCTTCATAGATATTGGGTCTATATATTATTTTATTTTTGACGCTTATTTTTATTATTAGTGTGTTACATTGTTAATAGCAAGTATAATGCACATAAAATCACATAACTCACATAATACTCAAATAATTCTTCTTCATTAATTCAAAATAGGTTACAATTGTTGACCCTAACTATTACATCATACTATTAATGTTTAGCCTAGAAATATGGACGTTACAAGAGTACCAACAACACCTTCAAATGACCAAACTGAAAGACTTTATCAAATTGAAACTCTAATTCCTACTGATAAAGATAAATATCTTTTGGCAAAAGATACAAGAGCTAAAAGATAGTTAATGTACATAATTCTTTCAGTTATCCATCAATATATATATATATATATATATATATATATATATATATATATATATATATATATATATATATAACTAGGCGAATGTCCGCGCGTTGCGCGCAAAAGCATCTATATAGCTGAAATCTTTACAAATATATGTTTTTTAAATATAATAATAATGTTGTTAAATTTTATATAATAATTTGTATACTAAGTTGATATGATATATTGATTGTTTTGAATTATATGATAATATATACATATATTAAAACTGCACAATCTCAATCTTTTGAATGACCTCTACCCGCGGGTTACTCATGAGTAAAAAGTAAATATAATATATGGTTTAATGTTATTTATAGTTGTTATTGTTAATTAATTTTTTAAAATTTATTTGCTTAATGTTTTAATTTCTGTCATTGTAATTGTGTAAAACATCAAACATTTTTTATTTTAAAGATAACAATATAATCATTTATATAGAGTTATTTTTAACTATTGTTATTGTAAGTTATTTTAAGCTAATTATTTGAAAACTTTTAATGATTATAAAAAATATCTTTAGGAAATATTTTAGTTAAATTGATATTACAATTTAGTTTTTGCATTTAACACTACAATTTATTACTTTTAACTATTCACAAAATATTCTTTAGGTATTTTAAGTGGAACTGAAATTTATATTAAAGTTGATTATGTAATGTTATATTTAAATTAACAATTAAAGTATTTTGTCCAATTTTTTCAAAAGTTATAGTTTTAAACTGATAATGGTTTACATACAACAACATACTAAATCTAATAAATTAAGTATGATATGTTAAAAGTTTAAGATATAACTTTATAAGTAGAAATAAAAATATTATTTTAATATTGAAATTTAGTTTATTTATGATTACACTTTAAGTTTGATACTTATTTAACTTTATTAACCAACTTATAATCATTATTAGAAAGACACTATAATTTATCATTTTTAACTATTTACAAAATATTCTTTGGGTTGTTTAAGTTGAACTAAAATTTATATTTAAGTTGATCCTATAAGGTTATATTTAAATAAACAATTGAAGTATTTTATACAAATTGTTCAAAAGTTGTAGCTTTAAAATGATAATGGTTTACGTACAACAATATATTAGACCTAATAAATTAAGTATAATATGTTAAAAGTTAAAAACATAACTTTATAAGTAGAAGAAAATATATTCTTTTAATATTGAAATTTAGTTTATATATGATTACACTTTAGGTTTTATATTTATTTAACCTTATTAACCAACTAATAATCATTATTAGAAAGAAATTGAAAAGTCATGGGAGTTTCAAATGAATGTGGTGAAAGGAAAAATGTTTCCTTTATAAGTATACTAGGTGAATCCTCGTGCGTTGCGCGAGAATAAAATTATATAGTTAAAATAATAACTTTTACCAAATTATTATTTAATATTTCTACTTTGAAACAAAATGTTAGTAGTAAAGCAAACATATAGTTAACATATTAGTTTTATTAAACATTATAGTTTAATTTTTAAGTCATTGTGATATATACAATTATTTGATAATTTTATAAACCGTTTAATATTGTGTAAATTATATATCAAATGAATGATAATATAATGGGTAACAAAACGTATGAACAAAAATATGAACTACAACTTTTAGTAACATAAAAATAGAAAAACATCTATTATAACAGTTATATTAACTCTTCATATTTAAATCAAAAATCTCTTCAAATACATTAATGTTTTTAATGAGCAAAATTTTACAACCTTATAAAAGAAAGGAAAATAAAAAGTTATTAGTGATTACTAATTAATAATCATAAGTTAAAAACTCTTGAGTTGTAACTAATAAATATACATAAATTAGAAAACTCTTGAGTTGTAGTGTGAGTTTCAAATGAATGCGGTACTTGGAAATGTATTATTATTATTATTATTATTATTATTATTATTATTATTATTATATTCGTGTAAATAATTGGTTTTGATACATCATTTTAATCCTTTCAATTATTAAACATAAAGATATTTAATTATAAATTTATAACATTCATAGGTGCATATACATGTTAAACAAATCACATAATATATATATATATATATATATATATATATATATATATATATATATATATATATGTATATTTATGTATATTCGTAAATGTCATATGTAATTATTGTCGTAGTAATATGAATAACTTACTTTCATATGAAGAACATATCATGATAAGTCTATCATAATTACATATAAAATGTTCAAAATTATGTTGTCTTTTAAATATTGTCTTTTAAATATGTTGTGTAGGATAACCCAACAAAAATATAATATAAAATAAACATAATACAAATAGAAAAATTACAATCAAATAAATAAGAGCATTGGGTAGTTGAATATATAAAGAAAGATGTTACATAAACATACATTTAAATCAAAAGAAAAAACTAACATTCGTCAACTTTGCTCAAACAAAAAAACCTATATCCATTTTATGAATTTTCTTTCTTCATTTAACACCATTCAACCATAGAAACTTGATGATAATTCTTCATTAACCTGCAATCAAAATATTTTTCTTGAAAAAGAAGAATCAAAAAGATATTCACAGCAAAACATTGATGTTTGGAGAGTCACATTCAAGATTGAGTAATACACACAAATCACATATAAAGATTAAATGAGAAACTGAATATAAAGAAAGAATAGAAAAGCTTCATTTGTTTTGGTTGAAAGAAAAAAATCATATTACAATTACCATCAATGTGAAAAAAAAACTCCTTTCTTTAAATCATCATATTTGGATCGACATAACTCATTTCTTCAAATCATCATATTTGGATTGTGAATGCTTCAACTACATGAAAACTTTTGAATCACAATATCTTCAAATCCTTCTTACATGTAATATCCTAAACTTTTCACTAAATGCTAATTAAACATAATATAAGTTATAAAACTTTTGAGTGTTAAATCATAACTAAGAAAACTTTTGAGTTGCATTAGTTAAAAAAGGGGTTTCAAATGAATGTGGTTTGAGGAAGTTAAAAAAGAGAGTTTCAAATGCATGAGATTCAAGGAAAAATGCTAACTTTATAAGTATATATGATAATGAAATGATAATAAAATGATAATGATAATGATTCAACAAATGAAATTTAGTTACTTTGAAAAATCAGCTTGAAGGACATGAGAAAGTTCAAGATAATTTAAGAGGTACTCAATTTAATAAGTTTGATACTTTCATGATGATGTCAAAATGAATCATTGTTAGTCACTTTTAGTCGATATATTTAATTGTACCTAAAAAAATATTGAACGACAAATTTTTTTTAAAAACAATAAATAAAATAGAAAGAACAAACTCGCAGGAACTAGCCAAAACAAAACAAAAACATCAAGCAATAGCCAAGTAAAGGTTTTGAAGTCAACTAACTTGGTTAATGCTTTTCTTAGATCTATCATTACACCACAAAAACAATTATGTGACAAATCTGTCAAAAAGATTCACCGCCATAAGCTTAATAATCGCAAAAAGCCTGATATTCTTGAAGCTCCAAATGTGCCATAAAGAGGCATAAAACGTACCTTCCAAGAAGATATTCATGATAGCACTAAGACGGTGAGGATTAAACCAGTACAACCACTGTGAAATCCATTGCCAGAGAACCGAAGTCAGCGAAGTCGCATTAATACTCCACCACCATAAAACCTGACACCGGAAATCCATTGCCAAAAAACACGAGAAAAACAAACGACTATAATTTTCAATATCAATCTCACAAGTCAGGTAAAGAGACGAAAGCACATCCACACCACGAGAAACTAAATTCCCCCGAGTAGGAAGTTTATTAATTGACACCCTCCACACATTATAGGAACAAATTTAACATACCCTATATGAGAAGGAGAAATTGGTAAAAACTTCTCGTCAATGAAAGAATGTGTTGAAGCAACAGAGAAAACTCACACCTCTGCTAAAGACTACACCCATCTGTCAGTCAAAGACGATGATGTAACTAAACTCAACAACTTCATCTACCTATCCCACTGAAAACTTTTTCCACCTCCCTTAGGAGACTTGAAAAAAGACACCAACAAAAAAAAAAAGAATGGTGCATTTTAGCATTTATCCGTCTCTAAACTAAAAAGTATAGGAAATTGAATTTTTAAATTAGACCCTCCAACCCAAGAATCTTCCCAAAATGAAATAGAAGACCCGACACCAATCTTCTTAACACAAAACTACAAATCCATCCCTTTTTCCTTAAGTTGATTAACAACTTTAAGAACATTTAACCAGAGAGAATTACGATCTGAAGAAATTTGACAACCAATGAAGGCTTTTTCTCCATGAATCGCCTTAACAGCTTTCACCTAAATCCCTTGAGGATTAGCAAGAAAATGCCACAACCATTTAAACAGAAGAGCTTGATTGAGAACAAAGAGACTACTAACTCCCAACCCTCCATATTTTTTATGAGCCAACACTTTCCTCCAGTTAATGCAAGTCATTTTTTCATCCAGATCCGCCCCTCTAAAGAACTTATTTCGCATAGCCTCAATTTTGTTCAAAATACCCATAGGCATATGTGACATCCCTTATTTTCACGACCAAAAAAAAAACTTTTCTTTATGCCTTCAAAACCATGTTATATTTGTTTGCGAAAAATCCCAATTTATTAAAACATTTTAATTACAAATGTTGTTTCAAAATAACAAATCCCTAAGGATGTCATAATCAATACACAAAATGAGTTACACCGTAAAGATATATCAGTCTTTAATACTATTACAGGTTGTCTCTTATTCAGTCGACATCCTAAGCAAGTCCTAACAGCCTTATCATTGCTACTTGTGATGCATATAATTTGAGTGGGTCAGGTAATTACAAATGTTGTTTCAAAATAAAAAATCCTTAAGGATGTCATAATCAATACACAAAATGAGTTACACCGTAAAGATATATCAGTCTTTAATACTATTACAGGTTGTCTCTTATTCAGTCGACATCCTAAGCAAGTTCCAATAGCCTTATCATTGCTACTTGTGATGCATATAATTTGAGTGGGTCAGGTTTGGGAACCTGGTGAGACATAGGGTTTTCAATCCCACAATATTGTTATGATTATAACTCATACATAATAAACATGCAAAACCAATTGTTACCAAACGATATAGATATATCACACAACAAAAATATCTATAAGACATTATACCCTTTATCCTTAGTTACCCAGCCCGTCGATTCTCACTTGTTGATCCTATAACCATGATCCCTTGAGATCTAACCTGATGGATCATTGTAAGCAATGAGTAAACTATATTGCCTCGGGGATTCCTCAGCAACGTAAGTCAATAAACGCAGCCATGAGAGGGATAAAGTACCCAAGTGAACACACAATCCTTTCCCTGGATAAGTTTGATTCATTAACACATACATATTATGAGTCTGCTAGCATTCCACGAGACTGTCTAGAATAGTTAGTGGTCATCATCCATACTTTGCTAGATAACTGGTCTCGGTATTACAATAGTATAATTTTAGTCGTGGCCTCACACCACTATTTTTTCTTTCACACCCCTTCACTACCTAATATAAATTTTACAAGTAACTCTGATATGTAACCCATACCCCGACACATGATAACGCCACAAAACGGAGATATACTTTATGTTCCATCTCATACCCACCCCCAATATGATACTTCTTACTTATTCAACTTACTTTGAACTAATTATTCCTTACGAGTCTTGGTTTATAACTAGACAATATTACAATACATGTAATCAACTTGCAATTCAAATCCATGTTCATGCAATACTATAATAATACAAGTATACATTTAGCATTAAATTCAAAATTCACTATACATTTAATCTTTTAAGTAACAATGCTTTAATTAAGATTGCCATGTAATATTACCAAATATACACTTAACACATATTCCAGATAATAAGCATTCAGCACATATGTAAGCATTTAATTGATATTGAATACTTTTATTAAAATCACGCTTATGAATGTAATAACATACTCACGATACAAGATATACAATTAATCTTTTAAATAATGGATACTTTTATTAGCATCATGTTCATGAAAGTAACTATGCGCTCACATATAAGGCATACTTTTAATAATTACTTGAATTAAAATTATGATCATGAAAGTAACCATGCACTCACCCGATTGAAGTGGAAGACTTTCGGGTAAGTTAGCTCCCTCGAACTTATTGAGGTGGAATACTCCGGTTCTATTCTCCCCCCCCCCCCCAACTTATATGAATGCACAATCAAAATGAGGAAATTGTTTTAGTATTTATAAAATATTACTCTTAATCATTAATATTAAACAAAAAATATTTTCATGAATGCATATAAACATAAATATATAATATAACACATAACACACAAGTGTAACACATTCAAAGAAGCTTAAGTCATGAAACCATATTTAGTTTTGTATATGGGACGTATATACGGTAATACTCACCTCAATATATTGTGATGAAAATTCACCTTACTTCAGTGATCAAATGGTATCTTAATCACCATTTAATGATCTATCCAAAAGGTCACAAAATGACCAAATTACCCTGTGAGGGTCCCTAACTTTCTTAGTCTCATTTTTCTTATTATAACCTTATATGGAAGTTTTAGGAACAATCAGAGGTCAAAGGATAAGGGATAAAGATTTAAAAATTAGTTTAGATTCTCTTGTATTTTTTTCCTTGGCAATCACACAGTCGTGTAACTTTACACAACATAGTCAAAATTTGATTTTTTACTCTTAAGGCCATGTGCTTTGGTCCTATTGCTCCAAAAATCTAATAGACCTCACCAATAAGTCTTAACGAGTTAAATAAATGTTAGTATAATTATTTAATCAAAACTAAGTCTTATCTTATTAATGGGTTAATGGTTAAGACATTTAGACATCATAAGAACTATAAGGAAGCTCATGTAGACATCATAACATCAATATTGGTCCATACGTTCTTAATGGATTCCAAACTCGTCAATCATTGTTGTAATCACTTAATAAACTCTTAGTGAACTTATAAACATCTTATTTAACAATGTAATATTTACATCCGATGGATTCATGTCTTGGAATTCGTGATTCCAGAGTTGAGACGACTTACAACTTGATTTAATTACATAATGTATTCCAAATTCAATTTCATTAAAACTAGTCAATGATTTTCCAAGTCCCTCTGTGATCTAATACTTAAATTAGTGATATATCTGTTGGATTAGTGTCTAAGTCCACAACTATTTTGGTATGTACTTGACCTAATGGTGCATGGTCCTTTTGGGTTGCCTTCACCAAAGCAACTTGTAGGATGAATTAAGGAGAGAAAGGTTTAATATTTTTTATTAATATATTATAAGAATAATATATTAAAGGAGAAATCATATTGTTTAATTAATATTAGTCAAGAATTAATTAAGAATTAATTTTGTGACTAAAAGAGATTAATTAAACTTAAGGGGACTGGAATTGTAACTATAAGATAATTGCAATTGGGCTATGGATTACCGAATAATATAGGTTGGACGAATTATATGGGAAGCCCATAAGGAATTCGTCCAAGGGATATGATAAAAGGAGTCCATGGGCTGCTTAGGGCCTAAGCAGTCAGATTAGGGTTTCCTAAGTGCAAAACCCTAATAGCCTAAGTATATAAAGACCCCTAAGGTCCCAAAAAACGTGGTGAACACTTCCAAAAGGCTTTCTGGTTGTTTTTGGTGTTCTCCTTCTCCTAATTCTTCATCCTTATTGCTTATGGTGTTTGTGACTCCATTAGAGGTGCAACACTTGAGGCACTAAGCTTTCTGAAGGCAAGGAATAGATTGTTATTGCTACATAACAATCAACGGTAATTTCTAAACCCTTAATTCATTTCATATTATGATAGATCTAGGGTTATGACTTTGGATGATTCAATTGCATGTTCATTAGACAAACTAGATCCAAAGCTATTAGGGTTTGCATGTACACCATAGGAATGATGTATCGCTCTAATCCCGTCAATATCCCACTAGTTAATGAATCAAAAACATTGGATTCATCTTTAAAATATCATAAATTGATATTGAATCCCTATATCAATTTTGTTTTAATTAGTAAATCCAAAATGGTGAATCACATGTTTGATTTGAGGAATATCCAACTTAAACTCTATTTAGATCATTAAAACCAAGTTAATTTAGTTATCAAATCAATCAACTAAAATCACATAAGATTCCACCGTGGATAGAGCTTCAAGCTTCCCAAAATCCACAACAATCAATTAAGGTTATATTCTAAGGAGTTTATGAGTTAATATTCTATAAATAACACTGGATTCAATTATAAAGAATATAAGAATATCTAATTTTTGGATTTGGAAAATTCCAAACCCTATATCGAGATTTAGCTCGTAAGGGGAGAATGTTTATCTTCCAAGCTCTATGATGGATTCTAATCTTCAAACATTAACTCCATCTTCAGCAAATCGACTATAAATCACCATGGGATCATGGAAATCACCCATGGAATCTCCTTATTCTATTGGAATTGTGTTTTCTTCCTAGTTACTCTCATATTTTCAACTTATGGCAAGATTAGTCACTCAATCCTTTTGGTTATAGTTTTTGACACCATTTCCACTAACTTCTTAATGTAACTTATATATTTTTTCATAAAATCCCCATATTAATCTTATTTTGACTTAATGGTCGTTAACTAGGTCAACATTTAGCCTAAAAGATTGCCTAGTTGTCATTTATACTCCTCCTTCCATATTTTCTTATTTTTAAAGTCCCATGTACATATTCTCATTCTATTATTTCATCATAAGATGTTACAAGATTCTTATTTTTTATTTATTTAATAATTTTTTTGACAGAAATAGCCAAAAAAAATTAGGTTCGTTTTGAAGATGTTATAGTATATGGGAGTGATGAAAATAGTGTTCAATGTCATAATATTTCTAAATAATAGTAGGGTCCTTTTGGGTTGTTCCCAATACATAAGTAGGGAATTAAAAGAAATATACATAAGGAGAGAATAAGTTTATTAATTTGTTATGTTTAATAAATTAATCAAAAACTATTTTGGAATTAATTAATTCAAAGATTTGAATATTAATTAGTTAAAAGATTGGCTAATTGGAATATTATGGAACCCTTACGAATAATGGAAATTTTCAATACTCCATCCTATATGGGATGGCATAAGATTTTGAATTGTATCTCCATCCCACATGGGATGGGAGATGAAATTAAGGAAATGATTTAAGGTTATAAACAGGGCTCTAGGGATCTCATAATTTCTTGCACCTTGACTTGAAGATTTCACCAATTCCCTTTCTTTTTCTATGGGACGATTTCCAAACCCTATTAGGGTTTGTTGAGATTAATCCTTCTCCTAGTTTTCTTTTGTTCTCTCCTTGGAGTCATTGGGTGTGATTCCATTAGAAGGATTCTACTTTGGGTCCTCTCATTCAAGCAACATGATTGGATCAAGAAGCTTCAATAAGGGGTCCAGGAGATCAAGTTAGAGTTGCTAGTAATTGTGTATTTCTTATTAGATTTATAGTTTTAAAGTAGGTTACTATAAATAGTAAAACGTAGATCCTAGGGTGCATGTATACATAGGTAAATTTCTATTGTTTCCGATACCATGTTAGAGTGTATTGATGCATAGAAAAACCAACATTAGTATTAGAGCCTCTAGGTTTTAATTATATGCACCGCTTAAAATCAAAATCTAGAAACCCTGATAGTCGTAGTTCACGGTGCAACCCCTCTTGGTTGTGGCGCAATTGGACGTTTTCCAAATTTTCAGTGTTTTGGAATATTTTGATTTTTTAAGGATAGAGCCTTTTGATTTAAATATTATTTAAAAGGGTTTAAATCTAAATATTTAAATGGGTAAATCAAAAATAAATTATTTAAATCTGAATATCCAATCTAAGATTAGCTCTAAATATTATTTAAATAAGAATTTAAATCTAAATATTTGATTAATTATTTTTGAATAATGTTTAAATTATAATTTAAATATGAATATTTAGTTTTTAATATTATTTAAGTAGATCATTTAAATTTACATATTTATAGGATTAATTAAATTTTTAAATATTATTTATAATGATTTAAATTATAACTTAAAAGGATTTAATTAAAACTTTAAATATGATTTAAATTAGAGAATTAAATTTGAGTATTTAAAAGGATAAATATCAAATTTAAAATGTTGAAATTTACCTACATGCTATAATAGGATTATTCCATGTAAAAGAAAATATTACAAACATGTGCCCTCACATTTTTAGCAGAAACGCTATCAGCGAACCAAGACTATACACATCGAAGTCTGATGTTATAAGAGAGGTTTAATGAAGTTTATTCGATTCCAAATGAGGTCGGTTATTAAAAGCCCATAGTATTACCACCTTCATCGCATCTTTGTATTTTGAGAATGGATGTACCGAAAGGGTTTGATACGATGTGTAGTAACTAGATCATGCCTCTAAAACTTGATTAGAAACGAAGTATGACTCATCTCTCATTTGAACCATTTCAACAATATATGATCCCTCTTCTTAGTCAAACAATTGCACTAAGATGTTCTTCAATGATCAATAGTGATATACTTCCACAATCATTAAGATGATCATAAAACACGATGCTATCCTTTCAGACTGGAGAAACTTTTATCTTTCTGCCCAATTGATTCTTCTTATTAATTCTGCTACTATTTGAAACTTTTCAAAGTATCAGAATTATGCTTAATCTTATAAACACAACCATATTTACTGAAACATCAGTAAATCATGACGAATAGAGTTATTGTCCTTTGTGGTGGATCTGAAGAGTCCATATCAATAGACCAAATCCCTTAGTCCTTCACTTTGACTCACATAAACATGTGATCAATGAATTAGTCACAATCTTCCAAAGATCAAGATTCTCATACATCACACAATTCAAATTGTATGACTCCAAGTTTCTATCCAACTAATACGTGGGTGATGAGAATACTTTATCACTTAGTTAATTATGACATTATCACAATTGAAATAACAAGAATCAAATCCACAATTAATATTGTTGTTATTAGAAGTGTAATCAACACTTTCATAAATGTCATTGCAAGGAAATATAAAGTAGACCAACTATAAAAACCAAAATTTCAATTTTTTTGATAATAAATGAAAAAATAGAACTTGTCCTTACAATGTATAAATGAAAACAATGTTTCTAGACATTTCCTAAGCAATCTATTAAATTATCCTAACTCCCAAGTAGCAACTACAAATTTTGATCATCGAACCATCTGACCAAAATCTATTTCTCACGGTCAGAATTAGCTCACTCTTCTTAAACTTCCTTCTTTCTCTTAGATCCTACAATACCATCAAAATGTGATCATCACATCATGTATTAAGAGTCTATGAATAGGAACTTGTTCAGATAATGTAGTTAGATAATGGATGTACTTGAAGTAGAGTCACACGAATTGACTTTACAATCTCTAAGATCTTTCACGTAGTCTGGGTAGCTTCGCAACCAATGTCCCTTCAATTTGCAAGAGAAACATATGGACTCTTTAGGGTTAGCGCATGGAACTATCTCAGAACTAGCCTTTCTCTTTACCATACAATCAAACAGTTTGACTTTGGCTGATCCCTTTCCATTGGGAAGAGAAATCTTTTCTGGATCACCATTGCCACCTTTGTCAATGTCCATGGAAACGTTCGAGTTTGATCCTTCAAACACTTTTGCTTCACTTGTTCTCTTAAGCATTTATGCTTCAGCAACAATCAACATATGTTTCAGATCAATTAGGGTCACGTCGTGGTCGCCCATATAAAAGTCTTCAACGAACCGACTATATAACTCAGGAAGCGAAAGGAGAACTCAATCAATGGCTTGCTCCCTATATAAAACGACACCCGATCTTTCCAATTTATCAATGTACGATTTCATTTTTAGAACATGCACACATATAAAATTTTCATCTTTATGTTTGCATGCCAATAGGGCTTGAGTAGTTTTATATCATTCAACTTGTGACATGGGGAAGTTAATGGAGGAGGAGGAGGAAGAGTTGGAGAAGCATGGCGTCGATTTCCACCATTACTCAAAGAAGGGAACATACTTTCGCCTTGATCAAAATGTGGAAGATCATTTTCATATCGTAGAGGAAAATCATTTCTAAAAGAATTAGGAATACCATAATTGTCTTGACTTGACATCTATAAAAGGGAGAAAAGAGAATTCAAGTTAGTTGATATTAATCCTTAATTGTTAGCCCATAAAAATCAAGGCTAGGATCCATATTTTCGATTTGAACTTTGAATAGGGATGCCATAATCAAATTCGAATTTATTTTAGGTAAGTAATGCTTCTACCAATTTCAATCTTATAAAATTCCTAGATCTTTGAGATTCATTGAATCTAATCAATGGCATGTTTAATATCGATTATGCTCTCACTTTTGGGATTGGGATGTTGAGGATTACAAACGAGATGTGGATAACCATACAAGTTAGCTTGGTACTCTTGATGTCATTTATCATCTCGTTTTAATGTGTTGGTTAGCCACATGCGCTCCATTAATCAACGATAATTTTTCGATACACCCATCACCACCCTTTATTAGTCCCCCATTTGTTTTTCAATTAACCACACACGCTCCACTAATGACTTATAAAGTGTAATGTGCAATTTCATGGATAAGCATACAAATTCACTTTTTTTCCTAAAGTAACTAAGAGTGAGATTTAAAATAGTTTAGCTACTTTATATCATTGTACTTTTAATGAGGTTATGTACTAACAAAGTCGTTCAGCTAACGACCCTCCACCATACAAGAGAGAGGTGTGCAAGAATGGATACCCAATGACAATCATTTTATAGGCCGATTCCTTAAACTCCCTTTATAGTATAGCTTCCTGAATGAGGCGTACTAGCGGTTCAACTAACTTTTCTTATACATATTGTAACGCTTGGTTCCTGGTATGCATTTAATTTATAATTTATTCACATTTACAGAGTAGTTCGACGAGTTGGAAACGCCAAACTCGTCGAGTAGAGATTGTCAGAACTACGTGATTTAAGTAACCTACTCGACAAGTCGAGAGGCCTCAACTCGACGAGTAGGCCGGCTGGGATGAAACCCTAATTTCTAGGGTTTTTCACCCTATTTAAAGGACTTAATTTTTTCCCAAAGTCTCTTATCAACCTCCCTGAAACCCTAAATTGTATTGTGAGCTTCTTGGTGAGAAACTTGAAGTTTTGAGTGGATTTTTGTGTGATTTTGCACTTGGTGAAGGACTTGGAAGAAAGAGAAGGTCATTGAGCTTGAGGGAAAGCACTAGATCTGGGATCTCTTCCATCTTTGGCAACTTTTTGAGGTAAAAAGTCCATAACTTGATGATTCATAGCTTAGATCTCTCTTAGTCTTGTTTTATGGGTCTTTTTGACCTAATTGTTGGAAGCTTGATAACTCCCATAGTTCTGATGCTACAAATTTCCATTCTTAGTGTTATATGGCCCTTAGATTCATAAAAAGGGGCTTAAACCCGTTCTTGTACAAGAAAAGGCCATGTCCATAGAAGTAGGTTGTTATATCTCGAGATTGGGTCCATTTGAGGCATGCAAAGCCATCAAGTTGTCAACTTTATAGAAATAGGCCATGGAAACAATATAGATATGTATTCTGGAACCTTAGATCTAAGGAAATGGCTGAATAGACTAGAAATGCGAGGAACTTGGCGAGTTCATAGAGGAACTCGACGAGTTTGGTCGAACATTCCCGATTTTGTTAATGGAACTCGGTGAGTCCAGAAGGGAACTCAACGAGTTGTACTAGGAAAGTCATGTTTCTATTGAGAAGGAGGAACTCGACGAGTTGGAGGAAAACTCGATGAGTTAGATCGTGATTCATGATTCTATGATTCATAAGAACTCGACGATTTGAAGGGTAAGCTCGACGAGTTGAGTCAACTTGGAGCGTTGAATTTGACTTGAATTTGACTTTGACTTGACCAGAGTTGTCCCTTAAGGGTTATGAGTATGGAATGGTATCTAAGGGGTTGTCTTGGTTCAGGGAGTGAGTAGAGCTAATTCCGGACAGAGACATTTTAGCTTTCATCCAACAGTGAGGTAAGTTTCCTCCTGGTTTGAACGGGTCGAAGGCACCAAGGTCGTCCCGTATATGTTATTTGTGTTGATTAGTAGTTGAGTGTGGACGACGCCCGTATCTCATAGATAGTGGAGTGTAGGTGAGGCTCGTATCTCATAGCATTATTTGAGTATGGATATAGGACTGACTGATAAGTTTGACTATACTTGTTGTCTATGTGATACCTGTATGTATGCTTAGTAGCTGAGTGTGGGTGGGGCCCGTATCTCATAGTTAGTTGTGTGTGGGCGGAGCCCATATCTCATCGTTAGCCGAGTGTGGGCGGGGCCTGTATCTCATAGTTAGCCGAGTGTGGGTAGGGCCCATATCTCGTAGTCTGAGGAGTATGGACGAGGCCCGTATCTTCTAGTTAGTTGAGTGTGAGCGGGGGCCCATATCTCCTTTAGTGTGGGTGGGGCCCATATCTCCTAGTAGCATCATTATGTGTATGGTACATGATAGTTTGGGGAGACTCACTAAGCTTCATTCTTAAAGTCTTTAGTTTTGGTTTCAGTTACTTCTGGTAGCAAGGGGAAGAGCTCGGGATGACTACAATGCACACACCTTATGCTAGCATGGGATGTTTACTCTGATAGATTGACATGTGTTTTGATATGATACTCTCATTTGTTACTATGACTCATGTTTTTAGACGAAATGATTTGATAACTATGGTTTGTTTAATAATTAAAAATGAAATTTTTGGTCATGATTTTTGGGATGTTACAAGTTGGTATCAGAGCCTTGGTTTAAGGGATTCAAATAAACTCTCAGGTGTGTCTGAACTCAAACTGAGGACTTGGTATAAAGATTTTCAAAAGAAAGTTATTTTTATAAAAAAAAATTGAAAAGAGAAAAGGGTGTGGTGCATGCAATCAGCCGAGCTCAAGTAAGTTCTCCCAAATTACCCATACAAGTTTGTTATGATATGATATGATTATGAGAACTACATGCTAGATTAGGGCTAAGGATCTAGGAAGGACGCCTTGTATGCCTGTTATATGTATGAGCATTATGATTTGCATGCTAGTACTGATTAGTCAGTGATATGATTGCCTGATTAGGATATGCTTGGTTTGTTTACTCAATGCTCGAATGTTGCTTGCTTTGTGCGTATAGGAGTCTTAGTTATCTTTAATTAACTAGTAAATGAATATGTTAAGTTACATATTACGAGGACTAAATAATTTCATAAGGTTAGGATTAGCTCTATTTCACAGCTCTTGTCTGAGTCTAACTGTTGTAGGGTAGGACCTCTCATTTGAAGAATTGTCTGGTCTAAGTGATATGTAATGGTATTCGCGAGCTAGTTAGGGGGAGATAGCAAGGACTTCTTATGCAGCTGATGGCGTGGGATGGAGGTTACCATAGGGCAAGCCTAGGATGAGATTAGCGCAGAGAGCAGTTGTAGTGAAAGGGACTTGGTGGAGTCAAGGAAGTTCTTGAGGAAAGTACGGATAGATGTGGAAGGTAGTATGGGCCCGTACTAATAAAAGCAGAGGATCCATACTCGAATCAAGGAAAGTTGAGATGAACCCAGGGAACTTGTAGTATGTGTGATCCCTCGAGATATGATGAGTATATTGATGTTTGTTATGGTGTATTTACAGTATGGTGATGCTACACACTAGGCCAGTTGGTAGCTCTGGCGCATGTGAGGGATCAGGTTCGGGCTCTGGATTCGGGCAACTTGATGATCAGATGAGGGAGTTCATTACATCTAAGATCACGTGCAGTATATTGGACGAAACTCCTATGATCTTCGGTACAGTCAAGGAGGGCATTCTAGAGATTCTTGACGAGAGGTCGAGTGCTTTCCACACCGAGATGACGGCCATGATGGGGGCGCGTACGATGACATTCAGGGAGTTCCGAGTTTGTGGAGCTCCAGACTATCATGGGGCTCGGGACCCCATTGCTAGCAGCAGGTGGTTGACTGATGTCGTTAACACCTTTCCCACTAGCAGATGTCCCAAGGGGACAAGGTTTGACTTGCTTCCTGTCTCCCGAAGGACAAAGCGCATGATTAGTGGGAGAAGTTTGGACATGCCGTTAGAGATGATGTCGCTCTTGATGCGATGAACTGGATTGATTTTTCGGCCAGGCTCAGGGCCGAGTTTGCACCTGTGATTGAGGTGCAACAACTTGCTAGGGAGTTCCAGGATCTCCGGAAGACAATTGAGACGGTGACGGAGATCACCGCTATGTTCAGGGAGAGGTCCCTTCTTGTTATGCAGTATGTGGCAGACGAGGAGATGAAAAAGGACCGGTACCATGAGATGTTGAGGAGCGATATTCGGCAGTTTGTGAGCCGATCCAGCCACAAGACGCTGGAGGATATGATTGTCAGGGCTAGAGAGAGAGAGAGAGAGAGATTTAGAGATTGAGAGGAAGAGGAAGCCAGATATTGTATCTGGTATGGAGGGTTTGGGAAAGAAGCCCAAGGTAGATTCCCGAGGGAAGGGCCAGTAGGTCGGAGGCCGCTGCAGCAAGTGTGGTAGGTCGCACGAGGGGACGTGCAGGGCGGGTAGTTCGGGCTGCTTCAAGTGCGGCCGAACTGGTCATATCAACAGGGACTGTATTGCTACCACCACCACCCTGACAGTATCTGATCTGATTTGCTTTCAGCGCAATCAGAAAGGCCACAAGAGGTCCCAGTGTCCGAGTTTAGCAACAGCAGGACAGGTGGCAGTACATGCTCCTGCTACATTGAGGATTACTGATGGCCGTCAGGGCCGGGAAGAGGCGCCAGTGGCGAAGAGCAGAGCCTTCTAGTTGACCGTAGAAGAGGCACATGCAGCACCCGATGTCATGGCGGGTATGTATCTTCTCCTTATCTCTTTATTTATACTGATTATTGCTCATGTTTATGTGTTTTATTATAGGATCGTTCCTTGTGAACGGTGTATCTGCTATGGTATTGTTTGACTCAGGGGCTACCCGATCTTTTGTATCGCTCGCGCTTAGCAACTAATTTGTTGCAGCTTCGGGGGAGCTGGATTGTCCTCTTGATGTAGAGATCACAGATGATAGGACGGTACTAGTTGTGAGGGTTCATCGGGGATATACACTACAGTTGTTCGATGAGCAGTTTTATGTGGATATAGTCCTTATTCCCCTGCAAGGTAATAAGATTATCATGGTTATGGATTGGTTGAGCCCCAATAGGGAAGTGATCGACTGCAAATAACAACTTGTACGAGTACGGACCCCAAGTGGGGGAGGTTTAGTAATTCAAGGCGAGAGGCCGCAGGGTGGACCAACATTATGCTCAGCAGCGAGAGTTAGGCGCTACCTTCAGCAGGGTTGCGCAGGTTATGTCGCCTATGTCATGGATACCCGGTATAAGGGTAAGGCGATAGTGGATGATGTACTAATCGTACGGGAGTACCCGGACGTGTTCCTAGAGAATTTTCCTAGGATACCTCAGGAGAGGCAGGTGGAGTTCAGGATTGACCTAGGCCCTGGTGCGGCTTCGATAGTCAAGGCACCATATCGGTTGGCTCCTCCCGAGATGCAGGAGTTGTCCACACAGCTACAGGAGCTGTTAGACAAGGGATTTATTAGGCCGAGCAGTTCGCCATGGGGAGCCCCGATCCTGTTTGTGAAGACGAAGGACGGGTCACATCGGATATGTATAGGTTATTGGGAGCTGAATAAGGTAATGGTGAAGAACCGTTATCTCCTCCCGAGGATTGATGACTTATTTGACCAGCTTCAGGGTGCATCTTGGTTCTCCAAGATTAATTTGTGATCGGGTTATCACCAGATGCGAGTCAGGGACGATGATGTGCCGAAGACAGCCTTTCGGATTCGCTATGGTAATTATGAGTTCGTGGTGATGCAATTAAGGCTCACCAATGCTCCTATCGCATTCATGGACCTCATGAACCGCATGTGCAGAACGATACTGGATTAGTCTGTGATAGTCTTTATCGATGACATCTTTGTTTACTCCAAGACTCAATATCAACATGAGGAGCGCCTGAAGGAGGTGCTGGAGACACTGTGGAGGAAGAGACTTTTCACAAAGTTCTCTAAGTGTGAGTTCTGGTTGTGTGAGGTGCAGTTTCTGGGGCACCTTGTCAACCAGAGGGTTTTCTGGTCGACCCGGCCAAGATAGAGGTCGTGATGCATTGGGAGATTCTGAGGTCTCCATCTGAGATTCGGAGTTTTCTTGGTCTAATGGGTTACTATCGGAGATTTATCCAAGATTTATCGAATATCGTTGTTCCTTTGACCCGCCTGACCTACAAGTCGGTGACATTCCGTTGGGGCATGAGCAGCAGACAACCTTCAAGACTCTCAGACAACGATTATGCAAGGCACCGATTGTGACTTTGCTAGAGGGTTTCGATGATTTTGTGGTTTACTATGATACTTCGATCATAGGTATGGGTGCAGTGCTGATGCAGCGGAGTCACGTGATTGCGTACGCGTCGAGGCAGCTGATGCCTCATGAGGCGAACTACCTGATGCTTGATTTGGAGCTAGGGGATGTGGCTTTCGCCCGCAAGATTTAGCGGCACTACCTCTATAGGGTTCGTTGTACCATTTACATGGACCATAAGAGCCTAAGGTATTTGATGGACCAGCCTAATCTGAACATGAGGCAGTGTCGGTGGTTAGATGTGGTGAAGGACTATGATTGTGAGATCCTCTACCACTCGGGGAAGGGCAATGTGGTGACCGATGCGCTCAGCCGTCAGGCGGTTGCAGCATTGGTACGAGATATATGTCTGAGGATGATTGTGATACTCCGTTGCTTGAGCGGATCCGAGAGGCGCACGTTGAGAGTATGAAGGAAGAGCATTGGAAGTGTGAGCGGATCATAGGCCAGGTGGCCTCATTTGATTATGACAATTGTGGGTTGTAAACCCTACATCGGAGGGTTTTGGTTCCTTACTGGGGCGGGGTGCGCCAGGTTCTGATGGAGGAGGCCCACAAGTCCAGGTTCTCCATCCATCCCGGGGAGACGAAGATGTATCAGGATCTTCGCCCTGATTATTGGTGGCCTTGCATGAAGCGGGACATTGCATGGTATGTGGAGCGGTGCTTGACTTGCAGGAAAGTCAAGGCCGAGCACCAGTGACCTCACAACAAGATGCAGCCATTGGATATTCCTATGTGGAAATGGGAGGATATCACTATAGATTTCATCATGAAGCTTTCTAGGACCGCACGTGGAGTAGATTCGATTTGGGTCATTACAGATCGGTTGACCAAGAGTGCTCATTTCATCTTGATCCAGGAGAGTTTATCGGCTAACATGCTAGCCGAGATCTATGTTCACGAGGTGGTGGCACGTCATGGAGTGCCGGTTTTGGTTGGTTCAGACCGAGATGTTCGTTTCACTTCCAGGTCTTGGAAGCGGTTTCATGATGAGATGGGTACTCGTCTTCACTTCAGCACACCCTTTCACCCTCAAAATGACGGGCAGAGTAAGAGGATGATCCAGACTCTCTAGGATATGTTGCGCGCATGTGTATTGGATTTCAGCAGTAGTTGGGATACGTATCTTCCGTTAGCGGAATTTTCATATAACAACAGTTATCACGCCAACATAGATAGACCTCCCTTTGAGATGCTCTACGGGAGGAAGTGTATGACCCCAATCTGTTGGGGCGAGGTCAGTCAGAGAGTCATGGGGAGTACTGAGGTGGTACTCAAGACCACGGAGAAGATCCAATAGGTCCGAAGCAGGCTCCAGACTGCTTAGAGTCGGCAGAAAAGCTATGCTGACAAGTGCCGTTCAGAACTGGAGTTTTAGGTAGGGGATATGGTCCTCCTGAAGGTGTCACCTTGGAAAGGTGTCAGCCGGTTCAGGAAGCAGGGAAAGTTGGGCCCCAGGTACATTGGTCCTTTTAAAGTTACGGATCGGGTGGGTCATATAACCTATCGTTTGGATCTTCCAGCAGAGCTCAGCCGGATCCGCAACACTTTTCATGTCTCCCAGTTGCTAAAGTGCTTAGTGGATGATTCCTCAGTTGTGCCTCTAGAGGATATCCAAGTGGATGCAGCCTGAACTACATCGAGAGACCAGTGGTGATTATGGATCACAAGACGAAAACCTTGAGGAACTAGGTTATACAGTTAGTGAAGGTGTAATGGATGCACCACAAGGGGTCAGGGTGGACTTGGTAGCCCGATGAGGAGATGAGAGAGCATTACCCAGAGATATTTGAGGCAGCAGACTTCGAGGACGAAGTCTGAGACAAGTGGGGGAGAATTGTCACGCCTGGTTCCGGTACACATTTAGTTTATAATTTATTCACATTTACAGAGCAACTCAACAAGTTGGAAGCCCCAAAATCATCGAGTATAGATTCTCAGAACCGCATAATTTAAGTAACCTACTCGACGAGTTAAGAGGCCTCAAATCGACGAGTAGACCGGCTGGGATAAAAACCTAATTTCCAGGGTTTTGCAACTTATTTAAAGGACTTAATCTTTTTACACAGCCTCGCATCAGCCTCCCTGAAACCCTAAATCATATTGTGATCTTCTTGGTGAGAAACTTGAAGTTTTGAGTGGATTTTTGTGTGATTTTGCGCTTGGTGAAGGACTTGGAAGGACTAGAAGGTCATTGAGCTTGAGGGAAAGGACTAGATCTGGGATATTGTCCATCTTTTGCAACTTTCTAAGGTAAAAAGTGTTGGATATAGTGTCTAAGTCCATAACTATATTTGGTATGTACTTGACCCGACCCGGCATGGTCCATTTGGGTTGCATGGCATTGCAATACTTGGATAGACTAAATGAGAGAATAAGGCACTTATGATTATTAATATATTATAAGTTCTAATATATTATAAGTTCTAATATATTAATAATAGTATTATTTAATTAGTATTGATCAAATATTAATCTAGTATTAATTTGGTGATCAAAGTGAGACTAATTAAATATATAGGGTTGATTATGACAATCATCAATTCTTTTATGGTGGATTAATGATCCATGGTTTATGGGTTATGGATGTAACCATTTGGAGCTCCATGGATAGTCCATGGGAGTTACAAACCCATGGGTCATGAGAAATGAAGAGTCATGACAATTATGGGTCTTCTTAATGAAACCCTAATTGTGACACCGCTATAAAAGGAACCCTTTGGCTAGCAAAATTGTGACCTAGTGTTACTAGAGAGGGCATAACCGATTTTGAGTGCTAGAAGTATTCTCTCAAGTTATTCCAAGTTTTGTGGTGTTGTGTGAAGCATTTGAGGCACAACATTTGGGGTGCTAGGCTCACAAAGTCTTGAAGGAATCCAAGCAACAACAAGGTATGTATTTCTACTAGTTTTATATTTTGTGTAATCCCCATGCCATGCTAGTTAGGAAATAACCTTGGAAAAGAAATTTGCATGTATATAGAGAAAACATAGATTCAAGGTTATTAGGGTTGCATGTACACTTAGGAAGTGTTAGAATGCTCAAAACCCATCAAAAAGTCCCTAACTTGATGATTCATAGCTTAGATCTTTCTTAGTCTTCTTTTATGGGTCTTTTTGACCCCATTGTTGGAAGCTTGATAACCCCCATAGTTCTGATGCTACAAATTTCCATTCTTAGTGTTATTTGGCCCTTAGATTCATAAAAAGGGGGCTTAAACCCGTTATTGTCCAAGTAAAGGCCATGTCCATAGAGGTAGGTTGCTATATCTCGAGGTTGGATCTATTTGAGGCATGCAAAGCCATCAAGGTGTCAACTTTACAGAAATAGGCCATGGAAACAATATAGACTTGTATTCTTGAACCCTAGTTCTGAGGAAATGGCTGAATAGACTAGAAATGCGAGGAACTCGACGAGTTTGGCCGAACATTCCTGATTATGTTAATGGAACACGACGAGTCCACAAGGGAACTCGACAAGTTGTACTAGGAAAGTCCCGTTTCTATTGAGAATGAGGAACTCGACGACTTGGAGGAAAACTTGACCAGTTAGTAGTTGAGTGTGGGCGACGCCTGTATCTCATAGATAGCGGAGTGTAGGTGAGGCCTGTATCTCATAGCATTATTTAAGTATGGATATAGGACTGACTGATATATTTGATTATACTTGTTGTCTATGTGATACTGTTAGATGCCATTTTTTGCATCTTATATGGTAGTTATTATCATCATTTTAGCATCATATTTTGTACATTTTCATGTCATTTATTTAAATAATGTTCTGCTCATGTATTTTGTTAGAATTCCCGTACTGCTCACGTTTTTATGTCAATTTCTGATAACTCAAGTGGAATAGTGGTTTGGGAGCAGCTGGATGCATGTTTGGAGCTTAAAATGGAGCTTGGGACTTATGAAGGATTATGAGGAATGCTTTCAAGATGCTTTGGTCAAGAAACATTCGATCGAATTGATCACGAAGATAGAATCTACAATCTAAAGTTAAAGGATATTGCTGGCAGCTTTGACCCCCTGTCAGTATTTTAACCATATCTCATGAACCGTAAATCCGATTGATGCGATTCAAATGATCTGAAAAGTAGACGAAATTCCGGACGTCATTGGAAAAACATGTGATCGCAACCATGGTCCATGCGATCGCATGGGGCCTTTATGCGATCATAGCTTTAGTCGCAAGTTGTCTTCGAGGTTTTTTTGTGCCAAAAATTCATCCAGGAGTGAAAATTCAAAACATGTGATCGCAGGTTGTGCCCATGCAACCGCGTGTTGGCCAAAATTTCTTGAAATGGTATTGTACTTCATTTAAAATCCCCGTGACGCATTTTCGGTAATACATGCGATCGCAGGTTGTCTATATGCGATCGCATGCGCGTCATTTTTGTTGCTGGATGTATAAATAGACACTCATAACCTTCCAGTAACCCAAGTTGGCGATTCCAGAGGTACCAGACGACGAAAATATGATTTTGGAGGCGTTTCTTCTCCGATTTTTGAAGATCTGAAGACTGTGGATCATCTCCTTCAAGTAGATTAATAAGATTAGTTGTTTGATGTCTCTTTTCATTTGTTTTTAGCAGATTTTGACCATGTCTGGCTAAAAACCTTAGTTTTCAGTTCTGCAAAGACAAGTACTTTTCATGTGATTGATCATTAGATATCGTTTTTGATTTGAGTTTCTATCTTGAATCTTCAGTTTTGTTCTTAATGAATGTTTGATTTTGATTCTTGTTAGTCTGGTCACCTAGCTAGGGTTTTATCATTCCAGTTAATCAGTTATAAAATACATAATTATTCTTATCAACTGGTAATAAGTAACATATAATAAGTTGGTTCCGTGTTTGGGATTTGACTTTATTATAAACTGTAAAAATCATATATTTACGCTTCTGAGCCTGTGAGAAGTATTGGATATTGTTGGGAATTTTACATAGATTATAATGCAACTTTTCTGATCTTAATTAAGAGCTTGTTTGATTAGACAGTAAAAAGTTAGGGTTAACTGAAGAGCTTGTTTTGGTTAACTAAATAAGGTAAAAGAGAAATTACTAGAGCTTGTTAGTTTTTCTCAGTACCAGCTTAGATAGAACACATCTCAAATAACCAAATATAGGTTGATTGCATGATTAGGAAAGTCGCAGCAGAGCTAAAACCGCTTTTATTATCGATTTTCGTTAAATTTTAATATCACTACAATTTTAGTTTTTAGTTGAATTTAAAATCCCCCTTTTTATATTTTGTTTCTTGACTAGATGTGCCTGATGCAAAAAGGCATTGACTTTTAGGCTATGTCCCTGAGGATTCGGCCCTGCTTCCTTGTGTTATCTTTTTACTGCAACCAGAAGTGATAAATTTATTTGCTTAATACGTGCAAGATAGCATGTTAACAGATACCTGTATGTATGCTTAGTAGCTGAGTGTGGGTGGGGCACGTATCTCATAGTTAGTTGAGTGTGCGCGGAGCCCGTATCTCATCGTTAGCCGAGTATGAGCGGGGACCGTATCTCGTAGTTAGCCGAGTGTGGGCAGGCCCATATCTCGTAGTCAGAGGAGTATGGGCGAGGCGTGTATCTCCTAGTTAGTCGAGTGTGGGCGGGGCCCGTATCTCCTAGTAGCATGATTATGTGTATGGTACATGGTAGTTTTGGGAGACTCAATAAGCTTCGTGCTTAAAGTCTTCAGTTTTGGTTTCGGATACTTCCGGTAGCAAGGGGAAGAGCTCGGGATGACTGCAGTGCACACACCATATGTTAGCCTAGGATGTTTTACTCTGATAGATCAACATGTGTTTTGATATGATACTCTCATTTGTTACTATGACTCATGTTTTTGGATGAAATGATTTAATAACTATGGTTTATTTAACAATTAAAAATGAATTTTTGGTCATGATTTTTGGGATGTTACACATATAATATATATATTGACCTTTTAATTATATACATAGTATAAGGTGTATTTAATTTTTTTTTAAATAGTAAGGTTTTAATATTTTAATAAATTAAACTATTAATTTAATTAAATTTAAACCTTTTATGGATTTATTAATTATCTTTTAATTAATCACTTAATTTAATTAATAATAAGATCCATAATTATGTATTTTAAACTTTTCAAAATACTAAGGTTTATAATAACCTATAAAATAAACATTATATTATCTGACATTAATTATTAAGTTCCATTAATATTTTGATCTATTATTTAAGCACTTAAAAAATCAATTATATTAATCACAAAATAATTAATTATGTCAAATATCAATCTCCTCAATTAAGTGCTTTTAATTTATCATGCTAGATATACCAAAATCAGATCTGGGGGTAAAATATGGCAAGTAGATAACATATAAAAGCGATTAAGCAGATTTGGCAAGAATTTCCGGACCTGACCATGCTCACGTCGTGAGCCTCATATGCTCACATCGTGAGCAGCGGTTAAACCAAAACCTGGTTTCTTTTATGATTCACTAATGTGAAAATACATGAAAGACAACCCTAGGCTATGATACCGCTGATGGGTTTTGGACGTTACAAGTTCAATGCCACAAGCGGAAAATAATCAAAAACAATTTCAATTAATTAGGGTACATGCAACCTAATATGATTTATGTCTTTCAAGTAAAACAACATACTATGAACCCTAGACTAAAAAGCTTTTCTTATGAACTAACAAACTCATAAGATAAGAAAACTAACCTTAAATATTCTTATTGTAAACAATCTTGAATCCTTACTTGAAAAACCTTTGGTAGCAAGCACCACAAGTGTCGCGCCTCTAATGGTTCACACCCAATGCAAGCAACTTAGGATTATGGAGAGAGGAGAAGGGAATTTTTTACCAGATCTTTCTTAGGGTTAGCAGTGCCGAAAATGTGAAGGCCAAGGCCCCTTATATACATGAGGTAGCTTAGAGCCAAAGCTAGGGTTTAAGGGTGGAAACCCTAATCCCTTTGCTTGGTGACCAAGCAATCCACAGGCCTCCATCCAAGAGCCTTTGGAAGAAATTTATAGGCCTTCCCTATAAGATTTTTTCCAACCTCTCTTAAGGAGGTTCTAGACCCTTTTCCTCAACTATCAAAAAATTGCTAAACAACCCCTACACTATTTAATTAATCCAATTAATCTCAAAATTAATTCTGATTAATTTATGATCAATTATTAATTAAATATTAAGATTTCTAATTAACTTATTATTCATAATATATTAACAAATCATTTATTCCAATTTATTAATCAAACAATAAATCAACCTTCTCTCCAATTATTAATCATGTTCAATTGCCAACTTTGAGGGCAACTCAAAAGGACTGTGCTACTATCAATTCAAGCTAATACCAATTATAGTTATGGCCTTCGACACCTAATCCAACATAAAACTCACCAAAATGGAAGAATCTTGAAAGACTGCGATATGCTCCCTTCTGCATTGCTTGCTCCCGCGAATCCACTAACACCAGAACCAGATAACAACTTAATCAATAGCCCAAAATCCTTAAGTTTGTCCCAACATCTTGGTCAAAAATTCAACAGTCAACGATATCAACAAAAGTCGAAGTCCAAGGTTGGCAGAGTACGCCCTGCGTACTCAACTTACACCCAGCACACCCCGGATGGCTTAGTACGCCCAACGTATGAAAATCACGCCCAACGTACTCGAGCTGGTTCCATCCTTTCCTTTAAGCACTTAATCCCTTAAGGACTTTTCACCCAAACTCAGTTGTAGCCTCAAAACATTGTCTTAAGTCATAAAGTTTCCACCTTTATGACTTTCCATGGCTAGGGAAGGTCCAAAAGCTAAAACCCTAACTTATTAATCCATTAAGACATCACCAGGGATGGAAATGGGGAGGGTTTAGGGTGGGTTTAACCATCACTTTCCCCATCCCTAAGTGTCTAACCTCGTCCCCTTCCCCATCCTCGTCCTGACAGATGCGAGGAATCAAATCCCCTCCCCTTTGTATTTTGGGCTTTTACCCAGCCCATCCCCGACCCATCCCAATATATCAAAATAATAAACTCAACTTACACAAAAATCCAAGTTTAATAAGCGATCAAAACCAAATATCATAATCAGATTCTATTTACATCAATCATAAAGTTTAACAAGCATCAAAATGAAAAGTGACGATTTGGTATACAGATCGTCGAATGAAGTGACAATTGACGAATTGTTGGAATTCAGAACATAATTTGATATACAAACTCTATCTCTGATGGTCTAATATATATCAACTCATTTTTATGGACTTAATTCAAATTCAATAAATGATATATATATATATATATATATATATATATATATATATATATAGTCATCAAAGCGGGGGAGGGGCAGATTGGGGATTGTTATACCCGGCGCCAGCCCCATCCCCGATTTTAGTATAATGGGGATCCCTGGCCCCGTGTCCGGTACCCATTCTTCCCCGATTGGGGCGGGGAATACCCATCCCCGATTGGGGCGGGGAATACCCATCCCCGATTGGGGCGGGTCAACCGGATTCCCCACCGGGTCAGGTGAAAATTCCATCCCTAGACATCACAACTCTTGCATGGAAAGGAGAGAAGGACCAAGATCACATTTTTATGGTTCCTAATAGCTCCATAATGGATAAGAAACTTTATCCAGTAGAATGGTCCCAACAAATAAGATCTAGTCTTTAAGTCTCAAAGGGACCCAAAATGGCATCTTTTTCAACTTAATCCATTAAGTCCACATCACCAACCTTCAGATTTGAATCAAAATGATGTTTAGATGGATAAAGTTTCCAACTTTATCCATAATAAGGTCACAAACTTTCAAGATCTAAACTTTATGCACTTAAAGTGACCAAAAGCTCAAAACACCCAAAACTAGCTAGATCTAATAATTTCATCATCAAGATTCAAACTTTACACCTCTAGAGAAAGATGAAGGCGAACAAGGTCTGGATCTACAAGCTCCAAAGCAACCAATGCTTCTTCAATGAGTTCCTTCTTCTCCAAGGTGCACCAAGAACACTCCAAATCACTTAAAAACACCTTCTTTTTGCTCACAAGGCTCAATTGAGGGTTAGGGTTTCAAGAGTGGGTGTTGGAGAGGTGGAGGCTGAGAATGGAATGGGTTTAAGGGAGTTCAAGAGCTTAAATAAGGCTCACCCTACGAAAATTCGGTTTTGAGAACTGATCGTGTATGCCCATCATACTCCTAGTACGCCCAGTGTACTAGGGATACCCTAGTATGCCCAACGTACTCCCCGTACGCCCAACACACGCCCAACATATGGCCAACGTACGCGGATAATCCAAAAATCGCCCTAACTTCAAACGGTCATAACTTCTTTGTTCCAATTCCGTGTTTGACGTTGTTTATATCCACGTAAAGGTGTTGAAGAGCTCCACAATATTATCTAAATATGTTGGACTAAAAACTCTCGAATAAAAATCCATACTTCATGTAAGAATCTGACCTATGACTTTTCCCTTTCTACCCTTCGGCCTAAAACACAATTCAAGGGTAAAATCTCTTAACTAACATTACCTCCTTCGACAAGTACTAAAATTTGCCTCCTTAAGACACAAAGCCTTACACAATTGGCTTCTGGCTCACGACCCAGAAATGACATGAAACAGGATGTTACAATAAAAGTCAAAACAAAATCAAAATGCAAAAGACGAAACCAAACCTTTATTTAAAAATCCAAAAAACCAAACAACAAACCAAATTATTATCAGTTAATTACTTCAATGTTTAAAAACATATAATTCATAAAACAAAAGAAATCAATGAAGACATTTGTAAAATATAAAATGAATAGACTAAAATTTAAAGATAAAAAAAATTCAATACGTTTATAATCATTAATGAATAAAACACCAAGTATATAGAAAAATATATAACATTTGTAATCATAAAAGAATCAAGTATAATGTATTGATATATAGCAACTAAATTTCATATATGATTAAAAAAAATCATTGCCGCAATTGATTTCTTCTTCTCTATTATAATGAATAAAAACAAATTAATACCCAAACGAATATAATTATATTCAGATACAGACGAAACATCACAAACCCATTTTTATACACTATTAGCCGTTAATGAAATTACGACATAGAAATACTAATTCGTTTAAGGTACCTAGTGGTATGGTCTGTTGGTGATTTGTTATCATCAATGTTATTTAAGTGTAATAGGGATTACTTTGTTGACTAAAAATGATCTTGATAAATATTAAACAAGTAAGGAAGTGTGGAGTACACACTTGTTTAAGTTTGATCAAGTATTAAAGTATACTGTCATTTAGGGGCGAAGCCCCTGAACGAACGGGGGTCCGGGAGCAGCGCCCTTGGGAGCGGGGTCCAAGGGGCAGAGCCCCTGGCTGTATTAAAAATGCATTAGAAAATCCAAATTTTGAATATTTGACCCGGTTTTGACTTTGAATTAATCTTTATACAAAACCCGGATTTATGACAGTTTTTACTGTTGAGAAAAACTGTTATATGACAGTTTTGACAGTTTTTCGGATAAGGAAGGTTTATAACCAATTTTAGTCATTTTTCTGGTACTCACGAAATTACACCATCTGACTCTCTCTTTCTTTTCTCTCTGATTTTATATGAGTCTTATCCAATCGAGGATTTGGGAGTACCACCCAAATACTTCGATTTGAAAATGATTATCACGATTCTTAGATTTCCAAGTGCCACTAAACCATATTTCTAACATGGTCAAGCTACTATAAGTTCTCATTCCCAAAAATCGGTTTCTTGATGCTTCAAAGTCTCATTCTAATAGCACAAAGAAAGAAAAAGACTACTATGATATTACCGAAAAAGAGCTAATCTGATTAAAAAGTATATAAAGAAAATTTACAAATCTTGTACCCATTTTTGAGAGGTTGTTGGCTTTGTGTATGTAATTCTACCACTTGTGATTGTTCCAATCACGTCATAGATGGTTACTATAGAGCCAAAAAGAGAATACTACAAAACAAAATATAATATTCGATATTAGTTCTTAGAAAAGTAGCGATCTAGGACTCTTGTGTTCAAAATCAGAAATTGGATTAGCAACGAAGCAAACAAGAAAATTATGCAATTAAAATATGTTCAAGTAAGAATCGTTCTCTTTGGGAATTAGGATTTGGACAAATGAAGAGTAACAATTTTAGAGTAGTGTGTATAATGTTGAACCAAACATATTAACATCATTTTCCCATAATAGTGATAGACATTAACTTCGATCAAGAAATTGTATTGATGAAGACCAAGACTTAGTCTCTTGACCTTAATTTTATGATGATCGTTAATCTCATTATGCAACAACAATTGAAACCACATCAAAGAAAACCCCAATCTCTTGTTCATCCATTTCTGGCGACTCCATAATCATTTAAGGGAAACTTGTCCTCTTCCAACTAAGCCATCCAGACGAACAACTGTAAAAGTCGATTATTGGCACCATAAATTGGGTTGTCATGGAGTCATGGATTAAGATTCTAATGTTTAGTAAATCATAAAGCTTTATTGACTCTTTAAAACCTAGAAATAATACCATTCCAAGTAAGACTAACTTCTAGAAAACAAATATGATTGAAATTAGATTCTGTTGAATTGAATCCAATAAGAGATTTTCAATGAAATAAAATTACCAATAGATTGGTAATGGTGTCGTTCGTCCTTCAAAAAGTCCTAGTTCTCGATGATTTTCTGTGCTACAAGTTCCTGCTGATGTTCCCAAAAGATCCTCTGATACCCCTACCAGGAAGTTGTAGGTTAAATCAGAGTTAGTTTTCAAAAAACACCAATGAATTTTTGAGTTCAGGTAAATTCGAAAAAGAAGTGAAGAACATAATAGATTCATATGGAGAGGGAGGCAGTAGGTTGCAAATCGATGGAAAGGCACGTAATGGTGGCCACAAACGGTGAATGGTTATGAACAACAAAATAGGGAAACCCCGATGAGTGAGGAAAAGATGTTGCAAGAAACCGATAAGGGAGGAAGAAATCGATAGGAAAAGAAGAAGACGTACGTGAGGTCAAATGGGTGGTTTGGTTTTCTTATTTTTAATAATAGTAGAATTTATAGTAAATAAATTACAAAACACCATTAATCAGTAATACTTTTTTCAAAATACAATCTTTTGGTAAAAAAAACTCAAAAATTTGGGGATGGGGAGAAATCAGATTTGGAGTAGGAGGAACCTACTTCTAAAAAAATTGAAATTTTTATAAATTGGAGTGAAGAGGAGCTCCTATTTTTTGTGGGTAAATCAAATAGTTTTAAATTTTGTATATTATAAATACTATTGTTAATTTTATAATTTTGTTTTATTATTATTTTGAAAATTAATGTTATCTATTAACATTATAATTTAACTAATTTTATAATATTTTTATTTTCCATAAAAAATAATAATCTGTAATCAATTCTACATTTGAATGACTACGAATTTTGAATTTGTAGGCAATTTCATAGTTGTATAGTTTATGGTTTATGGCTTATGACTTATTAATTAAGAATGAGGGCTCTTGTCTTTGTTGTGACTTGTGGCTTATGGTATATGGCTTGTGGATTATGACTTATGGCATATAGCTTAGAGCTTAGGACTTAAGGTACATGATTTTTGGCTTATGGCATATGGCTTATGACATATGACTTAGGACTTTCGGTTTTTGGTTGTGGCTTAAGGCTTAAGGCATATGGTTTTCCCACCTTGTCCCCCACAACTAGTCACCCTGGCCGCAATACCTAAGCTCTAAGAAATTATGATCAAATAAAATGAAATGAATAAGTGAGTGTTTGAATTGAGTATGAAATATAATATATTTAGACATAAAATTAAAATTTAAGGTTATATACTGATATGCACATGTAAAATATAAAAAAAATGAAAATTAAAAATTAAAAAAGAAAAACTAATATTTATTTACATGTTTCATCATTTTTTTATTTATAACAAAAAAATTAAAAAAATCACCTTTCAGATGTATCTTGAAGTTGATGACTTATGGATTAGTGTTTAAAGTTGTAGGGACGTGACTTATGACTAATGGCTTAAGTGTTAAGTCTTATGGATTAGGTCTTATGGTGTAAGGCATATGGCTTAGGGCTTAGGGCATAGGGCTTAGTGCTTATGGCTTAGGATTTACAACTTAGTCTTAGGTTTTACGGCTTATAGCTTATTGTTTAAAGTTTATAGCTTATGGATTAAGGAAGTTGTCTTATGGCTTAAGTTTTAAGGCTTATAGTTTAGGGCACAAGGCTTATAGATTATGGATACAGCTTGCGACCTATGTATTATGGCTTATTGCTTATTTTTTGTGGCTTATGTGTAACGTCCCAAAAATAATGACATAAAATTTTCGTTTTTAGACTAATAAATCGTTAATACATACCATTTCCATAAAACTAAGTTAATTGAGATTTATCAAAACATCATCAAAGTAGAGTAAATCACAAAATGCGAAAACATGTGGTGTGTACACTGCAATCATCTCGAGCTCTTCCATTTAAAAACATAAGTACCTGAAACATAACTGAAAAACCTTAAGCACAAAGCTTAGTGAGTTCCCCAAAATACCACATATCATATATACACAAATAATCACATAATGGGCCCCTCTTGATCATCGGTCCCTACCCGACATGGGGCCCCGTCCGACATATAGATTTGTGAATCAACGGGCCCCACCCAATGTGTGTAATGGGCCCCGCCCGCACTCGCGTAACCATATAATCATATAAATATTCGAAAACATGCGAAAATCACAAAGATAATAGCATAATGCACAATCATCAGGCGCCGCCTACATACAAATCATATATGCATAACTAGATACAGAATAACCATCGGGCCCGCCCAGTAAGCATACAAGCACATACACATGTAAGAGCCACACAGACATCTAGCACCCTACATAGTAAACCATGTGCCAACATTGATGCCTTCGACCCGCTAAACATAGTGAGGAGACTCACCTCGCATTGCCGAATCACACAGACGATCCATGGCTACTAGCCGACACATCCCCGAACTGTCAAAAATCAAAGCAACACCCAATCAACAATCCAAAGGCCATGAACTCCACCACCTATATTTACCATAAGACCACTTCCATAAATTTCCAATTTACTAAAAGGCCCCCATAAGTCAAATTGGTCAACCCTTGGTCAAAGTCAAAGTCAACGGTCAAGTTTAACAGTCCATGTTGACCCAACTCGTCGAGTGCAGTTTACTGGCTCGTCGAGTCCTTCCAGAAATCAAGAAATTCTTAAAACCCTAGTTGAATCATCGAGTTCCCCGACAACTTGTCGAGTATATGCGTGTCCAAAAGTCGGGAAAACCCTAACTGAATCGTTGAGTCGTCTTACTGACTCGCTGATTCCATGCGGAAACTAACCACGACCAATCTTCATTGGACTCGCCGAGTCGTCTATGCGACTCGTCGAGTTCATGCATTCCCTTTCTTATCTAGATGTTTTTAAGCCACTCCAAATCTGCATTAGGGCATGGTTTCCACGCAAAGTTGCAAACTTTATGTGCATGTGTGGTCCTGAATGCCAAAACCAAGATAAAGGAAAGGTTTAAATCAAGGAGAAAGGCCCAAGCTTGCTAAATCAGATAAATTTATGTCCATAGGGACAAGGAGGAGTCTAGATCAGAAGTTACAACTTCAGATCACCCCCAATACACGAAATGACTCCCAAAAATGCTAAAGATGGCCCTAAACCTAAGCATGAAAAGATTTTGCTAAAGATAAGCCAAGGTAACGACATGTTACCTTCAAAATGATGCCAAGATAATTTAGAGTCCAATCCACAAGCTCCTATTAGCTTGAAGCTTCTTATACTTCACACCTTCTTCACAAAATGCACCAAAATCACTCTTTAAGCCTCACAAACACTCAAGAACAAGGTTAATAGCGATTAGGGTTTCTTCTGGCCGTCAATAGGTGATAAGGGACTGGAGGTAAGGGCTTAAGGTCCTTTAAATATGGTGAAAACCCTAAAAATTAGGGTTTCATCTTCCAGCTCCTACTCGTCAAGTCCGGGTCCTCCGACTCGTCGAGTAGGTCCAATAATCCATGCGGGCTAACCCGCCTCTACACGACGAGTTGGGGCAACCAACTCATCGAGTAGGTCAATAAATATGTGCATAATGTTTTAAACTTATACCTGGGATTCGGGGTGTAACAATTCCCCCCCCCCCCCCCCCACTTTAACTAGACTTCGTCCTCGAAGTCTGCTGCGGCGAACAAGTCTCGATAGTGCTCCCATCTCAACCTCTAGCTCCCATGTCCACTCAGATCCCTTCCTGTGCTCCCACTGTACCTTTACCAAAGGTACCTCCTTATTCTTTAGAACCTTTACCTTCCTCTCTATAATGGCCACTGGCCTCTCCAAATAATTTAGGCACTCGTTGACCTGTATATTGTCTAATGATACCATTGCCCCCTCATCTGCTATGCACTTCCGCAACTGTGACACATGGAAAGTGTTGTGGACCTGACTAAGATCCTTCGAGAGATCTAGCCTGTATGCCTCCTTGCCAACCCTATCAATGATCTTGAATGGCCCAATGTATCGGGAACCCAGCTTTCCCCTCTTACCAAAGCGAATCACACCCTTCCAGGGTGAGACCTTCAGGAGTACCATGTCACCGACCTGAAATTCCAACTCAGATCGGCGTCGGTCGGCATAACTCTTCTGCCGACTCTATGCGGTTTGCAACTGATGTCTAATCTGTTGAATCATCTTGGTAGTCTGCAGAACTACCTCGGTTTGACCCATCACCGTGTGACCGATCTCCCCCCAATACACCAGGGTGCGACATCTTCGTCTATACACCAACTCAAATGGTGGGGCACCAATACTGGAATGAAAGTTGTTGTTGTAGGAGAACTCTGCAAGGGGTTGGTAGGAGTCCCAACTCCCACTGAAATCAATGACACAGACTCTCAGCATATCCTCGAGAGTTTGTATGGTCTGCTCATTCTGGCCGCTTGTCTGTGGATGATAGATTGTACTGAAGTGCAGCCGCATGCCTAGGTCCTCGTGGAACTTCTTCCAGAAACGGGAGGTGAACCGAACATCATGGTCTGAGACAATAGAGACCGGCACCCCATGGTGAGCAACGATCTCGTAGATATACAAGTCGACCAACTTCTCGGCCGATGAACTCTCCTATGTAGCTAAGAAGTGGGCGCTCTTGGTCAATCGATCCACGATGACCTAAATAACGTTGAATCCCTTCGCCGTCCTCGGCAACTTGGTGATAAAATCCATCGTGATTTGTTCCCACTTCTACATAGGAGTCTCCAGGGGCTGTAGCTGTCCATGCGGCCTCTGGTGCTCGGCCTTGACCATCCTATAGGTCAAGCAACTCTCCACATACCAAGCGATTTCTCGCTTCATGCATAACCACCAGTAACTCAATCGCACATCCCGTTACATCTTGGTGGCTACCGGGTGAATAGAGAAGCGACACTTATGAGCCTCCTCTAGAACTATTTGTTTGACACCACCCGACCACAACGAGTCAATAATCCCTGGCTGTCCTGCACAAATCAGGTGTTCTCACTCCTAATCCGCTCAAGCTTCGAATTCTCTTGTCGCATACCCTCAGCCTAAGCTTCCCTTATCAAACTCACTAGTGGAGAATCCACTGATATCCTCATACATGTCACCAGAGTAGAAAACCAACTGACTTGAGGCTCATAGCGTTCGCAACAACGTTCGCTTTACCCGGGCGATAAAGGATCTCACAGTCGTAGTCCTTGACAACATCAAGCCACCTGTGATGTCTCATGTTTCGGTTCGACTAATCCGTGATGTGTCTCCGGCTCTTGTGGTCCTTATATATGGCACAGCGGACCCCATAGAGGTAGTGTTTCCAAATCTTGAGAGCGAATACCACTGCTCCCAATTCCACATCATGTGTAGGGTACCTCATCTCGTGCGGCTTCAGCTGCCGCGATGCGTAGGCTATCACTCGTCCTCTTTGCATGAGGACTGCTCCCAGTCCTATGATGGATGCATCACAGAACACTACAAAATCCTCCACTCCCTCCGGGAGAGTCAATACTGGAGCCTCGCAAAGTCGTTGTCGGAGGGTCTTAAATGCCCTCTACTGCTCAGGGCCCTATTAGATATCCACCCCCTTCCTCGTCAGACGAGTGAGGGTACTACAATCTTGGAGAAATCCTGTATGAACCTATGGTAGTACCCAGCTAATCCCAAGAAGCTCCTAATATCCGAGGGAGATTTCAGAACCTCCCACTGCATAACCATCTCGACCAAAATCCCATCATTGTTAACAAGATGTCCAAGGAGCTAAACCTCTCGTAACCAAAACTCGCACTTCGAGAACTCGACATAGAGTCGTTCTCGTCTCAAAACTCCTAATAACTCTCGTAGATGCTCCTCATGCAGCTCACGGGTCTTGGAGTACACCAAGATATCGTCTATGAACACGATGACCGAGCGACCGAGCATCGGTCTGTAGACCCGATTTATAAGGCCCATAAATACTTTTGGCGCGTTGGTGAGCCCAAACGACATCACCACGAACTCGTAATGTCCATAACGAGTCCGAAAAGATCATTTATCCTCGTCCTCCTCCCTAACCCTGACATGATGGTACCCGGACCTCAGGTCTATCTAGGAGAACCAAGATGGTCCCTACAACTAATCAAAAGATCATCTATCCTAGGGAGTGGATAACGGTCTTCACTGTCAACTAATCAAAAAGATCATCGACGCTCGCCACGGGGAACTGCTCGGAAGAATGAACTGCTTGCCCAGCAGTTCCTACAGTTGTGATGATAGCTCCTGCATCTCTGGTGGTTCCAACCGGTATGGCGCCTTGGCGATAGGAGCCGCACCTGGCACTAGGTCGATCCTAAACTCAACCTGCCTCTCCGGAGGCACTCCGGGTAACTCCTCCGGGAACACATCAACAAACTCGCTGACCACTAGAACCTCTGATATTGAAACCTGATCCCTGACCCCGCGTATCCACTACATACGCTAAATAACCCGCACTCTCATGCTGAATGTACTGTCGAGCCCTGGTGGTTGAACAAAACCATGATCCCAATTTGGTGCCCTCGCCATAGACAATCAGTTCTCCCCCACTTGGGTTTCAAACTACCACTCGCTGACCCTCGCAGTTGATCATGGCACTAAAACGACTAAGCCAGTCCATACCCACAATCACACACACTTCCCCCATGGGAATCGGAATCAATTCTATCAGAAAAGATACCCCGAAGATCTCCAACACGCAACCCCGATAAACTGAAGAAGCAGAAACCCCATGTTTAATAGCGATAGAGCCTTGCAACGGACACTCTAGCTCTCCTACTGGCAGCCCGAACTCCCTACTGAATATTGGGAAACAAACGACCGACTCGCCCCCGAGTCAAAAAATACCAAAGCAGGTAAGGAGTTCACTAAAAATGTACCTAATCACATGTACAAATATATAAGCATAAAACATATATAATCAGTAAGATAAGGGATAAAAATATACCAGCAACCACATATGGTGCTACCCTGGCCTCCTCTGTCGTAAGCTGGTAGGCGCGTCCCTAAGCCCTCGGGGGCGCTGCTCTACTCTGACTGCCATCAGTAATCCTCAGTGTAGTTGGTGCGGGAGCCTGCACCGGCTTGGCGGCGAGTAACTACAGTTGGCCTTCACATGGTCAATCTGATCACAGTGGTAACATATCCTCACACTTGGAACTGGGGCAGGATGATGACAATCCTTCGTGTAATGCCCCTCCTTGCCACACTTGTGGCACCCGCTACCCGATCAACAAAACCCAGAATAGCTTTTTCCTCACTTTCCACAAGTGCGGCCGCGCTGACCTCCAGACCTAGTATCAGTGATCTTAGACCGCTTCGACGCCGGTTGTGACTGCTCAATGGTGCTTAATGAAGAAGAAGCATCTTCTTGGAAAACTGGCGAATTGATTGAAGCTTGTGGATCCAGGCTTGGTGCATCTTTATCTACCTTCTGGAGGTATAAAGCTTCAAACTTGATGACTCTATTCTAAGATCTCGTTATGGCATAGTTTTATAAGCTTTTTTGTCGCAAAGTTTGGATCTTTGTGAGTATGGAGTACTCTAGAGCATACTAGTTGTCCTTTCTGCGGTCCTGGAGAGTTATGATTCATGAAAATGTTTTCTCAATCATTTCCTTAGAACCTTCCAAGAGTTAAGTGGTTTTGAGTGTTGTGAAAGTAATGATTTTGGAGATTTAGCCCTCTTTACCCATGCAAAGGCTTAAAGGTTTTGACTTTATGGTTTAAGACATCATTGAGGGTTAAGATAAGTGTTTGGATGCTTTTATCTTAACCATTTAGATCTTACTATGGACTTTTGAACCTCAGATGAGTACGTTGGGCATACGTAGGAGGGTACACTCAACGTAATGCAAGTTTCATGCATTGGAAACTTATACATCGTGCCTTGGCATTTGGTACGCAGAGCGTACTCACTAATATGTCAATTTTAGGCCTTTTTGGGTTTGGGCCTTGTTGAGCCATTGGAGTTCTGACCTTTGGCCATGGATTGATTATCAGCTTTCTTTGAATTAAATTCATGAGGGTTTTTGGGCCCAATTAGGAAGTTGGGGAATATTCGGCCTTAGGATGACATTTAGGAATTGCGTTTTTTCAGCCTTGGTTTTGGGCCAAGTATGGAAAGGGTAAAATGGTCTTTTACCGTGGTCATTAGGCAAGTAATTTAGATTCTTGGTTATGGGTCGAGATCAAATTAATAATTGGATGTTGTTTGATAGTGCTAGCGCGCGGGGATTTTTGGATTAGTGGTCCAAGCATTTGTCTGAGATACTCAATGGATTGAGGTGAGTTTTCATCACTGTACTTTCGGGTCGAAGGCACAAAGGCCGGCCCATTGGATTGATATCGTGGTTTACCGTATGTTGCTATCAAGTGGTGATCTATTTGATCTATATCCTAGTTTATAGGATGTTGTTGTGTGATAGTGATCTGTAGATCTGCTTGTTTTCCTGTTGACTGATTGTATGTTTATCTGTTATGTATATGTCAACATATTGTGTTGGATTGAGGTTGTTCTGCTTTGTATTGTAGCCAACAAACATGGGAGCATTCCAGATAAGAGTTGAGGGTTGATTGGCATGCAAGACTCATACCGAGGGCTCGTGAGCATTCTAGATACGAGCTTAAGGTCGGTTGGTATTCCAGACTCGTACTAAGGGTCGAGGGTATTCCAGTCTGATGACTAAATGGACCAGTCGTATGTTGGCATTCCATTATGATGACTGATTGGGCCAAGGGTAAGCCAGAAATAAGTTGTGGTCCCCGAGGGCAAGCCAAACTTATATTGTGGGTTCGGTAGCAAGCCAAATACAAGTTATGGGCCCAATAGGCATGCCAGACTCATATTGTATGCTCAGGGGTAATCTAGGCTTTTAGCTGTGGACCAAGTACATTCTATTATTTGTTATGTTTTTGTGGTGGTACTTTGGGGGAACTCACTAAGGGTTGGCTTACACTTTTAGTTTTGTTTTAGGTACTTTAGAGGACCGTGACAAGGTGAAGGCATGATTGTACACATCCTTGGTTTTATGGCTGATTGGATCTTAGGAGACTTTAATTTTAAATAATGTTTTGGAAACAATGGTTTTGTAAACACTTATTTTAGTAGATGGGTTGTTTTGAAAAGTTTAAATTTGTTGTGATTTTTGGGATGTTACAAGTTGGTATCAAAACCCTGGTTTGAGTGAATTGGATGAACATTCATGTCAATCCAAACTCAAAATAAGGATATGTAATTAAATTCAGTTTATTTTTAAAAGTAACCAAGGAAGGGAGATGTGTAACAAGAAAGTTACCCCAAGTTACCACACTGTTATTTGTTATGGTATGATAGAACTGCATGTTAGTGATAGGTTAGGGATATTCAGGAATTGCATGATAGAATTGCCTAGTGTATGATGCTTGATAGCCTAGGAGGACTTCTTATATGCTAGATGAAATTGACACCATTATTGTGGTCGCTTAGTGTGTGCATCATAGTTGTACATAACAAAGATTCTATTGTCTAAGAATGTTTGATTTAGCTTTACCTCCTGTTCTTGTCTGATTAAGGGCTTATGGTAAAGTCAAATATTCGACTGTCTATTGGATCCAACGTTATGTATGATTAGCACGCACGAGTGGTTGCAGGGTTGGTGGAAGTTTCATGAATGGGTGTAGTTCATAGCAGGATATCGTGAGGAAGGATTAGCCACTCTTGAGAGAATGAGGGCAGGATGAAGGTGTATCCTAGATGCTTAGGCCTGGTGGTCGGGAATTCTGTATAAGGATTTGCCTGATTTTAGTGTGTCTTAGTGCCCGTCGACTCCTCTGCTCGAATGTTGCTTGCTTTGTGATTTGTGGGACTCATATTGATGTGAGTTAACTATCAAATGAATACATTAAAATACATATTATGAAGGTTAAATAATCTTAGAGTGAAGGATTTGGTCCTACTATGCAGCTCTCGTTTGAGTCTAACTGTTGTAAGGTTGAGTCCTTAAGTCGAAAGATTATTTAAGCGTTGTTGCATGTAATTGTATTCATGAAGTGGTTAGATTAAGTTAGTAGGGGTTCTTAAGCAGCTAATTGCAGGGGAGGTGGGGAATCTTATGAGAGCCTAAGAAGTATTTTAGCGCGGTTGCTACGCTGTTGAGCATGTATTGGGGGTATTATTATGAGTATGTGACTTAGAGGACCCGGAATGATTCTTGAGGAAAGTATGGATATGTGTGGAAGGTAGTATCGAGCTTGTACTACTAGAAGCACAGGATCCATACTCAAATTAAGGAAAATTTCGGAGATTCGCAGGGCCAATCAGGGAGGATAATGTGGTTTGATACCATGATTCGTGGTAGTGGTTCCATATATGTCGATCTTTTGGTCATGGTTGTTCAGGCATGAGGATGTGTCTGGTAATTATTTTGGTCCATAGTGGTGATGTCAGTTTGGGTTTGAATGGTGCATACCTAGGTGACTTTGTTGATTTTGAGGTCTCGAAGGCCTTGCTTGAGGTCGTGCATTTGAGTCATGGGACTCAAGAAGGAAGCAATTGCAATGATCGTCTGATCGGCTTGAGGATTACAGCTGGAAGCTGAGGGGTTGACAGATGGATTGGAATGTTGCTATCTATGGCGAGAATTATGTCCTGATAGTTTTCCATGAAGGAGTGATTAGGATTGTTACTTTCAAAGTTGGGATGTAAACCCAACATGGGGGATAGTTGGTTGTGGTGTTTGGCGGCAGTGTGACAGCGTGGGGATGTGCAAGAGGATTGACGTGGTATGGACGTGTAGTGATCCGATCAAGGGTTTGTTTTCCTTGGATATAGGTAGGTCAGGTACCGAATTGACGGTTAGGATTGTAGGCAGGGAGTGTATGTTTTGGGTAGTAATTCAGTGTTTTGCTTATGCATTTGCATGAAATCCTTAATGGTAAAGGTGGTAAAGTTTGGAAAATTTCTTAGGTCTTCATCTGAAATTCAGAATCTCTTAGGGTTTGCTTGGTCCTTATTTGGAAGATCGTATTGCGTGTGTTACATCATCCAATAGTTAGGGATGGTTTTTGTTTGGTTGAGCCGATTTAAGATATGGTTGGTTACAACACCATTGGGTGATAATTCGAACCATAAGTGGGGGGGGGGGGGACTAGGTATTCTGCTTGGAGGGTCATCAATCTATTGAGTTTGTAGTATTGGAAGAATAGTTCATAGGGATCTGCGGTGCAAGTATACGGGATTGTGGTACAAGGTTTGGTCAAGTCATGGGTGTAAAGTAAGTGGCTATCAGATGTATGTGTTCAAGAGATACACGAGTTGTCTCGTATCAGGAAATAGTTGGTCAAGGAGCTTGTTGTAGCCATTGGTTCCTTTTTGGGATGCCAATGAGTAGATAAGAAGGCGTTCAAATAACTTAGTTTGAGTATCTTTAGGCCACGTGGTGTTGGTCGTGAGTTCCTAGACTAATGATGGAATGTCGATAAGATCAGTGTAATACCAAGAGCATTCTAGACATGGGCTAAGGGCCAGGAAGGGAATTCCAGACTCATGTTGTGGGCTCGGAGGCAATCCAGACCTACGTTGAGGACCTCTTAGGGGTATTCCAGACATAGGCTATGGGCCCAATGATCATTATTGTATATTTCTTCTGCTTGTAGTACTTTCAGTGTTGGTGCATTGTTATAAGTCGAGAGACTCACAAACCAACTGGTTTGGATAAAGTGAGCAATTAAGGGTTGTTGGGAGTATCATTCATGCATCAGAAAGTCTTTGTGGAGTGCTTGCATTATAAATCCAGTTTGTTTATGAGTTGTTATTAGGGGTTTGGTTACCAAGGTTGGGTTATGGAGCCTCGTTTCATGAAGTTCATTGTGAATGTCTTGAGTGATTTGCTAGGTGGGGTTACACCTGAGCAGATAAGGGTTGGACGCAATGTGAAAATTCTTGGATTGATCATCTTTGCACGTAAGAAAAGTGGTTAGTATTGGAGTGTTAGGGAGTCAAGGGTTTATCTAAATTTTTTGGTACGTCTTATGGATTTGGAACTGGTTGAAATTCGCGATCAATGTGTTTTGAAATCTTCATTTCGCATGTTTTCTGGTGTTCATAGTCTAAGTCAAGGGGTGGGTTCAACGAATGGATGAATATTAGTCCTGGAATATGGGTTCTGAAGTTTAGATCTGATGGGTTCCTGGTCTCGAGAAGCATATTGATAGAGTTGATTCGGTGATTGTAGTTTTGAGAGTCCCTGACTTTGTGATTCTATCTAGAAGTTCGATCTTATAGTTAGGAAGTCGGGGAATATGTTGATGTTTCACGTGCTTCTTTGTGGCGGTTATATTGATAAGACTTACATTGGGAGTCATCATGGTATTTATATACTGGATATGTTCATCAGAAAGTTATGGTTAAGGAATCTGCCAGCCAAAAGTATCAGTTGGATGGTTCAAGATAAAGAAGGATGTGTTTCAGTTCTGATGGTAGAAAAAGGCCCTCGTGATTGTGTTTTGGATTGGTTCTACCCGTGCAGAAGTCATGCAATTTATGGGGTTTCAGATTCATAACAAAATGTATTGGTTCGACGGTTAAAGGATCAATGTTTTGTTCTTGTTTAGGAGGTGTTGGCCGGAGAGTTTGGTTTCCAGGTGGGTGGTAAGGAGTGATTTCAAGGACAAAATCCAATTTAAGTGGTGGAGAGTTGTAACACCCTGTTCTGAATCGTTCCTCATTCGGCGTTGTGGCCTGAGGATCGGTTAATTGGAGTAGGTGTCTAAGACAATAACTATAATTGGTATACACTTAAATTGATAGTAGCATAGTCCTTTTGGGTTGCCCTCAAAACTAGCAACTAAACATAATGGATTTTGGAATGAAATTTTGAATTTATTATATGATTAATAAATTAAAATAAATGATTTATTAATGTATTATGGAGACAGTATATTAATTAGAAATCATATTATTTAATTAATAGTTAATCAGAAATTAATTGGAATTAAATTTGGGATTAATGTATTAATTAAAAGTACAGGGGCTGTTTGACAATTTATTGATCGTTAATGAATTGAGCTCTAGAACCTCCCAAGAAGAGGTTGGACGAAAATCTCTAGGAAAGCCCTATAGTTTTCGTCCAAGGGCTCTTGGATGGGAGTTTATGGTCTGTTTGGTCCTTAAGCTAACCCTAGCTTTGGGTCTAAGCTACCTCATTATATAAGGAGCCTTACCCCTTCTCATTTTCGACGACTTGATTCCTTAGAGGAATAACCGAAATTCTCATGCCTCCTCTCCTCTCTATTCTCTCATCCTCTTGCTAGTGTTGGGTGTGAACAATTAGATGCGCGACACTTGTGATGCTTGCTCTCATGGTTCAAGAAGACAAGGAATTCATTTTTATTGCAATATAACAAGTAATGTATGTATTCTAACCCTAGTTATATTAATTTTGATAATAGCATATACATCCTAGGGTTTTCCATTTGATGTTTAATATTTGTATGTTCAAGTAGAGAAAACATAGATCTAAGATTTTAGGGTTGCAAGCACACATAGGAATTGTTTGTTATGCTCAAAACCCATCAATGGTATCAGATCCTTGGCTTGTATTCTATTGAATATGATTGCAAATTGTTTTGAATTTGATCAATTAGGGTTTATGTCAATTAAACCCTTTGGGGACTTAGGATTTTCAATTCTAGGATTTTTGAACCCTAGATTTCAAAATTTTTGGAAAGGATCTTAACCCTTTCCTTTGTCCCTCACATTTCAAATTAAGGGTTCCTTAACCCTCAAGGATTTCGAAATATGGAAAGGATTGAAATCCTTTCCTTCCTCCCCAACATTTGCTAAATTTTGAAAATTAGGGTTTCTTGGTAGGGTTTCCTTTTTCTTGTAATTATATCCTTATTTGATTAACTAGATAATTATAAATTTGCATTATCCCTCCCATGATTTTAGAATTTTAGGGGGAGATGATTAGGTTAAATTATTTGATTAATTTAATTGGATAATCCTCAATTGGTTTAATAAATTAATTAAAGGCTTAATTAAAATTAAGTTGTTTAATTTCGAAATTTAAATATAAAATTTAAAAACCCTAGTATTTTGAAAAGTTTAAAATACATCCCTATGGATTTTATTATTAATTTAATTAAGTGATTAATTAAAAGACAATCAATAAATCCGTAAAATGGTTTAAATTTAATTAAATTAAAAGTTTAATTTATTAAAAGATTAAACCCTTGGAATTTTAAAAAGTTTTAAAATACACCTTATACTATATGGAAACTTTAAATGTTTAATATTTACTATATGTATAAAACAAGTCAGACGAACAACTAGTACGCCCCATTCATGAAGCCGGTCTATAAGGGGAGTTTAAGAAAACGACCTATAAAATGACCGTCATTAGGTATCCGCTCTTACCCACCACATCCTTTATTGGTGGAGGGTCCTTAGCTGAACGAGTTTGATAGGACATAACCTCATTAAAAGTATAATGATGAAAAGTAACTAAACTATTTTCTAAAATCTCACTCTTAGTTACTTTAGGAAAAATGTGAATTTGATGTTAAACGATAAAATTGCACATTACACTTTATAAGTCGCCAGTGGAGCGCGTGTGGATAACCGACACACTAATATGGGACTAATAAAGGGTGATAATGGGTGTCTCGAAAATTATCATTGATTAATGGAGTGCTTGTGGTTAACCAACACAATAAATGAGATAATAAATGACATCGAGAGTACCAAGCTAATTTGCATGGTTATTCACATCTCGTTTGTGATCCTCGGCATCCCAGTCACAAAGTGAGAGCATAATCGAGATTAAACATGTCATTGATCATATTCAATGAATCTTAAATGGTCTAGGAGTTTCATGAGATTGAAATTGGTAAATGCTTTACCTACCTAAAATAGATCCGGATGTGATTACGACATACCTCTTCAAAATTCAAATTGTAAATATGGATCCTAGACTTAATTTAAATTTATGGGTTAATAATTATGGATTAAAATCAACTAACTTGAATTCTCTTTTCTCCTATAATAGATGTCAAGTTCAAACAACAATGGCCTTCCTCGTTCTTCTAGAAATGTTTTTCCTCTATCTGAAGATGATCTTCCACATGTTGATCAAGGTGAAAGAATGTTCCTTTTTTCGAGCGATGGTGGAACTCGAGATCATGTTTCTTCAACTCTTCTTCCTCCTCATCTAATGACTCTCCCCAAGTCATGTTTCCTTCAAGCTGAAAAAATAAGAAGTCACTCAAGCCCTATTGGTATGTAAACATCAAAATGGAAAGTATGTGTGTGCACATGTTCTGAAAATGAAATTGCACATTGACAGATTGGGGATGTTAGGTGTCGTTTTCCCAAAGGAATTAGCCATTGACTTGGTTCGACTTTAGCTTCATGAGTCATATATTCAGTTCATTAAAGACTACTATGTGAGGGACCACGACGTGACCCTAATTGATCTAACATATATGTTGATTGTTGTTGAAGCGGACATGCTTAAAAGCACAAGTCAAGCAAAAGTGATTGAAGGATCTGTCTCCAAAATTCCCATGGACATTGATAATGGAAAAAATGGTAGCCTAGAAAAGGTTTCTCTTCCTAATGGAAAGGGACCAACCAAGGTCAAGCCATTTGACCATATGGTAAAGAAAATGCTAGTTCTGAGATAGTACCATGTGTTATTCTTAAAAGGTCCATATGTTTCTATTGCCGATTGAAGGGGCATTGGATGTTTAGCTACCCAAACTACCTAAAAGATCTTAAAGATAGTAAATTCAAGTCGTGTGACTCTACTTCAGGTACATCCACTATCTAACTCCATTATTTTATTAAGTTTCTATTCATAGATTCTTAATACATGATGTGATAGTCACATTTTGATGTTTTGAAGGGGCTAAGAGAAAGAAGGAAGCTTAAGAAGAGTAAGCTAAATCTGATCGTAAGAGATGGATTTTGATCGCTTGGTTCGATGATCAGATATTGGAAGCTACTACTTAGGAGTTATGATAATTTAATAGATTACTTAGGAAATGTCTCGAAACATTGTTTTCATATTTTTACATGGTAAGGACAATTTTTTCCCACTTATTATCAATAAAAGTGAATTTTGATTTACTTTATATTTCATTGCAATGGCATTTAAGGAAGTGTTGGTTACATTTCTATTATTAGCAATATTAATTATGGATTTGATTCTTATTATATCGTTTATGGTAATATCATGATTGACCAGGTGAAAAAGAATTCTCATCACCCAAGTTTCAATTGGATAGAAACTTGGAGTCAGGCAATTTGATTAGTGTGATATATGAGAATCTTAATCATTGGAAGATTATGACTAATTCGTTGATCACATGTTTATGTGTGTAAAGTGAAGGACTAAAGGTTAAAGTACACATTGATGTGGACTATTCAGATCTGCCATAAATTATGATAACTTTGTTCGTCATGATTTACTGATGCTTCAGTAAATATGATTGTGTTTATAAGATTAAGCACAATTCTGACACTTCGAAAAAATTCAAAGAGTAGCAGAACGAATAAAAGGAATCGATTAGGTAGAAAGATAAAGGTTCTCCAATCTAAAAGGAAAGGAAAGTACTTTAGTATTGTGTTTATGATCATCTTAATGATTGTGGAACAATGTCACAAATTGATCCTCGAAAAACATATTAGTGTAATTGTTTGACTAAGAAGAGGAACCAGATATTGTTGAAATGGTTCAATAAAGAGATGACTCATACTTCGTATTTAGTTAAAATTTTAGAGTCATGCTCTAGTGACTATAAATCGTATTTGGAAGCTTGTTTCATACTAATTAGGTTTATAACACCTCATGAAATGTGGAGTAATGATGTTTTCTTACTCTAGCACATTGGATTTGGAAGTTGGTTGGTTAAAACAAAGGATACGCTGAGACCAATTATGTGAAGTGTTTTCTTGTTGAGAATCCACTCTGACTTTTGAATATATGTTTAAGTTTGTCAAGGAATGTTCCTTAAAAGGAAAACTTATATGTTGTAACGACCGTTAATTGGGGTATTAATTATTAATTATTTCTTAAATTATCGTTGGGCCAAATGTGGATAAAAGGACTTTTGGTTTGGACTTAAGCAAATGGGCCAAGGATCTGGGCCACCTATAAGACGTGCGTTTAGCGTAGCCTTGGTGTACGAGGGGTGTAGAGGCATGCATAGCATGTGGGAGGCACACGTAGCGTACCAGGAGGAGTACGCACGACGTACGTGAGCAGATGCAAAAACCCTAACTTTTAGGGTTTAAGACATATAAATACCCCCATTATAGCCACCCCTGGCCTCCTTACCAGCTCCTCACCTTCAGAAAACCCTAATACGCCCTTATACTCCATTTTTGTGTGTTTTTGATCTCTTGAGCTTATTTTTGGTGAAGAAAAGCTTGGAAGAAGTGAAGAGAAGTTGGAGGAGAAGAACTGGAGTATCTTGAGCTCAAGGATCTGGAACTATTTCATCTTTTGACACTCAAAGGAGGTATAAAGCTTCTAACTTTCCTCATAGAAGATTAGATCTAAGATTATGGAGCTTTGGACCTTTATCATGCAACTTCATTTTTAAGCTTAGGGTTGCCACCCTTTGAGCTTAAAGCATTCCTTTAGCAGTAAAGTTTCAATCTTTGGGGCTTTTATGGAACCATGCATGTGATCTAGCCATTTCTATGGAGTTAGTTGTTATTATTATATGTTTGGGCTCATTTGGTGGGTTGCAAGCCACCAAGTGATCGACTTTATGGATTAGAACGTTGGAAGGCACTTGGATATGTAATTATAGCCTCTAGAGTTGAGTATTAGGTGCTCGATGGGAAAAGTAGCTTAACAGGGTAGTACGCTGGGCGTACCAGCTTGTACGCGTAGTGTACAAGCCATGCAGCAGGTACGTGCTGCGTACAGAGAAGTACACCCCGTGTACTCAACAATATTGGGCTTCTACCTTTTTAGGCCTTGTTTTGGGCCAACTATTGGACTTATCAGCTATTGGGCCTTAGTGTGCCATCAAAAGTCTGATTTTGGACTATGGTTATTGTTGGGCTTAGGGAAGGCCCATTAGAAAAGTTGGGCCCCATTTAGAAAACTAGGCCATTAAAGGGCCTTTAATGGGCCATTAGTGGACTTAGAAAGATTAAATGGATTTGGGCCTTGTTTATGGTCCAAATCATAGCAGGGGTAAAATGGTCATTTTACCCTTAGAAGGATTCTCAGATTTTCTGACTAAGTATTGTTGTATAGAGTTAGTCGGGGAGTCGTGGGAGCAGCCAACATAGATTCCTCACGCACGAGTTCAACATCCAGTTTGAGAGGTGAGTCCTCTTCCAGTACGATCGGTTCTAAGGCCACAATGTCGGTCCGTTTAGACGTTAGTAGTTCCGGATTACGGTCCGATACGAGGTGGTCCCGAGAGGAGTTTATGTATGCTTGATGTCTTTGTGATTCATGCATGTTATGTGTTATGTGTTCCGGGGCAAGCCGATGCATGCGAGTTTATATGTTATATGTTATGTATTCTGGGGTAAGCCTGATGTCGGGGCAAGCTCGATGTATGTTATATGCTTATGTTATGTGTTTATGATATATGATATGATGTGTATGTGTCGTGGTAAGCCCAATGCTGGGGTGAGCCCGATGCCAGACGTGGTCTGATGCCGGGGTGAGCCCGATGTCGGGCAGGAGTCCGATGACAGGTTCGTCCTGATGCAGTTGGGCGGTGTCCCATAGTTGTGTTATCTGTTATATGATATATGTGTATGGTATGTGGTAGTTTGGGAGAGCTCACTAAGTTTCTTGCTTACACTTTTTAGTTTGGTTTCAGGTACATCAGCTAGCAAAGGGAAGGGCTCGGGATGATCGCATGACACACACCACAATTTCCTGGCCTGGGAGATTTACTCTTATATTTGATATGTTGACAGATATTATGATATTTTGAGATACATGGTTTTTGATTTTATACTAGGGTGATGATATTTATGGTTTTAATAATGATTTAAAATGAAATTTTTGGACCGTGTTTGTGGGATGTTTCAAGTTGGTATCAGAGCCTTGGTTTGAGAGATTTGGGCACACTTTCGGGTGTGTCTGAACTCAAACTGAGGAATTGATATAGAAATTTTCAAAAGACAAATCATTTTTTTATAAAAAGGATTTATGAGAAAGGAAAAGAATTATGAAAAGAGAAAAAGGGTGTGGTGTATGCAATCATCCGAGCTCAAGTAAGTACTCCCAAATTACCCATACAAGTTTGTGTTATGATATGTTTATCAACCTTATGAGAACTACATGCTAGATTAGGACTAAGGATCTAGGAAGGATGCCTTATGTTCCTGTTATATGTGTATCAGCTTTATGAGAATTACATGCTAGTACAGATTAGTCAGTATGATAGCCTGAGTAGTATATGCTTGATTATGTGTACTCAATGCTCGAATGCTGCTTGATTTGTGCTTTTAGGAGTTCTGGATATCTTTTACTAACTAGTAAACGAATATGTTAAGTTACATATTACAAGGACTAAATAATTTCAGAAGGTTAGGTTTAAGCCTTATTTCGCAGCTCTCATTTGAGTCTAACTGTTGTAGGGTAGAGCCTCTCATTCGAAGAATTATCTAGTCTGAGTTATATGTAATAGTATCCGAAAGCTAGTTAGTAGCTGATGGCGGAGAGTGGGTTGGTGATTACCCTAGGGCAAGCCTAGGATAAGATTAACAGAGAGTAGTAGTAGTAGAAGGGACTTGGTGGAGTCAAGCAGTTCTTGAGGAAAGTACAGATAAATGTGGAAGGTAGTATGGGCCCATACTACTGAAAGCAGAGGATCCATACTCGAATCAATGAAGGCTGAGATGAAACCAGGAAACTTGTAGAGTATGAGATCCCTCGAGTTATGTTTAGTATTTTGATGTTGTTATGATGTGTTTTCTTTTCAGAATGGTGGTTTTACGCCCTAGACAAACAGTCGACAGTTCAGGTGTCGGTGAGAGATCAGGCTCAGGCTCTAGAGCTGAGCAGTTAGACGAGCTTACTAAGGAGTTCATCTCCTCATAGATCATGCACAGTATTCTTGAGAAGACTCTTGTGATCTTCAGTTCGATCAAGGAGGGTATCGTGGAGCTTATGGATGAGAGATTTAGTGCTTTCCGTACTGAGGTGGCGGCCATGATGGGGTCGCGCACACTCACTTTCCGAGGTGTTCAGAGCATGTGGAGCTCCCGACTATCATGGTGCCCGGGACCCCATTGCGAGTACTAGATGGTTGGCTGATCTTGTGACAACCCAAAATTTCCATTCTGAACAAACCGTTTGAAGCCAATAGAAGTAGAACAGTTACAGTGAAAACTCAGATTTCGAGTATAAGTTTGGCAGTTTTCAGGATTTTACACTTAAGGAGATATTAGGAGAGTGGATGCACTAGGGTTTTGTGCAACACTGTTATTCCAATACTCTAGGACATTAGAATTCGTTCTAGGAATAAAAATATTTTCTGCCAAAAATATCTCAGGACTATAAATAGAATTCTGAACCAAATTGGTTCATTAGTTGAATTCCAATTAGAGAAAAGCCAAAATTCTCTCACACGGATCTTCGGGTTTTTATCCCAAATTGTGAGTACTTCGATCTAGTTATTTTATATAGCTTAGATTGTGTTTAGAAACGCCAATTACATAGCAAATCTGCAAGATTCGGGAGTTTACCGCCCAAGAACGTTCTTAGGGAGTAAACTCCAAAAAGTGGCTTAAATGCTACCTAGTCCTTTTCCGTGACTTGTAACTACCTTATACTTGTATGCTAGTGTGTATACGACTAGAAAACAGCGAAATCGGATTAATAACCCAAGATTTGGGAGTTTACCGCCCAAGAACACTTGGGGAGTAAACTCCATTTTAAGGTCCCAAAGGGTTCCAATGACCCTCAAAGCACTAGAACTCAAACTAGAAGCCTTCATTACATATTTAGGACACCAAAACAATTAAGATTCAAGGGTAAAAGAGAGTTCACGGCCAAGGAGGTTCTTGGGCCGTGAACTCCATGTTTAAGTGCCCAAAATGCCCTAAAAGCCTTCATTTAGCCAAGATACTACCCTAGCACATTACCTTGATGTGTCTAATACGCAAAACAATCAAAATACCAACACCTAGGGGTGTTCACGGCCGTAAACACATGGCCATTTGGTTCATGGGCCGAAAACTCTAAATAGGGGTGTTTTGATGCCACAAACACTTCCTAAGGCTTAGGCTTAAATTAGGACAAGTACTTTAAAGTGTTTATAGCCTAGAAAACATAAGGAATCACTAGTATTGAGGAGTTTACGGCCAAGACAAGTTCTTGGGCCGTAAACACCTATAAAGGGGTCAAATGACACCCTAACTCCTTCCTTATGCCTTGAACCCAACATAGATCATTACCTAGAAATGTTTGAGACTTGAAAACACCATAAAAACCCTCCCAAGGGAGTTTACGGCCGTAAAATCCAAGGGAATATGGTCTCTGGGCTGTAACCCCCCCCCCCAAAGGAGTTAATATGGCACCCAAACACTTGTTATAGCCTTGAAACAATTCACCACATGAGTTGTATAATTGGTAGACACCATTTAGGGACTTGGTTGAGAGTTTACGGCCAGGAGCTTACTCCCCTAAATTGTAAACTCCAAAGAACATGGTCATTAGACCTTAAACTCCCATTTGAGGTATTGCACTCCTTTGTTGCAACCCATTAGCCTCCTAGCACTTGACCAAAAGTGTTTTCCTCGCGTTTAAATGTTTATACTTGTATAATTAGTGTTTTTAATCACTAATTATTTATATACATATGTCTTCATATGTAATTAGGATCATTGTGTGTGTCTAAAGTCTTCACTTGACACCGAGCACTTGCCCGATCCTTGCTTACGATAACAGTCCGTTCAATTCCAGTCACTTACTGCAGGTGAGTTCATACCCCTTAACTAATGTTTTAAACTATTTTTAAATGTTTTATGGGGGGGATACAAGTAGAATCATGCTACTTATTATATCAATCACATGTGATTAATAAGTAGAATTATGTTAGTTATTACATCAATCACATGTGATTAATATACAACATTCAAATGATTAGGCTACTCATTAGCCGTTTTACCAAAAAGTTTCCTTCAAATGATTTTTATAAACATTTTATATGTTTTAAACTCCTTATTACACTGTATATTTTACTCTGTATATCACATTTCAAACTTATTTACAATTGTGTTTCAAACAAATGTTTCTTTATACTAAACTGTTTTATCAAACCCATGCCTTCAAATTGTTTTATAGGTTGACATCAAGTCGATCTTTTCTTAAAATAATAATTATGTTTCAAATGTTTTTCAAAACTTATTTATGCTTTTATATTATAAATTGCATGCCTCTATATGTATAGTTATATAAGAAATGTTTAAAAGACTTAGGAAGGTTATCCACCCTATTTCCTTTTCGCGCTTGAGATATGGTCTGGTGGGATATCGGGTACTCGTCCGAAGGTCGTTTAAATATTAGTTATATATCATGTGTACATATATAGTCATAAAAGGTCCTTCCAGTTCATCCCATGCCCTTGGGTAGCAAGGGTATACATCCATGTTCATACGTACCAGTTAGATTACTAGTAAACTACCATATGGGTAGTTTAGGAAGATACTAGAACAATTACTAGAACGCGATATCATACAATGAGTCAGTTCATTCATGAGTCAATACTTTCTAGAACATTACAGTACATTACATATACAACTATACTAGGAAGAGAACATATACAACTATACTAGAATGATTACATTACTATACTTGCTAGGTAGAGAGCACGTACATTACAGCTAGAACAGTTCATTACATTACATATACAAGAATACGTTAATTATTGTGATTTAAATCGGAGCATGACTTAAATTTCATGACCCGAGTTGTAACAAGAGTCTCTTGGAGGGAGAGCGTGAGTTTACGTATAGATCTATACTGGATTGACTATCTTACACCTTGCTGCTAGCTACAGCCGGACCTGCAGGTCTGCGGGTGCCAAACGTCATTCCGTTATTACGACCATTCGTATGTCCTTGTTACTAGTTGATAGTATGGTGCAATTTATCACATAATGCCTTAATATAAATCCGGTTTAAGGTAATTAGTACAGCAGTAGTTCTTATAGCGCTACGTTTTAGTACTACATTAATTTTCCCTGTACAGATATTTAGTGATCTTTTCACTTAAACTATAAATGTAAAAACTATATTTTGATAATGATAGTTACACTTGGGAAAATTACACACTTTTACAAGAGACGAACATATGGAACGGTTAAGTCTTGGTAGAAGACTACATAGAGAATCAGTTAAGTCTTGGTAGAAGACTCCCAATTATAATAGTAGGAATCATAGGGATTCCTAGGGTTTTTCAAACGTTTACAGTTGTTTTACAAACATTTTCATACTTACAGTTCATATACAAATTCTTACATACAAATTCTTACTTACAAATTCTTACATACAAATTAAGACACTAAATACTTATGATCTCACCAGCTTCAAAGCTGATACTCGCTTTCAAAATTACTTGTATCCTCAGGTCATCATAGACAGGTACCGATGCAAGGAGAAAGGAAGATGGAGCTTGTTCAAGACTCATCTTTCATTTTGATTTATGCTTTAGTGTTTATCAGAATTTGATAGAACATACTTGTATAATAATTCTATTATTAATGCAATGGATGATGTTGTTGCTTGTTTACTACTTTTAATTGTTGTGATACTGTACATGACGTCCTCCGCCCCAGAACGTTTTCGCCGTTCTTGGTTTTGGGGTGTGACAGATCTTTCCAATGCATTCCACACCAGCAGATGTCCCGAGGGGGACAAGGTTAGGCTAGCATCTTGTCTTTTGAAGGACATGGCACGTGACTTGTGGGAGGCGGTCGGACAAGCCATTGGTGATAATATAGCGTTGGATGCGATGAACTGGAGTGATTTCATGACTAGGTTCAGGGTTGAGTTCGCACCTATTATTGAGGTGCAGCAACTTACTAGAGAGTTTCAGGACCTCCAGTAGACTATAGAGACGGTGGCGGAGATCATTGCCAAGTTCAAGTAGAGAGCCCTTCTTGTTCCACAATATGTGGCGGATGAGGAGATGAAGAAGCTCGGTACCATGAGATGCTGAGGAGTGATATTAGACAGTTTGTGAGTCACTCCATTTGTAAGACGCCAGAGGACATGATTGATAGGGCACGAGAAAGAGAGTTGGATCTAGAGATGGAGAGAAAGAGGAGACGAGAGGGAAGTCAGTCAGGGAGTGCAAGCAAGAAGCCCAAGGTATCAGATCACAAATATTAGAGCCAGCAGAGCTACGACCGTTATGGAAAATGCGGCAGGATTCACGAGGGAGCGTGCAAGGCGGGGAGTTCGGGCTGTTACAAGTGCGGCCGAACTGGTCATGTGAGCCGAGATTACACAGCCACTACCACCACCACGACAACATAAGATCTGATTTGCTTTCAGTGCAATCAGAGGGGACACAAGCGGTCCCAGTGCTCAAGTTTAGCAGTAACAGGGATGGTGGCGGCACCTTCTCCTGCCACATTGAGGATTACAGATGGCCGTCAGGGCCGGGCTGAGGCGCCTACGGCGCAGAGCAGGGCTTTTCAGCTTACTAAGAGGAGGCACGAGTAGCTCCCGATATGGTGACGGGTATGTATCTTTCTCTTATCTCCTTATTTATATTGTCTGTTACTTACATTTATGTGCTTTGTTATAGGATCGTTCTTAGTGAATGGCATATCAGCTTTGGTACTGTTTGATTCGGGTGTCACCCGATCCTTTATATCACTCGCACTTAGCAAGTGATTTAGTAGAGCTCCGAGGTAGCTGGATTGCCCACTTGATGTTGAGGTCACAGATGACAGGACCGTCAGGGTCACGAGGGTTCATAGAGGATGTATGTTACGGTTATGCGATGAGTAGTTTTCAGTGGATTTGATTCTTATTCCCCTGCGAGGGAATAAGGTTATAGTTGGTATGGACTAGTTGAGCCCTAATGGAGTAGTGATTGATTGTGAGAAGCATCTAGTGAGGGTTCGCACTCCTAGTGGGGGAAGATTAGTGATCCAGGGCAAAAGGCCACAACGTAGACCGGTTTTATGTTCAACAACGAGAGCAAGCCACCACCTTCAGCTGGGTTGTGCAGCGTATGTCGCCTATGTCATGGATACTCGGGATAAGGGTAAGGCAACAGTTGATGATGTACCGGTAGTGCGAGAGTACCCAGACGTATTCCCGGAGGATTTACCTGGGGTACCTCCGGAGAGACAGGTTGAGTTTAGGATTGACCTAGTCCCTGGTGCGGCTCCGATAGCCAAGGCACCATATCGGTTGGCTCCTCCTAAGATGCAGGAGTTGTCTACGCAGCTGCAAGAGCTGCTGGACAAGGGTTTTATCAGGCCGAGCAGTTCACCATGGGGAGCCCTGATCCTATTTGTGAAGAAGGATGGGTCACATCGCATGTGCATAGACTACCGGGAGCTGAACAAGGTAACGGTGAAGAATCGTTACCCACTTCCGAGGATAAATGATTTGTTTGACCAGCTTCAGGGAGCATCTTGGTTCTCCAAGATTGATCTACAGTTAGGGTATCACTATATGCGAGTTACTGATGATAACGTTCAGAAGACAGCTTTTAGGACTTGCTATGGTCATTATGAGTTTGTGGTGATGTTGTTTGGACTCACCAATGCTCCAGCCGCATCCATGGACCTCATGAACTGCGTGTGTAGACTGATACTGGGTCGGTTTGTAATAGTATTCATCGATGACATTTTGGTTTACTCCAAGACTCAGGGTCAACATGTGGAGCACCTAAGAGAGGTGCTAGAGACACTGAGGAGAGAGAGGCTTTTTGCAAAGTTCTCTAAGTGTGAGTTTTGGTTGCGCGAGGTGCAGTTACTTGGGCATCTCGTCAACCAGAATAGTATTTTGGTTGATCCAGCCAAGATAGAGGTCACGATTCAGTGGGAGATTCTGAGGTCTCCACCTGAGATTCAGAGTTTCCTAGGTCTGGCGGGTTATTATAGGAGATTTATTCAGCACTTCTCCAATATCACAATTCCCTTGACCCGACTGACCAAGAAATCGGTGACATTCCACTGGGGGCCTGAGCAGCAGGCAACCTTCGAGACTCTAACACAGCGGTTGTGCGAGGCACCGATTTTGACTCTGCCTAAGGGAGTAGATGAGTTTGTGGTGTATTGTGATGCGTCGATTTCGAGCATGGGTGTAATTCTGATAATGAGGGGTCATGTGATAGCCTACGCGACGAGGCAGCTGAAGCCACACGAGGCTAACTATCCGACGCACGATTTAGAGTTGGGGGTTGTGGTGTTCACCCTTAAGATTTGGCGGCATTACCTCTACCGGGTCCATTGTACCATTTACACGGACCACAAGAGTTTGAGGTACCTCATGGATCAGCCGAATCTGAACATGAGGCAGCGTTAGTGGTTAGATGTGGTAAAGGATTATGATTGCGAGATCCTTTACCACCCGGGCAAGGCCAATGTGGTGGCTAACGCCCTGAGCTGCAAGGTAATAGTGGCTCCGATCAGAGATCTGTGTTTGATGATGACGGTGATCACTCCACTGTTGGAGCAGATTAGAGAGGCGCAGGTTGAGGGCCCAAAGGAAGAGCGCCATAAGTGTGAGAGGATTGTAGTTCGGGTGGCCTCATTTGATTATGACAGACGAGGGTTGTTGACCCTGCATGGGAGGGTCTGGGTTCCGTATTGGGGCGAAGTACGGCAGGTTATGATGGATGAGGCCCATAATTCGAGGTTCTCTATCCATCCCGGGGCGAAGAAGATGTATAAAGATCTTCAACCAGATTACTGGTCGCCCTGTATGAAGCGAGATGTAGCTTGGTATGTAGAGAGATGCCTGACCTGTAGGAAGGTCAAGGCAGAGCACCAAAGGCCTCATAACAAGATGCAGCCATTGGACATCCCCATGTGGAAATTATAGGACTTTACTATGGAATTCATCACTAAGCTCCCCAGGACCGCATGTGTGGTGGATTCTATATGGGTCATCATGGATCGGTTGACCAATAGCGCTCATTTTATCCTGATCTAGGAGAGCATATCAGCCGTAAAGTTGGCTGAGATTTATGTACGAGAGATAGTGGCACGACATGGGGTGCCTGTCTCGGTGGTATCAGACCGAGATGTCCGTTTCACTTCCATATTTTGGAAGCAGTTTCACGAGGAGATGGGTACTCGTCTCCATTTCAGCACCGCTTTCCACCCTCAGATAGACGAACAGATCGAGAGGATGATACAGACTCTCAAGGACATGCACGTGCATGCGTGTTAGATTTCGGTGGCAGTTGGGATACGTATCTTCCGTTAGCGAAATTTTAGTATAACAACAGTTACCATGCTAATATATACCAACCTCCCTTTGAGATGCTCTACGGGTGGAAGTGTAGGACCCCAATCTGTTGGGGTGAGGTCGGTCAAAGAGTTATGGGGAGTACTGAAGTAGTACTCAAGACTACTGAGAGGATCCAGCAGGTTCGGAGCAAGTTCCAGACTGCTCATAGTCGGCAGAAGAGTTACGCCGACAAGAGGCATTCAGACTTAGAGTTCCAGGTGGGCGACATGGTCCTTCTGAAGGTGTCACCCTGGAAGGGTGTTAGCAGGTTCCAGAAGCGGGGCAAACTGGGCCCCAGGTTCATCGGTCCTTTCAGGGTTATAGCCCGGGTGAGCAAGGTGGCATATCAGTTAGATCTTCCGGTAGAGCTCAGCCATATCTACATCACTTTCCACGTTTCTCAGCTACGGAAGTGCTTAGTGGATGAGTCAGCAGTCGTACCTTTAGACGACAATTAGGTGGATGATAGCCTGAACTACATCGAGAGACCAGTGGTTATCCTTAACAGGAAGACGAAAGAGCTGAGGAAAAAGAGAGTGGAGCTGGTGAAGGTGTAGTGGCAGCACCGCAAGGGATCGGAGTGGACCTAGGAGCCCGAGGAGGAGATAAAGGAGCACTACCCGGAGTTGTTTCCAGATACATCAGACTTCAAGGACGAAGTCTAATTCAAGTGGGGGTGAATTGTAACGATCGTCAATTGAGGTATTAATTATTAATTATTTCTTAAATTATTGTTGGGCCAAATGTGGATAAAAGGACTTTTGATTTAGACTTAAGAAAATGGGCCAAGGATATGGGCCGCCCATAAGACGTACGCTGAGCGTAGCCTTGGTGTATGGGTGGCGTAGAGGCATGCATTGGATGCGGGAGACGCGTGCACGTATGTGCAGCATACGTGACCAGATGCCAAAACCTTAATTTTTAGGGTTTAAGACATATAAATACCCCATTATAGCCACCCCTGGCCTCCTTACCAGCCCCTCACCCTCAAAAACCCTAATACACCCTCATACTCCATTTTTGTGTGTGTTTGACCTCTTGAGCTTATTTTTGGTGAATAAAAGCTTGGAAGAAGTGAAGAGAAGTTGGAGGAGAAGAACTTGAGTATTTTGAGCTCAAGGATCTAGAACTATTTCATCTTTTGACACTCAAAGGAGGTATAAAGCTTCTAACTTTCCTCTTAGAAGCTTAGATCTAAGATTATGGAGATTTGGAACTTTTTAGGTCCGAAGATGGACCTTTATCATGCAACTTCGTTTTTGAGCTTAGGCTTGCCACCCTTTGAGCTCAAAGCATTCCTTTAGCAGTAAAGTTTCAATCTTTGAGGCTTTTATGGAACCATGCATGTGATCTAGCCATTTCTATGGAGTTAGTTGCTATTATTCTATGTTTGGGCTCATTTGGTGGGTTGCAAGCCACCAAGTGATCGACTTTATGGATTAGAACGTTGAAAGGGACTTAGATATGTAGTTATAGCCTCTAGAGTTGAGTATTAAGTGCTTAATGGGAAAAGTAGCTTAACAGAGTAGTACATTGGGCGTACCAGCTTATACGTGCAGTGTACAAGCCATGCAGCAGGTACGTGCTGTGTACAGAGAAGTACACACCGCGTACTCAACAATATTGGGATTCTACCTTTTTAGGCCTCGGTTTGGGCCAACTATTGGACTAATCAGCTATTGGGCCTTAGTGGGCTATCAGAAGTCTGATTTTGGACTATGGTCATTGTTGGGCTTAGGGAAGGCCCATTTGAGATCTTGGGCCTAATTTAGAAAATTGGGCCTTTAATGGGTTATTAGTGGACTTATAAAGATTAAATGGATTTGGGCCTTGGTAATGGCCCAAATCATAACAGCGGTAAAATGGTCATTTTACCCTTAGAAGGATTCTCAGATTTTCTGACTAAGTATTGTTGTATAGAGTTAGTCGGGGAGTCGTGGGAGCAGCCAACAGAGATTTCTCACGCACGAGTTCAACATCCAGTTTGAGAGGTGGATCCTCTTCTATTAGGAATGGGTCTAAGGCCACAATACTGGCCCTTTAGACGTTAGTAGTTCTGGATTACGGTCCGATGTCGGGGCGGTCCCAAGAAGAGTTGATGTATGCTTTATGTCTTTGTGATTCATGCATGTTATGTGTTATGTGTTCCGGGGCAAGCCCGATGCATGCTAGTTTATATGTTATATGTTATGTATATCGGGGTAAGCCCAATGTCGGGGCAAGCCCGATGTATGTTATATGTTTATGTTATGTGTTTATGATATATAATATGATGTGTATGTGTCAGGGTAAGCCCGATGTTGGGGTGAGCCCGATGCCAAACTTGGCCTGATGTCGGGGTGAGCCCGATGCCGGGCAGGAGTCCGATGTCGGGTTCGTCCCGATGCAGCTGGGCAGTGTCCCATAGTTGTGTTATTTGTTATATGATATATGTGTATGGTATGTGGTAGTTTGGGGGACCTTACTAAGCTTCGTGCTTATAGTTTTTAGTTTGGTTTCAGGTACTTCATCTAGCAAAGGGAAGGGCTCGGGATGATCGCATGGCACACACCACAATTTCCTAGCGTGGGAGATTTACTCTTATATTTGATATGAGAATTTGATATTTTGACAGATATTATGATATTTTGAGATACATGGTTTTTGATTTTATACTATGGTGATGATATTTATGGTTTTAATAATGATTGAAAATCGAAATTTTTGGGTTGTATTTTTGGGAGGTTTCATATGTCAAGAAGTCGGTGGGAGTCTTATTGATCTTGAAGAGTTTCAAGAGTCAATTAAGAATAAACCTTTTGCTTATCACTAGCACACGACCTGAGGTTGATAACCTATCATGTTAAGTTGACAAATTCTTGTTTCTGTGTGTCTTCCAGTTGAGTTGGCAATGCTTATGAGTTTTATGGATCTCATTTGACTATAAAAGGCAGAGCACGTTAGTAAGTGAATATACATTGATCAATATGGGTGAATTGCTTAAACAACATGGAAGCACCGGTAGGCCCTTATGCATCCGGATGGAAAGAAATTAAGAATAAGTAAAGTTCAGTCCATGAAAGATAAAATTGAATTTGTCATAAAAACTTTTCTTATGATTGTAGGTTGAAAGTGATAGATTCACATGGATAGGAACACATACACCATAAAATTTAGGTGGAAAAAGGTTTCGCTCTAATTCATGAAAATGATTATGAGGAAATACTTTTACTGGTAGATTTTAAAGATTTGATAAATATCATTTTGGATGGTTGTGTTAATTACGTTCTCAAATTCGCAATATGATTACGAAATCCATTTTCATAGTTTGAATTGTGAGAATTGGCAATAAATAGTTTGAACGTTCAGGACTTATGGCTATAAGTTTTGAAAGGGTTTAACCACACATATGCTATCAAATGAAAGGTATATGAGCTTGAGAAGTCTGTATAAAGACTTATCGATACATTACATATCAGAAATCTTCACTTTAGTAAGAAAGTCAAAAAGTATTGATTTCTAGAACTCCAGTTGATTTATGGATACATGTCAAAGCTAGTGGAAACATAATTGTTATGCTAGTGGGAGCATAATTATTATGTTAAGTGTTGCAAGTTGGCAATATTAGTTGTAGGAAACAAAGGTTTCAAAATTTGCAAATTGCAAAGTTTGGGAATTGTTTTGCTACAATAAGATTTAGGGGGGAGGGCACGCATACTTCATTTCAAATCTAAAAGTTTAGATTGAAGTTTTAATAGAACTTAGTCTTGTACATATATGAATGTCATTTTGAAACGATTCAACATAGGAAATTCGATATATGGAAATATTATAGCAAGAGACTGATCAGACATCAGGTCTTTATGTAAGACATTATGTGTTGAGTCCCATATGCTTCAGATATAGGATCGTTTACATATGTTATAATATTCACTTGTTCTGATTTTTTCCAAATGCCTTGTGTATTGAGAAGGAAAAAGGACTGGAACATGGTGTGACTAAAGTTGTTAAACAACTATCAAGGAAACTCTAAGGTTTATTGAAGATTGGTTGCTTTTGGACAGTTTGAAGTAGGGATGAGAATTTGGCCTGGAAACCCAAACCGAACTGAATCAAATTAGGCCCGAATAAGCAATTCGATTTGGGTTTCGGGTATATATATTATGCTTATTCAGTTCTCGGGTTATTCGGTTCGGGTTACCCAAATAAGAGCTTATTCAGTTCTAAATAACCGACCTGAATAACCATTCCTCGTTCCCTTTCTCTTATCAATAGAAATTAAATCACAATTCACACTTCTGTCCTCATCGTTCATAACAGAAAAAACCCTACTCTCGTTCTCGTCGTTTTGAAATTGACCAATATTCTCAATTATTTTCAAACTTGAAATCACTTCTGTCGATCCTTCCTCTTGTTTTAGACTTTCAAAATTCGACCCTTCCTATTGTCTCTAGGGATTCACAAATTCCTACTTTATCTAGTCATGGAAAATTAGGCTTTGACTCAACAAAATCAAGTAAGAAATTAATTCTTAGTATGTTAATCTACTATTTATATGTTATTCTTTCAATGTGTTATTGTGTTATGTTAGTCTATGAATGTTTTACGTTGATGTATAACAGTACATTGTTATTCTACTATTCAGGTTACAAAATCTTAATATGGTTTATTCAAGTTTTTTCAGTAATATTAGGTCCTTAATCATCTTGTACATGTTATCCGGGTAATAACCGAACCGAACCCGTATTGGTTAATTGGTTCGGTTTTCGGTTCATGCAGTTACCCTTATTCAGTTTTCGGGTTATTCGGGTTCGGCCCGATTCTGGCCCGAATAACAACCCTATTTGGAAGTATAGTATTAATATGGACGGACCATATTGACATAATTCTGAATGAAGGTGACTCTTGTTCGGAATTGATATTTATATGGGAATATGAAAATGTTTCCATAATGCGAGTTGATGATTAGAATCTACATGTGGCTTGTGAGTTAGGAACTTTAATGAAAGGAAGATGTTCAAGGAGTATACCTTGAATTTGGGATTTCGTTACCATGGAGTTGTTTTTACTAACAAAGTTCCAAGGGAACATTTTGTGATATCATTGCCAAAGTCTTTGTGACTTTGAAGCCTCGACATCAGAAAAGGATATTGCATGTAAGGTTGAACTCTAACACATTTAGTAGTAACAAGATTTTGGAATTGTGAAACGAGCATCATTAGAATAGTGTCCAATCGATCTGTTCACAAAGGAAGGACCATATAGGGACATATTATGCATGTTTATAACATGGCATGACTGATGTTTAATTCAAGTGTTTAGTTGATTACTCGAAACATTATACAATGAATAAATTCTAATTAATATGGTGATTAAATATTACGAGTTTTATTTATAGTCAATAGTTTTGAGAGCATAATTAATTATGTTATCATTGTGTTTCACTTTACATGTTTTACTTCCCGAATAATTGGATTATTCAAACATCCACAGTCGATCGTACTTTTGGAAGTAAGTAGCGAACTAAGACTGTCATGAATAGAATTGTAGATTGTCTAAGACATAGCAATAGTTTTGTTGCAATGTTCATGAGTACTTGGAAATGAGGATTTTGAGTATTGGATAAACCCACGCTCAGAGAATTACTTCATGGATTATATCACAAATAATTTTGAGACGTTAATATCTTATATTCTTGAAATGGAGATATATGAGTTGTTGTTTACAAGTCAGTTGTGCATTGATAATACGTAAACACATCAGTAACTTGATGTTATACAACGTATTGTTGTGCGTGATTTGATGAGTGAATAGTGCAAGAATATAAGTGGAAGTTTATCCGTTCCTTTTTCCCTAATAGGAAAAGCGATATATGTGGGCCCCTCGATGATTTAATGTCGACATCTAAAGCGTTTGGCCAAGCCTGGACTGAATTGATGTGTTCAATTGGTAGTTTGAATCAGTCGTCATAAATCAGAAATCAGGAAACAAAATTTGGACAATGAGATTGATTATAATCCATGTCTCATGTCCATACGATATCTTGTAAAACGGAGGAATATTTGATCACTTATCTTAGGACACGTAACTGACTGGATCAGAGTTCGCCAGCGGCTTTGAGAGCTACAATTTGCTAATCAGTTTTTGAAGTTATACTAGAAACTATAGTTATTAGACTTATCCAAGTGGGAGACTGTTGGATTAGGTGTCTAAGCCTATAACTATAATTGGTATATACTTAAATTGATAGTAGCACAGTCCTTTTGGGTTGCCCTCAAAACTAGCAACTAGACAGGATGACTTTTGGAGATAAAAGTTGAATTTATTATTTAATTAATAAACTGAAATAAATGATTTATTAATGTATTATGGATATAATATATTAATTAGAAATCATATTATTTAATTAATAGTTAATCAGAAATTAATTGGAATTAATTTTGGGATTAATTGTATTAATTAAAAGTGCATGAGTTTGGCAATTTATTGATAGTTGAGGAATTGGGCTCTAGAACCTTCCTATAAGAGGTTGGACGAAAATCTCTAAGAAGGCCCTAAATTTTCGTCCAAGGGCTCTTGGATGGGAGTTTATGGGTTGCTTGGTCCTTAAGCTAAAGAATTAAGGTTTCCTCCTAAAACCCTAGCTTTGGCTCTAAGCCACCTCACTATATAAGGAGCCTTACCCCTTCTTATTTTTAACCACTTGATTCCTTAGAGGAATAGCCGAAATTCTCACGCCTCTTATCCTCTCTCCTCTTTCATCTTATTGCTAGTGTTGGGTGTGAACTATTAGAGGTGTGACACTTGTGACGCCTGCTCTCAAGGTTTCAAGAAGAACATGAATTCATTTTTATTGCAATATAACAATTGAGGTATGTATTCTAACCCTAGTTATATGAATTTTGAAAATATCATATACCTCCTAGGGTTTTCCATTTGATGTTCAATAGTTGTATGTTCAATTAAAGAAAACATAGATCCAAAATTTTATGGTTGCATGCACACATAGGAATTTTTTTGTTATGCTCAAAACCCATCACAGTTATCATAAGGCTTAGGGCCTTTGGGAAATAGAGTTCTAGACCCATTTGGGTATGGGTAATGTAAGTTAGATGACCTGTGAGTTCGGTCTGTGATTTGGAGCCTAAGGGTGTAATCATAAATGGGCAGTTGAGACCTTTTATGAATTTTGAATTTTAGTTCGGAAAGTTTTAAGGCAATGATGAGTTGATAGAAGGTTATAGCTTCTTATTACCTTTCCGTGGATATAAGGATCGTCGAAATCGGACCTAGAACGAAGAAGTTATGGCTTTCGGAAGTTGGAGGCTTAAGGGCTAAGCCTAGTACGTTGGGCGTACTAGGGAGGGAAGTCGTGGATGACTCATGGAGTACGTTGGGCATACCAAGAGTATGTTGGGCGTACTCCAGTCAGAACTAAACCCTAATTTAGGATCTTAGACCCTATTTAAGCTCCTTAACTCAACACCAAACCCTCTTATCTTCAGCCTCCATCCCCTTAAACCCTAGGAATGAAACCCTGGCCCCCATTGGTGTGGTTCTTGACCTTTTGGTGTGATTTCATGAATTTTGGTGCTCAATGAAGAAGAATGAGCTTCTTGTATAAGTGTGGGATTGCTTGAAGCTTGTGGATCCAGACTTGGTGCATCTTGATCTACCTTTTGGAGGTATAAAGCTTCAAACTTGATGACTATATTCTTATATCTTGTTATGGCATATTTTATAAGCCTTTTTGTCCCAAAGTTTGGATCTTTGTGACTATGGATTACTCCATAGCATAATAGTTTTCCTTTCCGAGGCCTTGGAGTGTTATGAGTCATAAAAATGTTTGCTTGATCGTTTCCTTAGAACCATGCAAAAGTTAAGTAGTTTTGAGTGTTGTGAAAGCGATGGTTTTGGAGATTTAGCCATCTTTAGCCATGCAAAGGCTTAAAGGTTTCGACTTTATGGTCCAAGACATCATTTACGGTTAAGATAAGTGTTTGGATGCTTTTGTCTTAACCATTAAGAGCTTAATATGGAATTTTGTACCTCTGATGAGTATGTTGGGCGTATGTAGGAGGGTACGCTCAACGTAGTGCGAGTTTCATGCATTGGAGACTTGTACATCATGCCTTGGCGGTCGATATGCGGGTGGGCCATTGGACTTCTGACCTTGGGCTATGGATTGATTATGGGCTTTCTTGGAATTAGATTCAAGATGGTTTTTGGGCCCAATTAGGAAGTTGGGCCATATTGGGCCTTAGGATGCCATTTAGGAGTTGGGTTTTTTGAGCAAATGAGTTGGACCTTGGTTTTGGGCCAAGTAAGAAAAGAGTAAAATGGTCTTTTACCCTGGTCATTAGGCAAGTAATTTAGATTCTTGATTATGGGTTGAGATCCAATTATTAATCGGATGTTATTTGATGGTGCTAGCATGTAGGGATTTCCGGATCAGCGGTCCAAGCATTTGTCTTAGATACTCAACGGATTGAGGTGAATTTCCCTCACTGTACTTTCGGGTCGAAGACATCAAGGTCGACTCATTGGATTGATATCTTGGTTTACCGTATGTTGTTTGATGTAGTGATCTGTCAGATCTGTATCATAGTTTATAGGATGTTGCTATGTGGTAATGATCTATAGATCTGCATGTTTTCCTGTTGATTAATTGTATGTTTATCTGTTATGTATATGCCAACATCTTGTGTTGGGTTGAGGTTGTACTGCGTTGTGTTGTAGCCAACAAACCCGGGAGCATTCCATATATGAGTTGAGGGTCGATCGGCATGCCAGGCTCACACTGAAGGCTCCGGAGCATTCCAGATACGAGCTGAGGGCCGATTGATATGCCAGACTCGTACTGAGGGCCAAGGGTATTTCAGTCTGATGACTGAGTGGACCCGTCGTATGTTGGCATTCCAGTCCGATGACTGATTGGGCCAGGGGTAATCCATACATAAGTTGTGGGCCCCGAGGGCAAGCCAAACTTATGTTGTGGGGTCTGGAGCAAGACATATATAAGTTTGTGGGCCCGATAGGCATGCCAAACTCATACTGTGGGCTCAGGGGTAATCCAATCTTTTAGCTATGGACCCAATACATGTTGTTGTTTGTTATGTTTTCGTGGTGGTACTTTAGGGGGAACTCACTAAGCGTTGTCTTACAATTTTAGTTTTGTTTCAGATACTTCAGAGGATCCTGGCAAGGAGAAGACGTGATCGTACATATCCTTGGTTTTATGACTAATTGGATCTTGGAAGACTCTGATTTTAAATAATGTTTTGGAAACAATGGTTTTGTAAACATTTCTTTTAGTAGATGACTTGTTTTGAAAAGTTTAAATTTGTTGTGATTTTTGGGATGTTACGCGACAATAAGGTCAGAAATAGTAACCAATTTGAGATAATCAAACAAATAGAAATAGTAGCCGCAACTAATTTGATCAATTTTTAAATTAAATTGCCGATTTATCCTTCTGATGAACATTGTCCATACTAAATTAATGATTTACCATTCGAATAAAAAAATGAAAGTATCATGCTAAAAGAATCATTTTAGTACATGTGTCATCTCAATATCTATTGATGAATTGCTTTTCCAACCCAATGCTTTTCTAGTTTCATAAGTCGAATTACCCTTTTGCCCTTATATTTCCTTACTTAAAGGTTTCTTGTATCTAATTTGCAACCAAATTCAAATAAATCACGTAAATTTAGGAGTTTATTGATATCTTCAAAAGGTAAATTCAAATCTTCTTGTTCTATCCCAAATAAAATTATCTTTATGCCCCTAAACCTTAAAATCATACTTAGCATTTAAAAAAAATCCATCCAAAATTATCAATATCCTTTAGTTATGATTTGAATTTAAAGTTATCATTGTTGTAATTCAACCATCATATTAGGATATTAATTTACATTCAATCACTAAGAAAAATATATTTATTCCTATTATACCCTTATCCTAAATTTTCCATTCGGTATTACCATATATTTATCTTAACATATTATTTGAATTCTATATCAAGATTGCAATCCCTGTAATTCAGCTGACAATTTAAGATATTATATACAATCAAAAATAATATCCAGGTTGAGATAATCAAACAAACAGAATTAGTAGCAGCTCATGATTTGATCAATGTTTAAATTAAATTACCGATTTACGCTTCTGATGAACATTGTACATATTAAATTAATGATTTACCCTCCAGATAAAAAAAAATGGAAGTATCATGCTAAACGAATACACAAAAAAATTGATTACCATGAACAGGAAATGGGTAGGGATGCATTTGTCATCCCATCAAAATACTTTGCTATAATTTGTTTTAACTGGTTTCCATCAAAGTACACTATTTTTTCTAGATTAAAGGCAAATAATATTTTTTATTGTTTATTTGAAAAGTTTCAGAAAATTAGTTAACGGTTTAATGTAATTTGTGACAAAGAAAATTGAAATATATGAATACACATATTTAATACAGGAACAAAAAAATAATCAAAAAAATATAAAAAAATGAAAGAAGGTACTGATCTTCTAGTGTTTAACAAAGAAGGTTTGAAACAGAGAATGATGGTGGAATGGTGGAAGTTATAATCAATAAGAATGATGTTGTACGAGAATGTTTGAAAAAAGCAACGACTGAAATAAGTGTGAGTCGCGTATTCAATGATGAATCGTATATGTATGTGATAATTTGAATATGACTTTTTGGTATTGATGATTTACTAATAAAATTGATTTTATATTGATGGTTTACTAATATAAACAAATTTATGTTAATGGTTGACATTTAATGCCTTAATTGAAATGATTTTTAGAAATATGTTTTTAAAGTTGACCATATTAAAACCTTTATAACCGAAAATTGAAGATTTAAAATATGTGAAACTTTTATTGGAATTAAATACATTTCATTTCAACAGATGTAAGTTAATTTTGTTTGACAATTGGAAAACTTTTATTAGAACTAAATACATTCCATTTGGGGAATATGATGTCAACAATTTGATCTAAGGGTGAAAAACATAGAAATGAAATACAATTACGGGTCCGGATTGTTTAAGATAATATCATAAGAATTATGTTTTAATAAATATAAAAAATTACTTACTTATTCATTATCTCGGTCATATTTTCTGAAATTTTACTTTAAAATGTTTAATGTTTAGCCATTTATATATATTTTTTAATCAATCGTATAATACACGAGTCTAAAACTGATAAAAAAAATAATCGAAAACATTTTATCTTTTCAAAATCAAGCACCCCTTCAAAGGTTTGCAAATTATTATTATTTTCGATAATTATAGACACAATTAGTACACCACTAAAACATAAATTTTCTTTTTAAGGTTTTTGCCCTCCGTCTACATACATAATTTTTATATGGACATTCGTGTGTGTGTTTTAGTGTGTGTATAGTACACAGGATCTTTCTCTGTCTTTTGACACCATCTACCACGTTAAAACCGTGAAATGGTAGAAAAAGGTTAAAAGTGAAACCCCAACCGCCGTTACAACCACCACCGCCGCCGGACAACCACTTCAAGATTTCAAGAACTCCGGTAAATCATCGTCATCTCAATCTGAAAAGTACAACCTTTATACCCACCCCACCGACAGTTAATCTCAAAGGGGTTTATCTTGCGGCAAATCCTGCCGACGAATTTCCGAATTTGGTAATTTACTATCCTACCCTTGCTCGGACCCTCCAAGAACCACCGTACATGGTGGGGCCCACCTCCCCACCACCACCATCTCCTCGACAGGGCCCCACTTCCTCCGAATTACAACTCATACTCTACTTTCTCTCACTAAAATCATCAAAAAACCCTCCCACAGATCCATCAAAGCGATCTGTGTCTGTGTCCCTTATGTATTACGCGTTGAACTTTCAACGCCCATCTCTCTCTCTAAAAAATTAACACAAGTTATCTTTTTCATTGATCTCTTCTTCAACCATTAACCCCTTTTCTGTGATCCACAAACACAAAACATTACAGCTCAACAAACCCCCCCAACTGGGTTCTCTTCTCTCCATCAAGAAAGGAATCAATCGAAACTACCACTTGATTTTTTTAATCAACATCTTGGTTTTTATCTTTCATATATTATATTCCAAATTATATACGTATTTGCTGTTTACATTTCGTTTTCAGTCGTATTATAATGTGGGTTTGGTTTTCTCTCTGATGGGTATATTAAATAAGTGAGAGAAAGAACACAAAACAAGTGTAGAGAGAGAGTTAGAGAGAGAAACAAAGAGAGGAAAGCTCTCTAGTCTCTACTTTGTTCATGGGTTTCTTCAAGAGATTTGTCGTGTGAAGTGCGTTCTCTTGGATTTCTCAAAGTCTGTTTCTTTCAGTGTTTATGTGTTTAAGTTTGTGTGTATTTCGGTGATTCAATGGATACAAAAGGACGGCTTGTTGCGGGTTCACACAATCGTAATGAATTTGTTCTAATCAATGCGGATGAAGTTGGAAGAGTAAGTTAGAATTCCCAATCTAAATCCCTCTTCTTTTTATCTCAACTGGGTTTCAAATCTTACTTCCATTTATGGCTTAAATGTTGCAATATTTCTACTTCTTGAACTGAATTCGTGCATTTGGACTTCTAATTTGAGTTCCCATGCCCAAAAAAAGCAAATTTTCTATATTTATTTCTGTCGGTGGCTTCAACAGTGTTGAAGAAACTACTCTTTTTGGATAAGAATCACTGTTCATATGGTAGATTCGGGTTTCACATCACAAAATTCATCTTCGATTTCAAAGATTATCACTTGAAATCTCTTGTTTCTTTATCTATTAGGTAGTTAAATAAAGATTATACCTTTTCTCGGAATCCATGTTAATTTGGGATCTATCGGTCAAGATTTAAGGATCAGTTAGTTGACTTTCGATGAAATCTAAACTACTTTCGATTTCTTTCAACAGGTGACTTCTGTTAAAGAATTGAGTGGACAGATTTGTCAGATTTGTGGAGATGAGATTGAAATAACAGTTGATGGAGAACCATTTGTCGCTTGCAATGAATGTGCTTTCCCGATTTGTAGACCTTGCTATGAATATGAAAGAAGAGAGGGTAATCAAGCTTGTCCTCAATGCAAAACTCGATACAAGCGGATTAAAGGTGACCAGAAAATTGTCAATTTTATCTTTTTCATACCAATTTTACTAGAAACACTTAGATTTTGTGAATCTTTATCTAATTTGTTGGATCTTGGTTGATTAGGGAGTCCAAGAGTAGATGGTGATGAAGATGAGGAGGGATTTGATGATTTGGACAATGAGTTTGATCTTGCAAACTATTCAGGAAGAGATCCTCACAATGTTGCTGACATGGCATTCTCTTCGCGTCTTAACATTGGGCGGGGCCCATCTAATGCTTCCGGATTTGCCACCCCTTCTGAGGTGGATGCAGCCGCCTTGAACCCTGAGATCCCTCTTCTTACTTTTGGTCAAGAGGTAGTAATATGTAATAGGCTTAATAGCCATAATTCTATTTCTCTTGATAGTTTAATTTATGAATTTATACAACTTTTAAAGACCTTTGGACACTGTGCTCGTAGTGGGCCACTGTGTACCTGATTTGTGTGAACCAGCTCAGGGGTTGTTGAAAGAATAACCTTTTTGCAGCTTTTGCAGAGGCTTAGAGTTAGTGTCATTGGGTCAAAATCAAGATTTACAAACTTTATTGTGATTTCAAGTTGTGAACGTTTTTAATTAATGTGATTTTTTTTTGTTTTATTGAAGGACGATGGGATTTCGGCTGATAAGCATGCTTTAATTATTCCACCATTTATGAATCGGACAAAACGTGTCCATCCAATGCCGTTTTCTGATACGGCTTCACAAGTTTCTTGTAAGAATTGGTTTATGATAAAGTTTGAATTTTTTTTAAAGACAATTAGTTTTCTTGACTAATCTTTTTTTGGTGTTTATAGTGCCACCTAGACCAATGGATCCTAAGAAAGATTTGGCAGTTTATGGGTATGGAACAGTTGCTTGGAAAGATAGAATGGAGGAATGGAGGAAAAGGCAAAATGATAAACTCCAAATGGTTAAACATGAGGGTGGTGGACATAATGATGGAGATGTTGATGATCCTGATATGCCCAAGTAAGTGGATCCTTTTCAAAATATAATTTTTTTGTTATAATTGTTTGTTAGTTTAGTTCTAGAGTAATTATAAGTTATAAATATCGAATCTTTATATAGAAATGACACAAAATCTTGCGTATATTGTTACTTTATTGGACACTTTTTGCTCCATAAAAGTTGCAACTTTACCTTTGTATTGACAATATTTCTTGTTAAGGTCACATATCTTTTGATTTTATCCCCCCAAGATTCTGTTTCTTTTTTTGTCATTGTAGGAGGGTGTTTGGGATATTTCATTGAAAGTTAAACACTCCTTAAGTCAACTAATGTTTCAATTTTCATCGATAAAAAAGAACTATAAATGCGCATTGTGACTTGTGAAAGCATAATTGGTAGTTAGTGGCACAAAAAAAGTTCATTTGATGTAATGTAAGGTGCAATAAGGTGTAGTTTATTGTCTTGTTATATACATTCATGCATACCTTTTTAGGTGTTGTTTCTTTTTGACTTAATGGAGACAAGAATTAATCCGGTAAGCTACATATAAATATTCTTTTACGACTTATTGTAGAAACAACTACTCAATATAGAAAGTCAAAGAAAAAGTCTTTCCCTTTCTACAAAAGTTGCCCTCATTTATCTTTTCCTTCTATTTCCTCAAGTGTGTTATCGTTTTCTCGATTAAAAAAAGAAGATAAAAGGAGTTAAGGAGTTAAGGACCCATGTTTGCTTTTAGGTTGCATCATTTTATCCGACTTAGTTTTAGATGAAAGGTGTCTTATACTCTTATTATTGTTAATTGTTAATATAACATGCAATCTACTAAAAAAAGACTATTTTTTTTTTAAAAATCTTTATAGGATGGATGAAGGGAGGCAACCACTTTCAAGAAAGCTACCGATTTCTTCAAGCAAGATAAATCCATATCGAATGGTGATATTGATTCGTATGGTGATTCTTGGCCTCTTTTTCCACTATAGAATCCTCCACCCTGTGAACGATGCATACGCCTTGTGGCTCATTTCAGTTATTTGTGAAATATGGTTTGCTGTTTCATGGATCTTTGATCAATTCCCAAAATGGTTCCCAATTGAACGTGAAACATACCTCGATCGATTATCACTAAGGTACATAAATTGTTATTTATTCAACTCCCATTAATCTTTCTTGCATCTCTAGTTTAAAAAATTTTAACCTAAGTTTTTTATTTTAGGTATGAGAAAGAGGGGAAGCCATCTGAGTTAGCTCCTATAGATGTGTTTGTGAGTACAGTGGATCCGTTGAAAGAGCCGCCACTTATCACCGCCAACACGGTGTTGTCAATCCTGGCGGTGGATTATCCGGTGGACAAGGTGGCTTGCTATGTCTCTGATGATGGTGCTGCCATGCTTACCTTTGAAGCTCTTTCAGAAACTTCTGAATTTGCAAGAAAATGGGTACCCTTTTGCAAGAAGTTTAACATTGAGCCACGTGCCCCTGAGTGGTATTTTGCTGAAAAAGTTGATTATCTTAAAGATAAAGTACACCCTTCATTTGTTAGGGAACGTCGTGCTATGAAGGTAAGAAGCTTCTTATTTGACTTTTTAGGTCAAACCTATATATACTTATATGATGATAAACGTTATAAAATTATAGAGGGAGTATGAAGATTTTAAGGTGAGGATCAATGGGCTTGTGACAATGGCACAGAAGGTTCCGGAAGAAGGATGGACTATGCAAGATGGTACTCCATGGCCAGGAAATGATGTTAGGGATCATCCTGGAATGATTCAGGTGTGCTTAATATAATATAAATATATTGGTTTTCTTTTATATAAACTTAATAATAACAAGAGGTTTCTTTTATTATGAAAATAGGTTTTTCTTGGGAATAATGGTGTACATGACATAGAAGGAAATGAATTGCCACGTCTTGTTTATGTATCTCGTGAAAAGAGACCTGGATTTGATCATCACAAGAAAGCTGGTGCCATGAATTCTTTGGTAGGAAAAAACTTTCTTGATTTTTATAGTTTTTTTTTGTTTGTTTAGATATATCTTCATGGTTTGTTTCTAACATCTTTTTTTTTTTCTTGAAAAGATTCGGGTGTCGGCTGTGATCTCAAACGCACCTTATATGCTCAATGTCGATTGTGATCACTACATCAACAACTCTAAAGCACTTAGAGAATCTATGTGTTTCATGATGGACCCCACATCCGGAAAGAAGATTTGTTATGTTCAATTTCCTCAAAGATTCGATGGTATTGATCGACACGATCGATACTCAAATCGTAATGTTGTGTTCTTCGATGTATGCAAACTAACTTTTCAACTCAATCTTTATATATAACATTAATGTCATCATCATAAACTAATTTCAACTTGATATTTTGTATTAGATTAATATGAAAGGGCTTGATGGAATACAAGGGCCAATATATGTGGGAACGGGGTGTGTGTTTAGGAGACAAGCATTGTATGGATACGATGCCCCAACAAAAAAGAAACCACCTGGGAAAACATGCAATTGTTTGCCAAAATGGTTTTGTTGTTGTTTGTCATCAAGAAAGAAGAAAGGAAAAGGGAAGTCAAAGGAGAAAACAAGCAAGAGTAATAAGAAGAATAAAGAGACTTCACCACAAATACATGCGTTAGAGAATATCGAAGAAGGAATCGAAGGTAAGTATCGTGTGCTTTTAAAGGGGACCAATTTCAAAATCTTTTTATGTCAAAAACCCTAATTTTTTTTTTCTTCTTCTTTTGAATATAGGAATCGATAGTGAAAAGTCATCACTCATGCCTCAAATAAAGTTTGAGAAAAAATTCGGTCAATCTCCGGTTTTTATCGCTTCAACACTTTTGGAAGACGGCGGTGTTCCTCCCGGAGCAACTTCCGCATCACTCTTGAAAGAAGCCATTCATGTTATAAGTTGCGGTTATGAAGATAAAACCGAATGGGGAAAAGAGGTATTCCCTTAAAATCCTCTTCCATTTTGTGAGTCCTGTTTCTTTTACAGAAACAGGACCCATTTTGTAGGTCTTGTTTCTGTTACCGAAACAGAAACAGGACCCAAGATCCATTTCACGGTCCCGTTTTTGTAACAAAACGAGACCAACGAAATGGACACGCATAGCGGTTATTTTCTTATTTTAATATATACTTAACTTTTTTTTTTTTTAATTTTAAAAATAGGTTGGATGGATTTACGGGTCGGTTACGGAAGATATTTTAACGGGATTCAAGATGCATTGTCATGGTTGGAGATCGGTTTATTGTATTCCAAAAAGGGCGGCTTTTAAGGGTTCGGCTCCTATTAATCTATCGGATCGTCTTCATCAAGTTCTTAGGTGGGCCCTCGGGTCGGTTGAAATCTTGTTGAGCCGACATTGTCCGATTTGGTACGGATACGGGTGCGGGTTGAAACCGTTGGAGCGGTTTTCATATATAAATTCGGTTGTTTATCCGTTGACATCTGTCCCCTTGGTTGCCTATTGTACACTTCCTGCTGTTTGTCTACTCACTGGAAAGTTTATTGTTCCTGAGGTAAGTATTTTGAAAATCTATCAAAGATTAAAAAGATTGGTGATGACTGATGACTGATGAGATTGTTGTACAAATTTGCAGATAAGCAATTACGCAAGTATTCTCTTCATGCTCATGTTTTTATCCATTGCTGTAACAAGCATTCTCGAAATCCAATGGGGAGGTGTCGGGATTGATGATTTATGGAGAAACGAACAGTTTTGGGTAATCGGTGGTGTCTCAGCTCATCTTTTTGCCCTTTTTCAAGGTCTACTCAAAGTATTGGCCGGAGTCAACACGAATTTTACAGTTACGTCAAAAGGAGGAGACGATGGTGATTTTGCAGAGCTTTATCTCTTCAAATGGACGACCCTCTTAATCCCGCCATTGACCCTCTTAATCATCAACATAATCGGTGTGATTGTTGGGATATCAGATGCGATTAGCAATGGATACGAATCATGGGGTCCGCTTTTTGGTCGATTGTTCTTCGCGATTTGGGTGATTTTGCATCTTTATCCGTTCTTGAAGGGTATGATGGGGAAGCAAAGTGGGGTTCCGACGATTTTGATTGTGTGGTCGATCTTGTTGGCGTCGATTTTCTCTCTGTTGTGGGTCCGGGTCAACCCGTTTTTGGACAGGGGTGGGATTGTGTTGGAAGTTTGTGGATTGGATTGTGACTGAAGTGATACAGACGTGAAGAAAGAAGATTGAAGAAAGAAGAATTAGAGATGTTACAGAAGAAAGAAGAAAGGTCTGGATGAAGGTTTTGATTGGTCTGTGAGTGAAATATTTATCAGTGAATGTGTGTAGATAGAAAGGGATCGGGACCTGATACATTGATGATGATTGATTTTGCAAAGTCTTTTTTTGTTTTTCTTTTTTTTTTGGGGTTAAATCTTTTTTATTGATTCTTTTAAATTTGGGTAATTTTTGTGGGTTGTGAGGGATAGACTTCAAGAAGAAGATGAATCTGTCTGTAATCCCATGAAGAAACATAAAGTTTAGTTATTTTTATATAATTTAATATCTTCTTTCTGGAATAAAACCACTTGTTCTTGTTTCCATCAATTTGTGTTACATATTTGAGGCCATTTTTGGATTGAGCTGGAGTATATCTCTCAATTGAAGTTGAAAGTTGTGGATTGAAGTTGGTTTTTAAGTTGAGCTTGAATAGTTGGATCTTAGTGGACAACAGTTGTCTAATGATCTGTCTATGTCATCTTTGGATGTCGTGAAGCTTTGAAATACTCGACTTTGATCGTTTGTGGTTGTCATGGAACCTTAAAATAATCTAAGTAACAAATATGTCCTTATAGATATAACCACTTTTCATATTAGTTGTTTATATATTTTTTTGAACAAAGAAAAGATTTTATTATATAAATTAGCAAAGAACTAGCTGCAAATATAAACAATACAAGAATTCAGGGGTGTTTGGCTTAACTTTCGCAACCAAAAGTCCTTTTTGAAAAGTTACAAAAAGTCAGGATTTCCTGACTTTTCTAAAAAATTCATTTTCCTTATATAAAAATTTTAAAAGTAGCTTTTAAAACTAGTTTTGTCAAACATCTTTGTTTTTTTCTTTTCCAAAAATGACTTTTTTTTTCTTTTTCAAAAAGGACTTTTGGACTGTGAAAAACAATGTTTTAAAAATCGGTTTTTTAGTTGAACCGGATTGATGACCGATTTTCGGTTCAACCAGTTTAACCGGTTCGACCGCTGAGTGAATTTGCCAAAACAAGTTGTAGATCATTCTAAGTACATTAAAATAACTCATAACCATAAGTTTTACATTAATCTATGTGCATTAAAAAGCAAATAAAGTCCTAGATGCATATAAATGTATCAAAAAACTTCATAATATTTATCATATGCTTTTATTCAAAAAAATTTAATAAATATGAAAAAACTACCAAAGTTTATTATGCAAAAGGTTTCGATTCCATATGTTTTTATTCAATTTAACGGGTTCAACCGGTTTAATTGAACCGGTTCAACCGGTTTTGTAAAAACCGGTTCAGAAATAGACATAAAATCGGTGATAGTTGAACCGTTCACTTCCCCGATTTCCGGTCCAACTGGTTTTTAAAACATTGGTGAAAAACTAAGCCAAACACCCCTTCAAATTAGGGTCTTTTAACAAGTTAGATGTCAAATTGGGATTAGATGAAGAATAAGTAAAGTTACTACAACCCGATTTAAGCCAAGAAAGGAAATAACTAGAATTGAATCAAAAAGAAACTCCAGCCAAAATCAAAATAAAATGTCTCACTTACCCAATCTGTTTCGATAATGTTCGCCTAGCTAAAATGTGAATTTTTACCAACACCAACTTATTACATCTTGTTAACTCGTCAAAAAAAATGAATTACTATCCAAATTCCAAAAAATATGAGTTAAGAGAACAAAAACATCTAGATCCCCATAAGACCCAAATACAAAAATCATCTTGACACCCCCATCAAAAAATCTCATACAAATCGATATAAGTCATATCTTCACTTTGCAAACAAATCAAAAGTCTCCAAACAAAAAGTGACCTGAGTAAGAACCAATTTTCTTTTGGATCATCAAATTATCTTAAACACAATCGATCATCCCTCAAAACTTCGAAAAGCACACACAATTCCACTTTAATGAGCACAATGGACACTTTTTAATCAAACACACTCATATGACATAGGTTCATTATAAAAAATGTCACCTTCATTTAACCAAAAGAGTCAGCATAACAAGCCAACCCCCGATTATCCAACATCATCCGACGCAAAACTCTTTTTCCACCTGACCATCTCCTCCCCAGAAAAAGGTACATCTAAGCTAAGGTGCTCTTTGTTTTTCGAAACAAAAATTCATGAAGTCTACGGACCACCTCTGCAACAGAAGAGGTATACCTAACAGCTGCAACATATAATAAGAAACATGTTTGTTTTTTAACATCTGTGGTAAATTGATATTTAAATAAACTAATTTTATAAATTGAAAATAATTCTCAATACCGAAATTTTAATAATTATACTCTTAAAACATTAAAAGAATACTAAAAAGAACATGCAAAAAAACAAAAATATAAAATTTCTAAAAAAAATCTAAAAAATATAAAAGAAACTATCAGTTTTATTCTAGAGAAAAAATAATTTTAAAAAACATAAAAAAAAGTAAATAATAATTTTTTTAAGAAAATAGTGCAAACGATGTCTACAAAGTTCGAAAAAAATTGCACATGCTAAAAAATATGCAATCGAAACTAAAAATATTATTAATAAAAATGGTAAAAAAAATTTAAAAAATCAAAACTAAAAAAAAAAAAAAAAAAAGAAAAAAAAAACAAGTTATAAGAAGTTGTGGAAACTATAAAAAAAATTATATCAAATCCATAAATCAAAGTTTTAAAAAAAAGTTATACCAAAATTCTAAAAAAAACTTGGAAAAAATGAAATCTGAAAATGTTTGGAGAGACAAGTCAAGTGTTGCGCCGGACACAACACACGCATAGATTTTGTAGTCTGAAACCTTCCAAAACACAAATTGCTACGAGGGGACAAGTGTGGCGCTGCGCCGCACAAAAATAAATGATCTGAAAAAGTTTTTTACAAAAACAAAAAACACCTAAGCCACTCCAAATCTTTAAGAACATCTTTAGCAAAATTTGAACATTGAAAACAAATATTCACTCAGACTTTCCAAAATAAACTTTAGACTCCAACATGTTTTATTATGTAAAAAATGTACATCTAAACTGGTACATATTATTTCAAATGCTTTTTTCTACAAGACTGATATAATATAATAAAAATTCATTAAACTAAGTATATTACAATCAAATTAGTATTTTTTTCATTATTTAAAATGTAAGATTATAATTTAGTTAAATAATAAAATGATGAGTTTTATAGGTAACAAAAATCATATTTTTAGCGGAAAACCTAAAACCTTAAGTTCGCATACACCCTAAAGGATTTATGTTCTCACTATGATATGCAAATAACAATTTGAATTTAAAAACTTTAAAGTACATTGCTATTTTCGATTTAGGAGAAGGGATAACAGAAAAAATACCTTTTAGTCTGTTATTATAAATAAACTATTAATCCTTCTTTGTAGAACTTCAGAAAGTCAACACCAGAAATCTCATGCCTCTGATGACTCACACCAAAACTCTAACAGTTTGAGGCTAAAGAGGAGAGAGGGGAAAGAAGGAGAATTTTTAGAATTATTTTGAGAGGTATGATGGCCGAAAATATGAAACCTAAGGAGGGTTTATATAGATGATCAATGGAACTAAGGATAAGACAGTTTCTTACGATAAGTCATATCCCCTTAACTTCCTTCCTAAAGCATCCAATGCACCTTTAGTACCTAAGAAAACCCTTGAACCATTATAGAATTCGTCCAACCCTCTTGGGAGGTTCTAGAATTGGTCAATGTTCAATCTTTTGAACATTGTCACCTTTAGTCCTTCCACTTTTAGTTATTCCAATTAATCCCAAAATCAATTTCAATGAATTTCTAATTAATTTATAATTAAACAATATAATTTTTAATTGATATATTTTTCTCAAGACATATTAATAAATTATTTATTTTGACTTCTAATTAGTTTATTAATCATATAATAAATTAATAAATCAGTCTCTTTCTCCAAATAACATTCCAGTCTTTTACTAGTCTGAGGGAAACCCAAAAGGACTTTGCTAATAATTTAGTTAATGTCCTACACACCTAATCCAACATAAAAAATATATAAATATCATCTTTACTAAATATCCGTTCAATCTTATTATGAAATTAAAAGAAATTTGTAACATCCCAAATTTCAAGACCAAAAATTTCATTTTAAATTCAAAGATTTATAAAACTATTACTGAAAATGCCATCAATGTTATCTTATATCATGAAAACCCTATGTCAACCATCTCAAAAACATATCATAGGAAAATAATTTCAGAGTATAAATCTCAATAATCTCATGTGTGTGATGCGTTGCTATCGTGCCGACTCCTTTCCATTCGAAGAAGAAGAAGGACCTGAAACAAAACTGAAAACTGTAAGCACAAAGCTTAGTGAGTTCCCCCATCATACCACATACCATACAATAATCATATTGTCTAACATATATGGGTACTGGACTACCTCTTTGGTCTCTTTCAATCGGTAGCTGCCTAGCATATCAGGGTAATGACCTACCCCTTCGGTCTCTTGCAACCAATAACTCGCCTAACATGTCAGGGTGCTGGCCTACCCCTTCGGTCCTTTCGACCGGTACCTATCCTAGCATACCAGGGTGCTTGCCTACCCCTTCGATCCCTTCGATCCTTTCGATCGGTACCAGAGACTATTTCAACCCTACTTCTACCATATAACATTCTAGCTCGTAAACACATAAGCCATTTACTGCCTAGCTTATCCGGGTGTTGGCATACCCTTTCGGGCCTATCGACCGGTACTGGGGTCTATCCTACCCCTCTTACCACTATCACATAATATCATAACATATTAGCACATAAAGCATAACAAATAGTGACATACCAAATAATTATCACAAAGATAATCATCTCTACTATAACTCATACCAGTGGGTCAACATTGGTGCCTTCGACCCACTTCTTCTGGAAGACAACTCACCTGAAATGTCGTGTAATAGTTGAATTGTCCTCGGCTCTGGGATCAACTCCTCTCAAACTCCTACATATAAAAATCTCCTTTAATTACCCCTTTCATACTCATAACCCCTTTAAGGGTCAACTCTGGTCAATGGTCAAAGTTAAAGTCAACATCCTAGTCAAAGTCCATATCCAGGTCAAAGTCAACATCCTGGTTGACTCAACTCGCCGAGTTGGTCCATAAACTCGTTGAGTTCCATATCCATAAAACCCTAGAAATCTCGATCCAACTCGTTGAATTCCTCCTCATAACAGAGTCGAGACATTTCCCTTAACCCACCAGTTCCTCCTTGAACTCGTCGAGTTCTTCAATCTTCTAAATCCCAAAATCATGGCCAACTCGCTGAGTCATCTCCTAGACTCAATGAGTTTACCCAGCAACAGAAAAAGTTGGGGGACCACAACCCAACTCGCCGAGTTGCATGAACAACTCGTCGAGTCCCCCATAGGCTGAACTCATTCAGTCGTTTCCAGTCGAGTTCAATGCTTCCAAACCATAGATCTGATCCCCTAGGACTAAGTTACCACGTAAAGTTGCTAACTTTATGTTCATGTATGGTGCCACAAAGCTAGAAACACCAAAACTAAGCTATATAAGAGGTCTAGGGCATGGGGAATAGTCAAGGCTTGATAAAGCTGACAACTTTAAGTCTCATAAGCTCATGAGTGTCTAGATCTGAAGTCAAAACCTAATGATACACTCAAATCCCAAAAATGACTTCAATATGGCCCAAAAGTAACAAAATACAACCCTAAATGAAGATCTAAGCAAAGGAAAGCCAACGTATCAACTTTATACCTCAAATGAGTCAGAAATGCAGGTCAACTTTCAGATCCACTGCCTTCCTCTTGAATCCTCAAGCTTCTCCTTCCTTCTCAAGCTTCAAAATCACCAAGAATACCCAAAAATGGCTCAAGAACACTCGAAGGTGGATTAGGGTTTCATGGCTAGGGGTTGGAGTGATGGAGACTACAAATGAGGCCATCCTTAGGAGGTTAAGGTGTTTAAATAGGGTGCAAACCCTGAAAATTAGGGTTTCAATCTGGCATCTTACTCGTCGAGTCGAGGCTCTCAACTCATCGAGTAGATTTCAAGTCCCGCGTCCAAAAATTCATTCCTATTCGACGAGTTTGGGCCTCTAACTCGTCGAGTCCCTTTGCAAAAATGACTAGTTTGATTTAAAATACATACCAGGATCCGGACGTTACAAAAACATCACATAAAATTGTAACATCGTAATTTTGGGCCTAAAAGTTTTGAACTTTTTGAGAAAAAATGGGAAATTAAAAAAAATATTTTAATAAAATAAAATTAACTATAAAATAATAAAAAAAATTAATTTTTTATGGAGGTAAAACCTTGAATAAAGACTTTACAATTATTTGAAGATTTAAATGGGGAAAAATGGGAATATTTACCAATTTATTTAACTATGCAAGATTTAAAATGTGAGGAATATGGCGGGGAGGGGTTTAATACGAAAATAGATGGTGGTAGACGGAGTTATTTGTGAAAAGATAATCAAATGAGATAAAAGAATAACAAGGATGGACTATACTTGCATAAGTGTCCATAGTTAGTCTATTTGAAGCTTCTTATTCTGTAACATCCGTGATTTCAAGGTATTGCTAATTTATTTAATAATGTATTTAATTGTTCTGGGCCATGAAGTTATTTTGGGCTTAGAGGTTGGGCCTCTATGTGTTTGGGCTAGCTGAAGTCGTATGCACGACATAGTAAGAACAAGGAAAATGTGGAGCCATGCATGTACGCGCAAGGACAAAGTGGTATGCGCAACATACGTATGCTGACTTAAAACCCTAATTTTTAGGGTTCAAGTCATAATCATTTAATGTGTGCTGGATTTAAGACCCTAGCTTGTATAATGATTATTTTGAACTTTAAAGAGGCCACAAGTTATAAGGTGAGCTTGAATCATATTTTGATAGGTTTATTGTTAACAATTTTATTATTTTAAACTTATTAAAATATTTAATATATTAAAATATTTAATATGTTGAAACCATATTTTACGCAACTACTTTTTAGTAAAATCCTTTTGAAAATAGTAAATATATTTTCAACTAGGCCCTAACAACAAATGCTGTTTCAAAAGTAAATAAACAATTCTTCAATAACAACGATGATTCGTTTTATTTTATTAGACAAAATAAACATGTATTTTTTATTTCTATAAAATGAATTCTAGTTTTTATCAATATGATGTAAACATTGCCTTTGAAAATTGAAATACACACAGAGTTAGAGGCCCTGGCCCAGGAAGACAAGAACCAACTTTAGCCCAAGCCCGTTAGGTGTCTTTTAGAAAACTGAGGGGAATTTCTGTGCTTTTTGTAAAGTTTAGGGGGGCTTGTTGTGCAATGGAAACTACGACGATTATATATATTTTGCTAGGGTTTTAGATGCATTTCACTGGGGCAACTATCGCCGCACGGCTATCTTCGCAGCAACTAGCAGGTTCTCTCATCCTTTCAACATCTCTCTAACACATTTGATCCTCGATTGCTGTTTTTGTATGCTAATCATAGATGATAACCTTTATATCGTTTAATTCTGCAATTTAGTCGATCTGCATTTATGGCTAACATATTCAATTGACCATATACGAGTTTTATTCTGTTTAAAGAGAAGCATCTTTCTTTTGCAATCATTTTGAATCCTCTATTTTTGTGTGTACGTCGATTTAGAGATGTATATGCTTGTTTATACTTCGATTTAAAGCTAATTTGAGGTGTGTATTGTTTGTAATCGTTTTTTCTTCTTGTTAACTTTAAAGGTGAAGGAGGAGGTAGAGTAGGATGTCTCACAGGAAGTTTGAGCACCCCAGACATGGTTCCCTTGGATTTCTTCCCAGGAAGCGTGCTGCTCGCCACAGAGGGAAAGGTATACCTTAAGGACTTACATGATTATGGCTTTGTTTAACAAACTTATTTGCGATTTTGTGTCAACAAAGCCATGCCTATTTGCATCACAAATCAACATCAAAATGTTTCATTTGTAGTTTGAGGTTTATGATGTGAACAATAACGTTTCCTCTTCAATTTGATATAATTGGTTTCTTTTACTTAAATCCTTGTTGGCTTAATCACTTTAACTACATGTAATCTAAGACCTAAAGCCACAATCTGATATCATTAAATCATGTTATATCTTATGCAATGTCTTTCTTCCTTATATCCATTACAGTGAAGGCTTTCCCCAAGGATGACCCAACCAAACCATGCAAGCTAACCGCTTTCTTGGGCTACAAGGCTGGGATGACTCACATTGTCAGAGATGTCGAGAAGCCTGGATCAAGTAAAACCCTCTTCAGATTTCCACTTACTTTTCAATCTTTGAAAAAAAAGTCTGAAACTTTCTCAAATTCTTGATTAATCTAATTGATTAAAAAACATCTTCCTTTTGATTCACAGAGCTTCACAAGAAGGAAACATGCGAAGCAGTGACCATCATCGAGACCCCACCCATGGTGGTTGTTGGAGTGGTAGCCTATGTCAAGACGCCACGTGGCCTTCGTTCATTGAACACTGTTTGGGCTCAACATCTGAGCGAAGACATCAAGAGAAGATTCTACAAAAACTGGTGCAAATCCAAGAAGAAAGCATTTGCCAAATACTCAAAGAAATTTGAATCTGACGAGGGCAAAAAGGACATTCAATCCCAGCTTGAGAAAATGAAGAAATATGGAACTGTAATCCGGGTCTTAGCCCACACCCAGATCAGGAAAATGAAAGGGTTGAAGCAGAAGAAAGCACACCTAATGGAGATTCAAGTAAACGGAGGAACAATTGCTCAAAAGGTGGATTTTGCTTATGGATTTTTCGAAAAGCAAATCCCAATTGATGCAGTTTTCCAAAAGGATGAAATGATTGATATAATTGGAGTTACAAAAGGTAAAGGTTATGAAGGTGTTGTGACTCGTTGGGGTGTGACTAGGCTGCCACGTAAGACTCACAGAGGTCTCCGTAAGGTGGCGTGTATCGGAGCGTGGCACCCTGCCCGAGTTTCCTTCACAGTTGCCCGAGCCGGGCAGAATGGTTACCATCATCGTACTGAAATGAACAAGAAGATTTACAAGCTTGGGAAAACTGGACTAGAGTCGCATACTGCTCTTACTGAGTTTGACAGGTTTGTTATTTTAAGGACTAAAAATGTAAATAAATGTTATAGGAGGACTTAATGTGTAAATAATGTTTGATTGATGTAGGACTGAGAAGGATATAACTCCAATGGGTGGGTTCCCTCACTATGGAGTGGTGAAGGATGACTATTTGTTGATCAAAGGTTGCTGTGTGGGCCCCAAGAAGAGGGTGGTGACACTTCGTCAATCCTTGCTGGCACAGACGTCCAGGCTGGCGCTTGAGGAGATTAAGCTCAAGTTCATTGATACTTCTTCCAAATTTGGACATGGGCGTTTCCAGACTACACAGGAGAAGCTCAAGTTCTATAACCGCATGAAGGCTTGAGGGAGAAGGGTAATTTTGGTAAGTTATGGTTAGTTGAAGTTTGTTTGAACAAGTTTATTTTTTATGAGAACAAGTTTTGGTTGGTGTCTTGTTAAATTGTTATTCAGCATGGACGTGTTTTTTGGTATTATTTGTCTTGGTTATCTTTAATACAGAAAGTATGTTTTAAATATATTTTTGGTTATTTATATTCCCTTATTTAAAATTGCCTTTATGAAAAATCTCGTTTTTCATGGTTGAAGCAAGACATTAATATCTTAAATTTATATCGGACTATTTTAAACGTGAGCAAATTACACTGAAATATGTCGAATCAAATGCTCGTTGAAATGCCAAAGTAAGCTAGAATACATAATAGTCAGCAAAATTTGTGCGATTAAATGAGAGAATCTGATTACTAAAACCATAAACGTTAGTTTTTTTGATTCTATTTTTATGTTGTGATTATCCTTTCAAAATTTAAGTATTATTTGCTTCCTTGTAGCAGCTCTTCCACCTTTGTGTTCCCTGGTTTACACAATCTTTAAATCGGTTATTGTGCTCGATGATTAGAGCATTAAACCATAACATAATACAAATAATTTTAGTGTCATTGACCATTTAGTGAAATTGGTAATAGAGATTTAAACAATGATTTAAAACAGTTTGGGAGGGTACAACCCATGATGGATATATTCCATCCGTAAGATAGTAACAATGCTTGTAGTGTTTGTCATTCAGATAAAAGGAACAATCGGGTCCTGTTTCGTAGTATTTCACATCAAACAGCGGTGATTGATAGAGGACGTTTAAATCATTGTTCGACCCAGTTACCAGAAATGGACGCAGGAATTGATAGTAGGTGTTGCCAAATTTTTTTTTTTCCGATCAAACTTAATATAAAACCAAAAACTAATTCATTATGTCTAATACAAATAAGCGATCCATTACATAAAAGTTAAAACCATAACAACAATCTATCATCTATACAATTTAAATTTGTCATTTTCGTGTGGACATCTTTTGAAACCGTTCCATTACCTTTTCATTCTCAACATAGCAAAGTAACGCATCGTTCAAAAATTCATTGGCAATCTTGTTGCGCAAGTCGATCTTCAGGAGCTTCATCTTCGAAAAACATCTTTCTACACTAGCGGTTGCTACGGGTAATATCAAAGCTAATTTTAAAAGCTTATAAACCAAAGGATAAGACCGATGTTTCCCCGTACTAACCATCAAACGAGAAAGCTCGAAAATTCCTTTCAAAGTGGTAAAACGCTCATCTTTGATGGAAGAGTGATAAAATATCTCAAGTTGTCCTTCAAGATCTATCACAAGGGCTCAGAGCACCCATGTATTCTAGTAACTGGGTGCTTGTTTCACTAAATCGATCCCGGTATTCTGTCAGTTGCATATCTACCACTGTGTTGAAGATTTCAACCTCAAAGTGAAATCTATTGGTCTTTGTGGTCGTACGGTTTCTCGCACCAATATAAAAATCTTGCATTTCCAGAGTAGCAATATTGTGTGTTTGACAAAAAGAGGATACCTTTGGCAAAATGGTAGCAAACCTCGTGTCTCTTAAAGATTGCAATGCTTCCATTGTCCCTCTAACCATCGAAGCCGCTTCTAAAATGTCTAGATCTTTTTTTTGAAGTTGCTTTGATAATGTACCCGTGAGGTGTAAAATGTCATACATCATATACAAGTAAAACACGAACTCATATGGTTGAAAATATGCTAAAATTTCGGACGCTTGTTGGCGGTTTGCCAATGACCCTCCATCCACTTTCACAAATTCTAAAACCACAAGAACATCCGCAAACAACTTCATCAGATTTGTGAGTGTGTTGAAATGTAAACCCCATCTTGTATCTCCCGCCCGAACAAGTGTAGTCTCTTGATTTAATCCTCTTCCTGTTTCAAGTTCACCACTACATAAGCCTTCTTGCACCCTTTGTCTTGCTTGTTCCCGTAACAAGTCTTTTCTTTTACACGAGGCACAAACAACATTAACCACCAACGAAATTTACTCAAAAAAGTCACTAACACCATCATGCTTCTTTGCTACAGCTACAACCACCAATTGAAGTTGGTGTGCAAAACAATGTACATAAAAAGTTGTGTCATTCTCTTGTAATATCAAAGCTTTCAAACCATTGAATTCCCCTCGCATATTGTTAGCCCCATCATAACCTTGTCCTTTTATCTATTCAAAAAATTGAAAAATATATAAATAATATAACACAAAGCTAATTAAATTAAATTGAAGTAACAAAAAGTAAAGAATAAATTACCTGACTAAAACTCAACTTATTACTTGTAAGTACTTCATTTAAGGCGTTTTTGTTTGTCGAAGAGGATGTATCTTTCACGTGCACAACTCCAATGAATCTTTCTTTCACAAAGCCAAGACTATCAACATATCGCAAAACAATAGCCATTTGTTCCTTTTTTGAGACATCGCTAGATTCATCAACCAATAAAGCGAATACATCTTGACCAATCTCTTGACTAATACTAAAAAGTACTTCTTGTGCAAAACATTGCACAAGTTCTTTTTGGATTTTAGGGCAAATAAGTTGATTGTTCTTAGGAGCATTTTCTAAAGTATTGTTGAAAATATCTTAACTAGTCTCTCGAATGACTTTTAACACTTCAATGTAAAGCCCTCTATTTTCCGAGTTAACCGAGTTGTCATTACCACGAAACGGTAAACCGGTCTTCAATAAAAGTCTAACAACAATAATAGAAACACGTAATCACGCTTTATATTTATGGTCCTCTGCTTCGGTTTGCCTCCTCAAGACTACATTAATAGCTTGTTTTTCTCTCAATAAAAAGTCACAATTTCCTCTTGCTTTGTTGTGAAAACTATCAACATTACCCACATGAGTCCGAAATGCATTTTTTTTATTCCAAGTATCAAAACCTTGGGAAACAAATGCATCTCTCCCTCCTTTTTGTCCCATGAGGTCTCCACATACATAACAATATAAACAATATGCTTTTTTATTTTTCACAATATATTCCAACCAATCAAAATCGTTAAACCATGAAGGAACGAAGCTTCTTAATCTATCACCTATTTTCTTTTTTGGAAACTTATGTAGCCTTATTTGACAAGGTCCTTGAAGCAAATATGCCCTTCTTACATCATCTCTTATATTTGAGGCATAACTTGTAATCATTGGCCTATCCGTCGGGTCCTTTGGAAGATCTTTCAAATCAACACCATCATTAGTTTCATTAGAGCATGGTGTTTGTGGAATTGCATTAGAGACCGAAGGAATTGATTGGTTGGTGATTGGTGTTTGGGAAGATCCTTCACCACTTTAATTAATATTAGGTCTTGGTCTCTTGGTAAGAAAACCACCAAGGGTAACCTACAATTCAACATTAAGCTAAATAACTAATAATTTCACCAAATCATCCAATAGCTTCAATCAAAAGTCAAAACATAGAAATTACACCAAATCAAAATTGAATTTCAATAAAGACAATATGACATAGCAATTTTATTTCACCAAATCAATCAATAAGTCAATAACATCAATGAAAATATAGCAATTTCACCAATTCAAGATAAAAACATAGCAAATTCAACCTAAACAAATTGGTAAAATTTCACCAAATCAATCAATAAGTCAATAACATCAATGAAAACATAGCAATTTCACCAAATCAATCAATAAGTCAATAACATCAATGAAAACATAGCAATTTCACCAAACTCAAGATAAAAACATAGCAATTTCAACCTAAACAAATTGGTAAAATTTCAATTTTCAAACACTTACTTGTTTCATTCTTAGCTAGGGTTTGGTCACTTGGAGTCGAATTGAACAATTGGGAATCGATTTTTGCTACTCAATCAACAAGATACTCAAGAAATTAGAAGGAATTAGCAATGGAAGCATCAACACCAAGCAAGTCTTCGTGAGGGCTGAGGCGTGCGTCACAGTCGAAGTCTCGAAGTCGACTTCACTGTGTCGATGACTTTTTTTTTTTTTTTGCTTTCTGTTTTGCTACTCATCTCATCGGTCGCAAGTTTTTTTGCCCTTCTCCCAATTGGATCAAAAGATCCAATTATCCAAATGAGCTTTGGGCTACACTAGTTTTTTTTTGGGCTAAAATTAATAGGCTTTTTGGACTACTAATTGATAAGTCTAAGTTATAAATATATTTTTGGGTTTGGTTGATCCAATTGGGTGGCAAAAAAAATTTCGTAGTTGCCAATTTTTTTTACGTAGTTGCCAATATATAAATAAATAAAAAATTTGAAAAAATTTACACTGCATATACGAAAACTAGGTGTTGCTGGTGCCACACCGGGCACCACTACAAAACCATCCCTGCCAGTTACACCATAGAATGCATGTCAAAACCATAAATCCTGATGGTCACCCTCATGTATTGGCCTCTCAATTCCGTTGGACAATTCTTTCAATTCCAATCTATGCAGTCAATGCTACCAAGCATTCCAGTAATCCATGTCTAGTTTCATGTGCTTCATACAAAAGTTAAATGTCGGTGGATGTCAGACGGCATAAATATCCAGCCTTATACATTTGGATAACACCGTAGCAAAAGTTTTCAATAGCTTCACGGGAAATTCTTTTTGGCATATTTAGATACTCATCAACGAGTCTGAGTTATAACCCTTTGTTAACTGACGTATTGCTAGTGTGCATTTTTTGTAGCGCATTGAAAATTCTCTGATTTGTTGCATCCCATGTTGTTTGAAAATAAGGATAATTTATCTTCATGTTACCAAGAAGTCGCATAAACAAACCTTTTCTCATACAAAACCTTCTAGGGAATTGCATGTGCCCATAGGTTGAATCATCCACAAAATAATATTTGATCAACAATTCTCTAAACGATCTCTGTGGATTATGTTTCTCCTTTGAATGTTGCTTGAACTAACATTATTATGGAGAAGAAGTTGTGCAGTACGAGATAATACAAGTAACAAATAATTTTTAATAAGTTCATCATCAGATGATGAATTATTATCGTTAACTCCCATTACTATTTTCCCCGAACGTTTGGATTCATTTTGAATAGAGAGAAAATGAAACAAACATATATATATATATATATATATATATATATATATATATATATATATATATATATATATATATATAAAATGAAACAAGGGTACATATAGAGAATTTTAATAAAAAGAAAAAGAAAAGAAAAAAACATAATAATAAAGAGAAAGATTCTCCAGTCAAATCATGCCGACATTTTTAACTTCACGAATTCTTCAATTCTCAACCATACTTAGTTGCAATTTGTTGTTTCCTTTCAAGCACCTTGCGCAAAATACCTTTGGTCAAATGATCACACAGTCGGAGAAAATACTCTATAAATTGGTTATCTATCTCCCGATCCAACAATTGAGCTTTTCGTTCTTCATTAGCTTCGAGAATGCACAATTTTTATTCCCGATATCGTTTTCTCTGTTCTGTCTCAAATTCGGTTGCATTCTTGATTCCGACAAATTGTTTGATGAGATCCAACATTTCATTTTTTGTTGATGATGCTGAAGCCGCTTTCTTTTATTTTCTTTTTCTTTGAGTCGGCGAGTCTGCAACACTAAACGACTGTTGTTATTGGGGGGAGAATCCAGGAGGATTAAATGGATCACAAGATGATGTCTAAGCGTTGGATGAAGATGTTTTGGTTCGTTTAGAAGAAAGAGGTGGAGAGTCTTCACCAAGTGTAACCAGTACCTATTTATCGTTGTCTTTCAACCACTCCTAAGCTTGCTGATGAGGAAAACCTTTCTGATTAATAGTCCTCCGATACCTGCTTAGTGAAGATTGTAAAACACCAGCCTCAGATCTCCTGCTAGCTAAGCAGTTATCGCGGTCGAAATTTAATAGCGGTCACATGCCGCTATTTGAAATCATAGTTATCGCGGTGGTATAGCAGTGGTATAATGTTTTTTTTAATATTATTTATAATTTATATTATATATTTATACAAAATTTATATATTAGATTATTAAAACTATATAGAATTATTATCATAAAAAATCATATAAAAACATAAAATAACCTATGTATAATATTATAATATAGTAATATGGAAACTAAAAAGTATCAAAATATCATCGCAGCTCAAGTCGTTTGTGGTTTCTAGGTACTGAAACAAACGAGAAAGAGAAATTGTCATTTGTTACTTTGTAGTTTGTAATTAATTATATTTATTATTTGAAATAACACATAATCGTTTTTTTCTTTGTTAAAGTAGTCCAATATGTACGAAATTGTAAAAGCAGGTGTAGCATCGCTATAACGCTGATAAGATTCACGGTAAATAACAGTAAATAGCGCCGCTAATAGTGCCACCGTTATTCGTAAATGATATTTCAAACATTTGTTGATTTATGTGTTGTTTATCTTTAAAAACATCAACATATGCCCTAGCCAAAGTCAACTCTTCGCGTTTCACCCAATTTTTTTCGCGTCTAGCGGTGTGTATAGTTGCGTTTTTTCTCAGCAACGAGTTGCAAATCCTCGATGGTTTCTTTTCTGTTTCTTTTGGGAGTCGGGTTGTCACTAGAACTGTCAGATTTTACGTTTTGAGCATCACGAAACTGGAAATTCTCAGGTTGAGAAGAATGAAATTAGGTTTCTAGACCCTTTGAGAAAACTGATTCCATGGATTATAATCTGATTTTCCTCTGGAAGCCATTGTTGTGGATAGTTTTGGTTTTGTTGGTAGTGTTGGTATTGCTGATGATTTGAAATTCCGTAAAAGAAAATGGAATATCTTGACTTGAACCGGCGTTGTGTGGATTTGCATTTTTGGTAAAACCGGTTTGTTTAACTTTTCCTAAGGAATTCATTGAATGTAATTAAAGAATCGAATGAAATATAAAATTTTCCAGAGTAAAAACACTACTAATGAATGAATTATTTATGCATCTTTATATAGTATGAAAACATACTACAAAATCATAGAGTAAATAAAATTTTAAAACAAAAAAGTAAAAAATAAAAAAAGAACTCGTACGAATGTAGTCAAAGTGAAAGATCACATGCTATTTAAGAGTTAGTCACATTCATTAACTCTTTGCAGGGAATCTTTTCAATAAAAAAAACACACACACAATGGTCCCACATTCTAATACATATGCACGGGTTCACCAACGGGTTCACGAACCCATTTTTAGATTGTGAAGCCACGAACCTGCTGAAACCGATGGTCGAGTTATCGTTTCCCGACGACTGTACCGCCCTTACCTTTTCCACGATTCCGTCCTGCCTAAACTATTCATTTTGTCTCCGTCAAGACTTGCCTTCAACCTATGACTCATGAACAACTTTCCACCAAGATACTGATAGGCTAGAATCCCTTTGGTTAAATTCTTAATTATCAAAACCCTGTTATAACCTCATAACTTTCTCTCAGGGTTGGCCCCGAGATATTGGAGACCCTGTGCGATTTAACAAAAAATAGGCCCTAAAATTTGAAAGATCTCAAAATTTAAGCAAAAAAAAATTATAATTTAATTTTCTATTGCAAATACATAACAATAAAATTTCATTCAAATTAATACACAAAAAAAATTAGCTTCTACTTGAAAACAACCATCCTCCTAATATTCGTTGAAATAAACTTTTCAATAACATCTTCATAAGTAACTTTATCCAACATGTAACGCTCAATCGTCATCAAAGCCAATCCATTAAGTCGTTCTTGAGTCATTGTAGATCTTAAGTAGGACTTCAAAATCTTCAATTTTGAAAAACTCCGTTCTACAGATGCAACAGTAACATGAATAGTCAACATAATTCTATATGCAATAGATGTAATAGGAAAACAATCAACACGTTTTAAAAAATTTAGAATATCAATTGTTGTCAATTTTTCCTTAGGCAAGAGATGTAAAAGTAATTTTAATTCAACATATAAGTCATTTCCATCAATATCCAATTGCTCACCTTTCTTGAGTGAAGTTTCAAGAGACATACAACAAGACTTTAATGTTATATCATCTAATGAAAGCAATTTTTTTGAATTAAATAAAAAGCCAAATATTTTATCATATTGTTGATATTGTTCAAACCTTGTAGTTAAAGAAGTAATTGCTTGATCAACAATATAAATAAAATATTTAACTCTAAATTTCTCTTGGGCGGATTGTGAAAAACTACAAGAAGTGTCGTTTGAAATCTCATCAAAATGTTTTTTTTTTATTTTAGGTTCACGTTTTTTAGGAAATATTGGATCGATCCCCATTTCTAAGGCAATATCTTTTGCGGTTTGTAAAGCATTTAAAAACCCATTTTCTCTATATTCCTTAAAATACGAAATCAACCCCATTATTTTTTCCATAGCAACATCAATAAGCATATCTTTGATTGCAATTGTTTGCTAATTAAATTAACAGTGTTTAACATTTCATACCAAATTACTAATGCCAATATAAACTCAAAGTTGCCAAGTTCATTTTTTGCTAAGGATTTAGCTTCACTTGTTATTTTGGATCATTATCATTTTTGGCTACTTGAAGTAAAGCTTTTTGTATATCAAAAATTTGAAATCTTATAGCTTTAACACTATCAACACGACTCTCCCAACGAGTGGATGACAACGATTTAGGAGTTAACCCTTTCACATTATCTTTTAAAATTTGCCATCTCTTAGTGGAATTTGCAAAAATTGTATAGATACGTTGTATTGTTCCAAAAAAACCTTTAGCTTTACCACAAGTATTAGCCATATCAAATAAAGTTAAGTTCAAACTATGACAACCACAAGGAGTATAAAAAGCCCTTGATTTATATCTAAAAGCTTTTTTTTGCACTCATTGATGTTTTCCTTTCATATTTGATCCATTATCATAACCTTGTCCACGTACATTATTAATGTCAAGATCAAGCAAATTCAATTCATTTTGTAAAACATCAAAGAGTCTTTGGCCGGTTGTATCATTTACATCTAAAAACCCTAAAAAAGATTCTTCAATGCAAACAACATTTGACGAGACATCTACATATCTTAAAATAATAGTCATTTGCTCTTGGTGACTTATATCGGGAGTACAATCAAGTATTATAGAAAAATATTTTGCATTTTTTATCTTTTTAATAATCATAGACTTTATTTCTGAAGAAGCAAAAGTATTAATTCATTTTGTATCCTATGCCCAAGATAATGTTTATGGATACCAATTTCATTTGTAATATGTTGTATATGGTCATAAGAAACCATGTCAAATTCAGCCAACATTTCAAATAAGCCTAAAAAATTTCCATTGTTATCTTCATATAATTTCTCATTAGTACCACGAAAAGCTAGATTATGTTTAGCAAGAAATTTCACAATAGAAATAATTCTCAACAAAACTTGTCTCCAATGAATTTTTTCTTTTTCTAATTGTTTTTGAGCCGCATTATCAATAGTTTTATTTTTTTGTAATCTTAAACGCAAATCATACCAAGTATTTATATTTTTAACATGTTCCATACTAGTTTCATGCTCTTTAATTCTAGTGTTAAGATGTATCCAATCCCTAAAACCCTCATTTGCTAATTGACCCTTCCCATACCCTTTTCGAAATATTTTACAACAAAAACAAATTTTTTTTATCAATTTCTTTAGAATAAACAAGTCAATCTCTATCACATTTTCCCCCTTTGGTTAAATTCTTAATTATCAAAACCCTGTTATAACCTCATAACTTTCTAGTTTCTCTTACACTTGGATCATCTAGATATAAAAGTTATAATTGTTGACAGTTTTATAGAAACTTGTAGCATCGATGGACGAGAGCGAGGGTTGGTGTTTAAACATGCAAAAGCAAGCTCTACAGCGCCGTTCACAATTTCAACAACTTGACCCGTAGGGGGAACAAGTCGTTGGTCAAGAACAACCTGTCTTGATAACTCTTCAACACTTAACCTTGACATTGTCAAATCTCCTGGATGCTTTCCCATTATCACCTCTAGTGTAAGAACCCCAAAGCTATAGACATCACACTTCTCATTCACCGCCATTGAATACGCTAATTCTACGTATCAATACAAAGAATTCATGATCATCAAACCAAATATGACTCAGGGTGTATGATGCATACTAGTATTTATGATGCATGTATCATTACCGGACACATCCATTGTGTTGATGGACGTGGATGTGTCTGGTTGCTAATACGTACATATTTACTGATTTACATATTTATATGTAAATCAGTAAATAAGTACTTATATGTATGGGATTGTGGTTGTGCACAATTTCATACATTATGCCTATATATGTATGTATATGTATATTGTGTTTAATACATATATGTATCTTTTTGTTTCATACCCGGAGCACTATAACCGTAAGTTCCTGCGAAAGAAGTCCAGTTCGACGAATCAGCCTTCAAAAACTTGGCCGTGCCAAAATCCGACAAGAGAGCAATATACTCCGAATCAAACAAAATATTACCACTCGATAAATCTCTATGAACTATCGGTTCCAAACAATCATGATGCATATACGACAATGCATCCGCAACACCTTTGATTGCATTCAACCTCTTGCACCAGTCAAATTCTTTGGCCTTTTCAGCATCATTTAGTATCGTTCTTAAACTTCCACCATCTATGAACTTATACACCAAAAACATGTGTCGTGGATGCGAACAAAAGCCATAAAGCTTCACGATGTTAACATGTCGTGTTTCGGTCAATGAACGGATCTCATTCTCAAAACCTTTAACATCCCTCAACTCGTTGTCTTCTTGTGTGTTAAACTTTTTCACAGCGACTATTTCACCAGTTGGTAATTCGGCTCGATAGACTGTTCCACAACCCCCGATCCCAATTATATACTTGGAATCGAAGTTTTCAACAGCTTCAATGATGGTTTCGTATACCATTTTCCCATCGTAGCTCCAGATGGAGAAAGGAGAGTGATTTACAGACTCCTCCGGCTCGTTTTTCTTCTCTTTTGATCGCCGGAAAAACAAGATTCCGGCGATCAAGAGAAAAAGGAAGCACACGGTTGGAAGTATAATCAGAATCAGAAGAGATCGGATGTTTTTGCGAGTTCTTTGTTTCGTAAGGCAATTATTTAAACCAATGATATTACCACATAACCCTTTGTTGTTTTCGATTGCTTCGAATGGTGCTTCTTGAAAGATACGGATATCAGGAACCTTACCTTCAAACTGATTGTATGATATATCGACAGTGATCAAACTCAAAAGGTCAACAAAAGTGGATGGGATTGAACCAGTGAGATTGTTATGTGAGATGTTCAAAATTTCCAACATTTTCAAACCTCCAATCTCTCGTGGAAGTCCTCCGGTGAGCCTATTGTCACCTACATCAAGAACTTGAAGCTCAGCCAACCTCATGAGTTCAACTGGAATCGTGTCCTGTAAATCATTCCCACTCAAATTCAAGATCCGCATCCTTAAACAGCCACCGATTTCACTTGGAATTCCACCATTGAGAGCATTTTTTGCCAAATTCAATCTTCCAAGATTCATAAGTTTCCCGAATTCACGAGGGATGCTTCCCAAAAGACGATTATCATCTAGAAAAAGATCGAGCAACGAACTTAATCTTCCTAAACTTGGCGGGATTTCTCCAGTTAACTTATTCGCTGAAAGATCAACTTCTTGCAACCGAGAGTCTCCAAGATTGTCGGGTATTACTCCAGAAATATTATTATTAGACATCTTGAGAGCCATTAGGCTACGACACTTCGCCCAGTTTGTAGATACCCCTCCATAAAGATTATTATAACTCATATCAACATACTCCAAGTCATTATACACACCAAAAACATCCGATATGTTTCCTGTAATCCAGTTCCCATCGAGCCTGAGTCGTAACAATCTACTACAGTTTCTGATCGAACTCGGGATCCGACCCGAGAATGAGTTGCTGTTTGCCGTGAATATCTGGAGCGACCCACGATTGCATATACGGTTTGGTAAACGTCCTGATAGATTGTTGCTTCCGAGCGATAATGTCTCCAGTTTTTCCGTTAAGTTGTTTAGTTCTTCAGGAAACAAACCCGTAAGATTGTTAAGCGATAATGCCAAATCAAGAAGCGATTTAAGTTGTCCTAAAGCCGGAGGAATCGAACCCGATAGTTGATTTTGATGTAAATACAACGATACAAGCTTTGTGTAGTTTCCTAAAGAACCCGGGATTGAGCCTGTTAGATGGTTGTAGTAAAGACGGAGATCCATAAGTGTTTCTGGGTTTCCCAATTTGGGAAGAATGGAACCTGTTAACTGGTTGCTATGAAGGTGAAGACGTTCGAGTCGAGTGAAGTTTTCAAAAGAACTCGGGATTGAACCGGAGAGATGGTTAACTGAAAGCCGAAGGTCTAGAAGGTCTTTTGGGCCTCCTAGTTGAAACGGGATTGGGCCAGAGAGTGAGTTTTCGTGAAGATTAAGGTAGTACAATCGAGTTAAGTTCCCTAAGGAAGATGGGATTCGACCGTTGAAACCGTTAGATGAGAGATCGAGACTCTCGAGGGAGTTTAACTCACCGAGTTGTAACGGGATTGATCCAGTGAGTTGATTTGTGGAAAGATTCAAACTTTGGAGAGTTGTGAGAGACGAGAAGTTAAGATAATCGAGTGTACCTCGTAAGTGAAAACGATCAAGATTGATGCTAATTATGACATGAGTTGTGTTGTTGCAGCCAATGCCGACCCAGTTGTTGCATGGGTCAGACCCGACCCATGATGAAAGAAGCTTACGGGTTTGGTCATCGAGAGTTGCTTTCCAGTTCTGGAGAGCCGGAGCTACCATGGAAATACCGATTCCGAGGTGTGGTCTAAGATTATCGGTAGCAGTTGTTGCGAGAAGTAGTGTGATCAGGGTATGGAATATGATGATTGATTTGAAAGAAGAAAGAATTTGGGATGATTTCATTTTGGGTTAAAGATTGTTAAAGATGAATATGACAAAAGGTTCATTTATAATCTTCAGAAGGGGGTCTGCGGTCTGCGTATTGTAACAGGCGCTGACGAATGGTTTGACTGATTTGGTTACTTGATTATTTCTATCTTATCGTTGAAAGAGATACATGCGGTTGTAATTAATTCAACCTCCGATTACAAATAATATGTAATCATTTTTTTTTTAACATTGCATATGTTTAGTTTATATCACATATCGATCCTGACGACGGTTTTATTTAAAGTCTATGCATAAATTTATGGATTCAAAATTGAACACATATCGAGCCCCAAAGACTATATGGATTAAAACGGTTCCCATAAAAGTTTCATGCTTTATTTGGCATACTCGTCTTGGTAGAATCCCAGTTGCGAAGACCTTAGCTCATCGTGGTGTACAAACCATCAGGTTTTCACTTATCAAAAACTCCTTATTTCACCTTTTGAAGAAATTGACCGATATAACCCCTAAGGTAATAACCTTATACATCTACAGTACAACACAACACCTCCAATCTGTGAATCTGTCGATCGTTTCCTCCAAGCGAGACCTCCCCTGCTCGCCGCTTCTCCCGTGTGAAGCCACCGGCTGGAGACCGTCCCTTCTGCCGATCGCTCCTGTTTGGGCAAGGATTTTTTGTGCTAATCAGATATCGTGCATACGTTGATTTATAGAAGAAGTGGTTGTAAATTGTTATGGAGGATCTCCACACACTCAACTAGTTGAAATTAGGCATGAACAGATAGCGATATTTCTTTTACTATCTTCGTTTTTTTGCTGCTGTCGATACCTCCCCTCTCTCGATTTTTTTAGTAGCTTTTATTCTTCCTTCTTTTCCCTACTTTTTGTTAGAATAATTTTTTGGTTCACTGATCAATTGATGCATAAGGGCAGACAGAATCGCAAGTGGGATGGGCTGTGGGATGTGCCGGCACCATCGGTTTAGGACACCTTGCACCAAGGGATGAGCGGTTTGGAGTATTGATTTTAATTTTGCGGGTTTGTGAACTCGTCAAGTTGCATGTGTGGAAAGTAAATGTGGTGATTCAAAAGTGAAATGTGGTGATTCAAAAGTGAAAAAAGTAAATCGTTAACTGCCACTTTTTTGTATTTAATGCATCATTCGTTTTTTTTTAATATAAATTTATATAATTATAAGACAAAATTGTAAAAATGGTTTGTGTGGTATGTCAAAAACTCAAAACTAACAAGTTTGGACCTGGAAGGGTGGTCCAAAAGTTTGATTAATTTTGTTGCAAGTTTCGTTTTTAAACTTTTTTATAATGACGAATTTGCCATTTATTTTTTTATTTTTGTATTACAATAATTAAAAAACATTTAAAAATAAAACAAAAATAAAATACATCTCTCTCTCTCTCTCTCTCTCTCTCTCTCTCTCTCTCTCTCTCTCTCTCTCTCTCTCAAGAACACATACAAACACATTCAGAACAACATGAATGCTGCCACCACAACCAACATTTGCTGCCACCGACACCACCGTACGCCACCACCATTATCGTCGCCTACCACCATCTGCTCACCAATATTTGATGGTTTTATTCTCTAAACACATAAAACACATTAGACTTGGAAAATCCATCAAACCTGGAAAATCTTAAAACCATCGCCGGCCACCTGGTTTTTACACTTAAAAAAACAACACCACTACCACCACCTGCCGACAGCCACTGCTTTTCTCTAACCGCAGCCGGATGATTTCCTCTTCGTCTTCGTCTTTTTCAATTTGAGGTGGTTTACATTTTGAAAACCCTAGCTCCCAAATGACTCTACAGATCTCTGTCTTCTCATTCTCACCGCCTTCTCCGAAACCATCGAACGACCACCGAAACAGATCTGAAAATATTCGTCGTCCTTCATCTCCATCGAAAAAAATGGAAAAAGAATTCTTGCTCTGATCTTTTCCAGATATGTAAACTCGACAGACGGCTTCATCTGCTTTGTCTGGAATCTCGAGCCACAGTTTGTCGGCGACACTTCAAGGGGGCGTCCTTCATCTCCATTGGAGAAGGACGAACCGATAAAGAGGGTGACGGCTCCAGTGAGGAACATATCTGGAAATATCTGGCGAGGGTTTTCAGATCGAAGGCGTTCCAACAAAGAGGTCCATGTCGTCTTTCAGATCTTCCATCAACGGTGGTAGCGGTTCCTGGCGACGGTCGTGGAGCTTTCTAACGCTGACGCTGACAGTTGCTTCCGACGATGGGGTGATTTCCGATGAAGTATGAGAGAGAGAGAGAGAGAGAGATGTGGTTGGGGTGGGGTTTGGGTGGATTATTAGGGTGTATGTTTATTTTTATTTTTTTTTAAATCTGAAAATCAGAAAAAATAAATAAGAAAAATGAAAATCATATTAATAGGGGTAAATCCGTCATTTTAAAAAGTTGCAAACATTTTGTACTAAACTCGCAATAAAATGAAACTTTTGGACCACCCTTGCGAGTCCAAACTTGTTTCGATCAAACTTGCTAATTTTGACATATCATAGGGACCATTCTTGCAATTTTATCTAATTATAATACTCACACTTCATTTAATATAAATTTGTGTGTTTCTGTGAGAAATTTAAACAAGATTTTATTTTTAAAGGAAAAAACTATTATATTATATTATATTATATTTCATTTTTTTTAATGGCAAATCTAATCTAAAAAACTATTATATTTTATTTTATATTTTCTAATTTAATTAAATAAAAAAGAATGATGTGGCAAATAGGTTGAATGAGTTGAGAAAAATAAGATTTTCATGTGTTGTGAGTTGGGAAGATGGAAGTGAGAGAAAAGAGAATTTGATGTGACAGTGAGTTGAGATGGTGGAGGGAAGGACTCCCTCCTCAAGAGTTACGTACTGATTTGCTAATTGTGTTTAATGTTCAAATGTATGAAGTCTGATGTTTACAATGTTCTATAAAAAGGAATGTGTTTGTACTTTGCAGGCTAGCTGTTTCATTAAATGCCCGAGAGGGATAGTATTTTATTATTATGCATGTTTTCACATATCAATTCTAATATACATGTTTTTAATGTTTAACTTTTGAATTTTGAAGTTGGTAGCTTGGGAATGAATAATAGATGCTACTAATTTCCTCTTATTGTGTTTGAAAGGTGTTCTTAAGATGTTTATACGGAAAAGAAAGCTTTTTTTTGGTCATTTTACACATATAAACAGTTTTTTTTCTTTTTTTCCAAAGAGTTATAATATGATAATTGTTTATGTTTTAATTCTCTTAAATAAGTCATAATATAAAAAAGAAGCCCTTTTTGATAATTTTACACATATAAGTAATTTTTTTTGCCAAACACTAAAAATGACTTATCAGCTTTATAACAATTTGACACCGGATAAGCATTGTCAAACATTTATTTAAAAACTCTGTTTTGATACCGCTATAAGCTTTAAGGTCATCCGTTATACACACCAGTAACCACTATAGTGATGTGTGTCATATCATCACCACACTCCCTACAACTAACCATGGGATACCTACTACTAAACACACCACTCCACCTTAATAAAAAATACATAAAAATTATATATATATATATATATATATATATATATATATATATATATAATACTAGTTTTCGTTATTTTAAAGAACCAAATTACATTAATTAAAAAAATAATAAATAACATTAAAAATGAAAATTACATTAATTAAAATAAAAAATTAAAAATTGCATTAATTAAAATAAAATAAAAATAACATTAAAAATAAAAAACCTAAAATTACCAAGCTTAACTAAAAAAACTATCATTTGTTCCTACGTCAGACTGGAACGGACTCCTTCATCGCGAGAAATAGCTCAAAATATTCGTCTTCGAGGTCGTCTGCTTTCATTTTCAAGATTTCCATATTGGTTTTTGTTTGAATCACCAATTGTGTTTCTATCATTTTTTGTTCTACTCGACTCAACATCTCCACCTTCGTTTCTTAAACGTGTACATAACGTTCAAATTTCTCTCCAAATTGATTCATAACACTAGATCTCGAATCTGTTGAAGCCGGTTTTTTTTTTTTGATTTAGTTCTTCTAAAGGGCCGACGAAGAGGTTGCTCGTCTTCAAGATCGAGTGGTTCATCGTTGGTGTCTAAATGTGTTCGCCCGTCCGATTGTTGAGACATTGCATCAGGGTTTCTTGAACACTTTGAACCGGAAGATTGTGAACTTCCTTCTGTTTGCTCTTTTCATTTCAGAGTATCTTTTAATTTTAGCCAAGGTTTCACATACGGAAAAGCTTTGCAGGTTGACGTTATTTTTTCAAATTGGTCCAAAGCCGCCTTGAAGACATCAAACCATTTGACCCGTTTTTTCGTATGTTTAGGAGGTTGTTGTAAATTCCTCCAAATTCGGAGCATTTGAGTCGAATATCACGCCACTTGGAGCTAATTTGATCGAGATTTTGACTTTCACTTCCCGTTAACTCGTAAAACACCGCACAAACCTTCTCCCAAAAACAACCGAACGTTTGACTATCGCCTTCGATTGGGTCTTGGGAAGCCGAAATCCATGCCTCTGCTAGCTTTTCTTCATCGTCTTTTGTCCATGGAACCCTTTCTTAGGTGGTGTTGGTTCGAGCCGTTTTTTTTCCTTTTTTCTTTTTAGGTTGAGGTGGTGGTGAAGGTTGAGTTTCCGAAATAAAATGCGGCGAATGAAGAGATTGTGATTGTTGTGGTTGGAATTGTTGTTGTTGGAGTTGTTGGAATTCTTGGAAAACTTGATATAGTTGAAGCTGTTGGAAGGCCCGGGAAAGCTTGATATTGTTGTTGGAAAAATGTTGTTTGTTGGATAGAGAAACCGATTTGAAGCAAATTGACAAAACCACTTTGAGGTGATTCCATGGTCGGGAATTGACGAGGGATTGTGTCTAACGCAAAAACGTTATCGGGTTTGAGATTTCTAAAGTTTTGACGAGTGTTTTGTTTGGGATCCATTTTGATTGATATGAAATTGTTGTTTGTATATTGTGTATAGAGAAAGAAAAGAATGGTGTAAAAAATAAGTGTAAAAATATGTTACTTATAGGTAAAAAATAAAAGTTTAAAAGAAAAAATTGTTCTTTTCCTCTTTTCCCCTTCATCGTTCTCCATCGTCCTCCAGAGCACGAGACTCAACAATCACAACCGACCACAATAACCCGGGGTGATGTGCACGGACCGCTATCATAATTGATTTAGGAGCCAAATTTGAGAATATGCAGTTAAATGAGATATACCTTGAATAAAGAATGTACTGCTCTATTATTTCCTATGAAAAATGGTGTACAAGTTTCTGTAATAACCAAATTGCTACCTACTTACTTAATTCTAAAACTACAAAAATACCCCCCGCCACGTCATCACAACAGCAGCTTTAATCAATTATATGCTCCAAATCTCTTTTTTTTCTTTTTTTGTCATAATAATTATCAGAGCAGGCATCCACCATATTTCACCCAAGAAACACACACATCACAAATTCAGGGCTCAAGCTACAGCTTGGACGGGTGGTGCGTCTGATCTGAAATCCCGACCACCACCGCCACGTCCCCGACCACCACCTCTTCCCCGCCAAAGACCACGCCCACGCCCTGCAAAAAACATATATTCATGTCTTAATGGGTTAAACACTTAATATCTTGAAATTTGTTTTGGGAATGTAAGGGTAAAATGGTCATTTGGTCTCGTTCAAACCAAATAGACATCATTAAAAACCAGGTATACAGTGGCCCACTAGGTAGCTGACATATAAATCCTAGAAAGATGGTTTTGAGAAGTTACCACGTCCGGGAGGAGGCATTTGCCCGGATCCACCATAATCATTATAACCACCGAATTCTTGTGGTGGAGCACCGCCACGATAACCACCACCACCACCACCACGTCCACGGTAACCGCCACGACCTCTTCCTCGTCCCCGCCCTCTTCCACCAAAACCACGCCCGTCATCCCATCCACCACCATATCCTTGCCCATCTTCCCACCCACCATCTCCATTGTACTCGATCCCTCCATTGTTATAATTTCCTACAAAAAAGTACAATTCTATAAAATATGTGGGAACAGAAAATGTGTAAATTTTTAAGAAAAATAAAATAAAAATTATAGATATGATTATTTACCTCTACCTCTACCCCTTCCACGACCACGGCCTCTTCCACGCATGTTAGGTGAGCCATCTAACGCATTATGATAAATAATTAAATATGCAAAAGTTTATAAATTTTCTAGTAGAAAATTTTACTTAACAAAATGAAATATGTTATGAAAATAAAAAGTTTACCTCCTTCATGATCGTATTCTACTAATGGTTTCACTAGATCAGCTGGAATAGGTTGTTGATACCTGCAGTTAGGGCAAAAATGGAATTTCAAAAAACCACCTTGTTGACCAAAATTCATGTAAGGCCTTGTTTCTTTTTTCCATGTAGTCTTTTTCTCGATAAATGTTCGTTGGAGCGTAAGGGTAAAATAGTCATTTAACCTCGATGATTCACTTATTAAAAAAAACAACTTTTATGTTATCCGGACAAACATTATTTACCCATTGAGCCACTCTATCCATATGGGAAAAAAATCCTATTAACTGATTATGGCATTATTTTTCATCACTATTAAAAGAAATAAAATGAGAAGAAAGTCTAGGGAAGTTTACCCGATGGATGATGTGTCAAGCTCTTTTCTTGACAAGGTAATCGTAATCACTGACACGTGCCGGGTAGTTTCAAGACTAAATTCAAGAAAAAAAAAAGTTATTTCCACGTCATTATAACATCAAGAAAAAAAATTTTGAAAAAAATGTTCTTACGGGAGGAGGCCTTCTTCTAGTGGTTCCCACATATCTGTTATATCGGCAGAACCAATAGATGTAATTTGATGGAGACCAGCAATCCTTCTCTGAAACAACAAGTTTTTTTAATCAGAAAAAAAATAAATAAATAAAGACGATATATAGGTATGGAAAGAATAAAAAATTTTATATGAATCACTAACTAATTTTACCTTAATTAATTCAGCTATCATAACAGTTTTGTTAATAGCTCTGCCCATTGCCTTCAGAGAAATCTCATCAGCTCCTTTCTCCTGTAAGATCATATCAAGTTCATCGTAAAACAAAAACTCCAGACATATCGACAGATGAAAGGGCTAATCGCGTTGAAAAAGAGACATACTTTATGCTTATTTATGTTTAAACTATTACTTTCTATATGGAGATAGTTTAAATCGAGAAGCAGGCCCACTGAGACAAAACATCAAACACATGGTATGCATCTCAAAAACGAAATCCACCAGGAACAAACCCAATTTATCGATTGCAAAAATTATAACGAAAGAAGGCCCCATTCCAATAACATGAGAGATTCATCCCAAAATTAAGAACAAGAACAAAAAAAGAAAAGAAAAGGATGCGAAAATAAAGACCTGGACGAGAGTGATGGCATAAGTAATGTAGTTCCGCATCCTCCCCTGAGTGGTTATACGAATCTCATTCTCATTAATCGGCGCATCAGTCCTTGGCTTCTCTACCCTCTGATACCGATCCATATCTACACACACATGTCAATAATCCAGATAATAATGAACATCCCAAATCGATGCAACATAAACCCAGAAAAGCTAAACATAAACATAAAAAAAAAAACTGGGAAAAGATGTGTAAGAAAGAAGGAGTACAGCTGATTGATTGTTGAGTGATAAAAATGAGACCCTGAAAAGCAGCAGCTTCTGCTCTGAAAAGTTTTATTGTGATTTGGCAATAGGAGTGGATAGCTGCTGATAGTAGAGAAGAGAAGTAATAATGTTTGTCGTTAAAGAAAGAGAAAAGAGTAGGGTTTTGTAAGTGTGGCGGTCGTATCGCCAATCAGACCGCCGTATTTATCTAATCTTATATTTTTCGCCTTTGAATTTTTGATGTCTATAAATCTTGGTTTCAACCGATAAAATCGAAACGTAGGATTTCAGATCGGACCACATGGGATTCAACTAACCTGGTTTAGAATATATATGTAGTTTTTTAGGTTTTAGCCCAAAGTTTGTGTAAAAATTGTTTGTTGTAAATAGTTATAATCATTTTTAAAATTACATAAAAATAGTAAAAGTTATAAACTGAAAAACGTATTAAATTCCCAAAAATTATTCTAAATAGTTTTTGAGTTATTAGCTTTTTGTTCTAAAATAAATATTATGCCCATACTTTTAAAGAGTTTTTTTTTTCTCTAATACATGATATTCTTTTTAAAAACTAAAAGCTCCTAAATACGTCCCTTTGAGTTTTGGTTTTAAAATTCTTTAACTTTGTCTTTTTGTTTCATGTTCAATACCTTAGAAATTTATATTTCTAGTTCGGTTCAGCATAAAATTGGAACCGAAATATATTTCTCAACTTTGAAACAATTTAGTTTTAGGCTTTTAACTTTGAAATATATATATACATATTTATCAAACTTCAAAAAAATGTCAAAAATATAACTTTAACTTTGTGGTAAAATAATAAAACATAAACTTTGAATAAAAATATTGGGGTTGAAATGACATACATTTATTATTACATTGTGAACTTCCATTTTAACAATATCATGTCTTAATTATGCCTTAATCACTTTTTAATTTCAAATATTACATAATTAGTTAATAATCAATAAGCATTAACTAATTTCATCCCAATTATTATTTGACATAATGTTGTCATTTTAGACATATTTCATCATTTCAATAAGTGTGTTAATTAACACTATTAGTATTAACCACATATCTGAAGACGTTAGAAACACATTCGTCATGTCCAATGAAAGAAACACATTCATTCCAAAAGGAACCACCATTTTTAGTTAAAACCTTATCGTCAAAATTACATCAGTCTATGATATAATCCCATTAAATTATACTAATCCCCACAATTCAATTACAACCTCAAAATATGCACAAAATTAACCACCATAATCATAATATAACCCTAACTTTGAAATCGCCTCATCTTGGACCCGATAATTCAACAGCATGCAAATTCTCAGTGGAATCAAGAATCCAATCGGAATTAGGATGTGGTGCTAAATCCATTTCCTGTCTTAAAACTTCCACTTTCTGCCATTCATCCCATCTTTCAGCCAATCCATCACCTTCCAGCATTCTCACCACATCAGACATCTTAGGCCTCTCCATTGGAGACCCTTGTGTACACAGCAATGCCACCTGTATCAGTTGCTCCACTTCCGAATCCACATAATTCGATTCCAAATCCGGATCCACAAGCATTTCCACTTTCCTCTCTTTCAACAGCCCTTTCACCTGAAATCAATCCACAACGGGAACGGAATCACAATCAACAACGGAATGGAATAGTAAATACTAAATACTAAATACTTACCCAATCAAGTAACATGACATCATCATCATTAGCAAGGCGAGCAAGGTCAAACGCCCTTTGACCTGTAATCAACTCCAAAAGCATGATTCCATATCCAAAAACATCGGTTTTTTCGGACGATTTGCCCGTGGATAAGTACTCAGGGGCAATATGGCCAATTGTGCCACGTACAGCTGTCGTGACATGTGTATCTTTATAATCCATTAATTTAGCTAAACCAAAATCACCAACAACTGCTTCAAACTCTTCATCCAATAAAATATTTGCAGCTTTAACATCGCGATGAATTATCTTCGGGTCACAATGATCATGCAAATAAGAAAGTCCACGGGCCGATCCTAATGCGATTCGTTTTCGGGTTCCCCAATCCAAGGGTGGCTCGTTTGGAGGCCGCTCTACAAATAAATAAATCAGTTATAATTTATATACAAAAGTCATGTGGCAAAAGTCTGAAAACCATAAAGTGTAGGAGCAAACATGGCAATATACAAAAGTTAAAGGATCAAATATGCCAAATATATGAAAGTCTTATGGTCAATGTCTAAAACCCGAAAATTTTAGGGACCAAACCTGCCAATATACAAAAAGATTGTGTGATCAAAGTATGAAACCCAAAAAATTGTAGGACCAAACATGGCAATATAGAAAAGTTAAGGGAACAAATATGCCAATATATGAAAGTCAAAAATTCTAGGGACTAAACCTACCAATACACAAACATAATGTGTGATCAAAGTATGAAACACACAAATTGTAAGGGCTAAACCTGCCAATATACAAGTGTTCCCTTTTCACTTGATGCAGAAAGAATGACTTAATAGAAGAAAAAGTAAGGAATGATAAATAATAAATAAATAATAATAATAATAATACCTCTCAAACATGATGCTACACTTCCATTAGCCATGTAGGGGTAAACAAGTAATCTTTCAGTTGGAGTCATACAAAAGCCCCTTAATCTAAGGAGATTTCGGTGTACAGCCATACTAATCATCTCAACTTCTGTTTGAAACTGGAGCTCGCCACCTGGCGTCCTCTCCTCTTTCAATCTTTTTACAGCAACGAGGGACCCGTCTGCTAATCGCCCTTTGTACACTTTTCCAAATCCGCCCCTACCCAATATGTTCTTATTGCTGAAACTATCCGTTGCCACTTGTAATTCTCTTAAAGAAAATCTTTTAAGTTGTCCTAAATGAACCTCTGGATCTTCTTCAGCTGTACACTCATGTTTTCAACTCAATTAATTCAATATCTTTTAAAAAAAAAAAAAAAAAACTTTTTTTGTTAATGACTAACCAGGCACATCAAAGAAAAATTCTTGAGGCTTTCGACGCCGCCACCATGCAAATGCAATAGCAGGGGCGGCAAACAGCAGTGCCGCCCCAGCCGCCACCCCTCCCGCTATAGCTCCGGTGGCACTATTTCCACCTGAAAATACACAACAATGGATTCTTACTTTCAAAACAATTGAATATAAAAAAAAGATTATAGAAATATTTTGAGCTAATCACCTGGTAGAGAGATTGGTGGTGGCTCCACAAAAGGTGGAGGTGGTGAGAATGGAGGTGACCCCGGGCAGGGGTGCCCGGTGACCGGGCCACAAAGATCCAGGTTGTTAGCAAAACTAAGAGTTTGACAATTGACATTAATCTTGTATTAGTTATATTCTTGAAGGAAAAAAAAAATGAAATAAGAATAAGATTATTTTATTAAGAAACCTGATTGGTGTAAATAGTGAAAAAGATCCATTATCTGGAACTGATCCTGACAGACGATTATTTGATAAATCCCTAAAATGATAAATTAGAAAATGAGAAGAATATTTTTACTTAATGGAAAAAGTCAAAGAACACTTACAGAACTTGCAAAGATGTGATGTTAGTCAACTGCAATGGAATTGGACCGGTCAAACTGTTATTGTTGAGCCGGCTATCCTTACACAAGCATTAAAAAAAATTATTAATTTCTTTTTGGTCAAATGCAAGTCAAAGGATGAGGTAAGTCAACATACAGGAATCGCAACTTTGAAAGCTTCCCCAATGTGACAGGAATTGGCCCTGAAAAACTGTTGAGGTAAAGATCTAAGCTCACTAAATTTGTTAAATTTCCAACATCATTTGGAATTGGGCCACTTATGTTATTGCTGTATAATTCCCTGTAGAAAATAATCAAGAAGAAACAATCATCAAAAGTGTGTAATTGTAAATGTAGGAGTGTTATTTTAGAGAATGATACTTACAGGTACTGCAAATTCTTTAACAGACCAATTTGGGGAACCAATGTGCCAGATAGAGCTGCATTTCCTAGATCACTGAAAAATTCATGGTGTGAAGAGATTACAAGAATCCATGTAGTAACTGAATGTATTGTTAATCGTTATTCAATGGCTTTGGATAAAAGGTACAGATACTTACACTCGTATGACGCTATTATCATTGTTGCAGGTGACATGAAACCAAGTGCAAGGGTTTACAAGAGTCGGATCCCAACTTTGGAGCACACTATTCGGGTCATCCAAATTAGTCCTTAAGCTATGCAACGCATCACCTGTCAACAAGATGGTATAATGGACAATCAAACAGTAAGATACATATCACATGTGTAAGAAATGAGAATTAAACCAAATTATGTAACTGATTCTATTGCTAAATTTAGTAGCCTAAAGATCCCTAATTTGAAAAACAGATTAGTCAAAATCACAATCTAGAAACCCTCCAAAAGTGGAAATTTTGTAACAAATAAATATGCATAGCATAACATGAACTCACCTTCCATATTCGCAAAAATGAGCTTCGCTGGATGAAGGACGATGATCGAACACGCTAAAAACAATATCAGAGCTTCGCTCCCCATCACATTCATACACAATGTTGTTGAAGGATTATGTTATTTTGCTTCAGTCATCTTCAACTGTCGTCCCTCAGATCCAAATAATATACACACAGCGGCAACATTACAAGTTAGCACAAAATCCCACAAAAACCCTAACCACAAGACTCCAAATTTCCTCAAGTTTCCACCATTTCGGGGAAGAAAAACACCAGGATAATCAGAATTGAAAGCCTGATCTCATAAAAGGGAAAAATGGGGAAAGAACACCACGAAAATTTCGAAATTTGCCCTTTTTAAGTACGATCTTTACATATCTTGTTTTGCTAACTTTTCATCTGCTGTTTTACGTTTCTCTCACCAGAAATCTCTCTCTCTCTACTGCGGAATGTGTTGGAGAGATTAGAAGCAACTTTTTGGGCGTGTGCAGTGGCTTTTCAGAGCTGCCTGCCCGAATGGAACTGCCCAATCTGCCCGAGACTCTAAAACGGCTTCGCGCTGTCCAGCTGCCCCGTAATTAAACGTCTTTTTTTTATTTAAGATAATTAGAAAAGTAAAGTTATTCCATCACGGCTTCCAATAAATATTTTTTAAACTAGGCATGAATATAATTATTTAATTAAATTAATAAAATTTACAAATTATGATTTTATATATATATATAAACTAATGTTAGTAGCAAAATAAAACATGGTTGATCTATTAATTTTATTAGCTATAATAAGTTATATTATTGGTTATTCCTAATATTAGTTAATGATTTATAAACCGTTTTATGTTGTGTAATTATATATATATGCCAATATATATATATATATATATATATATATATATATATATATATATATATATATATATATATATATATATATAGGAATGAGTTCTATGGAAAACAAATAATTAGGGCAACATCTACCGGAACCAATAATCAAATGACACGTGTTCATTTCTTTCTTTACAAGTAATGTATTGTGGAAGTTATTGTGGAAGTGATGTGTTGTCATGTTTTCATTGGTTCAAATATGTGTTGTCCTAATCATTCATTTTCCATATAACTCTTCCCTATATATATATATATATATATATATATATATATATATATATATATATATATATATATATATATATATATATATATATATATATATATATATATATATCAAATAACAAAGTAGTATGAAAAAATAAATAATATGATTTCTGATGATTTAATAAATCATTTTAAGTTGTGCAATTATATCTAAAACCTATATTGATTTGTATATAAAACAAATAAGAAATGATATGAAAAAATACTACAACTTTCAACAATATAAAAACATTACAAAATTTAGTTTACATCAAACAAAATTTATTAAATACTTATAGATCATTTAAAATGAATATTTATAAATCAACATACATTTGATATATAGAAACATTATTACAAAAAAATCACATTGAAATAATCATTGATGCGACAAAACTTATTTTTCAACTCTTTTCATATTTGAACCACAAACATTTTCAAACATATTCTGATCAAAACTTATTCATATAGTACAAATTTAGCTATAGTGTGTATAAATAAATGAAAAAAAGAGTATTGAACATTAATAATCTTAACTTAAATAAAATAAAATAAAAATAAAAACTCTTGAATGTAGTGGAAAATAAAAAAAAACATGATTAATTATATCAAATTTGAAACCAAAACTATATTTAAAATAAAAACTCCAGAGATGTAATAAGAGTTTAACACACTTGAGTTGTATGCAATAATATAATATAAATATTGATAGTTACATGTTATAATAACAATATTATTGGAATTTATCATTAAAATAATCATTTTTACACTAAGTTGTAAATAATTTTATAATTATTTTTTGAATACTATAAAATAAATATAATAAGTTTTGTTTGAATCGAACAAAATAAAGTTTTTAATTTAATAATAATTATAGATAATTTTAAATGATTTCAAAATAACTTATTTAAGTATTTTATTTATTTATTATTATTAATATTAATATTATTGTTATTATATAATAACAATCATCTTTTAACATAATATAATCTATTTTGTAGTTTTATTATATTTAAAACTATTATTACTTTTACTTAATTAAAAACTAATTGTTTGAAAAAAAAAATCATTATTATATTTTTAAAAAAAAAAATTATCATACTTTAGTATTGTACTTTTGTCGTTAAAACTATGAAATATCGGAAGGGAATGAATAGTCCAAGTAAAAAAGTGATTTGAAATTCAAAGCTATGGTAATTGTTAAATACTAAGACCAATCTTTAAAAAATAAAAACATGTTAAGTGTGGGTTATGGAGAGGAGAGTGTTACACGTGAAGTATAATTTTATCACTTATATTTTCTTATAAAAGTATTAATATTTTCTTTAATTTTACTTTAACTTTACGGTGAAGAGCGGATAGGAAAAAAGAAATTAACTAATGTAATAAGATATAATAGAGTTCTTATTTTTTTTACTATGAAAACATTTAAAAAATTGATACACACATATAAATTTTGCGAGAACATAATGAATGTATTTTTATAACACATAAATAATCATTGATTTTCAACAATAACGTCATATCATATTGAAAATCATTCATTCTAATTTGTCATTATCATCAATAATTTGGAATAATAATTGTAAACTCGTTTGATCAAAATCAATTATCAAAAGTTTCATCGATGTTATTTACAACAAAATAAACGATAAAAACTAACATAATATATAACTAATAGCTTAAAATACATACTGAATACTGTTTTCTTGGAGAGAAAAATATATCGTCTTAACATAAAAGAGAAAGACAACATAAAGATACATACATGTTAACAAAGTTAATCGTTCTAACTGATAAATAGCTTAAATGATTGTAACATCCGGATTCCCAAGTACATTATTTATTCTTTATTTTGGAGATTTTGGAGGGACTCGGCGAGTTGATGCTTAGACTCGCCGAGTAGAGTCGCGAATTCCATTCGGGTCAATGACCGGACTCGGCGAGTCGAGTAGTGGACTCGGCGAGTCCGCGCTGTTTAATGAAGCCCTAATTCTCTGGGATTGAGACCTATTTAAAGGTGCTTATAGCCACCAATTGCGGCTACCAGACCCCTGAGTGAAACCCTAAGCAATCTAGAGTGTTTGTGAGGAAGAAGAGGCCATTTTTGATCCTTGTGTGGGTGTTTTTGCAAGAAGAAGGTGACCAAGGCAAGAGGGAGCTGAAGAGGGTGCTATTCTGTGGATTTCAGAGCCTAAGGACTTCATATTGAGGTATATATTCGATCCTTCTTCAATTTTGGGTGTTAATCCTTGAGAGTTAGGGTTTCTAGCCCATTTAAAGTGTGAATGATGGTGCAATTGGTCCCTTTTTGTGTTGAGGCTTCGGATCTAGATCCAAAGAGGTCCAGAGACCTTAACTCCTTGATCTTTATAGGGTGACATTGGGTAATATGAGCTTAGGGTGACATATTGAGGCCATTTCTTCAAATAAAGCCATTGGGTCTTTGCATGGGCATCAAGATCCAGACTTTACGTGTTTATATTGCTTAAGTAGGCCAGATCTATGGGTTAGAGGAACGGATCTGACCTTAGGAGGTCATTTGAGCTTGAGCATGGCATGAACTCGCCGAGTCCCAAGAACAGACTCGACGAGTAGGGCTAGGGTTTCTCATAGTTCACTCAATGAGTAACTTGCCGAGTTGGGGGAATGACTCGGTGAGTCAGAGGGAGATAGAGGACTGGAGTTCAAGGCGGAACTCGCCGAGTTCATAATGTACTCGGCGATTTGAGTCGGGGTGGCCCCGCGATTCATGCCAGGTGTAACCCGTCGAGCAGGGGAAAGACTCTGTAAGACCCTGTTTATTTATTAAATACGTAAACAAATTTATGAATGAATGGTAGCCCTAAAATAAAGAATTATATATGCAGGGTGTTGGGTTCGAAGAGTTAATTGCCATATTTTTATTTGACAAAATTGCAAGTTTGGTCCCTGTGGTATGTCAAAAATTGGATGTTTGGTCCAAAAAGTTTTGGGGTTGTACTGGTGGTCCAAAAGCTTTGATTTGTTGTGGAATTGGTCCAAAGGCTTAACAGCCGTCTACCCCCTCCGTCCGTGTGAGGGTATTTTTGTCAATTCACGCTCATTCCTTTGATATCTTATTAAATTAAACCCCCCTAACGTCTACTCTCCTTATTAATAGATCGAACATGTGTTTCATCTTTTCCCTAAATCGATATCTCCTCCTGCTAAAATCAAAATCGTGTCTTCCAAACTCAAAATCAACAATGGTGAGGTGTTTTGTGGTCAAATGGCGATAGTGCGAACGGCTTGGACTGATAAGAACCCTGGTCGACGTTTTTGGGGATGCCCTAAAGAGGTTAGTATTCATGTGGTTGGTTATGAAGATTTTTCACTGATCACTCAATTCCTTCTTATATTTTGCTAGGATTCGACATGTGGGTTTGTGGGATGGATCGACCCTCAAATGTGTGAACGGTCAAAATCAATAATACCTGGGTTGCTGAGATCAATCAACAAGCTAAAGATTGAAGTTGGAAAATTGAAGGAAGAAAATTAAATGTTCAAGTATGATATTGGAAAAATAAAGGAAGAAAAATCAAAACTAAAGTTGTACCTGATATGTAGCTGGGTTTTTTTTTGGGTTTGTTTTTTTTTCTGATGAAGTAGTTCTTCCATGTTTTAGTGGTTTATTTTGTGGTAGATTTGGGAAAATTGCTATGTTTGTGAATGTACTCTTTTGGACATGCAAGTGAATGCATTGTTATGGTTAGTGGGTAATGAAGTTATTTGTTTCAAACATCCAAATATTTTGGTTCTACTAGACATAGCAGTGATGGGACAAACTGTTAATGCTTAACATAACCTAATAGTAACATAAAGATGCTAAAAAGTAAAGGACAATGATGCATAAACAAAAGAACATCCAAAGTTAATAACCATTGTTTGCACATACCAAATTCTTGTTACATGACCAAAAAAACATCATTCTAAATGGAGGGTAAAGTTGTCCAAAAAACATCAAAACCATTAAACAGACACCCAAAAGAACAACACAATGGTTCCCAAAAGTAACACATTACATCATCTTAATCCAACAAGACAACACATCAATTTCCTCATTGCCCCTTACATGTTCTTGCATTATGTCCCTTGTTTTTACACTTGCTACAAGTGACAGTAATGAACTTCCTTGTGAGTTTTCCACTGCCCCCTGGACCATGACCATCTATACCACTAGCACCAATTGTTTGACTTTGACTTTGAGTTTGGCTCTGACTTTGAGATTTTTCCTCCATGGATCTTTGCCTCTTCTTCTTGGGCCTACCAGGCTGATTACGATGTGGAGGAGGGCTGATCTGTATTGGACAATCACTAACAGGCCACATGATACGACCTTTGATTGGTTCTACCTTGTAGGAATAAGCCTCTTTCCAGGTTTCAAGCCAATGCACCTTGTGTACATAAGTGTAAAGTTCACCCACATCCTCACCATTGTCAGCTTTATCAAATAAGACTGCAATCACATGCCTACAAGGAATTCCTGTTAATTCCCATTTCCTACAGCTGCATACCCTTTGGCCCATGTCAACAACATGTTGATCTTGCCATGGTCCTTGTACTTCATACTTGTCTGAGGAATTCCACCTGGCTATGTAGTTAGAAGCATTTGTTGTGTTTGTTTCCATGATCTTTGTTGCTGTTGGAGTCAATGGACCTGCACACTTCTGTTGAACCTTTATCACATTGCAAATCCTCTTCATCATGTACTCTCGAATGTACTCTAAGCATGTGATTATTGGTTTATCCCTACCTTCTATCAGTTTACTGTTAAACACTTCACATAGGTTATTTAAAAGCATGTCTGTGATTGGTCTACCTGCAAGATAATTGTAATTTAGAACAGCATACAACAAATTTGTGTAACTTAGCACTGAATTGAGAGTTGTCGACCTGTGAAATGGCTTCTAGCCCAATATTGTGGTGGGATCTTCTTCAACCATTCATAAGCTTCTATGTCATATTCACTAAACTCTTTCATCAAACGATTGAATTCTTGCATTGTTGTGGCTTTGGCACAGTTCCATAACTTTTCTTTGTACTCATTAGTTCTCCATCTCTTCCTCATGTTTTCATAGATATGTCTAAGACAGAATCTGTGTTCAGCAACCGGGAACAACTGTGCAATGGCTGGAATTAAGCCCTACAAAGTCATTAAACTGTGGTTAGTATAATACAAGTGTAATAAGAAAACTAAAATACATCAAGGAAATCTATTACCTTTTGTCTATCACTTATGAAAGTGAAGTTTGAAAGTTGTGACAGGTCCAAATCATCTCCCAGGTACTCTAGAAACCATTTCCAACTTTGTGTGCTCTCAGACTCAACAATGGCGTATGCCAATGGGTATATACCATTGTTAGAATCTAAGCCAACTGCAGTCAAGATCTGCCCTGGGTAAGCTCCTTTCATGAAGGCCCCATCTAAACCAATAAAATCCCTTAAGCATGCTTTGAACCCCTTTTTCATTCCACCCAAGCAAATATAAATTCTCTGAAAACATCTTGAAGTTGCATTTACAAGATTTGGTTCTGGAACCAGTTCCAGTTTCACAGTTGTGTCAGGATTTGTGGACTGCAACTCTAATATGTAATCTCTCAGCACATCATATTGTTTTGTGTAGTCTCCCATCACATGTTTTTTGGCATCTGCTATAGCCCTAAATACCTTGTCTTTGGAGAAGCTCACCTGATATCTTTTCTGAAGTAGTTCTTGTACAGCTTTGATTGGCACAGTTGGGTTAGATTCCACTAGATCCATAATCTGTTTAGAGATGAAGTTTGTTGTGGCCGTTCTTACCTTTCTTGTATTGAGACATGAATGCTCAGGTTGGTAGGTTTTCACACACCAACTTTCTTCCTCACTTTTCCTAGATGCTTGTAAAACCCACTGACAAGACAGTTCAGTATTTGTCTTTGTCTTTTTACTTTTGCCTTTACTTTTCTTCCCAGTGGTAGGTCCATCCACTTTCCCCTCATTGAATACTACTTTTCCTTTGCATGTGGCCCGCAACCTAAGTTTATCATTTTTCTTAATAAAAAGATTCTTCCTGGTTTCCAAGGCATGATGGGCAATTTTGTCTTTCAACTCTTTTTTACTTTTATATTTTTGTCCTATACGAAATGTTGGTTTATGAACTTCTCCTAAAGAACACCTTTTTTCCTTACCTAATTCTTTAATAACTTGTCTTCTCTTCTTGCCCATCTCAGAATCATCATCTGTTGAATCCCATTCATCATTGTCAATAACATCCAACTCCATATCTTCATGCTCCTGATTTCTATCTTTCTCCATGCTATTCCTTAGTCTTTTCTCAAAAAACTATGCTTCAGTGTCAATGCTCATGTGGAAATCCCTCATATCCACTTCAACTTCAGGAATGATATTCTCATCATCCACCCAATCACTATCCTCACTGTCATTTTCCTCATCACAGTGACTACCCTCTCCCCTATCAGATATGCTCCCATCTTCTCCATCAGATTTGCTCCCATTGTCATGCTCCATTTTAGTCTCCATGTAATCATCCATGTTGTTGTCTATGTAATTATCCATGTAATTATCCAAGTTGTCTTCCATGGCAGCCTCATGTCCATGATCCAGTTCCACTTCATCTTGTACATTTTTTTCTACTTCTACTTGTGCATGTTCTTCTACTTCATCTTGAACATGTTCTTCCACTTCTACTTGTACATGTTCATGAACATCTGCATTTGATTGTAACATCTTTTGATACAAACCAATATCAAATTCTGTAGTTGCCTCCATAAAGTCATTGGCAATAAGCTCTTTTTGTCTATCATGAACCTCGACATGTAATGGTTGTACCTCAACCTCAACAGGGGATGATCTAGGTGGGCTTGGAAATTCTTGTACCTCAGCTGTGTGGTTTTCATTGTCATCATTTTCATCTATTTCATCCATTTGTTCAACAGTTACCTTCTTAACAGGTTTAGGATTCATAAAGTAGGTAAGTAACTTTGTCTCACCATGTTCAGTATATACCCTCATGATTTTGTGATCACACACATATTGGGCAAAAGTTCGTAAATCATCATCATTGCCTAAGGGTTTAAGACCAAAGTGGAAGTCTCCACCAGGCACAAGGAAGTGATAGTAAATCACAGGAGGAACACCATACCTGAACCCTTTCATGATAGCATCCAACTCATGAACTGAAAACGTGTCTATATCCACCATGTCAACATAGTTCACACTTCCGTCAATGTATTGAACATCAGGAAACTTGGTGAACTCACCTCCATGGTATAGCTTGATGGTAAATAATGTTGGGTGGCCATCTTCAAACCAACAACAAAAATAAGTTCAGAAGCATGATTTCACATACAAAACATGTAATGTACAGAGAAATTACAAAATCCTTACCATAAGCCACCTTTGCGTTGAACGGTTTGTCTAAGAGCCTTATATTCCACATTGGTATGTTCATACACTGAAATAACACCGATCACAATAAAAAAACTCAACTTGGAGGTTAGGGCTTCTGGGTAACGAATGAAGATGAAAGTGACAGGAGAGTCGATCGACGAAATGCACAGAGGATTTGGCGGCAGGTATCAATTAATTAGGATGATGAGGTTTAATTTAATAAGATATCAAAGGAATGAGCGTGAATTGACAAAAATACCCTCACACAGACGGAGGGGGTAGACGGCTGTTAAGCCTTTGGACCAATTCCACAACAAATCAAAGCTTTTGGACCACCAGTACAACCCCAAAACTTTTTGGACCAAACATCCAATTTTTGACATACCACAGGGACCAAACTTGCAATTTTGTCTTTTTATTTGTTGGGGGTTAAAAGCGTGAGTTAGGGACTCATTTTATAAATATTTATGAAGACAGGGGCTCCGTGGTAATTATTGGGAATTATTTTAAAAAGAAAGGAGGTGAAGGGGCGGAATATGTTATAATTAAGATATTGGGGGCTATTTGATAGTTTATGGACTTAATTTGTAAGGGATTTCCATGGATTGGGTTGATAAGGTAAATTTTAGATTAGTCTTGTAAAGATTTTAGAGTCAGGGGGCTGGAATGTAATTATTGGACTACAAATGAAATATTAGAGATGGGAGGGGTGAGAAGTGGCAATCCTCATGAATTTTGTATGGGACACGGGTATTAAACCCGTTACCTTCTCCATGCTCCCTAACCCTAGAAGCGTAACCCTCCCAGCCGCCACCTTACTCCTTACCTTCAACTGCCGCCATGGGAGATCTTCCATCCACCGTTGAAGCCAGTCGCCGGATTCCATTCTCCCCTCGTCGGAACGAGAGCACGTCCCCCGGAGGGTTGATTGTCGATGTGATACGTCGTGCCTCTGTTACCATCTCCTTCTTCTTCTCGTTCGTTTTCCGATCGGACCAGGTAGCCAAGCCGCTACTCCGCCATCGAATGCTACGTTGCTGCCGGAGACATCATGGGCAGCCGGCGAGTCGCCGAATCAGAGTTGGACTTGGGTCATTGTGCGTGGGTCATAAGCCGTCGGAGACACTCATGCTTCTTAGTGATTTCGATGTGGATTTGCATGCGTATCGGCTCTCTGTCGAGTGAAGTTGTGAAGAACCACCATGGCAACCGGCCATGGTGGCTGCTGCTGTCACTGCCCACCGCAGGTGGAAGATTTGGGTCCGTTTCTCGAGCAAAGGAATGTATTTCTGTTAAGTGGGTGTCTTGTGTGTTATGCTTGCTTGAAAAAAATTGAGAAAAGGCCACTGCCACCACCGTGAGGTGGTGGCTGCCACCATACACCACCGTGTTCGTGTGTGTGTGTTAGTAGGTGTGTGTGTTTATTTGATATTTTGCGTTGTAAACTGTAACAAGTTGAATAATGGAAAGAAATTCGAAACCACCATTGTGAGGTGGTGGCTGCCGCCACCGGCCGCCGTGTCGGGTGGCGGTGTGCTTGACTTGTGGATTGACTCGATTGGGAATGCCTAAAACCCTAATGGGCCCAATGAAGCTTAATGGACTCTAATGGACTCAATAAAACCCTAATGGGCTTAATAGGCCCAATAAAGCCCTAACCAATCTAAAAGCCCAACAAATTAATAAATGGGCTAATATTTGAGTTGGAAACCCTAATTAGGGTTTGGAAAACCCTAATGCCAATGAAACCCTAACCTTAAGAATTAATCGGGTCACACACACAAGAATTATTTAATAACTTGGAATATTAAATAATAATCATTGGCGAAAATTAATCTAAGCAATATTGGACTTAATGGGTTAAGTCCTTAATGGATTAAGTCCTTAATGGGTTAAGTAGGAAACTTAACCCTAATCATCATTTTATGTGAAACTCTAATTTTATTTGGGTTTGTTATTGGGCCTTGATGATCGGGTTATTAATGGGCCATCCAAAGTCAAGCAATTAGACTAGAATAAGTTAATGGGCCTAGGGTAAGGCCCATGTAAGGGGCTTGGGCCCAATTTGGAAAATTGGGCCATAGTTTGGGCCTTAATGATTATATGATGATGGGCCTTAGAATGAGACCATGTATAGGCTTAGGCCCAATTTGGAAAATTGGGCCATATGTTGGGCCTTGATTCCTAGTTGGACTTTGGGCCTATGGATGGGCCTTGGGCTTAAATAAGCCAAGCTTGGGGTAATGTAGTAATTATCCAAGTACGTATTATGGTTATGAGTTGGGACCCAATTATTAATTGGGTGTTGTTTTGGTGTGTTGACAGTTCGGGAATCTATAATCCAGCAGCTGGGGTTGAGCCTGCGAGACTTCAGCAGTGTGGGGTTAAGTCTACGGGACTTCAGCAGTGCGAGGTGAGTTACCTTCCAGTAGCGGTGGGTCTACGACCTCAATGTCGGCCCACCAGTAGGAGTTGTATGTTAGATGATTGTCTTTGTGATATCATCTAAGTTTGTTACTACCTGATATATTATATGTTGGCATGATATGTATATGTGATAGTAGTAGAGTTCGGTTGTTAGGACCGAAGGGTAGGTCAGACACCCCAAATATGTCTGACAGTATGTGATGATATGTTTATATGTTGGCATGATATGTTATATGTGATAGTGGTAGTAGGAGGGGAATAGTCCCCAAGTTTGGTCGTTAGGACCGAAGGGTAGATCGGACACCCCAGATATGTCTGATAATATGTTATGTTATGATATATGTGATAGTAGCAGTAGGGGGTGAAATAGTCCCCGAGGATCGGTTGTTAGGACCGATGGGTAGTCAGCACCCCAGAATGGCTTGACATGGGTAGTCAGCACTCCAGAACGGCTTGACACGGGTAGGTCGGCACCCCAGAATGGCCGTACCGGGTAGGTCGGGCACCCCAGAATTGCCCGACAGTATGTATGATATGTGATTGTATGGTATGTGGTATGATGGGGGAACTCACTAAGCTTTGTGCTTACGGTTTTCAGTTTTGGTTTCAGGTACTTCGTGTTTAAAGGAAAGGAGTCGGTTTGATCGCAGCGCATCACACTATGGTTTTCCGCACACGAGATCTTTGGGATTACACTCTGATATTGTTTTATGATAGCATGGTTGATTATTTCTACTTTGGTTTGACATGACATAATATTACAGATGTTTTATTACACTGTTGGTTTTAAAATGACGTAATTAAAAATGAAAAATTTGCCCTGTATTTTTGGGATGTTACAGACTCGATGTGTCATGCGAGACTAGAGGGATAGTGGACACGTGTAGACTCGTCGAGTCGCCTAAATGTACTCGGCGAGTCGGGTCAAAGTTTGACCGTTGACTTTGTTGACTTTGAGGGTTTGGTCAACAGTGGGGTCTTTGTGTCAAAGAGAGGGGTAAAATGGTCTTTTACCCTTCTGAGGGTGCCAAGAGAGGGTTGAGTCTAGTATCGACAGTTATATTTATGAGAGTATTTACTTTATGTGATTAGGCGGAGGCTAGACCATATTTCTACCGAGTCAGAGATTTACCGAGACATCTGAGGTGAGTCTTCTCACTATACTTTACCTAGAGTGGTAACAGAGTTATGTGTTAGTGTATTGTTGAGTTATGTGCCAGTGTATTTGTATGCTATTTATGTGTTATTGTGATATGTGATATGCATGATTCAGAATTTCTAGAGATAGGACTAGTGGGTCCATAGAGTTAGGGCTAGAGGGCCCACAGAGAGTTAGGACTGGAGGGTCCTACTGAGACACACTGACCCAAGGGACATCAGAGTTATAGCCTTGAGTGGCTAATATGTGTTAGAGTGGTATTTTGGGGAACTCACTAAGCTTCGTGCTTACAGTGTTTTGTGTTATGTGTTTCAGGTACTAGTGAGGAGAGCGGGAAGGCGCCGGCATGATTCGTACACACACATGGAGTTTTATGTATTTCGATCTTGGGAAATGTTTTGTGGAACAGAGATATGATACAATGAGATTTTATTAATAATTGTGAATGAAGAATGTGTTTGAAAATGTGAAAAATTGTTTTAATTTTTACGGTGTTACAAGTTGGTATTAGAGTCTTGGTTTGAGGGATTCGGATGCATCTTTGGGCGTATCTGAACTCAAACTGAGGATTTGAGAATTTTTTTGATAACAAAACAATTTTAAAAGAGTAAAAAGAGTTTTGATACAAACAGAGCAGATCTGTGTGTACGATCAGCCAGCGCCCAAACGATGATTTCCCAAAATACCCTTGCAATAAGTGTTATGAGATATATTATGTTATGTTATATGATGAGTTATATTATGCATGCTAGAGTAGACTAGGTATTCTTATTTGGACTAGAGTGACCTGATATGTGATGCCTTAGTCTAGGAGTTTTGCTGCTAGGGATGCTTGAGAGTGTTTAGATAGCAGCGAGGAGCTTATGAGAGATCTGCTAGTGAGTAGCATATGATTAAAGAGAGTAGAGTACTTGGGATTTGGGACTCTGGGAGGAGGACTTGGGATGAATGCTGATGCGGTGTGGACGATAGTATTAGGCCCGTACTACTAAATACATCGGGTCAGTGCGCAGTCCAAGTAAGAATCCTTAGAGTACTAAGGAACAAGTATGGTGGAGTCATCAAGTGTGGGTATACTCGAGTGAGTCCCTAATATTCTTTTGTCCTATTTCAGAGGGAAACACCACACACCAGGGAGCAGCGGTACTAGTGATGAGGAGATCCATAGGATCATTCATGAGGAGGTGGCTGCGGCCATCAAGGCAGAGATACCAGAGATGTTCGGGTCTATCAAGACCATACTGATAGAGACATTTGATGAGAGATACGCTGCTCTTTCTGAGGTTGCGGTTGCTGCGGCCACTGCAGCTGTAGTTGCGGCTAGACCGCAGGGTGGTGATGCGTTGCTGTTTCGGGAGTTCAGCAACACAAAACCACCAGAGTTTGATGGGACGCAGGATCTGATTGCGGCGATGAGGTGGATTTCAGACATCGAGGGGTGTTTCTTTACGTGCTCTTGTCCAAAGCATTTGAGAGTCCGGTTCGCGCTGAACCAGCTTCGCTTGGGAGCGAAGGACTGGTGGAAGTTTGTGACGGCGCACTATTCACCTGATGAGCTTGCTGCAGTGACCTGGGAGAGGTTCACTGCTATGTTCCGAGATGAGTACGTTCCCCAGGTGGAGAGGGAGCGTTTGGCCCAGGAGTTTCTGACCCTCAAGCAGGGTACTGAGTCTGTTACATTGATTACGAGGATGTTCCATGAGTGGGCGATGTTCTGCCCAGAGCACGTGTCCTACGAGCAGGCACGTATGAGCCGATATCTAAGTGTGTTGAGGAGGGATATACGAGAGTTCGTGGCGAACTCGACGTACCGGAAATTTGCTGAGCTTCAGGCAAATGCCCGGAAGAGGGAGATAGAGCTGGAGACCCAGGCTAGGGAGGAGGCTGAGTCTCAGGGGAGAGATCGACGACCAGCGCAGTCTCAGCCAGCAGCCAAGCGGGCCAAGCCCGCTGATTCAAGATCTGGGAGTCAGAGGGGCCGCACTTGTGGCAAGTGCGGCAAGAGCCACGATGGGGTGTGTAGAGCAGGGTCTTGCTACAAATGTGGCAAGGAGGGGAATATGGCCAAGGATTTCCCCAAGGGTTTGCAGTATGTTTTCACTACAACCAGACTGGACACCGGAAGGTAGAGTGTCCACAGCTGCGGGGATCAGCACAGGGAGCACCTCAGGGATCTGCTCCTGCTGCTATCAGAGCTATCGAGAGCCGGCCAGTGAAGGCCGAGGCACCGAAGGCACGAGGGAGAGCCTTCCAGTTGACCGTGGAGGAGGTCCCCGCAACGCCCAATGTCATGGCAGGTATGTATTCTTTCATGTATTTATTTTGATGTTTGAGATATTGTGTTTATATTATGTTATGCGTAGGTACTTTTCTTGCGAGTTTTGTACCTGCCTTGGTGTTATTTGACTCGGGTGCGAGTTGGTCTTTTGTATCTTTTGCTTTTAGTCAGCACATCAGTATTAGCCGAGAGGCGTTGAGTCAACCTATGAGAGTTTCCATAGCTGATGAGAGAGCGGTGTATGCCACCGAGGTGATCCGAGGGTGTGTACTCGAGATTTTCGGCGTTGAGTTTCCGATTGATTTAGTTCCTATTGCGATGGGAGTTGTCCGTGTCATCGTGGGCATGGACTGGTTGAGCAAATGTGAAGCGGTTATCGACTGCGAGAGATAATTGGTGACCATTCGATACCCTAGTGGGGGAGTTCTTATGGTGTACGACAAGGGTACACGTTCTGGGTCAGCATTTTGTTCGGCCGCTAGAGCGAGACAGAGTCTACAACAAGGATGTAGTGGTTTTGTGGTGTATGTGATGGATACGAGGGTTGATTCAGGGAGGCTGAGGTCAGTTGATGAGGTTCCGATAGTGCGAGAGTTCCCAGATGTTTTCCTGGAGGAGTTGCCGAGCGTGCCTCCTGAGAGGCAGGTAGAGTTTCGTATCGATTCGGTTCTGGGGGCAGCACCTATCGCCAAGGCGCCCTATCGCCTTGCACCTCCAGAGATGCGGGAGTTATCCTCGCAGCTTCAGGAGCTGCTAGGGAAGGGGTTTATTCGGCTGAGCAATTCGTCGTGGGGAGCGCCTATCCTCTTTGTCGAGAAAAAGGATGGTTCACACCAGATGTGCATTGATTACCGGGAGTTGAACAAGTTGACGGTCAAGAACCGTTACCCGTTGCTGAGGATTGATGATTTGTTCAATCAGTTGCAGGGAGCATCTTGGTTCTCCAAGATCGATTTGAGGTCTGGATATCATCAGGTGAGGGTGCGAGATGAGGATATCTAGAAGACAACGTTCAGGACTTGTTACGAGCATTACGAGTTCGTGGTGATGCCTTTCGGGCTCACCAATGCACCGACGGTGTTCATGGATCTAATAAACAAAGTGTGCAGGCCGATGTTGGATCGCTCGGTGATCGTGTTCATCGATGATATATTGGTGTATTCGAGATCCAGAGAGCAGCATGAGGAGCATTTGAGGGAGATCCTTGGAGTTTTGAGATCGAAGAGGCTTTACGCCAAATTCTCCAAGTGTGATTTCTGGTTACGAGAGGTCCAGTTCCTTGGGCACCTCGTTAACCAGAATGGGATTTTGATCGATCCGGCCAAGATTGAGGCGGTGATGAGTTGGGAGGTGCCGGGATCCCCCATCGAGATTAGGAGTTTCCTAGGGTTGGCTGGCTATTATAGGAGATTCATCATGGATTTCTCCAAGATCGCCGTGCCACTCACCAGATTAACCTGGAAGGGTGTTGCTTTTTCATGGGGCCCAGAGCAGCAGGCCTCCTTCAAGACACTTCGCCAGAGACTGTGCGAAGCCCCGGTTTTAGCCCTTCCGGAGGGGATGAAGGACTTTGTGGTGTATTGTGACGCATCGATATCGGGGCTGGGAGCGGTGCTGATGCAGAGAGGGCATGTGATAGCATATGCGTCGAGGCAGCTGAAGCCTCATGAGATGAGGTATCCCACCCATGATTTGGAGCTGGGGGCAGTAGTGTTCACCCTCAAGATCTGGCATCACTATCTGTATGGGGTTCGGTGTACCATTTACACGGACCACAAGAGCTTGAAGTATTTAATGGATCAGCCCAACCTGCACATGCGCCGGAGGAGGTGGTTGGATGTGGTGAAGGATTACGATTGTGAGTCCTGTACCACCAGGGCAAGGCTAACATTGTAGCCGATGCCCTGAGTCGTAGGGCGGAGGGCGCCCCGATACGAGATGTTTGTATGAGACTGATAGTGATGACTCCAGTGTTTGACGCCATTCGAGGGGCCCAGGCTGAGGCCGTGAGACCAGAGAACCGTAAGAGAGAGCGGGTTATCGGGCAGGTATCGGAGTTCGTCACCGATAGACGAGGGCTTATGACCTTTCAGGGTCGGATTTGGGTACCCTTTATGGGCGGAACACGTACCATCTTGATGGAGGAGGCACATAGATCGAGGTTTTCGATCCATCCCGGGGCCACTAAGATGTATTTGGACCTTAAGAGAGAGTATTGGTGGCCTTGTATGAAGAGAGATGTTGCATGGTTCGTTGAGAGGTGTTTGACCTGTTGCAGGGTTAAGGCCAAGCACCAGAGACCGCATGGTAAGTTGCAGCCGTTGGAGGTTCCCGAGTGGAAGTGGGAACATATTACCATGGATTTTATCACCAAATTGCCGAGGACTGCAAGGGGCGTCGATGCAATTTGGGTGATTGTGGACAGGTTGACGAAGAGCGCTCACTTCCTTGCTATCAATGAGAGCTCTTCCGCTGAGAGGTTGGCAGAGTTGTATGTGAGGGAGGTGGTATCGCGACATGGAGTGCTGATCTCGATCGTCTCAGATCGAGATGTGTGTTTCACTTCCAGGTTCTGGAAGAAATTTCATGGGGAGTTGGGACACGTATTTACCCTTAGCAGAGTTTTCCTATAACAACAACCATCATTCGAGCATCGGTATGCCACCCTTTGAGCTGTTGTATGGGAGGAGGTGTCGAACTCCCATTTGTTGGGGAGAGGTAGGGCAACGTGTGATGGGTAGTACAGAGATTATGCTTCAAACGACCGAGCAGATTCAGCAGGTCAGACAGAGGTTACTAACGACCCAGAGCCGTCAGAAGAGTTATGCGGATAGACGACGGTCAGAGCTCAAGTTCCAGGTCGGTGACTTCGTACTCCTGAAGGTATCTCCTTGGAAAGGAGTGATCCGGTTTAGAAAGAGGGGCAAGTTGGGACCCTGGTATATTGGTCCTTTCAGGATGACCGCCAGGGTGGGCAGGGTAGCGTACCGTTTGGAGCTACCTGCGGAGTTGAGTCTGATTCATGATACCTTCCACGTGTCTCAGTTGAGGAAGTGTATTACCGACGAGTCGGCAGTGGTACCATTAGAGGATATTCAAGTGGATGCGAGCCTGAACTATGTTGAGAGACCGGTGGCGATTATGGATCAGAAGATAAAGGTTCTGAGGAACAAGGAAGTGCCCCTTGTGTAGGTCCAGTGGCAACATCGTAAAGGATCCGAGCTAACTTGGGAGCCGGAGCGAGAGATGCGTGAGCAGTATCCAGAGTTGTTTTCAGAGTAAGACTTCAAGGACGAAGTTTGATTCTAGTGGGGGAGAATTGTAAAAGTCGGATTCCCAGGTACAATATTTATTCTTTATTTTGGAGATTTTGGAGGGACTCAGCGAGTTGATGCTTAGACTTGCCGAGTAGAGTCGCGAATTCCATCCGGGTCAATGACCGGACTCGGCGAGTCGAGTAGTGGACTCAGCGAGTCTGCGCTGTTTAATGAAGCCCTAATTCTCGGGGATTGAGACCTATTTAAAGGGGCTTATAGCCACCAATTGCGGCTACCAGGCCCCTGAGTGAAACCCTAAGCGATCTAGAGCGTTTGTGAGGAAGAAGAGGCCATTTTTGATCCTTGTGTGGGTGTTTTTGCAAGAAGAAGGTGACCAAGGCAAGAGGGAGCTGAAGAGGGTGCTATTATGTGGATTTCAGAGCCTAAGGACTTCATATTGCGGTATATATTCGATCCTTCTTTAGTTTTGGTTGTTAATCCTTGAGGGTTAGGGTTTCTAGCCCATTTAGAGTGTGAATGATGGTGCAATTGGTCCCTTCTTGTGTTGAGGCTTCGGATCTGGATCCAATGAGGTCCAGAGACCTTAACTCCTTGATCTTTATGGGGTGACATTGGGTAATATGAGCATAGGGTGACATATTGAGGCCATTTCTTCAAATAGAGCCATTGGGCCTTTGCATGGGCATCGAGATCCAGACTTTACGTGTTTATATTTCTTAAGGAGGCCAGATCTATGGGTTAGAGGAACGGATTTGACCTCAGGAGGTCATTTGAGCTTGAGCATGGCATGAACTCGCTGAGTCCCAAGAACAGACTCGACGAGTAGGGCTAGGGTTTCCCATAGTTCACTCAGTGAGTAACTTGCCGAGTTGGGGGAATGACTTGGTGAGTCAGAGGGAAATAGAGGACTGGAGTTCAAGTCAGAACTCGCCGAGTTCATAATGTACTCGGCAAGTTGAGTCGGGGTGGCCCCGCGATTCATGCCAGGTGTAACCCGTCGAGCAGGGGAAAGACTCGACGTGTCATGCGAGACTAGAGGGATATTGGACACGTGTAGACTCGCCGAGTCGCCCAAATGTACTCGACGATTCGGGTCAAAGTTTGACCGTTGACTTTGTTGACTTTGAGGGTTTGGTCAACAATGGGTTCTTTGTGTCAAGAGAGGGGTAAAATGGTATTTTACTTTTCTGAGGGTGCCAAGAGAGGGTTGAGTCTAGTCTCGAGAGTTATATTTATGAGAGTATTTACTTTATGTGATTAGGCGGAGGCTAGACCATATTTCTACCGAGTCAGAGATTTTCCAAGACATCTGAGGTGAGTCTTCTCACTATACTTTACCTAGAGTGGTAACAGAGTTATGTGCTAGTGTACTGTTGAGTTATGTGCCAGTTTATTTGTATGCTATTTATGTGTTATTGTGATATGTGATATGCATGATTCAGAGTTTCCAGAGATAGGACCAGTGGGTCCATAGAGTTAGGGCTAGAGGACCCACAGAGAGTTGGGACTGGAGGGTCCCACTAAGACACACTGACCCGAGGGTCAGCAGATTTATAGCCTTGAGTGGCTAATATGTGTTAGATTGGTATTTTGGGGAACTCACTAAGCTTCGTGCTTACAGTGTTTTGTGTTATGTGTTTCAGGTATTAGTGAGGAGCGCGGGAAGGCGCCGACATGATTCGTACACACACATGGAGTTTTATGTATTTCGATCTTGGGAAATGTTTTGTGGAACAGAGATATGATACAATGAGATTTTATTAATAATTGTGAATGAAAAATGTGTTTGAAAATGTGAAAAATTGTTTTAATTTTTACGGTGTTACAATGATGATTTACCAAAAGTTCATGAGAAGTAACTATCAGTCTCACTTCATCATCTAGTGATAATAAAAAGATCCATACGACACAAAATTAAAAAAAAATTATCTTAAGTACATATATACACACATACTCAAATTTGAAGATTGGTAATATATAAAACTTTACATGTACCAAATTTACATTTACTTGCATTTACATTTGGAAAAGTTGCAATTTATCTCTTACATCCATGGAACCACTCGCATAACTCTTCAAACTCTACCAATATAATCTATCATTTTGTGTTGACATACATCTAATATGCAAGCTACAATGTTCTTAGATAGGCTAAATATTTCATTTAACCCATCAATTAAATAGCATGATTTAAAGACTTTTGGAAGTTACAAATCACTACATTTCAATTAATCATAAATTAAATTATATAAGTTGAATAGTCTTGGAAGTTTCAAATGCATGAGGTTCAAGGAAAAATGCTAGCTTTATAAGATAGATAGAAAATTAAAAATCCTCTTATCGTTTTTTTTAGAAATTAAATATTTTCCTACTTTTTTCTTATAATCCTTCTACCCAATTAAATAATGACATATGTAATATTTAATGCTAATTTAATAAAATTTAATACTATTTTAGTACACCAACTAGTCGTGAGACCCCTATAATATACGGGTCTATTACAATAAAATGTTAAATACAAATGATTAAACGGGAAGTTTCTTTGAATTTGAAATTTGAAATAAATATAAAATATAAGAAGAAAACATTAAAAAAAATAAATTAAAATTATGTGTTTAGTTATCAGACCTGTGTACTAAAAGTGTTAGTTATAAAAATTTTAAATACAAATGTTTAAACTATAAATTTATTTAAAATATAAATTCAAGTTTGAAATCTGAATTTAATATAGTTATTATGGTATGTTTAATTTATGGAAACTAAATTATGAATATATTAAAAAATAAAAAATCAAGTAAATGACAAGTGGAAAATAAATATTTCAAAATTATAACAAAATGACATGTGGCATAATGCATGATAGAATGACACGTGACAAAATTATTTTCATTTATTAAGGAGGATATGACACATGTCATCATTTAATTTGGTAAGAAGATTTGTAGGAACAAAAGTATGAGAATATTTAATTTCTCTTTTTTTATCCCTCGTGTAGGGGTGACAATTTTCAACCCAAATCGTAATCCAACACACAAATAAATGGCTTTTGGTTGAAATTTCTGACAGGTCAGTCTTAGGGATTCAAATATCTTCAAATGCCCAAGACGAGTAAAAAAAATAGTTCTTATATATATATATATATATATATATATATATATATATATAATATAATATAATATAAAAAAATTGGGCCTTGTGCAGCTGCCCACCCCCCCCCCCCAACGCCCCCATGATTTCCGACCCGCCAATTCATTTATTTCATGGGTTGAGTAAATTACTGAAATCGTCCCTGTGGTTTGGTCAAAATTGCATGTTTGGTCCCTAACTTTTTTTTTGCACTCGGATCATCCCTGTGGTTTGATTTTGTTGCGATTTTCGTCCATGTGGCTTGATTTTGTTGCATTTTTCGTCCCTTACATACATAAAGTTAGGGACCAAACATGCAATTTTTACCAAACCATAGGAACAAAAAACGCAACAAAATCAGACCACAGGGACGATCCGAATGCAAAAAGAAAGTTAGGGACCAAACGTGCAATTTTGACCAAACCACAGGGACGATTTCAGTAATTTACTATATATATATATATATATATATATATATATATATATATATATATATATATATATATATATAGAGAGAGAGAGAGAGAGAGAATATCAACATACCGTGTGCCGTAAGTTCTAACATCCCTAACCCCAAATCCAATTCTCGATCCAGAAGTAGAGGCTTGAGAAAAGTGCATCACACCTAAGCCTCTCGTTCGGCATCGCACTTTGCATGAATGCTTTCAATTTCATTTGGATGTTTATGAGTTTATAACTTTATCTTTGAAACCATTTTTTTTCAAATGTATTACTTATTATGTTAGATTGGTATTTGATTGTTCATTTTATTCTAGTCAATGTAAAATATTAAGTATTAATTAATTTAGAGACGTGTATATTTCGTATAAATTTAACATGTGAAAAGTGTAACACCTTGTTCTGAATCCTTTCCCTATTGGGGGTGGTGATCAAGGATAGGGTATTAGCAGACTTAGGACCCTTAAGGAGTTGAGATCTTGACTCATTTGGAGGTGGATGATGAAATTTAGATAATCCGGGTGTTCGGTTTGTGTTTTGGAGCTAAAGGGTATTTTGGTAATATGTCAGCGCGGGCTTTTATGGAATTTGGATTCTTGTTCGGGAAATTTTATGGCAGGAATGAGTCGATAAAAGCGTATAGTTTCTCGTTACCTTTTCGTGGATATAAGGATTGTCGGAATCAGATTTATAGCGAATAAGTTATGGCCTTCAGAGTATTTTAGTGTTTAAGAGGAAACCCTAGTACGCGGGGCGTACATAGGGAGTACGCGCGGCATACTGATGTGAAGTGTAGTACTGTAACACCCTGTTTTAGATCGTTTTCATTTCGGGGTGGTGATCGAGGATTGGGTATTAGTAGGTTTAGAATCCTCGAAGAAGTTAGTTTTTGGGCTCATTCGGAGGTGGATTATGCATATTGGATGATTCGGGTATTTGGTTTGTGGTTTGGAGTTAAAGGGGTATTTCGGTAATTTGTCAGCTTGGGCTTCTATAGAAATGGATGTTTGATCAGGATATGGTAAGGCGGGTACGAGTCTATTAGTGCATAGAGCTTCTCGTTACCTTTTCGCGGATATTTAGATTGTTGGAATCGGACGTGTACCGAAGAAGTTATGGTCTTTGAAACGTGTAGGGTTTGAAGGGAAGTTCGAGTACACAAGGCATACAGGTGTGAGGGGTGATACACAAGGCATAGTTCAGGGTACGCATAGCGTACTACGATGGCTATATCGGGGGTGTGGAACCTCGTACGCTGGGCGTACGTGGTATATGTGGGGCGTACGAGGGTTAGAGGAAAACCCTAATATTTTGTATTGGATCCTATATAAACACATTTAGTCCTTAGGGTTGGCCTCTTTACCAGCCTCCAAGTCCTTAAAACCCTAGAAATCGATCTCAAACCTTCATGATGGTATTTTGAGCTCATGGTCTCCATTTTTGGTGTGTTTGGTCCATTTCTGAGAAGATGGAGTTTGGTGCAAGGACGGGGATCAAGGAAGAGATTATGGATTTGGATTATGGGCTTCATTTCCAGCTTGTTTGAGGTAAAAAACTATGAACTTGATCATGGATGTCTTAGATCTAGCATGTATGAGTTTTGGTTCATTTGGTCCAGAATGAGATATAGTGGTTAGGTACCACTCCAAGAGCTATGAGTTGCCACTCTTGGTGTTTCTGGGGTTCTTGATGCATAAAGTTGCCTCCTTTAGGGTTTGTAATCCCCCATGTAGGATTTGGTGTCCATTTGGTGAAAGTTTGATGTTTTAAATTGATGTTAGGTTCTTTTGAGGCATGCAAAGTCATCAAGTCAATGACTTCATGGGTCTAGATGTTCTTGAAGAAGTAGATCTAAGTTTTGGAATCTTGGTCATGAGCATTCAGTGCTTAATGGCATAAGTGGCTTAATATAGGAGTACGTTGGGTGTACAAGTCTGTACGCGCAGCGTATAAGCCATCAAGTGTGTACACGCAACGTACAGCTAAGTACACCTTACGTACTTAGCAGAATGGATTTTGTAACACCTGTTCCAGGTATTATTTAAATTATTAAATTTTAGGGTTTTGAGCATGGACTCAGCGAGTTGGGGAGCTCCAACTCATCGAGTAGAAGTCATTATGAGGACGCGGATTTTAAATCCTACTCGACGAGTCGGAAGGCCCCGACTTGACGAGTAGGCGCTATAAAGGAAAACCCTAATTTTTAGGGTTTGCACCCTATTTAAAGAACATAATCCACATCTTCTGGCCTCCATTAGCACCTCATTAGCCAGAGAAAACCCTAGTTTAACCTTGCACCTTTTTGAGTGAGAGAGAGAGCTTTTGTGAGTAATTTTTGGTGTGGTTGTGAAGGATTTTGGAGCTTCAAGAAGAAGGAGCAAGGAGAGAAGCAATAAATCCGACATCTACTATGTATTGGCAACCATCTTGAGGTATAAAGTCATTACCTTGATCTTTAGTTGCTTAGATCCCTTTTCTTTGAAGTAAATGGCCAATTTTGCTGTAAAATGGAGTCATACTCGTACTTGGACTAATCACAAGGATATGGTTCCAGATCTAGACCTCTCTAGGTCCCCAATGACATAAAGTTGCTCACTTTATCCAGCTTAGGCCCTTTCCATGCACTAAACCCTTTTAGGGAGCTTAGTTTTGATGTTTTAGCCTTGTAAGGCCTTGCATGCACGTAAAGTTTGCAACTTTATATGGTAATTGCACTATGGGAGGTTGGATCTGAAGTTTAGAACCTTAGATCCCACTAAAAAGGACTGAACACAAAAGGGACTAAAGGAACTCATCGAGTCCCTTAGTCGACTCGACGATTCGGGGTAGGGTTTGCCCGTTTTCGAGTTTCTGAATGAGTACAGTGAAGGATTAGAGTTTTGGTCTGAAGGGACTTTGGGTCTTCTGGACATTTGATGAACTTGACTAGTCACTTAACTGACTCGACGAGTTAACTCAGGATTCAGTGGAATGGACTCGGGAGGAACTCGATGAGTTACATAGGTAACTTGATGAGTTGAAGAACTATTCAATTAACTCGACAAGTTTCTGGATGCACTCGATGAGTTGAGGTCAACATGGGTTATTGACTTTGACTGTTGACCTTGACATTGACCAGGGTTGACTAGGGTTGACTTTGAGGATAATTATGGTATTTCGAGATTGTGACAAGTTAATCACATGATGATTATAGGCAGTTGAGCTGGAGCAGTGTGTGAAATATATCTGGTCTTAACTTGTCAGTTCAGCATTTGAGAGGTGAGTATTCTCACAATACCAATGGGTCTAAAGCACCAAGGATGACCCATTTTGTGATATGTGGTATACTTGTTGTGTAGAGATATGTGGTATGATAGTTAGATATACTTGGTGTTATGCTAGGTATATATGTGATACTTGCAGGGAATACCATGGGGGAGCCCATGTCACTTGGATGTAAGACCATGTGGGGGAGCCCATGGCTTTTCAAGTAAAGACCAAGGGAGGAGCCCATGACACTTGGATGTAAGAACATGTGGGGGAGCCCATGGCTTTCCAACTAAAGACCATGGGGGGATCCCATGGCACTTAGGTGTAAGACCTTGTGGGGGAGCCCATGGCATACTGGAGTAAGACCTTAGGAGGAGCCCATGGCATCCTTATATGTTTATATGCATGGCTTATGTGATATATGTAGCTTTTATAGCAAATATGGTATGTGTTATGTGGATTATGTGTGGGGTATGCTCTGGGGGACTCACGAAGCACTAGTTTACAGTTTGTGGATTTGTTTCAGGTATATCTGACCCTAAGGGCAAGGGCAAGGTTTGATGACACGACGTGCACTCTCTCTCAGGCGTTTTTATGGAACACTCTGATGTTTTGAAATAAAATTGTAACGGTTATGAACTCTGAAAACAATTGTATTTGGAAATTTCATGGTTCGTGGAAAGTATTTTGGTTAATAAAAAAAATATTTTGAAAATTGGTTCGTTACAAGTTGGTATTAGAGTCTCTGTTTGAGAGATTCAGGCACACTCTCGGGTGTGTCAGGACTCAAACTAAGGAAATGGTAAAAATTGTTTTCAAAAAAATAAAATAAAAGTTAAAGCTTTTAAAGAATGGAAACGAGGAGAGTGAAACGCGCATGATCGGCCGAGAAAAGTAAGTAGTTCCTAAATATATGTTAGCCATGTTATACTGATATGTGAGTTATGATAATTGTATGAATCTTGCTACATGTATGCTTTCAAAGTTGTATACGTTTAGGATTGCATAGCCCTAGAATGATGAATTCTTCCTTATTATTGTTCCTTGTCTGGATTGTGGTCTAGGGTAGAAGCTTATTTAAAGTCTATGTGGTTCTATTTTATATATAACTTGCATGAATTAAGGCAACCTGTTATGATTGATCTGATTGATGTGGGTAGAGCGGATCTTAGGATAGTCTGGGATTTGAGATATGTCGTAGTTTGTGGGATATGATTTATTTTGGGATGAACTAGAGTTATCAGGTAGAGCCTTGGGGAAGGTACAGGTAGGTGTGGAAGGTAGTATTGGGCCCATACTACTGAAAGCACAAGACCTGTACCCGAACCAATGTTAGATCTGACAGCTCTAAGGAGGACCGGTATGAGAAGATCCCCCATATGGATATCTTGATCATTTTGATTTATGAAATTTCAGTTCAGTATGGTGGTGACATGATTGGGAGCATGTGGATCAGGATCAGGATTGGGATCTGGATCCGGGTTGGGCAGCGGTACTGAGCCCATTGATGAGAGGCCTCGCGAGTTCATTGCAGCAAAGGTGACGAAGGGCATCCTTGACGCTACCCCAGTGATATTTGGGACGGTCAAGGAGGGTATGATGGAGATTATGGAGGAGAGGCTCAGGGTATCCAGAGCTTGTTGCGGGCCAGGTCAGGGCCCAAACTCCCTCGTTCCGGGAGTTCAAGGCGTGTGGAGAGCCTGAGTTCTTCGGGGTCAAGGACCCCATAGCTAGTCGACGCTGGGTGGCAGACATGGAGAACGCCCGGCGCACGAGCTTTTGCCCTGATGCAGCAAAGGTGGGATTTTCCTCGTGTATGCTGGGGGACCGAGCCAGGGAAGGTAGTAGGAGGTGACTCGCCAGGTGGGAGCAACTGGTGTGGCTGAGATGACATGGGTCGAGTTTGTTAGGCGATTTGACTTGGAGTTTGCACCACCTATCGAGGTGTAACAACTGGTGAGGGAGTTTCAGGAGCTCCAGCAGATCACCGAGACTGTGGCGGAGATCATCGCCAAGTTTCGAGAGCGAGCACTGTTGATCCCGCAGTACCCTGCGGATGAGGACATGAAGAGGACAAGGTATCATTCCATGCTGAGGGATGATATTCAGGAGTTTGTGAGCTTTACAGGGTGTAAAACCATGAATGAGATGGTGAAAAAGGCTCGTAAGCGGGAGATGGAGTAGGACTTCCGCACCAAGCGAAAGCCTAAGCAGGCACAAACAACAATAGGTCTGGCTAAAAAGCCTAAGACCTCAAATTCTTCCAGTAGGGGCCAGCAGGGCCGAGGCCGGTGTGCCAAGTGCGGTAAACCGCACAGTGGTGCTCGTCAGATTACGGGCTTAGGATGTTATGCATGTGGCCAGCCGGGTCACTTGAGCAGGGATTCCCCCAAAAAATGCTTGATTTGTTTTCATTGCCACTAGACCGGCCATAAGCGGGTCAATTGTCCGAGGTTGCAGGGAGGGGGAGGAGTAGTGGTGGTGCCTGCGCCTGCCACGATGAGGATTACTGATGCCTGTCCTGCTAAGGCGGATGCTCCAGCGGTGAAGAGCCGCACATTTCAGTTGACCACCAAGGAGGCTCGGGCAGCGCCAGACATTGTGGCTGGTACGTAATTTATCTATCTGCTCTATATTTATTTATTTACATTGCTTATGTGTACATTGTGCTATGTATAGGGACCTTTTTGGTCGATGGTATGTCTGCCCACGTTTTGTTCGATTCGGGAGCTACCTTATCATTTGTATCAATTGCACTTAGAAATAAGTTTCGGGATGCGTCGGGGACTTTGCATTGCCCTCTTGATGTTGAGATTGTGGACGATCGCATTGTGAGCGCTGCGAGGGTGTAGCGGGACTGTGTCCTAAATATGCTTGGGGAGAGGTTTCATGCTGATCTAGTCCTGATACCTTTGCGAGGGTTGAAGGTGATTGTCGGGATGGTCTGGTTAGGGGCCAATGGGGCCATGATAGATTGCGAGCGCCAGTTGGTGAGGTTTCGAACCCCAAGTGGGGGAGAGCTGGTTATTCATGGTGAGAGGGTCTCGCAGGGGCTAACCCTCTGTTCAACTGTAAGGGCTAAGAGATTTATGCAGCAGGGTTGTTCGAGATTTTTGGCTTATATCTCAAACACGAGGATTGAGACCACGTCGGATGTGGGTAGTGTACCGGTTGTATAAGAGTTTCGGGATATCTTTCTTGAGGAGTTACCTGGAGTGCCTCCGGAGAGGCAACTAGAGTTTCACATTGATTTGGTGTTGGGTGCTGCTCCGATAGCTAAGACACCATACCGGCTAGCTCCGCTTAAGATGCAGGAGCTATCTACACAGCTTCAAGAGCTGCTAGACTGAGGGTTTATTTTTCCGAGTAGTTCCCTATGGGGAGCACCGATCCTATTCGTAAAGAAGAAGGACGGGTCATACAAGATGTTTATTGATTATCGAGAGCTGAACAAACTAACAGTGAAGAGCCGTTATACGTTACCAAGATCCAATGATTTGTTCGATCAGTTGCAGGTTGCGTCTTGGTTTTCTGAGATTGATCTTTGGTCAGGATACCATCATATGAGGATTCAGGACGAGGATGTACCAAAGACGACTTTCAGGATTTGGTATGGGCACATTGAGTTTGTAGCGATGCCATTTGGGCTTACCAATGGCCCAAAACGTTCATGGATCTCATGAACAGAGTGTGTAGACCGATGCTGGATCGATCCGTGATTGTTTTTATTGATGATATCTGGTCTATTCTAATACCAAGGAGCAACATGAGCAGCATCTGAGGGAGGTATTGGAGACACTGAGAACGGAAAGGCTGTATGCCAAGTTCTCAAAGTTTGATTTCTGGCTGCGAGAGGTGCAGTTTTTGGGGCACATCAGCAACCAGGAAGGCATTTAGGTTGATCCAGCCAGGGTTGAAGCAGTGATGCGGTGGGAAGTACCGAAGAACGCACCCAAGATCTGTAGCTTCTTGGGTTTAGAGGGATATTATCGGAGATTCATCCAGGATTTCTCCAAGATTGTTGTGCCTTTGACCTGCTTGACCAAGAAGAATGTGACATTTTGATAGGGCACGGACCAACAGTTGGCTTTTGAGACCATGAGACAGAGGTTATGTGAGACTCCCATTCTAGTACTACCAGATGGGTTGGATGACTTGGTAGTGTACTATGATACATCAATTTCAGCGTTAGGCGCGGTAGTGATGCAGAGGGGGCATGTGATTGCTTACTCCTTGAGGAGTTGAAGCCTCATGAGGCGAATTACCCCACCCACGACCTAGAATTAGGGGTAGTGGTGTTTGCCCTCAAGATTTGGAGGCACTACTTGTATGGAGTACGGTGCATTATTTATACTGATCACAAGAATTTGAAGTACTTAATGTATCAACAGAACCTCAACATGTGATAAAGGAGGTGGTTGGATGTGGTGAAAGATTATGACTGTGAGATCTTATACCATCCAGGGAAGGCCAACGTAGTGGCTGATGCTTTGAACCACAAGGCGGCAGGTTCCCCGATTAGGAACATTTGTGTGAGGATGACGATGATCTCTCAGTTGTTAGATATGATCAAGGAGGCTCAGGTCGAGGGTGTGAAGAAGAAGAATTGTAAGATAGAGCAGATTCAGGGACAATATCCCTTGTTTGTTCGGGATAGTCGATGTCTCCTGACATGGTGTGGCCGGGTGTAGGTATCGGTGACTGGAGGGGTGAGACAGAAGATATTGGAGGAGGCACACAAGTCTTAGTTCTCTATACATCCGGGGGCTACAAAAATGTATAGGGATATACGACTGAGCTATTGGTGGCCCTGCATGAAGCGGGAGATCACTTGGTTCGTGGAGCGGTGCTTGACCTGCAAGAAGGTCAAGGCCGAGCATCAACATCCTCATGGAAAGGTTCAGCCGCTACCCCATCCCATGTGGAAGTGGGAATAGATCACTATGGACTTTATCACGATGTTACCGAGGACATCGAGGGGCGTGGATGTCATATGGGTGATTGTGGACAGGTTGATGAAGAGTGCCCACTTTATTACGATCTCTGAGAGTATATCCACTGAGAAGTTGGTGGATATTTATGTGTGAGAGGTGGTGGATAGACACAGGGTGCCAGTGTCGGTGGTCTCTAACAGAGATGTTCAATTTACATCTAGATTCTGGAAGAAGTTCCACGAGGAACTGGGCACTCAGTTGCATTTTAGCACAGCGTACCACCCCAAACAGATAGCCAAAGTGAGAGGACGATCCAAACACTTGAGGATATGCTTCAGGCATGCGTGTTGGATTTTGGAGGGAGTTGGCATACATACCTTCCATTGGCAGAGTTTTCATACAACAACAGTTACCATGTCAGTATCGACCGACCTCCGTTTGAGATGTTGTATGGTAGGAGATGTAGGACCCCGATTTGTATGGGCGAGGTTGGACACCGGGTCATGGGGAGCACTGAGGTAGTGCTCAAGACTACCGGGCTGATTCAGCAGGTGCGCGACCGGCTGTGGGTCGCGCAGAACCGTCAGAAAAGTTTGCTGACCGGCGGCGATTGGATCTTGAGTTCCAAGTGGGGGACTTTGTGTTACTAAATGTGTCGCCATGGAAGGGGTCATCAGGTTTCGGAAGAGAGGAAAGCTAGGGCCCTGATATATTGGACCATTCAGGATTACGGCCCGGGTGGGAAAAGTGGCCTATCGCTTGGATCTGCTAGATGAGCTTAGCCAGATTCACAACACCTTCCATGTGTCACAGCTTCAGAAGTGTGTCACCAACGAGGCCGCAGTCGTTTCTCTGGACGACATTCAGGTGGATGAGAGCCTGAACTACATTGAGCGGCCTGTTGCGATTCTAGATAGGAAGACCAAGGTTCTTCGGGACAAGGAAGTGAAGCTGGTAAAGGTGCAATGGCAGTACCGAAGGGGCTCTGAATGGACATGGGAGCTGGAGGACGAGATGCGAGATTACTACTTTTTGGGTCAGTAGACTTCAAGGACGAAGTCTAGTTCAAATGGGGGAGATTTGTAACACCAGTTCCATGTATTATTTAAATTATCTAATTTTAGGGTTTTGTGCACGGAATCGGAGAATTGGGGAGCTCCAACTCGTCGAGTAGAATTCATTACGAGGACGCGGATTTTAAATCCTACTCCACGAGTATGAATGCCCCGACTTGAAGAGTAGGCACTGTAAAGGGAAACCCTAATTTTTAGGGTTTTCACCCTATTTAAAGAATATAATCCGCCTCTTATAGCCTCCCTTAGCACTTCATTGGCCAGAGAGAATCCTAGTTGAACCTTGAACCTTCTTGAGAGAGAGAAAGAGAGAGAGAGAGAGATTTTATGAGTAATTTTTGGTGTGGTTGTGAAGGCTTTTGGAGCTTGAAGAAGAAGGAGCAAGGAGAGAAGCAATAAATCCGACATCTACTCTGTAGTGGCAACCATCTTGAGGTATAAAGTCATTACCTTGATCTTTAGTTGCTTAGATCCCTTTTCTTTGAAGTAAATGGCCATTTTTGCTGTAAAATGGAGTCATACTCGTACTTGGACTAATCACAAGGATATGGTTCCAGATCTAGACCTCTCTAGGTCCCCAATGACATAAAGTTGCTCACTTTATCCATATTAGGCCCTTTCCATGCACTAAAACCTTGCAGGGAGCTTAGTTTTGATGTTTTCGCCTAGTAAGGCCTTGCATGCACGTAAAGTTTGCAACTTTACGTGGTAACTGCACTAGGGGAGGTTGGATCTGAAGTTTGGGTCCTTAGATCCCACTGAAAAGGACTGAACACAAAAGGGACTGAAGGAACTCATCGAGTCCCTTAGTCGACTCGACGAGTCGGGGTAGGGTTTGCCCGTTTTCGAGTTTATGAATAAGTGCAGTGAAGGATTAGAGTTTTGGTCTAAAGGGACTTTGGTTCTTTTGGACATTTAATGAACTCGACGAGTCACTTAGCTAACTCGACAAGTTGACTTAGGATTCAGTGGAATGGACTCGGGAGGAACTCGACGAGTTACATAGGTAACTTGGCGAGTCGAAGAACTATTCAATTAACTCAATGAGTTGCTAGATGCACTTAATGAGTTGAGGTCAACATGGGTTGTTGACCTTGAAATTGACCAGGGTTAACCAAGGTTGACTTTGAGGATAATTATGGTATTTCGGGATTGTGACAAGTTAATCACATAATGATTATATACATTTGAGTTGGAGCAGTGTGTGGGATATATCTAGTCTTAACTTGTCAGTTCAACATTTGAGATGTGAGTCTTCTCACCATACCAATGGGTCTGAGGCACCAAGGCCAGCCCATTTTGTGATATGTGGTATACTTATTGTGTAGAGATATGTGGTATGATAGTTAGATATACTTAGTGTTATGCTAGCTATATATGTGATACTTGCAGGGATGACCATGCGGGAGCCCATGACACTTGGATGTAAGACCATGTGGGGGAGCCCATGGATTTTCAATTAAAGACCATGGGAGGAGCCTATGACAATTGGATGTAAGACCATATAAGGGAGCCCATGGATTTCCAGCTAAAGACCATGGGGGGAGCCCATGACACTTAGGTGTAAGACCATGTGGGGGTGCCCATGGCATCCTGGAGTAAGACCTTGGGAGGATCCCATGGCATCCTTATATGTTTGTATGCATGGATTATGTGATATATGTTGCTTTTATAGCTAATATGATATGTGTTATGTGGATTGTGTGTGGGGTATGCTCTGGGGGACTCGCTAAGCATTAGCTTACAGTCTGTGGATTTGTTTCAGGTACATCTGACCCTAAGGGCAAGGGAAAGGTTTGATGACGCGGCGTGCACTCTCTCTTATGCGTTTTTATGGGACACTATGATGTTTTGAAATAAAATTGTAATGGTTATGAATTCTAAAAACAATTGTATTTGGAAATTTCATGGTTTGTGGAAAGTATTTTGGTTAATAAAAATAAATTCTTTTGAAAACTGGGTCATTATAGATTTTGCATATTTGGGCCTCGGTTTGGGTCACTTCATGGACCTAGTTGCTTTGGGCCTTAGAGGGTCATCTAAGTATGAGTGTCTTGGACCAGGAATTTTGGTTGGGCCTTAGGGTAAGGCCCATGAATGGGGTTTGGTCCTAATTTGGAAAATTAGGCCATAATTGGGCATTGGTTGATTATTTGGCTTTTGGGGCCTTAAGAGTGTGAGTTTGGGCCTTAGTCTTGGAACAAGCTAGGTTAGGGGTAAAATGGTATTTTTACCCCAAGTATGGATTTATGGATTATGGTTTGGAACCCAACTGTTAATTGGATGTTGTTTTGATATTGATAGTTCGGGGATCGGTCAGCCAGCTGCCAGAGATTTATCCGCGAGATTCAACAGTGCTAGGTGAGTCTCCTCACTAGGTTTAATGGGTCGAAGGCACCAACTCCGTCCCATGGTTTTATGTTAGGAAGCTAGATGTCTTTCCAAATCTTGCATGTGTTATATGATGAAATGTTTAACGGGCAAGGCCTGAGGAGGATATTGTATGTTAATTATCAGTATGTGTCTTATGATTACCGGGCGATGCCCAATGACTGTATGGCGAGGCGCAATGATTTGTTATGTTGTTGGTCCTTTTTTGGGTTGGTTGTTGTGTTAAGACGTTTGAAGGACTATTTCTTTTGGTTCTGAGCTTACTGAAAGTCCCTTGTGCATAAAGGTGCTAACTTTATGGGGGTATTGGGTCTCATGCATGCATTAAGTCATTTTTAAGCTTAAGAGCTTCTTTTAGACATGCATGAACGTAAAGTTTGTAAGTTTTTGTGATAAATCAGTCCAAGGAAGTCAGATCTAGGCTGTGATGTAAAGTCTTTATGGAATAAAAGCTTACTATGGAAGATTGTCTGTATGCAAGGGTACGATGGGCGTACAAGCAAGTACGTTTAGCATGCCCTGAGGCAAGTACGTTGCGCGTACGAGTTGAGTACGCCCCACGTACTCAGCATAGTGGGCCTCAGATTGTTGGTCTTCGGTTTGGGCCATTCTTGTGGGCCTAGATGTTTAGGGCTTGTTGGGTCATCTGATTTCAAGTGTTTTAGTCTGGGAGCATTATTGGGCCGTGGGTTAAAGCCATGAAAGGGATTTGGGCCTAATTTGGAAAATTGGGCCATGATTGGGCCTTGTATTATTAATTGGGTTTTAGGGCCTTTTGGATAGTAGGTTTGGGCCTTAGTCTTGGACCAAACTAGATAAGGGGTGCAATGGTATTTTTACCCTAATTGTGGGATGATAATTATGGATTGGAATTCAAGTATTTTTTGGATGTTATCTGATGTTGTTAGCTCGAGGATTAATCGGACCGGCAGCGGGGGATTTATCAGTGTGGGTCAGCAGTTCGAGGTGAATCTTCTTCTGGTGCTCATGAGTCGAAGACACCTATGCCGACTCACAAAATTATATATGTAGGATGCTAGTTGTCTTTGTGACTCTTGCATGTCTGTATGAGCTAGTGTGGTAGAATAGATGTATTTGTGATGACCAGCTGGGTCTAGTTGTTATTAGTGTGTTATGTTGTTTATATGTGACTGAGACTGTTGATAGTTTCCAGGGTTGCTGATGACCCATCGGGCGTGCTGTTAGCCTACTGGGACTACTGGTAGTCCCCATGGTTGCTGACAAACCATAACTATTTATTTGGGTTGTGTTGAGTGTGGTATTTTGGGGAACTCACTAAGCTTTGTGTTTACGGTTTTCAGTTTATGTTTCAGATACTTCTGGTTTCAAAGGAAGAATTTGGGATGATTACAGAGCACACACCACCTCGTTCCGTATTTTCTTAACTTACTTTGATAGGATGTGATGATTTACACATTTGTTTTATCTGTATTCTTATGATAGTGTTTCTGGAATACTGGTTTTATTAATCTAAAAATAAAAATTTTGGGTCTTATTTTTGGGATGTTACAAAAAATCACCAAAAAATGACTCGTCGATTTTTTGACCCAGAATCTACCCATTGACCCATGAACCTATATACTTAAATGGGTTGTGTGGGTTGGGTTGATGTTTCAAACCTGACAACTTATATATTATACGGGTTAGGTTAGGTCAATGTATTATGGCCTGCCAAATTGAACCCAACCAAATTGTCAGGCTTATTATACATATTAAAACTCGTTGTACCATATTAACAGTCCTGATATTAAAATATTATTAATTTCATTTAATATGGGTAGGAAAGTAAGTACATAAAATATAGGAGGCTATTTAATTTCTTATCTTTTTGTTGCACTTTAATATATTTATTTTTACAAAAATAGCTAAATTTCTTAATCATTTTTTCAAAAATAATCGAATATTAGATTTTTTTTTAACAAATCATCGAAACCACAGATTAGGCAAACGCCTGTGGTTTCATCTAGTTGGTTGCGGAATCGTGACCTATTAATCCATTATATTTAAACTGTAAACAAAATCAATCTTATTTTCATATTCAAAGGTGCATAAATTCTCTCTTATAGCATAAGACGAGGTTTTGATTAACAATCTTGCAATTATTATTTTTTTTATTATTGATTTCTTATTTGTTTTTATCATATAGCTGAAATATAATAGTATTTTGTATTTATTTTTTTGCCTCGAATTCGAAAAAAAAAACCGAAACGACAGATGGCATAGTCATTGTGATCGTACAAGTTTTAATGCAAACAATGTGCATTAACGACTTTTGCATTCACATAATTAAGGATATGCCATCTATGGTATCGTTCCTCCTTTTTTCGATTTTGTTTGATTTTTTTGCAGTTTCGTTCTTATATGCTATCCCTGATCATGTATTAGTATTTTATATAAATGCATAGTCCAAATATAAGATTATAAAATTAAAAAATAAAAAACTGAAATCGCAAATGACATAATATCAACCTTCAGGATGTATAAAAGTATAACGATAAACTTTAAAATGACAAAACAACAAGTTGGCTCCACAGAATTTGGTTGGAAGCTAAAATATAAAGGTTACCATAAAGAAGAAAAGGAATTGTATATACTTACATCCAAAACAAAACTTAGACATAATCACACCGTTTAGAATTCCAGGAAATACAAAGCATATGTGTGGAAACTAAAATCCATGGCCTAAAATCGGCACGGTAGCAAAATGACTACATGTTACATAAAAAATAGCAAAAATACATACTAAGTCATTAAGGTTTCGATCTATCATGAAAAAACAAACATGTTCAAATATCATACTACAAAAGAAAATGAAGAAGTCACGGGTGAGATGAGAGGAAACGGCGATGGCCTTAGCCCTTATGTCATCTGCGATTTCGTGTATGGACGAAATGGTCATCCATAAAATATAAAACTGCAGATGACTCGACGAATCTACATGCATGTTTCCCTCACCTGTGGTTTAAATGACTCGTTTTGAAGAAAACTTAATATTTGGATATTTTGTGAAAATGATTAGGAAAAGTGGTTATTTTGTAAATTCCTCTAACAAATACCATTTATTTCGCTAAAAAGGGCTTGTTACATTAGCGTGGACCAATTAAATTTGTGAAACAACTGTTTTCGAATTGCAACTATAGTAATGTTATGTTTGACAAAATAGCTGAAAAACTAACTACTAGTTGAATGACTAAAAGAGAGCCTACTCTTACTTGAAGCTCTTAGACTTGTTGTAACACCCGTTTTCAGGACTAATATGATCAACATAAGGTATTTGGAGGAATGCAGTCTTTTGGGAAAAGCTCCATAGACCGCGGTGCGGTGGAGCATTGGCCGAAGTGCGACGGCGGTGAGACAATAAACCCTAGTTTTCGGTCTTTGGGCCTTATATGTAACGTCTGCAGATTCGGGCTAGTCAATTTAGAGATAATAAACGTTAAAAATGACTTTTTGATAGAATATTATTTAGAATAAATAATCTTAACCAAATTATAGTATATGTCACAAGGATTCCGTACATATAAAGAACGCTAAAATCCGATTCATAATGAAGAAGTTATGACCCGTCGAAGTTTTGCGACTAAACCGACACGACGCCACGTATCGTAAAAAGTGAATTTTTTGGTGGAATACTTTTTAGCCTTAAAAATCTAAAGGAAAGTCATAATAAACGTTAAACCGAGAGTGTGCATATAGAGAACGTCAAAATCTGACTTCATTTGAGGAAGTTATGAATTTTATAAGAATTTGCATAGCAGTATACAACCTGGAAATTGAATTTTAGATCGGTCAATTTTTAGGCGACACAACCTGAATGAGAATTGAATATCTCATTAATAGGATCTTAACAATATAAAAACAATCGAAAACGGACGTCGGATGACAAAATTATGAAATTTTAACATACTTTAATTGTCTAAGCCTGTTAAAATACATATTTAAAAATAAAGTCAAAATTAGCCGACGGAGTCTAAACAAGAGTTGCAGATAACGTCGCTACCTACACGTGGATATAAAGAACGTAAAAAACGGAGCTCGTATGCAAAAGTTACAAAATTTAGAAGATAATTAATGTTCAAGATTAACCAACGAGTGACACGTGGCAAGATCTGGCCCACACCTTCTTCCCTGTTGCTTGGAACGAGATCGCGACACATGGGCGGAGTATGCCTTGCGTAGCGCCAAGTACGCCTTGCGTACTGAGTACGCCTAACGTACCAATACGTACGCCCATCATACACAACTATTGGCAGCCTATAAATGAGTCGTGTTTTCCCTCATTTTTCTCACATCTTTCTATCCAACTGTCTCCCAAACACCCCCAAAGCCTCTATTCTTTTCCCTAGAACCTCCTAGGTGTTAGAAGAGAGTCCCGAAGTGCCATAAAGGCCCCGAGAAGAAGAGCTTTTGACTCAAAAGTTCTGCTCGTGCAGTGCCCAGTTCCTCGCTAGACTCCCTTGTAAGTGAGTTATGCTTACCTTGCTTTAAGTATAACTTATGTTTAAGTTCATTATCATTATTATGAACCTATAAACAAGACTTATCAGTGATTCCAAGTTGTTATACTGATTGTTCTCCTTACAGGGATGATGTCTAGGTTGTGATTTAGTGAGGTGTTTAAAGTGGGATTTCCGAACAATATACTTCGTATACCAAACGTACCCTACCTCCGATATGATCCTACCTGGTTGTTCCTTACTTGGTAGATCGTGAAAGTAGACTTTGAGTTAATGATGAATCTAGATTAATAATTAGTCGCAATAAATATTAGACTAAAACTTAGTAATAATGATACTACATTTCGTCAAATGAAAAGATAATTACTAAAAGCGAAGTGTTGTCCGAATTTCGAGTTGTCACTTTAACAAGTGAGTGCATAGTTACTTTCATCTTACACATAGATATGAATTATTTAATATTAATACATGCAATATGTGCTTATTATATGTGTTCCTAATATCTATGCTAGATGAATGATCTATACATGTTTTACGTGATTTAAAATGTATATGTATTTTTATACCTATAAATATAATGGGTAAACACGGGTAGATGAGTGATAGGTGATGATAACTAGGTGATGATATATATGAGATGATGAATAGGTGAGGTGAGATAAGAGATGATTATGAGATGTCATAACCTTGACATGAAATGTTGCGATGTAGTCATCTACTAAAGTATAGATGGCGACCACTGACTAATCTAAACAAGTCATGTGGAAACACCAACAGGCTCATAACCTGTAGGTGATGAGTTACAAGCTCAGGCGATGTAGTAACTACGTATTCATGCGATGATACTCTAACCCTTACTGGACACGTACTGGGGGAGAAATCCCCGAATCAGTATTGTCTATGTGATGTAGGCGATGATCCTTAGGAAAAGTCTCTAGGAACAAACATATAAGAAAATACGATGTAAGGCTATGAGAGGTAAATATGATGTAGGAAATGTACCTTAGAGTAAATCTTTAGGGAAGAATAAATAAAGAAAATGGGGATAGGTAATAAGGTTAATTATTTGACATGAAATTTGTGATAAATCGAATTAACTATATTATTGTGGGCTAAAAACCCTATGTACTCACCGGGTTTCCCAAACTGACACGCTAAGTTTTTTTGTATCACGGGTATCGATGCGAAGATACATTACACCGAGAGATTAAAGGAGGTATAGATCATTAGTGTAAATTAATGTAAGGCCTATTTATGCTTATGTTTCTGTATTGACAATAACATTCCAACGTTTTAATATAAGTAAAATATATTTCTTCGGAAATGCTTTGATAATATCATTATCATGTTTTATGGGAACAAATTCCGCAATATTATTCTTCAAAAAGGATACTCTGATTTTATAAGCATAACAGATCGGTCTTTTCTGGCCGTGAAAATGGAGATGCCACAATTGGTATCAAAGCATTAGTTTAAGCGAACTAGGAATTTGTAAGAGATTTTTAGACTTAAACTTAGAATGCTAAGCGACGATTGTGAGATGAGTGTCTGCTATATTTAGGATGTATGCCTAAATAGACACGAGCACTAACTTATTTGGGGGAGATGACTAAATTGCTTTTTATGTGCTAAATGATTTATGCTATAATATGTCTTATATGCTTTATGATGTTATGAGATCTATGGTCTATTGCCAACCGGATCTGGAAATTTTATGTATTTAGACTTCTAAATGTTTAATTACGATATTATAACTAGCGTGTAACTTTTCGGAATGATATGGAGATTTATACGTATATCGATGTGAATGTAACACCTATAAAAATCAAGCCAATTTAAAACTTTTAAAACATTTAAAACCATTAAGTTATTACAATTTATTTTTAAAATAGTTTAAACATCAGAGTATCCCCATAATCAATTCATAAAATATAAAGAGTTGCACGATCACGCCTTGGCCTTCCCCTGATCATCAGAAGTACCTGAAACAATAATCGATAAATGTAAGCTCGAAGGCTTAGTGAGTTACCCCCAAAATACCAACCCATATAAATATAATCATAACATATAAACAAATACAACATGCATAATGAGCCATCAGTCTGAATGGACTGACTCCCGGTCCTCAGTCTATCTGGACCGCTCTCTGAGCCCTCGGAATGTCTGGTCCACCCTCCTCGGGGTCTTCAGCCTATCTGGACCGCTCGCTGGGCCTTTGGCCTCTGACTAATTTGCCCAGCCTGGGCCTGCAGTCTATCCGGTCCGCCCTGGGTGTCTTGGCCTATAGCACACAGTAGGACCTGCCTCAACCCAATCCCCCAAACCAACAAACATGTGCACATACATATAAGCAAGTAGTCATGCAGATCTAACAGATCACTAATCATGGCAACCATTCTATAACCAGGATACTGATCTAACCAATCACTAGCATAGCAACCATCTTATAACTAGGATACATATCATAAAGCATAACATGCAATGAACCTGGATACAAATCCGTAAAGGGCCGACATTGGTGCCTTAGACCCTGTTGATATAGTGAGGATAACTCACTTGTCAAGTAGCTCGTAACGATTGTATCAATCTCTTCTAAAGCAGCTCCAATACCAACACCTACCAATGATCCAATCCCATAATTTCCAAAATTACCAAAATGCCCCTCAGATGTCAACTTAGTCAACCCTTGGTCAAAGTCAAAGTCAATGGTTGAGGTCAACAGTCCATGTTGACCTAACTCGTCAAGTGCAGCTCACTGATTCGTCGAGTCCTTCCATAACTCGAGGAGCCACGAAGATCCCTATTTGACTCGCCGAGTTTCTAGGAACTCGTTGAGTTCATGCGTGTCCAATGTCAGGAAGACCCTAACCAACTCGCCGAGTCGTCCTACTGACTCTCCGAGTTCATGCAGGAACCTTTTTAGACAATCTTCATCGGACTCGCCGAGTTGGCTATGCAACTCGTCGAGTCCCTTCAGTCTTTTTTCCATCCAGACGATTCTAAACTATTACAAGGCTCCATATTGCAGATCAAGCTTCCCAAGGCATGTTCATCACGTCATGTTGCAAACTTCACGTGCATGCAAGGCTTTAAAGGCTTAGAATACCAAATCCAAGCTTATAATGGGGTTTAACTCAAAAGGGAAGGCTCATACTTGCTAAAGCTGGGAACTTTATAGCTATAGGGACCAAGATAAGTTCATATATGAAGTTGCAACTTCAAACCCTAGCCCATACCCGAAAATGATTCACATACATGCTAGAAAAGCCCTAATCTTAAACCTAAAGAGATCTAGGAGGAGGAAAGTCAAGGTAACGACTTGTTACCTTCAAAATGATGCCAATAAGATGAAGAGTCAGATCCATCAGCTCCTCTATGCTCCAATCCTCTTATACTTTAAGCCTTCCTCTTCCTAATCACCTTCCAAGTTTTAAAATCACACAAAAAGGAGAGCACATGCGAATTAGGGTTTTAGAGCTCAAGGGAACAGTGGGGGGGGGGGGGGCAAGGGATGCTAATGATACTTTAAATAGGGTGCAAAGCCATGAAAATTAGGGTTTCATCCGCCAGCTCCAACTCATCGAGTTGGTCACTTAAAATCCACGACGAAATCCGCTCCTACTCGACGAGTCAGGGCATCCAACTCGTCGAGTAGACATGAAACTTCGCGAATAATAAAAATCCTTGCCGTACATAGATTCTAAGTGATGGACTTGTCGAGTTGGTCACTGGACTCGACGAGGCGCCCCTGTTTTCAGAAATCTATATAAAGGGCTTATTTTCCCTAGACCAGGTTTTTTTGCTGGCACTTTTGGCAACTTAGAAGCGAATTAAAGGTTATTGGAGATCTTGAATTCGAAGGTTAACCCTAGAGATCGATTCGAAGGAGATTAAAGGCAACATATACTCTCTTTTCCTTAATCTATTGCATAAACCTATGTTTACACTTATGGATATCGTTTTTTAGTTTTTATTTGTTGTAATTATGAGCTAAAACTCATAACTTCTTTTTAGGGTAGATTAGCTTGTTAATATGGATTGATTTTATGGTATGGATTATTTGTTTTGGTGAAAATTGTTTTGTCAAGCTTGTGAAAGATCCTTATGTGTTAACAACAACTATTTTTTGTTAATTACTAAGTATATTAAGTTGCATGAACATCCTCTTAATTGCTTGCCTCATATGATTTATGTGAAAACATTATTATATGCCTAGGAATAGTAAACATGAAACTAGGGTTAACTAGAAAATAGGTAAGTTAATGTGTAAGCTTGTATGACGAACAATCATACAAGATGTTAATTGAATTATCAATTTAATTAGCTACACCTGCAAGTCTTAATTAATCCGAATCAAAATACTAGGAAATTCATTAGTTTAACCAGTTGGCCACTGTTTAAATTAATCTGTTTTCTAAGGATGAACCCAATCACATTAATCGGTAGCCAATGACAAAATAATCCATTGCACTTGCCATAAAATCATCTATTGAAACAAGTGAGTCGAACCTAAACAAAAGTCTCTTCTAATATTGAATTTAGTTACCTTCTAATTCCTTAGTTATTGATTTCCTTTGTTTGCGTGCTAGTTAGTTAGTTAAGTTTCTAGTCTTGACTCTTGGGAAACTAGAGAAAACCCCTCTTTTATTATTTGCTTTAGTCTAGATAATTCTAGGAGTTAGGTTAACTATTACCGTTCCCTGTGTTTGATATCGTACTTACCTGAACTAAACTGCTAATCGATAGGTACACTGCCTTTCGTGTGTCTATTTTTGTGTCTAAGTAAGTAGGATAAATCTGGTAGATTTAACACACATCAAGCTTTTGGCGCCGTTGCCGAGGAACAGTTTTAAATAATTATCTTAATTGCTACTGTTATCGATCCTTTGTGTAAGATTTTGTAACGCCCGCAGATCCGGGCTAGTCAATTTAGTGGTAATAGGGGTCGAAAACGACTTTTAGACAAACGATTGTTTAGAATAAATAATATTAACCAAGTTGTAGAATATGTCTCAAGGGTTTCGTATATATAAAGAACGCCGAAATCCGAGTTATAACGAAGAAGTTATAGCCTGTCGAAGTTTTACGGCAAAACCGACATGACACCGGGAGACGTAAATAGTGACTTTACGATGGAGGACTTTTTAGCCTTAGTAATCTAAACAAAAGTCGTAGAATATGTTAAGCTGAGAGCGTCCATAAAAAGAACGCCCAAATCTAACTTCGTATGAGGAAATTATGATTTTTCTAAGATTTAGCATAACAGTGCACAACCCGGAAGTCGAATTTTAGATCGATCGGTTTTTGGCCAACGCGACCTAAATGAGAATTGAAGATCTCATTAATAGGAACTCAACGACAAAAAGACAGACGAAAATGGAGTCCGTATGTAAAAGTTATGAATTTTTAAGGGACCAATCTTGTCCCAACCTGTTAAAAATATAACTTTAAAAATAAAGTCAAAATTAGCCGACGGAGTCTAAACGAAAGTTGTAGGGTACAGTCCCGCCTACGCGTGGATATAAAGAACGTCAAAAACGGAGTTCGTATGAACGAGTTATAAAATATAATAGCATATTTATGTATTAAAATAAAGTATAAATCATATATACGTATACATATATATACAAATTTATATATCATTAGAAAGGTATCAACGATGCGGTCATTATAAAACTATTTTTGAGTATTTTCGACATTAGTTTAGTATAAAAATCTTTAAGTCTATTTAAAATAGTACTATGAAGGGGTGTTTAGTCGTTTATATAACTATAAGGTCATTAAGTAATTATGGAGGGTAATTTTTGTAAATTCAATTACTATAAATAAGAGCCTTGGGCTCTGATATTTCTTGCAACATTCTCTTGGTTCAAGAATCTTTCTCTTCTTATCCCCCGAGCATTTCGGTCCCTCGTGATTCGACTTCTCTTTCTGTAGTTTTAGTATAGTAAGGTGAGCGCCGAAGCGCTGCACGAATCTTTCTTAGAAAGATTCAGCGACGAAGTTCTGCCCCTGCAGAGCCCGACTCCTAGCTAAAACCCCCTTGTAAGTAATTTATGCTTACCCTATTTTAAATATAGTTTATATTTAAAATTAGTGTTGTTATTATGAACTGATAATAAATATTTGAGCTATTATTATGACTTATATAAGTGTCGTTATAATATCTTTTTAACTACTCGCGGTACGGGGAATCTGGTTTAAAGGGTCGCATATGGTTGTTGGATTTCAGAAGTGCTATATGCCAAAATGGTCCTGCCCTCCGGTGTTTTATGTCTGGCCTCTGTCTGTACATGGTGGTTGGAAAGTATTGTTTAAACGCTTATATAATAATAATAATAATAATAATAATAATAATAATAATAATAATAAGACTATTAATTAGTCTCGTCGAATATTAGAGTAAACTCTAATGGTAATGATACTAGGTTTTGTCCGAGTAATGAAGTGTTGTTCGAGTGCCGAGTCACCACATTTTCAAGTGAGTGCATGGTCCCTTTAATCTTACACATAGATATGAAGTATTTAATATAAATTACGTGCTGTGAGTGCATAGTTACTTTCATCTTACACATAGATATGAAGTATTTAATATAAATTACGTGCTATGTGTGCATCTTATCTGTATACTTGTTATCTATGTTTAATGAACGATTTTATATATGTTTTAAATGATTTAAAATGTATATGTATTTTTATATCTACAAAATATGTTGGGTAGAACATGGGTAGATGAAATATGAGTCGGATAATGAGATGAGAGGTGATATAGACCATGAGATAAGGGTGAGAGGTGAGCAATGAGAGAAGCCTTTTACCTAAATGATGGACCCGTCATCTAGCAGAGTATGGATGACAACGCGGACTATTCTAGACAGTCTAATGGAACACTAGCAGGCTCGCAACCTGTAGGTGTTGTGAACGATGTGTTCACCCGGTGTACTCTAAACCTTGGAGACTATGCAGACTTAGTGCCTAAACCTTGGCGATCATGTAGACTTGATGCCTAAACCCTGATGACTATGCAGACTTAGTGCCTAAACCTTGGCGATCATGCATACTTGATGCCTAAACCCTGGTGACTATGCAGACTTAGTACCTAAACCCTGGCGACTATGCGGACTTAGTGCCTGTTGTATAAACCCTGGCGACTATGCAGACTTAGTGCCTAAACCCGGTGACGATGGACTTCGTGCCGATTCCTTAGGATGATCCTTAGGAATAAATGAACGATGAATAGTTGATTCTTAGGGTAGATCCTTAAGAGTAAAGAAGATAATGGGGATGGGTAATTGGGTTGATTGTTTGATGTTAGAACATAATAATTATATTATTGTGGGTTGAAAACCCTATGTACTCACCAGGTTTCCCAAACTGACCCACTCAGTTTATTTGTATCACAGGTGTCGATACGAAGTTACATTACACTAAGAGATTAAATAGATGTAGATCACTAGTATAAATGAATGTAAGTTCTGTTTATGCTTATGTTTCTGTATTGACGATGATATCATAAATGTTTTAAAATGAATAAAAATACATTTCTTCGGAAATGCTTTGATAATGTATTTATCATGTTTTAGTGGGAACAAATTCCGCAACATTTTTAATAAAAGAATTACTCTGATTTTTATAAAGCATAAACAAGATCGGTATTTTCTAGCCGTGAAAATGGGGATGTCACAGATTTATCTTGCATAAAGTTACTATTTATAACATTTAATTAGTTAGTTTAAAGTTCTAGTTTTTCTATTTATAACTTAGGTTTTTCGTTTCTTTTTTCGCTTTGACTCGTCGAGTCCATCGCAAATTTTCCAGTTTCGTTTTTATTTAATTTTTTGTTCTTTTTACGCGTGTTTTCTATTTCTTTCAGGTATTTTATGACCCGAGGATCCAGCTCTGCACTACTTCCACCACTTGAAGACCTGGAATAATCTTTTCGCAAGAACAAGGACGAGACCGAAGAAAATACTCAAAAGAAGTCACCTTTTAAGAGTCTCAAATCATTTTTTGGAAAGAAGAAGGGAAAGAAAGTGGGGGAATCTAGCAACACAAAGGAAGACACTGAGTAAAAAACTGAGAAAGAGGAAAGTGTAAATGATTATGAAGAAAGCGATCCATAAGGCGAACCCGACAATACCATGGGAGACATTGCAAACATCCCCATGGGGGAGTACAAGAGGCGAATGCATGACGACACTGGGTCGGGACTCGTGCAACCTGCAATACCAGCAATTGCTACCTTTGAACTAAAAGGCCACATTCTCGCACAACTCAAGGAAATCCCATTCTACAGGAAAGATCACGAAGACGCATACAAGCATATCGACGAGGTCAATGACATAGCCGACTACTTCAACATCCCTAATGTGCCTCACGATATTGTTTTGCTTTGTATGCTATCGGTCACTTTCAAAGGAGCCGCGAAAGATTGGTTAAAATCACTCCCTACAGGATCAATTACTACTTGGGATAAAATGCGTGAAGAGTTCATAGACCAATTTTGCCCTCCCTACAAAATAGCAAATTTGAAGAAGGCAATTGCAAACTTTGAACAACATGCAAGAGAGTCACTTTATGAGGCATGGGAAAGGTACAAGGGTTTGCTAATGAATTGCTCCCATCATGATCTTAGCGTTCAACAAGAGGTCTCAATTTTCTATGATGGAGTCAATGTGACAACAAGGAAACTCCTTGACTCCTAAGGACTACTTACTAAGAAAGCATCCGTGGCTATAAAGGAGCTAATTGAAGAATTCTCTAAGCACTCTAGAGAATATCATAATCCTAGGAATGACTTAACTCAAGGGGTGGTGAACTCGGTCAATGATAGTATGGCAGCCGTAATGGCTAAATTGGGCCGCAAAATGACAAAGATGGATCAATCCATCCATGCCATCCGGGTGGGATGTGAAAACTGTAGCGGACCTCACCTTACTAAAGATTGTGATCTAGATGAATATGGGAACCGGAAGGCACAAGTATGTTACTCAAGTAGCGATAGATATGACGAAGATTGGCGAAAACCAAAAAAAGAGTGGCTACCTTATGATGAGTACATGAAGGCTAAAGAGGAAAAATATAGGTTGTAAGCAAGAGGTTTTTATCAAAAGGAGGAGCCGGTGCAATAAAAGAAGATGGAATTTGAAGACATGCTCACTAGATTTGCAGTTGCATCCGAGAAAAGACACAACGACACCAATGATGCAATAAAAGAACAAAAAGCTCTGATGAAAGATCAACAATCATTGATGAGAAATCAGCAGACCTCTATACTAAACATTGAAAAACAGTTAGGCCAACTTGCACTACCGAGAAAAATTCGAAAGGTGACGAGTAGAAGTGGGAAAATAATTACCCCTATGACACCTATAGAGAATGATGATACAAGAGAGGTGCAAGAGAAGACCTGAGATACCAATCAGTCAATCCGAATCGTCGAGTCGGAGACAAGAACTCGATGAGTCCACAGTCAGAAAAGAAAAACGACCCTCCTTTGAAACCTTATCAACCTCCATTGCCATTTCCAAGCCAGGCTAGACAAGACAAGTAGAATGAAGAGTATCAAAAGTTCCTGGAACACATCAAGGCTCTCCAAATCAATATTCCTTTCATAGAAGCGGTTCCACAAATGCCTAAGTACGCTAAATTCTTAAAGGAGCTACTTACTAATCGAAAGAAGCTGGAAGAGGTGTCCAAAGTGGTGCTTAATGAAAACTGTTTAGCTGCAATGTTGAACAAATTACCAAAGAAGATGGGGGACCCGAGTAGCTTAACTTTGCCATGCCAATTTGGAAACTTAGCTACAAGTTATGCATTTGCGGATTCGAGGCGAGTGTCAATCTTATACCATACCCCTTCTTTAAAAAGTTGAACCTTCCGGAGCTAAAACTAATCCACATGGCAATACATTTAGCAAACAAGGTGGTGACTTTTCCAAGGGGAATATGTACTTATTGGTAAAAGTGGATAAATTTTTATTCCTCACGGATTTCATAGTCCTAGATATGGAAGAAGATCACCAAGTTCCGATCATTCTTGGAAGACCTTTCCTAAATACCGCAAGTGCCATAGTCGACATGAGAGAATCCAAGCTTACCCTCCGGGTGGGAGAAGAGTCAGTCACATTTGGCGTTGATCGAGCAATGAAACATTCCAAGTATAGTGATGAGAAGTCCTTCTCAGTGGATGTTTTCGACGAACTAATGGAAGAATTGAAAGAAGAAAAGTCAAGCGAATCCACATATGACCTTGAAGGTGACTTTGATGCTGAAAGGGACCTACAAGAGATAGAAAGAATGCTTGCGGAATCGGAATACAAAGAAATAATCAGGAGCTCTGAAAAGTCGACTCGCCAAGTCGAAGTCACTGACTCGACGAGTCCATCAGGAAAATCGCGATCAGACGAAGAGTTTAGCTTGGACTCGCCAAGTCCCCTCTTTGGACTTGATGTGTTCGGTGTACAGAACACGAATTTAGAGCTGAAAACCTTACCTGAACATTTGGAATACATGTTTCTCGAAGAAGGAAATCAAAATCCTGTTATCATTGCTTCCGACCTCACCAAAACTGAAAAAGAGGAGTTAGTGCAAGTTCTAAGAAAAGAAAAAATGCCATCACATGGAAAATTAATGACATAAAGGGAATAAGTCCTTCCTATTGTTCTCATAAAATAATTCTTGAAGAAGGTGCAAAGTCGGTCATTCAATACCAAAGGCGTTTAAACCCCAACATGCAAGAGGTGGTCAAGAAAGAAGTTGTCAAGCTTTTTAGATGCGGGGATAATCTACTCCATTTTCGATAGCCCATGGGTTAGTCCCGTTCAAGTGGTATAGAAGAAAGGAGGGACAACGATCGTGACCAACGAGAAGAATGAACTTATACTGACAAGGACCGTAACCGGGTGGCGCGTTTGCATCGATTACCAGAAGCATGATGATGCTACATGCAAGGATCACTTTCTGCTGCCATTTATCGATCAAATGCTTGAAAGGCTATCTGGGCATCTTTACTATTGTTTTCTTGAGGGTTTCTCAGGTTACTTCCAAATTCCAATTGACCCACAAGATCAAGAAAAGACCACATTTACTTGCCCAAGTGGGACATTTGCATATAGACGATGCCTTTTGGGTTATGCAATACACCGGCTACATTCCAAAGGTGTATGATGGATATCTTCCACGACATGATCGAGAAATTTATGGAGGTTTTCATGGATGACTTCTCGGTTTTCGGGTCCTCTTTTGAAGATTGCTTATCTAACTTAGACCTAGTGTTGGCAAGATGTAAGAAGCCAAACTTAGTCCTAAATTAGGAGAAGTGTTACTTCATGGTAAAGGAAGAGATTGTGTTAGGCCACAAGGTTTCAAGGTTGGGAATAGATGTGGATAGAGCAAAAATTAACACCATAGCTAATTTTCCACCTCCAACTAATGAAAAAGGGGTAAGGAGCTTTCTAGGCCATGCAGGATTTTACCGCCGTTTTATTAAAGAGTCTTCGAAGATCACGAGGCCTTTAACTCAATTGCTATTGAAGGATGCCCCGTTTGACTTTTCTAAGGAGTGTCACGAAGCATTTCAATTGTTAAAGGAAAAGTTAACCACTACCCCTATCATGATAACCCCAAATTGGAGCCTTCCTTTTGAGATTATGTGTGATGCTAGTGACTCTGCGGTGGGAGCTGTTTTGGGACAAAGAATTGACAAACATTTTCAACTGATCTAGTATGCAAGTAAGACTTTAAACCCAACTCAAGAGAACTACACTACTATCGAGAAAGATCTGCTCGCGGTGGTTTATGCTTTTGATAAATTCCGCCCATATCTAGTTTTGTCAAAAACAATTGCATTTACTGACCATTCTGCCATTAAGTATCTCTTTGCCAAACAATATTCTAAACCAAGACTAATATGTTGGGTATTGCTGTTACAAGAATTCGACATTGATATTAGAGACAAAAAGGGAATAGAGAATGTAGCAGCTATCATTATCATGGTTAGAGAACCTTCACTTGGAAGAATTAGAAGAAAACAAGATTGGAGATGATTTTCCCAAAGAGTATCTTATGGATGTAGAAGGAGAAGTACCTTGGTATGCTGATTTAGCTAACTACTTAGCAAGTGATTATATTCCAAAGGATTTGACTAGACAACAAAAGAAGAAATTCTTTTCTGAAATCAAGTATTATTTTTGGGATGAGCCATACCTCTTTCGAAGCTGTGCAGAAGGGATTATAAGAAGATGTGTATTCGGGAAAGAGAGTCAAGAAATCTTGAAACATGGTCATAGTGGGCCCACCGGAGGACATCGTGGAGCGCAATATACGACTAAAAAGGTATGTGATACAGGTTTTTATTGGCCTATAATTTTTAAAGATGTCGCTCAATATGTTAAGGAATGTCATTCATGCTAAAGGTCGGAAAATATTTCATCCCAAAACGAGATGCCCCAAAATAGCATTCAAGTTTGTGAAAATTTTGATGTATGGGGGATCGACTTTATGGGACCATTCCCAATGTCTAAAGGAAAAAAATATATATTAGTGGTGATAGATTATGTATCTAAATAGGCAGAGGCACAAGCTTTACCTTCTAATGATGCTCGTGTGGTGGTGCGTTTCCTTAAGAAGTTGTTTTCAAGATTTGGTGTTCCTAAGGCTCTAATTAGTGATCGGGGAGCCCACTTTGTAAATGATCAATTAGCTAAGGTGTTACAAAAATATGGTGTACATTATAGATTTTCCACCTCATATCACCCGCAAACAAGTGGACAAACCGAAGTTACAAATCGGGCATTAAAACAAATATTGGAGCGATCGGTTGGAAGTAATAGAAAAAGAATGGTCAGACAAGCTTGACGACGCACTTTGGGCCTTTCGAACGGATTTTAGAACTCCTATTGTTACTACACCATATAGGTTGGTTTATGGAAAGAATTGCCAGTTGTCGGTTGAATTCGAGCATAAAGCATTTTGGGCCTTGAAGTTGTGTAATTTTGAACTAACCGAACTTCGTGTTAACCGATTGATGCAAATGAATGCCCTTGAGGAACTTAGAAATGAATCCTACACAATCACTTTCATATATAAAGGTAAAACTAAAAAGTGGCATGATGCAAGGTTGATGGGTAACAAGGAGTTTGAAGTCAATCAAAAAGTGCTTCTATACAATTCAAGATTAAAGCTCTTTCCGGGAAAATTGCGCACTCGCTAGTTTGGGCCTTTTACAATCAAACATGTATATCCGTACGGGGTGGTTGAGTTATGGAGCAATGATAGATCGAGTTTCAAAGTCAATGGGCATAGGATCAAGAAATAAGAAGAGGGAATGCTAAAGGATGAAGGACAAGAAGAAGAGTTGGATATGGAGAAAGCCGCTACAACGTAGAGCTGGAAGGAGTCTAGCTAAAGACTCCTCAAAAAGAAGCGCTTACGGGAGGCAACCCGATGCTAGAGTTTGCTTTCTTTTGCCCTTTTATTTTTCGTTTTTTTAGTCTTTTATTTTCTTTGGTGTGTTATTAGGATTTTCAGTCTACATCTTCATAATACCTTGAAATGATTGCTTAAGGACAAGCAAAGCTTAAGTGTGGGGTGTGGTGGATTCATTTTTAAGAAAACAAAATTTGGCCAAACATAGCAAAAAACTCGTCAAGTCGGTTACCTCACTCGGCGAGTCCAAATTCTGAATCTTTTTTTTTTTTTAAATCGCGACCCTACTCAACGAGTCGGTCCTATTTACTGAAAAAAAAATAATTTTTAAATTATGTAAATTAGGGTTTTTACCCTAATAGGTAACTTATTCATTCCAGTAGTCACCACAACCCTACTCGACGAGCAAGTTTCCTCTCAAGCAAGCATCTCCAATTTTTTGTGATTTCTTCAATTTCTTGTCAAAAGGTAAGATCTTTCACTCTTAACTATGTTAAAGGTTCAATGTTTGGTGATTTCACGGCTGAGTTTTGTTACTACTCCGATTTTTGAACTTGACATGATTTTTAGGGTTTCGATTTTGGTCAAATTAGGGTGTTATAGTTGGAATTTTTTGTGAATTAGCACTTGATATAGGACCCTAGACAAACACCTGGAACTAATTTCAAGTTTTCATGGTTGATTTAGTCCAAATCAGGAACCTGACCCAAACAGTTCATTGGACTCGCCGAGTCTGTTCATGGACTCGATGAGTCCATGTTGTTACTTTCTAGATTTATGATTTTTAATGTTCTCTATGGTTTGTTTGTTGTGTTTTGGGTTTGATTTTGCAGGAAATGTCTACAAGAGGACAAAGCTCACGTGGAAGCAGCCATGGGGATATCCCTTGGTTGAATTTTCCACAAATAAACTCAAAGTCAACATTGGTTCGGATGAAGAAGAAGCTGGAAACATTGAAGAAGAAGGAGATTTATGTTCCAAATGAGATTGATTGGGATTGGATAGGACAAGAGGGTCTGGAAGAGGAGTTGACCCCATACTTGGTCAAAACTTTTGCACAAAACGGGGTCTCAGTCACCTGTGATGGGTGGCGAAGGCTTTTCCGAAACCAAGAGTCGGTGTACCAAGAACTCTGTTGGGAATTATTTTCTACCGTTGCTTTCCGAGGGGGTAATGACTACTACAATCGAAATGCCCTCATGTTTTGTCTTATGGGGAAGCCCGTCAGTGTAGTATCACGGAGGTAAGTTGGAGAATGGAAATTTATGACCAATCTGTGGTCATGTTTGGGGCCTTTGGTACTTTTCTAGACAATTATCATAGGGAGTTTCTAGAGGGTGTATTTGGTTCAACATGGTGGAACACCATAGAAAATAGAGTTTACATTCCTTCGGAAACTCAAGAGGGAAGCATACGGTCCCCCATTCATCATCTAATTCACCGCTTGATTGCTAGTACCATAAATATGCGCAAAGATGATGACAAAGTCTCGACTCTTGATGTCTTCTACTTGTGGTGCATTATTGTGCCAAATACATTTTGCAATATACCTTATTGTTTGGCAAAGTATTTGGGAGAGGGAGCGGTCAAACAGAGGGTAACTTCAAAGATCAATGGTGGAATGTTTGTGACCCACTTGGCAAGGTCATGTGGTGTGTTGGAAAGAGGAGTCAAGATTTTCTTGACAATGATACCCACACCTTCGTTTAGTCTTATGTTGTATAGAAGGGCAAGGATTGTGGAAGACTATGGTGGTGGTCATATTGCCATCCCAAATGATGATGCGGTTTTGACTCCCGAGGAACTGGGTAGGCGGGTTAGGCCAAGACGAGAAAATGTTCAAGAAGACCCGCCGGTGATCCTGGTTGACGATGACATACCAATGGATTGGTTTAATATGGAGGTAAGAAGGTATCAAGATGACCTTGGAAGAAGCATGAATTATCACAATAGGCCATTTGTTCACTTTTCAATAACTTGAATATTGCACCCATGGACGAACCCGAGTACCTGTATGTGAGGAGTTGGGAAGAGAGGATAAGTTCAAGAAAAGTGGAGCCGGGGGAGCGGAGTTGGAGATGATGAAGAAGATGAAGAATGATTATCCTTTTTTGTTTTTATTTTTGTGTGGTCGTTTCAAGACAATTTTTATTTTTTGCTTGTTTGGTTTGTTTTTAATTTTAATGTGTGAAACTTGTAGCAATTAGGGATTAAGTAGGATTTTTAATTGTTTTCCTTTCCTATTACGTATGTGTTGTTTTTGGTCTTTTCAATTTGAGGGTAAGGTATGAATGCAAGAGTATAGAGTCAATATTAACCAAGGAACAAAAAAAACGAGTCTAGCCGAGAGAAATAGAAGTTTTGAGTCCGAGTATGAGTTCGATCATGAAGGGGGTTAAAGAGTGTCTATTAAATGAAGAAAATGTTAGGTTTTGTACAAACAATCCTATGTGTGCATGCAACCCTAGTTGGATCTATGTTTTCACTATAAGACATACAACTTTATGAACACAAAATAAAACCCTGGCATGCTTCTATAATTTTCGAAAAATACATAGAAGTGTAGTAAACATACCTTTGTTGTTATATAGCAATAACAACTAGTTTCCTTGATCTCTTGAACTCTCTTGAACTCTTGAAAGCAAGCACCACAATTGTAGTGCCTCTAATGGCTCACAAACACCTTGAAGCAAGAAGGCAACAAAGAGAGAGAAGAGAATGATGCTAATTTCGGCCCTAGGGTTTCCTTGGAATCAAGTGGCCTTAAATTGAAGCATAGGGCATGTATTTATACTATAGGGTGCTAGGGTTTTAGTCAAAAACCCTAATGGACAGCTTAGCCACCAAGCAGCCCAAGGAGCCTTATGGAATGAGGCCTTTGGACGAAAATATGATGATCCTTCATCATAATTTCGTTCCCCCTTAGTCCATTAGGTTTCCTAGCCCAAAACTCAACTATCACACATTTGACAGTTTATACCCTTTTATTTAATTAATCTCTTTTAGTCACCAAATTAATTCCTAATTAATTTATGACTAATACTAATTAAATAAATATGATTTCTCCTTTAATATATTATTCTTATAATATATTAATAAATCATAATATCTCCTCTCTCATATCAAATTACCTTGTCAAGTTGCTTTGGTGAAGGCAACCCAAAAGGACCATGCACACTCGGGTCAAGTATATACCAAATATGGTTACTGACTTAGACACTAATCCAACAGTCTCCCACTTGGATAATGTGACATCCCCTAATTTCTCGGCCAGAAAAGACCGATTTAATTTATGCTTTTTAAAATAAAATCAGAGAAATCTTTTTAAAAGATGTTGCGGAATTAGTCCCCAAACAAAATATGATAAAAGTTTATCAAAACCCTTCATTAAGAAGGTATATGTTTTCCATATATATATATATCAAAACCTCGGGATGTCATGTTCCGATACAGATCCAAAAGCATAAACAAGACATTATAAGCCTTTCAACAGTTATTTACAACTACTGGCCTATAATCCAAAAATCTCTCGTTGTCCTCCGACTATGCTCGGGGTCCACTACCTGTAACATAAAAAGCTGAGTGGGTCAGGCTTGGGAGCCTGGTGAGCATATAGGGTTTTCAACCCACAATAATAATAAACTTACTAAGTTCATCAATCAACAATAACCCTGATTACCCGTTCCCGTTATCCTCACTTTATGTCCCTAAACACTTGTCACAAGGGACCTAGCCTAAAGAATATCACCGGGATGGACACTACTGCTAAGGGGTTTCCTCAGCCATACATGTCCTAAAGGCAACCATGAGGGGGATGGAGTACAGCGAATGAACACTCTTAGTTCATTAACACCTACAGGTTGCGGACCTGCTAATGTTTCCCACTGGACTGTCTAGAAAGTCCGTGGTCGTCATCCAAACTCCGCTAGATGACTGGATCTCAAAACACATCGAGGCCTCTCATCAATTTTATTTTATCACACATCACAATCTACCCATGTTCTACCCAACATATTTGTAGATAAAAATACTTATACAGTTTAAAACTTGTATAAAACGTCAACACAACAATCACCTCAAATAAATAATTAATATATTTACACATAGCACATATTATAAGGTAAATACTTCATATCTATGTGTAAAATGAAAGTGACTATACACTCACATGATTTGATGATAATCGGGCAGCAATTCGTTTCCTAAAACGACCGTTTCTAATAAAACCGGGAGTTTTATTGAGAAACCGGGCTTTGTAAAAGTCGGGCTTCGAAACCGAAAAGATAAATTTTCCGGGCTTCTCGGGCACTTCGTGGGGTATTCCGGGCTTTACAATCGATACCGGGGCTTTGCGGAATGTTAATATGAAGAAAATATGGGTTTAGGGGCTAAATATGGCAAAATTCCAAAAATACCCGGGAGGTCTCGCACCCTCCTATTTATAGGGGGAAGCTTCTGATCGGACGGCCAGGAGGCTTCTGATCCGACGGCTGAGAAGGCTCGCAGAGGGGGAGGCTCGCATGAGGGCTGCGCGTGCGAAGGGCTCTCTGGCGGCTTGTGATTGGACCGAGGTCTAGGGTCCGAAGTAGGGGGTTCGTGGCGCCTGCGAGGGTTCGGACTCATGAGTCACTACACACGCGTCGGATGCGAGGCTCGCCACCGAGGCTTCTACGTGTAGTCAGCGGATTGGACCGCAGCTCGGACTCGGAAGGACATGACACGCCTCGCCAGGTGGCTTCGTGACTCAGCAGCTTGGTGACTCAGCAGCTTCGGTGACTCAGCAGCTTAATGACTCAGCAGGACACGTGTCACATGCGAGGCAAGGGTGACGTGGCAAAGTGTGACTATGCGAAATTTCTCGGTTTTCACGCCAAAACTTCTAAAATCCATAACTTTCGCATACGAGCTCCGTTTTTGACGTTCTTTATATGCACGCGTAGCTAAAATTACGATCTACAACTTCCGTTTAGACTTCGTCGGCTAATTTTGACTTTAAATTTTATATTATTATTTTTAACAGACCGGGACAGGAAATCCGTTAAAAATTCATAACTTCTTCATCCGACGTCCGTTTTCGTCAGACTTTTTACCGTTGTGCTCCTAATAACGAGACCTTCAATTCTCGTTTAGGTTGTGTCGGCTAAAAATCGCTCGATCTAAAATTCGAGTTTTTAGCTGTCTACTGCTACGCTGAAACTTCGAAAAATCATAACTTCCTCATACGAAGTCAGATTTGGGCGTTCTTTTTATCGAACTTCTCGGTTTAACGAATACTACAACTTTCGTTTAGATTACTAAGGCTAAAAAGTAGTTTATCAAAAACTCACTTTTTACGACATTCAGCACCGTGCCGGTTTTGTCGCGAAACTTCGACAGGTCATAACTTCTTCGTTATAACTCGGATTTTGGTATTCTTTATATCCCCGAAATCCTTGTTTCGACCACTACAACTTTATGTAAAGATATCGGGCTTATCTCACACTTAAATTTTGACGCTTATTTTTATTCTTAATTAATTAAGCCCTAATAATTAAGCATAAAACACATTATTCACATAATATTCACATAACTCCTTTTCATTTCTTCAAAATGAGTTACAAAGGTTAGCCTAGACTATCAACTCGATATAAATGCCTAGGCTAGAAACACGAGTGTTACAATTCTCTCCCCCTTAGGATGATTCCGTCCCCGGAATCATATATCACCAAACAAATGCGGGTGGCGACTCATCATGTCACTCTCCGTTTCCCAAGTGAGATTTGGTCCATTCGTATGTTTCCAGCGCACAAGCACTAAATCGACCATCTTGCGTCGTAACTTCATAGTCTTACGGTCAACGATTGCCTCAGGTTCTTCGATCAACCTCTTGTTTTCGTCCAACCTTAACTCAGAAATCGGAATTATGTCGGCACATCTCCTGTGAACTTTCTCAAATAACACACATGAAAGGTGTTATGAATACCCTCTAGTTCTTCCGGTAACTCTAGCTTGTAAGCTTGATTTCCGATTCTCTGAAGAACTTTAAATGGTCCAATAAACCTTGGACTCAACTTCCCTCTCTTACCAAATCTTATAAGTCCTTTCCACGGTGAGACTTTAAGTAAAACCGAATCTCCAACATCGAAGGATATCGGTTGTCTTTTCTTGTCAGCATAACTCTTTTGTCGATCTTGAGCAGCTAACATCCTTTCCCTTATCACTTTCAACTTTTCAGCAGTCTCATGGACTATTTCAGGTCCCATAAACTGCTTTTCCCCAGCTTCCAGCCAACATGATGGCGTTCGACACTTCTCCCCATACAAAGCGTGATAAGGTGCCATCTTAATGCTTGAGTGGAAACTATTATTATAGGAGAATTCTACTAAAGGTAAGTGTTCATCCCAGTTACCTTGGAATTCTAGGGTACATGCTCTCAGCATATCCTCAAATGTTTGAATTGTTCGCTCGCTCTGACCATCGGTTTGCGGATGGTAAGCTGTACTCAAACACAACTTGGTACCCAATTCCTCTTGTAGACTCCTCCAAAACCTTGAGGTAAAACGGCTATCACGATCGGACACAATCGTTAATGGAACACCGTGAAGCCTCACAATTTCTTTCACGTAAGAATTCGCAAGTTTATCCATAGACCATTTCTCTTTGGCCGCTATGAAATGCGCACTCTTAGTGAAGCGATCAACGACCACCCAAATCATGTCGTGACCATTCCTTGTTCTGGGCAGTTTAGTCACAAAATCCATGGTGATGTCTTCCCATTTACCCATGGGTACGGGTAAAGGTTCTAAACTCCCATACGGTTTCTGATGTTGTGCCTTAACCCTAGCACAAGTTACACACTCGGCCACATACTTAGCAACATCGAGCTTCATCGTCGGCCACCAATAATAGGGTTTTAGATCCCTATACATTTTCGTACTGCCGGGATGAATCGAGTACATGGTCTTGTGAGCTTCTTCCATCAGAAGATCTCTTATTCCGCCCATCTTAGGTACCCAAATTCTATCTTGAAATACCTTCAACCCTTGGTTGTTTGTACCGAACACTAACGTTTTGCCTAAACGTTCTTCCTTTCGGTCATTTTTCTCTAAAGCTTCCTCTTGAGCTTTCTTTATACTTTCCAGAATTGTCGAGACAACTTCAATTCTCAACGCTCTTGGCCTTTTCTTTTCAAGGTTTACCTTCCGACTGAGAGCATCGGCAACAACATTTGCTTTACCAGGGTGGTAAAGTATCTCACAGTCGTAGTCCTTGAGTAACTCTAGCCAGCGTCGTTGCCTCATGTTCAATTCCTTCTGATTAAAGAGATATTGGAGACTCTTATGATCAGTGAAAAGTTTACACTTGGTGCCATAAAGATAATGCCTCCATATCTTTAAGGCAAATACTACCGCTGCCAACTCCAAATCATGAGTGGGGTAGTTCTTTTCATGCTCCTTCAATTGCCTCGATGCATACGCGATCACTTTATCCCTTTGGGTCAGAACACAACCTAACCCAACTCCGGATGCATCGCTATAAACTGCAAAGTCATCAACTCCTTCGGGCAATGAAAGAATCGGTGCTTCACACAATCTCTTCTTCAACTTCTCAAAGGCTTCCTTATGCTTCTCATTCCAAGAATAAGTGGCTCCTTTGTGGGTCAAAGCTGTTAATGGAGTAGCAATCGAAGAAAAGCCTTGGATAAACCTTCGGTAATATCCAGCTAATCCTAAAAAGCTTCGAATCTCCGTAGGACTTTTTGGTTGTTCCCACTTCATTACAGCTTCAATCTTTGCTGGGTCGACCATTATCCCTTCTTGGTTAACCACATGACCTAAAAATTGGACTTCTTGAATCCAAAATTCACACTTGGAGAACTTTGCATACAGCTTCTCCTTTTTCAGGACTTCTAGCACTTCACGCAGATGCTTTTCATGCTCCTGCTTGCTTTTCGAATAAATCAAGATATCATCTATGAATACTATCACGGATTTATCTAAGAATGGTTTACAAACCCTATTCATCAAATCCATGAAAGCTGCTGGGGCATTGGTTAGTCCGAACGACATAACCAAAAATTCATAGTGTCCATATCTCGTTCTAAAAGCAGTCTTTTCGATGTCCTGCTCTCTCACCTTTAGTTGATGGTATCCCGACCTAAGATCGATCTTCGAGAAATAGCTCGAACCCTGCAACTGGTCGAACAAGTCATCGATCCTTGGCAACGGGTACTTGTTCTTTATCGTCACTTTGTTCATCTCTCTGTAATCGATGCACATTCTCATGCTTCCGTCTTTCTTCTTTACAAATAACACAGGGGCTCCCCAGGGTGATGAACTAGGTCGAATGAAACCTTTGTCCAATAACTCCTGAAGTTGTGTCATAAGTTCTTTCATTTCGGTTGGCGCTAATCGATAAGGTGCTTTCGCTATCGGCGTCGTTCCTGGTAACAAGTCGATACGAAATTCTACTTGTCGATCAGGGGGCAATCCGGGAAGATCTTCGGGAAAGACATCCGGATAATCGCACACCACCGGAATATTCTGCACCTCCTTCTTTTCCATCTTGGCATCGATCACGAATGCTAGATATGATGTACATCCCTTGGCCAAACACTTTCTGGCTTTCATTAGGGAAATGATTCCAGAGTTTACTCTGCGTTTGTCTCCGTACACCATAAACGACTCTTTCCCTGGCGGGTTTACTTTTACTATCTTCTTTCTACATAGTATTTCTGCATCATTGGCGCTAAGCCAATCCATTCCTAAAACTATGTCGAATCCATTTAACTCAATAGGCAATAATTCCTCTTGGAACTTATTCCCATCCAAGTCAATGAGGATGTTTTTCATACGATGGCTAACAGGTACAAACTTGCCACTAGCAATCTCGACTAATAAGGCATTAACTAGCCTATCTACAGGCAAAGCTAGCTTTCTACCAAATTCATGCGATATAAAGGAGTAATTGGCTCCAGAATCAAACAAAATTTGGGCAGGCAATTCGTTTACGAGAAAGGTACCTGAAGCGACATCGACTTCTTCTTTTGCAGCTTCAAGTGTCATCTGAAAGGCTCTCGCCTTTGGCTTTGGTGGTAGATTGGGCTTTGCGGCATTCTTCCTCTTTGGACAGTCTTTAAGAACATGCCCTACTTCATGGCACTCAAAACATACCCTCTTGTCGGACGGACACACGTTGGCATAATGCCCAGTCTTACCACATTTGAAGCAAGTCACCTCCTCACTACATCTCCCAGAGTGTTTTCTCTTGCACTTCTCACACCATTTCACTTCACCTCCTCCTCCTCCAAACTTCTTGGACTTAGAAAATTTGCTTTTCTTGTTGGAACCCGAAGTTCCTTCAAATTTTCTCTTTTCACCAACTTCTGCCCTCTCCAGACCCTTCTCCTTGATCTGAACCTCGACATTCTTAGCAGCCCATATGGCGGCTTTTAAAGTGGTTGCTTGCTTAACCATCGGACCAAAGTCCGCTGGTAATCCGAGGGCAAACTTGTTGACCTTAGAGAGTTCAGTTGGAACTAGATGAGGAACTAGCTTCATCTTTTCCATAAAACTGGCAGCGTATTCAGTAACGCTCATCTTTCCTTTCTTTAAATTCTGAAACTCATTATTGATTTCCAGAAGATCCTGCTCAGAGCAGTACTGCAATTTCAGTTGGACCACAAATTCTTCCCAAGACATCTTACTAGCTTCACCCTTGGGCATCGAATCAGCTAGTAACTTCCACCAGCTCAACACACCAGACTTTAACAGAGGAATTGCAAGTGCGGTCTTTTGTTTGTTGCTGCACTCGCAACTTTCAAACATCGTCTCCATTTCGGAGATCCAATTCATGACTTCCACCGGTGTCGGACTCCCAGATAGACACGGCGGTTTGGATGCCATGAAATCTTTGTATTTGCATCCGCGTCCATCAACTCCTCCATCCTGGTTGTTTTGTCTAACTATCGGTGGGTTGGCTTGACCAAGAGTCCCACTGTAGTTCCCTCCTACTGATTGCCCTTCATTCAATACGGGTTGTTCAACAGGCATCGTAGTCTCTTCCCTATGTTGTTGTAGTAATTGCCTTGTCTCCTCCATTTGGCGATCTAACATCATTTGCATCATTGCTTGTACCCCAGCCATCGTCATTGGCTCAGGTGCAACTCCTACAACAGGTACTTGCTCAACTACTTGAGGTTGAGGCTGTTGATCCCTGTTTCCGTTTGCATTTGCAGCTCCACTACGAGTTATGGCCATTACAATCTATATAACGAATAAGGCGAATTTAGGTCTTTATCCTTGTTAGACATGTCAATTCCCTTATCACTCCGAAACGTTTACGTGTTAGTTCTAATCTCGTAATCATACGCTTAGAATCCTACACACATAAGGTTTCCAGATCCGGTCGGCAACAGACCTTAGATCCGAACAAATAATGGCACACATGGAAAACACATAGCATTTAGCACATAAGGGCATTTTAGGCATCTTCCCTAAAATAAACTAGTGCTCGTGTCTAGAATATGGTAGACACTCATCTCACAATCATCACTTAGCATTCTAAGTTCAAGTCTAGAAATTCTACAATTTCTTAGTTCGCTTAAACTAATGCTCTGATACCAACTGTGACATCCCCTAATTTCTCGGCCAGAAAAGACCGATTTAATTTATGCTTTTTAAAATAAAATCAGAGAAATCTTTTTAAAAGATGTTGCGGAATTAGTCCCCAAACAAAATATGATAAAAGTTTATCAAAACCCTTCATTAAGAAGGTATATGTTTTCCATATATATATATATATCAAAACCTCGGGATGTCATGTTCCGATACAGATCCAAAAGCATAAACAAGACATTATAAGCCTTTCAACAGTTATTTACAACTACTGGCCTATAATCCAAAAATCTCTCGTTGTCCTCCGACTATGCTCGGGGTCCACTACCTGTAACATAAAAAGCTGAGTGGGTCAGGCTTGGGAGCCTGGTGAGCATATAGGGTTTTCAACCCACAATAATAATAAACTTACTAAGTTCATCAATCAACAATAACCCTGATTACCCGTTCCCGTTATCCTCACTTTATGTCCCTAAACACTTGTCACAAGGGACCTAGCCTAAAGAATATCACCGGGATGGACACTACTGCTAAGGGGTTTCCTCAGCCATACATGTCCTAAAGGCAACCATGAGGGGGATGGAGTACAGCGAATGAACACTCTTAGTTCATTAACACCTACAGGTTGCGGACCTGCTAATGTTTCCCACTGGACTGTCTAGAAAGTCCGTGGTCGTCATCCAAACTCCGCTAGATGACTGGATCTCAAAACACATCGAGGCCTCTCATCAATTTTATTTTATCACACATCACAATCTACCCATGTTCTACCCAACATATTTGTAGATAAAAATACTTATACAGTTTAAAACTTGTATAAAACGTCAACACAACAATCACCTCAAATAAATAATTAATATATTTACACATAGCACATATTATAAGGTAAATACTTCATATCTATGTGTAAAATGAAAGTGACTATACACTCACATGATTTGATGATAATCGGGCAGCAATTCGTTTCCTAAAACGACCGTTTCTAATAAAACCGGGAGTTTTATTGAGAAACCGGGCTTTGTAAAAGTCGGGCTTCGAAACCGAAAAGATAAATTTTCCGGGCTTCTCGGGCACTTCGTGGGGTATTCCGGGCTTTACAATCGATACCGGGGCTTTGCGGAATGTTAATATGAAGAAAATATGGGTTTAGGGGCTAAATATGGCAAAATTCCAAAAATACCCGGGAGGTCTCGCACCCTCCTATTTATAGGGGGAAGCTTCTGATCGGACGGCCAGGAGGCTTCTGATCCGACGGCTGAGAAGGCTCGCAGAGGGGGAGGCTCGCATGAGGGCTGCGCGTGCGAAGGGCTCTCTGGCGGCTTGTGATTGGACCGAGGTCTAGGGTCCGAAGTAGGGGGTTCGTGGCGCCTGCGAGGGTTCGGACTCATGAGTCACTACACACGCGTCGGATGCGAGGCTCGCCACCGAGGCTTCTACGTGTAGTCAGCGGATTGGACCGCAGCTCGGACTCGGAAGGACATGACACGCCTCGCCAGGTGGCTTCGTGACTCAGCAGCTTGGTGACTCAGCAGCTTCGGTGACTCAGCAGCTTAATGACTCAGCAGGACACGTGTCACATGCGAGGCAAGGGTGACGTGGCAAAGTGTGACTATGCGAAATTTCTCGGTTTTCACGCCAAAACTTCTAAAATCCATAACTTTCGCATACGAGCTCCGTTTTTGACGTTCTTTATATGCACGCGTAGCTAAAATTACGATCTACAACTTCCGTTTAGACTTCGTCGGCTAATTTTGACTTTAAATTTTATATTATTATTTTTAACAGACCGGGACAGGAAATCCGTTAAAAATTCATAACTTCTTCATCCGACGTCCGTTTTCGTCAGACTTTTTACCGTTGTGCTCCTAATAACGAGACCTTCAATTCTCGTTTAGGTTGTGTCGGCTAAAAATCGCTCGATCTAAAATTCGAGTTTTTAGCTGTCTACTGCTACGCTGAAACTTCGAAAAATCATAACTTCCTCATACGAAGTCAGATTTGGGCGTTCTTTTTATCGAACTTCTCGGTTTAACGAATACTACAACTTTCGTTTAGATTACTAAGGCTAAAAAGTAGTTTATCAAAAACTCACTTTTTACGACATTCAGCACCGTGCCGGTTTTGTCGCGAAACTTCGACAGGTCATAACTTCTTCGTTATAACTCGGATTTTGGTATTCTTTATATCCCCGAAATCCTTGTTTCGACCACTACAACTTTATGTAAAGATATCGGGCTTATCTCACACTTAAATTTTGACGCTTATTTTTATTCTTAATTAATTAAGCCCTAATAATTAAGCATAAAACACATTATTCACATAATATTCACATAACTCCTTTTCATTTCTTCAAAATGAGTTACAAAGGTTAGCCTAGACTATCAACTCGATATAAATGCCTAGGCTAGAAACACGAGTGTTACAGATAAGTCTAGTAACTATATCTCACGTATAACTTCCGTACCCGATAGCAATCGTAGCTTTCAATAGCCGCTGTCAACTCTGACCAATAATCTGTCCTTCAGATAAGGGATCGTATAATCCTCTGTTCTAGATATCATGCTAACAATACTTATTGTCTAGCATTCTATTTCTTGATTTCTAATTTGTTCGACATAGAACTCAGTTGAACACATCAACTTTATCCTGACCGGGCCCGGCACATAAGTCAAACTAAATCATCAAGTGGCCGAGATATCGCTTTTATCCTCATAGAATAAAAGGAACAGAAAACGTTGACTAATATGCCTTTATCATTTACTAGTTAAACCACACACAATAATACGTTTTATAACATCAAGTTACTGATGCGTTTTCGCATTATCAATGTATAATCAACTAGTAAACAATAACCATATCTCTAGGTTTAAAGATTATATGATATTATCATCTTGCGATCACTTGTGATAACATTCATGAAGCAAGTGTGGGTCTATTTCAATGCTCAATACAAATTTCATAAGCACTCATAAACTTTGCAGCAAACCTTTGCTATGTCTAAAACTTTTCAGACAATCTACAAACAAATTTATGACAATCTTCCTTCATATCTACTTCCAACATATGAGCGATTGTGAACTGTTCGAATAATCTTATTATTCAGGAAGTCAAAACATGCAAAATCGACACAATAGATAAATAATCAACACAAGATAGAAACTTTCTTATAAATAACACACCTTTATTTAATCATCATTTGTTGAATATGACATTATCTATTACAAGTTTTCTACCTATCTAATCTAAACTAATATCGTCCTTCAGCCCTACGCTCCTAGCGTGCTGCAAATGCTTGACCCTACTCAGTCCCTTTGTAAGGGGATCTGCTGGGTTATCTTCTGACGATACCCTCTTCACAACGAGGAGTCCCTCTTCTACCCGATGTCTAATAAAGTGGTATTTCCTGTCGATATGTCGAGATCTGCCATGATCCCTTGGTTCCTTGGTTAAGGCAACCGCTCCTTCATTATCACAGAAAATTTCCACGGGCTCTTTTATGGATGGCACAACTCCAAGGTCTCCAATGAAGTTCTTCAACCATATAGCCTCCTTTGACGCTTCGCTCGCCGCAATATACTCTGATTCGCACGTTGAATCAGCTACGGTCTCTTGCTTGGAACTTTTCCAAGTCACTGCTCCTCCATTTAGGGTAAAGACCCAGCCTGACTGCGATCGGAAGTTATCCCGATCCGTCTGAAAACTAGCATCACTGTACCCTCGTACCCTTAAGTCATTACTCCCACCGAGGACTAGAAACCATCCCTTGGTCCTCCGAAGGTACTTAAGAATATTCTTAACCGCAATCCAATGTGCCCTACCAGGATTCCCTTGATATCTGCTGACCATGCTTAAAGCGAAGGCCACATCAGGGCGAGTACAAGTCATAGCGTACATGATAGAGCCTACTGCGGAAGCGTAAGGTACTCGGCTCATATCAGCTATCTCTGTCTCTGTACTCGGGCTCTGAGTCTTACTCAGCTTGGTATTGCTTTGGATTGGCAACTCCCCTTTCTTGGAATTTTCCATACTAAAACGCTTTAGTACCTTTTCCAAGTATGTATCCTGACTGAGTCCTATCAGTCTCTTTTCCCTGTTTCTTACTATTCTTATTCCCAGAATATAAGCGGCTTCTCCGAGGTCCTTCATAGCGAAGCATTTCCCAAGCCAGGACTTGACTTCCTGCAAGGTTGGGACATCGTTTCCTATGAGTAGTATGTCGTCGACATACAATACGAGGAAGCTTACTATACTCCCACTGGCTTTGACATACACACAAGATTCATCTTCGCTTCGCAGAAAGCCAAACTCTTTAACCTTCTCGTCAAAACAAAGATTCCATCTGCGAGATGCTTGTTTTAATCCATAAATAGATTTCTCAAGCTTGCATACTCTATTCGGATGCTTCACATCGACAAAACCTTCTGGCTGATTCATATAGACATCCTCAGCCAACTTTCCATTAAGGAAAGCGGTTTTCACGTCCATCTGCCATATTTCATAATCATGAAACGCAGCTATGGCAAGCATCACCCTAATAGACTTTATCTTCGCAACTGGTGAGAAGGTCTCATCATAGTCAACTCCGGGAGTTTGAGTAAAGCCCTTCGCAACCAATCGCGCTTTATAAGTATGCACTTTCCCATCCATGTCCGTCTTCTTCTTGAAGATCCACTTGCACCCGACTGTCTTTCGACCCGGTACATTATCAACCAAATTCCAAACTTGGTTGTTGTACATGGACTGAATCTCGTTGTCCATAGCCTCTTTCCATTTTGCAGACTCCGGGCCTGCCATGGCTTCCTTATAGCTGCTAGGTTCATCCAAATTTACTAGTGTACTATCACTAATAAATGTATCCCCTTCAGTAGTAATATGAAAACCATAAAACTGGGGTGGAACGCTAGCCCTAGTGGAACGTCGAAGAGGTAGGGACTCGTCAATAGGTTCAACAGGAGTTTCCTCCTCAAGTTGAGTGCCAGTGTCCGAGGTTCCTTCATCGCTTTGATCTTGAATTTCTTCAAGTTCAATTTGCCTCCCACTGTCTTCTTGGCTTATTAATTCCCTTTCTCGGAAACCCCTCTTCTAGCAACGAAGACAACATTGTCACTCGGTCTATAGAAAAGGTAGCCAAAAGACTTCTGCGGATAGCCGATGAAATAACACTTCTCACTACGAGGTTCTAGTTTGTCGTGAGTCTCTCGTCTTACGAAAGCCTCACAACCCCAAACCTTGATATGTGCCAACGAGGGAGCCTTCCCTGTCCACATCTCGTGAGGAGTCTTGGAAACCTTCTTAGTGGGAACTAAGTTAAGTATATGGGCGGCAGTCTCTAAGGCATACCCCCAGAAAGCTATTGGTAGCGAAGTCCGACTCATCATAGAACGAACCATGTCCAACAAGGTCCGATTACGTCTCTCAGCCACACCATTCAATTGTGGCGTTCTCGGAGGCGTCAATTGCGAAACGATTCCACATTCTTTTAGATAGTCGTGAAACTCAAGACTTAGGTACTCTCCTCCTCGGTCTGACCGAAGCATCTTGATTTTCCTGCCCAGCTGATTCTCCACTTCATTCTTAAACTCTTTGAACTTTTCAAAGGTTTCCGACTTTTGCTTGATCAAGTAGATATATCCATATCTGCTATAATCATCTGTAAAAGTTACGTAGAAGCGGCAAGCATCCCTTGTGGTGGATCTAAAGGGCCCACACACATCGGTGTGTATGAGATCCAATAAACCCTCACCCCTTTCACAAGTGCCAGTAAAGGGTGACTTGGTCATCTTCCCAAGTAAACAAGACTCACACGTGTCATCGTCCCTAAGGTCGAATGACTCCAACACTCCATCCTTTTGGAGTTGGGCTATGCGTTTCTTGTTGACATGGCCAAGACGACAATGCCACAAGCATGCTTTGTCTAGACTAGTAGACGAATCAATATTCAAAACATTATTTCCAAAATTATCAACAATCATCACTGATTCATAAATCCCATTACAAGGTAATGCATTGAAATAAAAGACACCATTCAAATAAACATTAATAGAACCATTACTATTATCAAAAGAATATCTGAAACCTTGTCTAAACAACCCATGAAAAGAAATAATGTTTCTTGCCATATCTGGCGAATAACAGCAATTCTCTAAATCTATTCCTAACCCATTACTTAACACTAAAGAATAAACACCGACTTTGGTCACAGGCGATGATCTTCTGTTTCCCATAATCAGGTTCATCTTCCCATGCTCCATCTCCCTACTTCTTTTTAGGCCCTGCAAATCAGAACAAATGTGGTAACCACATCCTGTATCAAGAACCCATGAAGTAGCAAATGATGAGTTATTAGATTTAATAGAATACATACCTGCAAATGTGGGCTTGATCTTCCCATCTCTTATGTCCTGCAGATATTGTGGGCAGCTTCGCTTCCAGTGGCCCTTTTGGTGGCAATAGAAGCACTCTGCTTCTTTAGGATCGGAAGAGGGTTTAATGGGGCCTGCTTTGGTCCCACTTGATGACGAACCATCACGGGGTTTCCCCTTATGGTGGCTCTTACATGGAGCCTTCCTCTTTTTACCCTTTCCTTGACCTATCGCCATCACGGGAGCGGCCACAGCAGGCGACGGTGCAACGGATTTGTCTTTGAGGTTGCTCTCAGCAGTCCTCAAGAGTCCTTGGAGCTTGCTCAAGGAGACCTCCTCTTTGTTCATATGGTAGGTCATCCTAAACTGATTGTAGCAGGAGGGCAAGGAGTGGAGGATTATGTCAATAGCCAAATCCTCATCAAACTTAACATTAAGTTTGAGAAGACGATCAACATACCTCTGCATTTTCTGCAAATGAGAGGTTAGGGATTCTCCACTCCCCATCTTAGCGGTGATCATGCTAGTAATGATCTCATAGCGCTCTTGCCTCGCGCTCTGGTGATACCTGTCCAGCAAATCCTGATGCATTTCATATGGATACATGTCCTCATAGGACTTTTGGAGTTCGAGGTTCATGGTGGCCAGCATGATGCAGTGAACTTTCGTGGCATCACGCTCGTGGGCCTCAAAGGCGGCCAGTTCCTCAGGAGTAGCAACATCTGGGATGATCTTCTCAAGCTTTTCATCGAGGACATATTCTTTGTCCTCGTAGCGTGTGATCATGCGAATGTATCTCATCCACTCGTTGAAGTTTGAACCATCAAATGTCACTTTCTGACACAAGTTCATCAACGAGAATGACCCAGAAGCGTTGTTGTTGTTGTTGTTAGCAGACATCTGAAAAAGAAAGGGACAAAGCTTGATTAGAAATGAATCCCTAATTAAACACCCAAATGAGAAATTAGGGCTAGGATCCAACAACATTATTTACAACTTAGAAAGGGATGCCGTACTCTAAAAGTAAATAACTTGAAGGTAAGTGAATGACGATTTACTAATTCTCACCATGAAAAACGAAAAAGCAATTTAGGTTTTAAATGTATTGAAAACTCCTAGATCTTTGAGATTCATTGAACTTTTCAATGGCATGTTTAAATCTCGATATGCATTTCACATTTGCGACTGGGATGCCGAGGATCGCAAACAAATTTGTGAATAACCATGCGAATCAACGTGGTGCACTCAACGTCACTATCACCTAATCAATGTGCCGGTAAACCACACACGCTCCATTGATCTATGACAAACATCGAGTCACCCTTCGCTACCTATGTCATCCCCAAATTGATGTGCCGGTTAACCACACGCGCTCCATCAACGTTTGACAAGGGTACGAAGTGTAATTCCATGGATTAGCATCATTTTCACATTTTACCCTAAAGTAACTAAGAGTGGGAATTTGTAAAACAATGTAGTTACTTTAATATTTCCATTATACTTTTAATGAGGAATTAAGTGCCCTATCCTATCCGTTCGGCTAACGACCCTCCACCAGTCAAGCAAGCGGTAGATGTGAGTGTACATCCATTAAGCGCCATTTTATAGGCAGCAACCTTATACCCACCTTATAGACCGGCTTCGTGAATGAGGCCTACTAGCGATAAGACTAGCTTATTCTTATACATATATAATAATTAATCTTATAATATCATAATTGTATAAGGGTGTATTTTAAAGCATTTCAAAATACTAGTATCTTAATGTGTATTTAAAAATTTTCGAATATTAAGGCTATTTAATTTAAAAATTTTAAACACCAAGAAAAATTTGATTTAATAATTATCAAAATTAAACAATTAATTTGAACTATTAAATCTTTAAGGTTTATCATAAAATTAAATTATTAATTTAATTAATCCTTTTATCCCCTAGATTTTTTAAATATATGGAAAGGATAATACAAGATCTTCAATTATCTAGTTTAAACAATTAAATGGATAATCATAAAGATAGCAATATCCAAATCCCTAAAATCTTGGGATCTTATCTTGGGGGGCAAGGGAATTTCGAAATCCCTAGGGTTTCTTAACCCTAATTTCGAAATTTGGAGGCTAGGCAAAAAGAGTTTAAGAACCCTATCAAAAAAAAAATCGCCAACTAGGGTTTTGCAACCCTAATTTGCGAAAATCACCAAGCCTTAGGGTTTACTTGCCATAAACCCTAATTTGTCAAATTCATAATATGCATCAAATCCAATTGAAAACAAAAAACCAATGGCTTTGATACCACTGTTAGGTTTTGTACAAACAATCCTATGTGTGCATGCAACCCTAGTTGGATCTATGTTTTCACTATAAGACATACAACTTTATGAACACAAAATAAAACCCTGGCATGCTTCTATAATTTTCGAAAAATACATAGAAGTGTAGTAAACATACCTTTGTTGTTATATAGCAATAACAACTAGTTTCCTTGATCTCTTGAACTCTCTTGAACTCTTGAAAGCAAGCACCACAATTGTAGTGCCTCTAATGGCTCACAAACACCTTGAAGCAAGAAGGCAACAAAGAGAGAGAAGAGAATGATGCTAATTTCGGCCCTAGGGTTTCCTTGGAATCAAGTGGCCTTAAATTGAAGCATAGGGCATGTATTTATACTATAGGGTGCTAGGGTTTTAGTCAAAAACCCTAATGGACAGCTTAGCCACCAAGCAGCCCAAGGAGCCTTATGGAATGAGGCCTTTGGACGAAAATATGATGATCCTTCATCATAATTTCGTTCCCCCTTAGTCCATTAGGTTTCCTAGCCCAAAACTCAACTATCACACATTTGACAGTTTATACCCTTTTATTTAATTAATCTCTTTTAGTCACCAAATTAATTCCTAATTAATTTATGACTAATACTAATTAAATAAATATGATTTCTCCTTTAATATATTATTCTTATAATATATTAATAAATCATAATATCTCCTCTCTCATATCAAATTACCTTGTCAAGTTGCTTTGGTGAAGGCAACCCAAAAGGACCATGCACACTCGGGTCAAGTATATACCAAATATGGTTACTGACTTAGACACTAATCCAACAGAAAAAAAATAAAGGGGAGTGTCATCTTGATGTTACCTAAGTACACCAGAACCGGACCTGAAGCAGAAGATAATTATTTTCATACAACGCCTACTCGTTGAGTACATATCTTGAACTCGACGAGTGCAAGTTAAAAAAAACCTGATTTTTCTGCCAAATACGCTACCACTTGGCGAGTCCATATATGAACTCGACGAGTTGCTCAGTCTTCTACTTCCAAGCTCATGATTTAATCACATTTGATGGGGGTAATTGGCTATACTTTTGAAGACCATTTCCTGAGAATTTCTAAGAGTTTTTCCTGCATATTTAGAGTTGTCAACCACACGAGATTTAACACCCAAGGCATGGATGAGCTGTTCCCATGTCTAAAGTCAATTGAAAATGGAGCTTTAAATGAAGAATATTAACCTCGCCACTACTATCTCAGGGGAGTTTGTTCTAATTCCCTCATTACTTTATTATTTATTTATCATGCATGATATGCAATGGGGACATTGCATAAATTAAGTGTGTGGTAGGAGGTTGGTTATTTTAGTTAAATTTTGAAAATTTTTTGCATTAAAATTGCTAGGGCTAAATTAGGAAACTTTGGTAAAAGCAATTAGGATTCATGCTAGTATTGTATTTGATGATTTTATGAGGACCCAACTGTTTGGTTGAGCCTATATACGTTCTAGTGCATTTGTGGCCCCCTTTATTCTAGTAAAATCATGGGACAGAAACACAACCTCACTTAGTTTGAGAGACGCAACATGTTTAGCATGGTGTACTTGAAATGTCTTTAGGAAGACTAATACCTTAACAATAAAGGATGAAGTTAAGCTCCTTGCTTAAGCATGTTGGATTTGAGTGAAAAAAAAGTGAGGAACATGTTGAAAAAAAAAGACAAATTACCAAGAAGTTAAAGAATTTTAGAGCTATCAAAGTATAAGGTATGAAGATCAAAATTCTAAACAAAATTCAAAAGTTGAAGATACCAAAAATCAAACAAAGAAGGTGGTGAATTCAAGAGATCAAAGATCAAATAAATGAAGAATACAAAGAGCTCCATTGTGGTATCATAGCTGTAATTTTTCTAGAATTTATGTATGCTTGGTAGTTTAACCAAAAATGACTTGAGGTTAAGGAAGTCTTATGCGGATGGATTCGGAGGGATGTATAAAATGAGCGTTGTTCAAAATAAGTGGGTGAGTGTTTATGCGGATTGTTAGTATTTAGAATAAGGGGGTCCTTAGGAAAATTTTAGACACAAATGCATGCGTTGCGGTCTTGGTATAATGGCTGGGTTTGATTAAGATTGTCTTATATGGTATTAGTATGATAAAAAATTAGTTTTGCTTGAGGGCAAGCAAAAGTCAAGTGAGGGTATTTTGATATGTACATATTCGATCATGTATTTTATATAAAATCTTAATACTTTTTTGTCTATTTTGTCTCAATTATTGAACAAAAGGTACTTAATTATGTTTAAATTATATTTTCATCCTAAAAGACATGCTCGAGTTAAAAAGGAAGCGGGATTGGCAAACGAAATCTCGGGGAACAAACAAAGAAGAAATAAAGCTAAAAGAATGAAGAACTCGGCGAGTTGGTCATCTACTCGCCGAGTAGACACGAAGCTTCGCGAACAATAAAAATCATTGTCGTACATGGATTCTAAGTGATGGACTCTTCGATTGGTCAGTGGGCTCGACGAGTCGCCCCTGTTTTTAGAAATCTATATAAAGAGCTTATTTTCCCGAGACCAGGTTTTTCTCCTGGCACTTTTGGCGACTCAGAAGCGAATTAAGTTATTGGAGCTCTGGAATTCGAAGGTTAACCCTAGAGATCGATTCGAAGGAGATTAAAGGCAAAATATACTCTCTTTTCTTTAATCTATTGCATAAACCTATGTTTACACGTATGGATTTCGTTTTTGAGTTGTTATTTGTTGTAATTATGAGCTAAAAACTCATAACTTTTGTTTAGGGTAGATTAGCTTGTTAACATGGGTTAATTTTATGGTATGGATTATTTGTTTTGGTTAAAATTGTTTTGTCAAGCTTGTGAAAGATCCTTATGTGTTAACAACAACTATTTTCTGTTAATTACTAAGTATATTAAGTTGCATGAACATCCTCTTAATTGCTTGCCTCATATGATTAATGTGAAAAAATTATTATATGCATAGGAATAGTGAAAATGAAACTAGGGTTAACTAGAAAATATGTAAGTTAATGTGTAAGCTTGTGTGATGAACAATCATACAAGATGTTAACTGAATTAGAAATTTAATTAACTACACCTACAAGTCTTACTTAATCCGAATCAAAATACTAGGAAATTCATTAGTTTAACCAATTGGCCACTGTTTAAATTAATCTGTTTTCTAAGGATTGGTAATAGTGAACATGAACCCAATCACATTAGTCAGTAGCCAATGACAAATTAATCTATTGCACTTTCCATAAAATCATCTATAGAAACAAGTGAGTCGAACCTAAACAAAAGTCTCTTTTAATATTGAATTTAGTTACCTTCTAATTCCTTAGTTATTGGTTTCCTTTGTTTGCGTGCTAGTTAGTTAGTTAAGTTTCTAGTCTTGCAAAACTAGAGAAATCCCCTCTTTTATTATTTACTTTAGTCTAGATAATTCTAGGAGTTAGGTTAACTATTACCGTTCCATGTGTTCGATACCCTGCTTACCTGAACTAAACTGCTAATCGATAGGTACACTGCCTGTAACGACCATAAAATTTCAACCAATTTTAACTTTTCAAAAACAACCCATTTTCTTAATGTTATTACAAAAAGGTTTTCAATACAATTATTATCAGAGCCTTCCCAGAATCACATCATAAAACATAATCATGAGGAGTGGTACGATCACGCCTTTGCCTTGCCACGGTCTCCTGAAGAACCTGAAAAACATTAAACCACAAATGTAAGCCCGAAAGCTTAGTGAGATACCCCCAAAATACCAACCACATATACCATACACGCATAACATGCCATATCATAACAGAACACAGAACAACCATGCACTCCGGGTCCACTGTGTGACTGGTTCGCCGTACCGGCCAACAGTCCACCTGGTCCACCCTCCGAGTCTAGCCATATACATCGAGTCTGCAGTGTGATTGGTCCGCCCGCACCGGGCCTTCAATCCACCTGGTCCACTCTCTGAGTCTGCAGTATGACTGGTCCGCCCACACCGGGCCTTCAGTCGGCCTGGTCCACTCTCCGAGCCTCGGCATGTCTGGTCCGCCCTCCTGGGGCCTACAGCCTATCCGGACTGCTCGCTGGGCCTTCGGGACAACCGGTCCGCTTTTGGGTATGTTGGCCTACAGCACAAAGCAGGACCCGCCTCAACCCAACCCCAGTCTAACAACCATGTGCACATAAACATACAATCATATACCAATTCACAATCATCAAGCCGATCTAGCAGATCACATAACATATCATCATCCTAACCAGGATACCGACCTAACCGGTCACTAGCATAGCATCATCCTAAATACCAGGATACCGCCCTTAACCAGGTCTCTAACATATACCATCCTAGCTACCAGGATGCAAACATATCAAGGTAATAACATAACAACAAATACCCAGATCTCGATCCGATAAAGGGTCGGCCTTGGTGCCTTAGACCCTGTTGATATAGTGAGGATAACTCACCTCGTAACTGCCAAAACTCTGAACTGAAGAAGCAGATTCCCGAATCACCGCCTCACCGAAAATCCCGAACTATCCGAAGAAGCAAAATTACCATTAGTCCCAACACAATATCCTTCCAAGGGTAAATTAAGTGGGGGAGAATTGGAGAATTCTCCGGAAGATCGATGAACACGAGAGGTTGTTTAGCTGCTTGGGATTCAACAGTGTTTCTGTCAGCCAATGGCGTAGGCTGGTATGAGTAAGTGGCAGGCGTGCGGGGCGGGATACGGACCTAGGGTGGTTGATTGTGGAAGGCCTGGAATCAGGCCGGGATTGAGTATGTAGGATGGAGATAGAATTCGGAACCCCTAGAGGGCTAGAACAGTATGCATGGGAGAGTTTCCCGGAGGGATAACCCAGAATGATGAATGCTAGTTGAGCGGTCCGGATAGACTGAAGGCCTGTAGGCGTACCAGTCAGGCCGAAGGCTCGGAGAACGGTCCAGCCAGGCTGAAGGCCCTGGAGGGCGGTCCAGATCTGCTGAAGGTTCTGAGAGTGGTCCAGATTGGCTGAAGGCCTGGTAAGGCGGTCCAGTCATGCTGAAGACTCTGCATGTGTTGATAGATCGGTATGAGGAAATGGATTGAGTATGTCGTGATGTATTAGCGTTAGAAGGTCTGGCCCCGGGTATTGATCATGGTGGGTGGAAAGTAGAGCATGGACTTGAGAGTCCTTGCAGGTGGATCCAGAGTATGTGTGGTGCATAGGATAGCGGTTATGCTATAAGATAATGGTGTAGTATTGAGTGAGCAACGTGGAAATTGTGGTAGTGTCTAGGCAGCCAAGTGGATTTCTTTGGTAAGGGAAAGGAAAGGAATGTAGCTCCGAGAGAGAGTGTTAGTTCACGGAAGTGAAAGCAGTAGTGCAGAGTAATGATTGGGGTGTTCCAATCATGGTTGATAAGTAGTGTGTCGGCGGCTGTGGTATGGAATCACATCCGGGATGGATGTTTGCTGAGGCTCGGAAGGAATGCAGGGATGGAATCTTGGATTTCCAGTCTGATTTTGATTTATGTGGTGGGAATTCATCCTGGGGGATGTTTGGAGGTGTCGTCAGTGTATCGGGTTTTCCCAACCCGAAGATGCTAGAGCCAGTCCAGCATGGGTATGAGATTGCGGTGGAGAACTCATGGGAGTTACTCTGGGGCTGAAGGATGTGTCATCCTGTCAGCATGGAGTGGATAAGTTGGGCTCATACTGGGATTTCCGGTGGTTCATGGATTTTTCTAGCTCGTATGAGTTGAGAGATTATTGTGTTTTGGAGCGAGTGATGTATCATGGAGTGGTACTCAGTTGATAAGTGTAGTTATCAGAGGATGAGGTTGGTGGCCGGCTTGAAACAGTGGTTAGAACACTGCAAGAAAGGGAAAGTTAGGTTTTGGGTTTCGGTGGTTGTTTCTTGAGGAACCTGGTGTGGTTAATGCCAGGTGGTGCATTGCGGGAGTAGTTCTGGAGTTGAGCTGCCGCAGGCTTCGAGGACGAAGCCTAATTTAAGTGGGGGAGAATTGTAACGCCCCGTTCTTGAAATATCTATGTATGGGTTCCCGAGAGCAAGAGTAAGGGCGTTTTGGTCCTTGATGTGGATATAGAGTTCATCGGGAACGGGTTTAGAATAGAGGAGTTACGACGTTTCGAAGATATTGTCGATTATAGCCCTTAATGAGAAAAGTTGATAAGGAAGGACAAGTATGAGAATGGGACACGCTGAGTATGCCCAGCGTAGGCTGGGTTACGCCCAACGTATTTGGGTGAATGAACGCGGGTCTGTGGGGGCGTACGCCTAGCGTACTGGATGTACGCCCAACGTACATCCAGGGTCTTTAAACCCTAATTTGCGGGTGAGCCACTATATAAGGAACATAATGGCTCAAACCCTAGCCTCATTATCAGTCTCCCCAACCTCAGAGAAACCCTAGAACGCCCCTCCTTTCCTTTTTGTGAGATCTTGACCTTGGGAAGCTCATTTTGGAAGTTTAAGCTTGGAAGAGGAAAGGAGGGAGTTGTCAAAGAAGGACTTGGGAAGTTGGAGCTTTTAGATCTGGAATAACATCATCTTCTGGATCCCTTTTGAGGTATAAAGTCTCTTGCTTGACAATCATATTGTGTAGATCTTTGTGTGGTGAAGTTTTGACATCATTCTTGTCCCAAAAACCCTCATCTTGATGCATGTTTCGAGTTGGTTGAGATTAGCTGTCCTTTTAGACCTTAAGAGAGGTCTTGAGTAAGAAAAATGAGGTCCCAAGGGTTTTGGTTGTCTCTTATGTGTTATAGATAAGTCTTAATGGATTAAGACCTTGGACTAAGAGCTTTATGGACGTCCCAAGTAATAAAGTTTGAGACTTTATGAATCCTAGGCATATTTGGGACGTCCATAAAGCTCTTAATCCAAGGTCTTAATCCATTAAGACCTCTCTATAACACATAAGAGACAACCAAAACCCTTGGGACCTCATTTTTCTTACCCAAGACCTCTCTTAAGGTCTAAAAGGACAGCTAATCTCAACCAACTCGAAACATGCATCAAGATGAGGGTTTTTGGGACAAGAATGATGTCAAAACTTCACCACACAAAGATCTACACGATATGATTGTCAAGCAAGAGACTTTATACCTCAAAGGGCTCCAGAAGATGATGTTATTCCAGATCTAAAAGCTCCAACTTCCCAATTCCTTCTTTGACAACTCCCTCCTTTCCTCTTCCAAGCTTAAACTTCCAAAATGAGCTTCCCAAGGTCAAGATCTCACAAAAAGGAAGGGAGAGGCGTTCTAGGGTTTCTCTGAGGTTGGGGAGACTGATAATGAGGCTAGGGTTTGAGCCATTATGTTCCTTATATAGTGGCTCACCCGCAAATTAGGGTTTAAAGACCCTGGACGTACGCTACGCGTACATCCAGTACGCTGGGCGTACGCCCCCACATACCCGCTTTCATTCACCCAAATACGCTGGGTGTAACCCAGCCTACGCTGGGCGTACTCAGCGTGTCCCATTCTCATACTTGGCCTTCCTTATCAACGTTTCCCATTATGGGCTATAATCGACAATATCTTCGAAACGCCGTAACTCCTCTATTCTAAACCCGTTCCCGATGAACTCTATATCCACATCAAGGACCGAAACGCCCTTACTCTTGCTCTCGGGAACCCATACATAGATATTTCAAGAACGGGGCGTTACACTGCCTTTCGTGTGTTTGTTTCTGTGTCTAAGTTAGTAGGATAAGACTGGTAGATTTAACACACATCATACTGTTGGATTAATGTCTAAGTCCATAACTATAATTGGTAAGACTTGACCCAACCCGTCATGGTCCATTTGGGTTGCATGGCATCATGCATTTGGATAGACTATAATGAGAGAAATAACACTTAAGGTTGGTTAATATATTTTAAGTTCTAATATATTAATAAGGTTATTTAATTAGTATTGTCAAGAATTAATTTGGAATTAATTAAGTGATCAAAAGGAGACTAATTAAATATATGGGTTGATCGTGTAAATCATTCATTCTTATATATGTGGGCTTGTGATCCAAGATTCCTTATGTTGGACTAAGTCCATGGGGTGACCCATGGATACTCCATGGAGGTTAAAATCCATGGAGCATAAGGAATGGGTAAAGTTATGAGTTACATGGTGTAACCCTAATAGCCACCATATAAAAGAATCCCATGGCTCAATAAATCATGCACTAGTGTGTGAATATGAGGGCTAGACGATTTCAAGGAGTGTTCCATTTTCTCTCAGGTTATTCCATGTGCATTTGGTGTTGTGTGAACCATTTGAGGTGTCACACTTGGGGCACTAGGCACTCAAGCTTCATGAAGATAAGCTACATCAAACAAAGGTATGTATTCTATCCATTTGATTACCTAAGTATCAAGTATTGTATGTTAGATAGGGTAATACCTTTGAAAGTTCATATTTGCATGTATAATAGAGAAAACGTAGATCCAAGGTATTTAGGGTTGCATGTACACTTAGGAGTGTTAGAATGCTTAAAACCCAACAGTGGTATCAGAGCCTAGGCTTGTTTTCTTGTTATACTTGCAAAATTGGCTGAAAAAATTGAGTTTTTATGCTGTCCGCTCAGCAGACTCCCCGAGTCCACTGCTGGACTCGCCGAGTCCAAGACAAAATGCATCCAACTCGCCGAGTTGGTTCGTGCATTCGACGAGTTGGACCCCTAGACAACATATATTCGATTGTTTTGGCTGGAATTGGACTAGGAACATTACCCTAAGATGTTTTTGGACTTATAAACTTGTTTTTGATGTGGTAATCCAATTTCAAAGATAATTGTCAATAGATTCATGTTTTGTATTAGTTTAAGGTTTAGACTAATTACATGAAAAAGTTTGATTTGAATTATCTTGTTTTTATGAGTTGCTTAGATTAATAGGAAGTTATGTGAAATTGTTGTTTTCAATCCAAATTAATCTAAGAGTTCATTCTAAAATGTGTTTTTGTAACTTGTCCTCAAGTTATATGAAAAGTCACATTTAAGTTTCATAAAACTCATAAAAGTTGGCAATGGTTACAAAAAATGAAGAGTCTTGTCCACAAATTATGGAGGTTCAAGAGTCACTTCATTAAGTAATAAATTGTGTAACCTAAAGAAAAGTTACATTCTTTTATTAGTTTAAAGTCTTCCATAACTTGTCCTCAAGTTATGGAACTTGAAGAGTTTTTAATTAAAACTACTTTAAACTCATAAGTTATGGAATTAAATTGTTTTGAATAGTTTCAAAACTTCCCCTCAAGTTTTGGAATTTGAAAAGTTTTCACTTATGAATACTTTAATTCCAAGTTAGACCTTAGAATTTTAAAAGTTAAAATTCAACCCTTATACTTTATAATAATATAAGTTAATAATATTTATATATATATATGTATAAGAGTAAAGTCAGTCTTACCGTTAGTAGGCCTCATTCACGAAGCCGGTCTATAAGGGGGGTATAAGGTTACTGCCTATAAAATGGCAGTTTAATGGGTGTCCACTCTCACCCACCGCTTCCTTGACCGGTGGAGGGTCATTAGCCGAACGGGTAGGACAAGTACTAGAATTCTCCCTTCATTAAAAGTATTAATGATAAATACTAAGTAACTAAACCTTTTATAAATACCCAATCTTAGTTACTTAGGAAAATGTGAATTTGGTGCTAACCCATGAAATTACACTTTGCACTTTGCTTAAGTTGTTAGTGGAGCGTGTGTGGTTAACTGACACACTAACCTGGACTTAACAAGGTAGGAAAAGGGTAACTTAATATTTATCATAGTATCGGTGGAGTATCTGTGGTTAACCGGCACATCGATTAAGGGGTAAATAATTAAGGGTACCAAGTTTTTTTGCATGGTTACTTCACACCTTGTTTTGTGATCCTCGGCATCCCAGTCACAAAACCTGAAGGGCACACTCGAGATTGAATATGCTATTGAACTGTTCAATGAATCTCAAAAGAATCTAGGAGTTTTAAAAACCAATTAAAACCTAATAATACATTTCGTTTATCTTGGTGGAAATTGGTGAATCGTCATTCACCTAACTTCAAATATTTTATAGCTTGGATTACGGCATCCCTCTTCCGAGTTATAAAATAGTTTGTAGGGTCCTAGCCTTAATATTTCATATTGGGTGCTATATTAAGGACTTTTAATCAACTATCTTGAATGTCTCCCAAAAGATGTTTAGTTCAGACATCTATGATCCTCCCAAATCTCTTGGAACTTCACTTCCTCCACCTCCTCCAATTATTCTCCCTAACCCACAAAGTTCAAGGACACTCAAGCCCTATTGGCAAGGCAAGGTCTAGGTGTGATCACATCTTGGAGATGAAGTCACATATTGACAAGTTGGGAGAGTTGGGTGTCAATGTCTTGAGAAAGTTGGTGGTTCAATCACTATCTAAGTCACATAGTGAGTTCCTTTGGGACTCCTATGAAACAGACCATGACAAGACCCTTAATGATCTTATTTATTTGCTAAGATCAACTTCCTAAAACTTTATGGACATTAACAATGATGACACTGGAAATCCAGAAAAATCATTCTCTTCCCAATGGAAAGGGATCGAATATAGTCAACTCGGTTGACCAAATGGTAAAGAGAAAAGCTAAGTCTGTAATAGTCATGCATACCATTACCAAAGGGTCCATATGTTTACATTGCCAAAAGGAAGGGGCATTAGTTGCGAAGCTGCCAATTTTACCTAAGGATGTTAAAGTCAATAAGTTTGACCCTACTTCAGGTAAAATCCACTATCTAACTCTGCTAAGTTTCTATTCTGAGATTCTTGATACATGATGTGACTGGGTCACATGTTGATGTTTTAAAAATCAAAGAAAAGTGAAGAAACTTAAAGAAAGAATATGCTGAATCTGATTGCATAGATGAATTTCTATCGCATAGTTTGAAGATCGGATTCTTGAGCTACTTCTTAGGAGTTATGATATATTGCTTAGGAATAGATAAAAACAAAGTTTTCATGCTCTTTTGCATTGTAAGGATAGTTTTTCCGCAAAGTTTTTAAAATAAAAGGAAAAATGATGATTTTATTTATTTTAAAATATCCTTACAATGGCATTTGAGGAAAAAATTGTTGCTTATATGATTCCATTAATATCAAGAGTGGAAATATGAAATTGATTCTTTCATTTGTGGTAATGTCTAAATTTACCAAATAAGGAAAGATCCTCATCGCCCAAGTTTCAATTGGACCGGAACTTGGAATCATGCAAGTTGTATAGCATGATGAATGAGAATTTTTCATCTTTGGAAAATTAAGACTAGTTCCTTGTTCACATGTATATGTGAGTCAAGTGAAGGACTAAGGGATCGAGTACACATTTTTGTGCACTGGCAAAAGCCCACCACAAAAGATGGATAAGACTATCCGTCATGATTTACTAAGTTTAGTAAATATGGTTGTACTTACAAGCTTAAGTGTAATTCTGAGACATTGGAAGAGGTTCCAATGTATGGTAGAGCGAAGGCAGAAGGATAAAAGTTTCTCAAATCTGAAAAGATGGGAGAGTACTTTAGTATCATGTCATATGATCATCTTAATGATTAAGAGACCTTACCGTAATTCATCCTCTAAGTGCATTCTGATAGCTAAGAAGAGGAGCTATGAATTGTTGAAGTGGTTAAATCAAGAAGATGAGTCATATTTCATTCCAAAACAATTCTTAGAGTCATACTCCAAGATTGTAACTTGAGTGACATGTCTTAAAGAAGGTTTAAAAACACTTGTCAAATGTAAGGGTAAAAGTTTTCTACTCTTGTACATTTGAAATTGGTAAGTTGTGATGTTTTGGATAAAACAAAGACCAACTAAGGACAATTGTGTAAAGTGTTTGTCTTGATAAAGAATCCAAAATATCTCTTGAATATTTGGCAAGTGAGTCTTATGTGTCAAGAGGATATTGGGAGTCTTAAAGATCCTGAAAGGATAATCAAAAATAAAAACATGTAAGTTTATCACTAGCACACGAATTGAGGTTTATAACCTATCGTGTTGACATATTATGTGCCCATTCCAATTAAAGTTGGCTTTGCATATGAGTTCTTAGAGTTCTCAATTGGTTGCATAACAACTTGGAAGCAATGGCAGGCCCTTGTGCTGCCAGGTGGCAAGAAAGTTAAGATTGCACAAGTTCAATCCATAAGAATTTGGATTTGTCACTAACCTTGTCTTGTGATTATGGTTTTGACATTTCACATGGATAAGAACACATACACCATTAAATCTAAGTGTCATAAGGTTTCTCTCCAATTCAGGAAAAATAATGGTGAGGAAACACTTTCACTAAGTATATTTTAGCTAGATAGCAATTATGATATTTGCATTCTCAAAGCCGTTAGTGGAGCGTGTGTGGTTAACCGGCACACTAACCTGGATTTGTGAGAAGTGGCATAGGTCTAAACAATTGAGACTATGATTACGACATCCCTTTTCATAGTTCTTAAATTGTTTAGACACACCTGTGAGCTGTCTAATGAAAGGTGTATGATTTTGATAAAGTCTTATCAAAGCAATCTAGTATCAGAAATCTGAACTTTGGTAAGAAAGTCAATAAAGTATTGATTTCTAGAAGTCCAGCTGATTTCTGAGTACATGTCAAAGCTAGTGGGAGCATAAGTGTTATGCTAATAATCATCATGTTAGTGGGAGAATGATAATTATGATAAGTATTACAAGTTAGCAATGTTAATTATAGAAAACAAGAGTTTCAATTCATGAGGCTGCAGGGGTTGAAAAAGTTGTTTTGCTATAATTAAGGGATAGGAAATTATACTTCATTTCAATTCTAAAAGCTTAAATTGAGATTTTAATCAAATTTAGTCAAGGATATATATATGAATTTCATGTTGGAATGGCTTAACATAAGGAAATTCTATATATGGGTTTAGTATTTGCGTTCTAAAATTCGATTATGATTACGAAATCCCTTTTCATAATCTGAATTATGAGAATTTGGCAAATAGAAATGAAAATATTATAGCAAAAGACTGGTTTAGTCTTTATGTGAGACATCATGAATCGTGTCCTATATGCTTCGGATATAGGATTGATAACATGTGCTATATTCATCCTTTATAAAATTTTCCAAATGCCTCTGGCATTTAGAAGGGAAAAGGTCTAGAACTGGATGTGACTAAAACGATTAAGCAATTGTCGAGGACAATCTAAGGTTTACCAAAGATTGGTTGCTCAAGGATAGTTGGAAGTATAGTGTTAATTGTTGGAAGGACCATATTGACATATTCTGAAAAGAGGCAACTCTTGTTCAAAAGTGATAGTCAAAAAGGGAATGTGGGAATGATCCCATTGGTGGAATTTGTTCAATAAATCTGTGTAAGATTAGGAAACTTAATGCAAGAAGGATGTTTCCAAGGAGTTGATCTCCTTTGGAATGCTCTGTAATGTTTGTTGTCAAGTCTTTGTGACTTTGTGCATAATCATTACAAGAGAATCAATGCATATAAGTTTAGAATCTAATAGTGTCACACCCCAAAACCAAGAACAGCGGAAACGTTCTGGGGCGGAGGACGTCATGTACAGTATCACAACAATGAAAAGTAGTAAACAAGCAACAACATCATCCATTGCATTAAAAATATAATTTTAATACAAGTGTTCTGTCAAATTATAATAGACACTAAAGTATAAACAAAATGAAAGATAAGTCCTGAACAAGCTCCATCTTCTCTAAACCTTGCATCGGTACCTGTCTATCGTTGACCTAAGGATAAAAGTATTTTGAAAGCGAGTATCAACTTTAAAGCTGGTGAGATCATAAGTATTTTAGTGTCTTAATTTGTATGTAAGTATTTGTATGTATATGAACTGTAAGTATTGAAAATGTATATGAACTGTAAGTATGACAATGTATATGAACTGTAAGTATGACAATGTTTTGTATGACCCTAGGAAGCCCTATGTTTCCTACTAATCGTATCCTTCTACCAAGGCATCTAGTGTCTGTGTATGTGTCCCTTGTAAGAGAGTGTATTTTCCCAAATCTGACTATCATTAACCAAAAATATAGTTTCTACATTACCGTGCATCGTGTGAAAATTCACGAAGTGAATGTAATGGGAAAATGAAATAGTACTATGGTGTAGTGTCGAACTACACCCGTACTAATTACCTTAAGTCTAGGGTAATTTGTGAGTACTGTAGTATTTGTAATAAGTGACTACTTCTGCACTCCTATTGCCTTATTGAGGGATAGGGCATATTGTGATGGCTAGATCCCAGGCTAGACGCTCCCCTGTCAAAGGGATTTTGAGACCTTTACACGCCCATGCATATATGCACGCCGTGACACATCCACATTACTATGATCATGTATACCTGATATAACTATCACAATTGCGTTGTGATTCATTGGTATAGTTAGATCCTGAACACGTTCCATGTTATAGCACCTAGTGATGTCTGTCCTATCATCGTATATGTAAACGTACTCATGTAAGTATAATCATGTAAATGTACTCATGAAGATGTACTCATGTAGATGTATCTATGTAATAGTATAGTAATGTATTGTAATGTTCTACGTGTGCTAGCTGTAATGTGTGTTCTCTCTCTCTATCTAGCAAGTATTGACTCATGAATGAACTGACTCATTGTATGATATCGCGTTCTAGTAATAGTTCTAGAATCTTCCTAAACTATCCATATGGTAGCTTACTAGTAATCTAACTGGTACGTATGAACATGGATGTATACCCTTGCTACCCAAGGGCATTGGATGAACTGGAAGGACCTTTATGATTATATATGTACATAAGATATATAACTAATATTTAAACAACCTTCGGACGGATACCCGATATCCCACCAGAACACATCTCAAGCGCGAAAAGGAAATAGGGTGGATAGCCTTCCTAAGTCTTTTAAACATTTCTTATATAACTATACATATAGAGGCATGCAATTGATAATATAAAAGCATAAAATAAGTTTTGTAAAACCTTTGAACATAATTATTATCTAAGAAAAGATCGACTTGATGTCAATCTATAAAACGGTTTGAAGGCATGGGTTTGATAAAACAGTTTAAGTATAAATAAACATTTATTTGAAACACAATTGTAAATGAGTTTGAAATGGAACATACAGAGTAAAATGTATAGTTTAATAAGGAGTTTTAAACATATGAAGTGTTTATAAAAATCATTTGAAGGAAACTGTTTGGTAAAACGGCTAATGAGTAGCCAATCAATTGAATGTTGCTTATCAATAACATGTGATTGATATAATAACTAGCATGATTCTACTTGTATCCCCCCATAAAACATTTAAAAGCAGTTAAAACATTGATTAAGGGGTATGAACTCACCTGTAGCAAGTAGATTGGAAGGAAGTATCGGGCAAGTGCTTGGTGTCAAGTTAAGACTTTAGACACACACAATGATCCTAATTACATATGAAGACATATGTATATAAATAATTAGTGATTAAAACACTAATTACACATGTATAAATATTCTAATGCGAGGAAAACACTTTGGTCAAGTGCTAGGAGGCTATTGGGTTGCAACAAAAGAGTGCAAGATCTCATACGGGAGTTTATGGTCCAAAGACCATGTGTGTTGGAGTTTACGGCCCAGGGGAGTAAACTCCTGGCCGTAAACTCTCTATTGGGTCACTAAATGATGCTCAAGCTATTACAACTTAGGTGGTGACGTGCTTCTAGGCTTAAACAAGTGTTTGGGTGGGTTTAAGGCCTTAAAATGGCCTTGCTTAATGTTCATGGCCCTGGGACCACTCCCCCATGAGTTTACGGCCTTAAAATCATGGTAAGGAGTACCATTTGATGTTTTGAGGTTCCCAGCTCATTGGTGATTGGTTCTATGTTAAGTTCTAGCCATGTGGAAGCATTAGGGGCACAATATCACCCCTTTATAGAGTTTACGGCCTAAGGACCAATCCTTATGAGCTTACGGCCGTAAACTCTATGGGAACATGGTTTATTGGATGCTTAAGGTCCTTAACACTTCAAGGATATGATCTAAGCTAGGTTCTAGGCATAAGGAAGGAGTTAGGGTGTCATTTGCCCCATTTATAGGGGTTTACGACCCAAGAACTTGTCTTGGCCGTAAACTCCTTTGTCCTTGTGTTTCCTTATGATTTCTAGGCTATAAACACATTAGGGTACAAGTCCAACTAGTTTCATTGCTCAAGGAAAGGTCTAGGGCATCATTTTCCCCTTAAAGAAGGGTTCACGGTCCAAGATGTTCTTGGGCCGTGAACTCTTAAATCTAGGGGTTTTGTTATGATTTCTAGTGTTTTGAGCACATAACTAGACTTATAACACACTAGGATGGAAGTACTTATGATTTGGGACGAAAGCCCGAAGATCCTTAAGAGAGAATTTGGCTTTTCTCTAGTTGAAAATGGAACTAATGAAATAATATGGCTCAAAATCCTATATATACTCCTGGGATTTTTGGCAGAAAATATTTTTATTCCGGAATTGAACCCTAATATCCTAGAGTTTTGGAATTATAGAGTTGCATAATACCCTAGTGCATCCTCTCTCCTGATATCTCCTTAAGGATAAAACCTGGAATACTCAAACTTATACCCAAAAGTCTGGAGATTCACTGTAACTGTTCTACTTCTATTGGCTGGATATGGTTTGTACAGAATGGAAATTTCGGGTTGTCACATCATCCCCCTGTTAGAGGGAATTTCGTCCCGAAATTAGAATTTAGGTAAGGAAGTAGGTAGGAATGGTCGATTCATGAGGTGTGAACTTCCTAATCGATTGGTTCTCACGCTCCTAAGTGAAATTGGGTCCTCGGTTGGTATCCCAACGAACCTTCACTAACGGGCTATGGCATTGCTTCGTCCACTTGACCTCTTGGTCGAGGGTCACTACGGTTCTAATACGAAGGCAAGGATCTCGACGAGTGGACTTACAAGAGTCCTAACGGAAAGGTATGGTTTCAAAATCGAGACGTGAAGTGTAAAATATACGTTACTGAGTTCGCGGAGTAGGTCTAGTTTGTGAGCTACAGGACCGACTCTGGTAAGAATCTCGGAGGTCCTATCTATCTTGGATTTAGCTTTCCACGCTTTACGAAGCATATTAAGCCATTCCGAGAGTGAGACTTCCTAAATAACTTGGTCTCTCACTTGGAATTCCAAAGGTTCTTTCTCTTGCTTATCTTCCCTGGCAAGGGCCACCCCTTGCTGGGTCAAAGTCGTACGGGTTTCTATGATTTGCGAGGAGTTATGGATGAACTATGACAGTAGGTCTGTAAGACCTAGAATTTGGTGAATGTCTGTCGGCGTCTCTGGTGTCGCCAAATTCTCAACGGTTTTGACAAATTGAAAGAGTACTCAAAATTTCCCACATCACTAATAGTGTGTCATAGAAATTTGACTCTTCAGTTTCAAAACTCATGCTTAGAGAACTTCGTGAAAGTTCCTCTGAGAGTAATGTTTCCATGGGTTCCTTCTTACTATGAAGGTAGATAAGTAAGTCATTACATGGAGAAATAAAGAACTGATCCGAGTAAGAAAGACGTACCCTACTCATTTAGCTCATGAATACTATGGGCGTATTGGTCCTATCCGAAGGGTATCACTACGGACTCGAAGTGTCCGCATCGCGTTCGGAAGATAGTCTTCAGGACATCCTTCCCTAACAGTCGAACTGGTGATATTCAGATCTCAGATCCATTTCTGAAAGTAATTCTCTCCTTGCGTTTGCTCAACCAATTCATCTATGCGAGGCAGAGATAATGATTTCTACTGGAAAATCTTGACGAAGTCCTCGATAGCCAAGGTACATACGATGCAATCCGTCGATATCTGGAAGAATAAGACCGGAGTTCTCCAGGGTGAGAAGCCTGGTCTTCCAGTTCTATTTCTGTGTAGTTCGCTAAGTTGTCCGGATTGTTCTTGTATCTCCGTAGGTGTTTAGACTGAAGGGAAATCTGTTTACAGAAGTCTTACTGGGTTCTAAGTTTGTTCACATGAGGATGCGATTACTCGTAGTCTTGGGCAGCTCTCCATCTTGAAGTTCATTTTAGAATGCATACTTGGTTCAACGATCACCATCTCGGGTATACGAGTCGTATATAATTAAGATTGAAAAGATAGTCGAATAACTGATTCTTCTTTAAGCTCACATCCTATCGAGGAAAAGAAGTTAAAGCGGAATCATCAATTCTAAACTTGTAGAACCTTGATTATATATCGCCCCTGTGTATACATTCTTCAGCGACAGATCAACCGTATGGATCTTTGGATTGAACTTGACGTACTGTACGAGTGGTACTTCGGGGATTTCTTCGGAAAAAGAAAAGAACTATGAGGTACTCCAGGCATGAGTACTTCGGTGTTCTGATATGACGGTTTCGCTAAAAAGACGTTTACTGATAAAGAGATGTACTTAAGAACCTGGTATGGTGTGGATCAAATTGAATCTAGTTGTATGATAATGTCGTAATCATACGGAAACTTAAAGACATTAGATTTGAACATAAGACGTTTACAGACAAAACACAACCGTGCAACCATGAACAGAGTTACAATACTTTAGATTTACTACAAGACTATTTCTGCGAATAAGGTATACTACAAAAGACAAGTATACACAGCACGAGCATCCCTATACAGACAGGATCTCGCAAAAGCTAAGACTCTAGTTGCACTAGTTTTGGATGGGTTATAAGTCTGTTACAACGAAACGCCTAAATTACGTTAACGAGGGTCCGATGTTATCTTGGTCCTTTAGGTCACTTTGGTGTATTAAAGTTTAGATCTTGGAAGTTTAAGACATTATTATGGATAAAGTTGGAAAGTTTATCCATCTTAACATCATTTTGATTAAGATCTAAAGGTTGGAGACTTGGACTTAATGGATTAAGTTGAGAAGGATGTATTATTGGTCCCTTTGAGACCTAAAGACTATATCTTGGTTGTTTGGACCATCCTAATGGATAAAGTTGGAAACTTTATCCATTATGAAGCTATTAGGAATCCGATATGATGATATGAGTTTCTGTCTTTAAAGATTAAGCTCTTGATGAAGAAAAAACTTTCTGAACAAAACCACACGTGGTCGCGCGCTGCAACACGTCTGTTTTGTATGGACATGACCACGACGTGGCAGAGGAATTACTTCGATGTGGGGGTCATCTGAGTTGAATTTGGTCTTTGAATTTTTGAATTGAGTATGTGGCTAAGTGTGACAACCCGAAAAACTTCTTGCATACACTCTTCAATTCTTTCCAATATTAGACTTATTTTACTATATGGTAGTACCCTTTAGAGTCTAATGAAGCGTTCTAAATATGATATAATTAAGGTAGGAGTGTTAAAAAGGGTTAAATCGAAGTGTAGGAATCAAAACCGGGCCAAACACTCCAACACATGGAGTGTGCGGCTACACACTTGAGTGTGCGGCCACACACTCTTGTTTGCGGCCTCACACCTTCCCAACCGCACACTCTACATATATGCTACACTTAGATCATTCTTGAACACTTCCTTCACTTCTTCAAGCATAGAACACGAAAATCCTCTCAAGTATCATCCATTCTCCTTGAAGATCTTCATAAAAGGTACCAAGAACACCAAGATCTTCATCTGGCAGCACACAAGGCAGCACACACCACCTGGCAGCACACATGGCCACACACAAGGCCTCACACATGTGCTGGCAGCACACTAGGCTGCACACCTGGCCGCACACACACATATAGTGTGTATTTTGGCCATACACCCTCTTGTATAGCCTTATAAACCCTCATACAATCATGTATGACTGTAACACTTCCTTATAAGTGTTTACTAGTCCCTAAGGTGGTCCCAAAATCATCAATTAGTTGTTCATAACACTAATTAAATCCATATATGTGCCTATATATGCTAAATAGGATTCGCGCGTGTACTCAAGTCACCACTTGACACCTAGCACCAAATCCAACATTGTCATCAGAACCACTCACTACAAGTGAGTTTATACCCCTTTAATTAACCTTTAAAATACTTTTAAATGTTTTAAATACTTTTATGGGGGGGGATACAAGTTGAATACTTATAGTTATTACATCAATCACATGTGATTAATAACTAGAAAACCAATGATTTTATCATTGTTCAAACTGTTTATCAAACTGTTTTACTTCAAAACGTTTTACCAACTCTTTTACTTATCAAATGCTTTTATTAAACTTTGTTTTACTTCTTATAAATTGCATGCTCATATATGTATAGATATATAAGCAATGTTTAAAGGGCTTAGGAAGGCCATCCGCCCTATTTCCTTTTTCTCGATTTGGATGTGGTCTGGTGGGATTTCGGGTAACCATCCGAAGGTCGTTTCAATATTAATTATATATCAAATATACATATATAGACATAAAAGTACTTCCATATTCATGCGTACTAGACACATCATTAGTAAGTTACCATCGGGGTAACACAGGATCACACTACTACAACTTCTAGATCAATGAGTCAGTTCATTTATGAGTCTATACATTACATTACTAAGAGAACATATTCAACTATACTAGGAGGAGAACATATACAACTATACTAAAAAGAGAACATATACAACTATACTAGGAGGAGAACATATACAACTATACTAAAAAGAGAACATATACAACTATACTAGGAGGAGAACATATACAACTATACTAGAAAGAGAACATATACAACTATACAAGAACGAGAAACATTACATATACAAGAATACGTTAACGATTGTGATCCACTGTATCGGAGCATGCCTTAAATGTCATGGCCCGAGTTGTAGCCAGAATTCTCTTGGAGGGAGAGCGTGAGTTTGCGTATAGATCTATACTGGATTGACTATCCTACACCTTGCTGCTAGCTACAGCCGGACCTGCAGGTCTGCGGGTGCCAAACGTCATTCCGTTATTACGACCATTCGTATGTCGTTGTTACTAGTCGATAGTATGGTGCAATTTATCACATTATACCTTAATATAAATCCGGTTTAAGGTAGTTAGTACAACAGTAGTTCCTATAATACAACACTACAGTACTACAATGAATTACCCATTTCATATTTTTAGGGATTATTTCACTTAAACATTAATGTACAAACTATATTTTGTTAAATGATAGTTACACTTGGGAAATTACATACTTTTACGACAAACGAGCATACAAAACAGTTAAGCCTTGGTAGAAGGATACTTTAATAGAAAATATAGGTTTTTCTGAGAAATTCAAACTTTTACAAACACTTACAAACAATTGCTTACATTTACAACTTATACTTGAGACAGTTTCAAAGTTTTTGATAACAAACACCGTCACTAAAATACTTATGAACTCACCAGCTTAATGCTGATAAACTCGCTTTCAAAATAACTTGTATTCTCAGGTCATCAGTAGGCAGGTACTGAGGCCAACTTTTGAGAAGATGGAGCGCATCCAAGACTCATCTTATTATTTTGATTCACATTATTTTGGTATCTATAACTGTACAGAACACACTTGTGTTAAAATTATATATTTAATGCAATGGATGATGTTGTTTGCTTATTTACATTTACCGTGTTGTGATACTTTACATGACGTCCTCCGCCCCAGAACGTTTCCGTCGTTCTTGGTTTTGGGGTGTGACACTAAGGATTGGTCTCGGTTTGGGTTTAGGAAGCTTGGGTTGGCTGTTTGTTGTTGATGTAGCTGTTGAGCTTTTTGTAACATCTCAAAAATCACAACAAGTTTAAACTTTTCAAAACAACTCATTTACTAAAAAGAAGTATTTTAAAAAACCATTGCTTCTAAAACATTATTTAAAATCAGAGTCTCCCAAGATCAACAACATAACACGAAGGATGTGTGCGGTCATGCCTTCGCCTTGCCACAGTCCTCCGAAGTTCCTCAAGCAAAACTAAAAACTATAAGCCAACGTTTAGTGAGTTCCCCCAAGGTACCACCACATAAACATAACAAAACACAACATGCATACAGAGCCTTCAACATGACTCGACCACCTCACTGGGCCTTCAGCCTATCTGGACCGTTCTTAGGGCCTTTGACCTGTCTGGTCTGCCTTGCAGGCCTTCAGTCTATCCGGACTGCCTTGGGTATCTTGGTCTTCAACATAAAGCAGGACCGCCTCAACCCAATATACCATCACATATCAACATATACCATGACAATCAATAGCTAGCATATACAGGTGGTCATACAGATCTAATAGATCACTACAACATAGCAACATCCTATGTACCAGGATATAGATCTAACAGATCACTACAACATAGTAACATCTTATATACCAAGATACATATCTAACAGATCACTACATCATAGCAATATACGGTAAACCATGATATCAATCCAACGGACATACATTGGTGCCTTAGACTCGTAAGTACAGTGATGAAAGACTCACCTCACAGACTGAATGTAGTCTGAATAACTCCCATCTCCGACAACCAACTCAACCCAAATCCTAAATGTCCAAACATTTTCCATTTCTAAATTAATAACATTCTCCCAAAATACCCTTGATCAAACTTGGTCATTGGTCAAAAGTCAAGTCAACACCCAGCTGAGTCAACCCAGTCGGTCTAACTCAGCTGAGTCGATACAACCGAGTATGCTGGGCGTACTCTTCTGTACGCGAGGCGTACTCGATGGTTGACCAGATTATGGGGCTCTGACCGCGTATGCGCAACATACCACTTGGTACACCCAATGTACGCGCATGTTCAACCCTTTCCCTATTAAGAGCTTAATACTCCAAAGTTCCATGTCCAAAGTCAGATCCAAGTATCAAATAACTTTTTTGACCTTATAGTTTCCAACCTTATGGTCTTGCATGGCCAATAAGGTCTTAACATCAAAAACCTCAACCACCTAACCCATTAAGACCTAAAAACACATGCATGGAAAGAAAGATATGACCAAGACTACATTTTTACGTTGATCGGTGTTTGACCTGCAGGAAGGTCAAGGCCGAACATCAGAGACCGCATGGTAAGATGCAGCCGTTGGACATTCCACTGTGGAAGTGGGAAGATATCACGATGGATTTTATTACAAAGCTTCCCAGGACCGCGCGTGGAGTGGATTCGATTTGGGTCATCGTGGATCGATTGACCAAGAGTGCTCACTTTATTCCGATTCAGGAGAGCATATCAGCCGAGAAATTGGCCGACATCTATATCAGGGAGATCGTGGCGCGGCACGGGGTGCCGGTATCGGTGATCTCGGACAGGGATGTGCGTTTTACTTCCAGATTTTGGAAGAGATTTCATGATGAGTTGGGCACTCGTTTGCATTTTAGCACCGCTTTTCACCCGAAGACGGATGGCCAGAGCGAGCGGACCATCCAAACTCTGGAGGATATGTTGCGGGCATGCGTGCTAGATTTCGGTGGTAGCTGGGATACATATCTTCCCCTGGCCGAGTTCTCATACAACAACAGCTATCACGTGAGTATTGACCGTCCCCCATTTGAGCTGTTGTACGGACGAAGGTGCAGGACTCCGATATGCTGGGGTGAAGTTGGCTAGAGAGTCATGGGGAGCACCGAAGTGGTGCTCAAGATGACCGAGAGGATCCAGCAGGTCTGGAGCAGGCTTCAGACTACTTAGAGTCGGCAGAAAAGTTACGCCGACAAGCGTCGATCCGACTTGGAGTTCCAAGTCGGGGATATGGTTCTCCTGAAGTTGTCGCCTTGGAAAGGCGTCATTCGATTCAGGAAGTGGGGCAAGTTGGGCCCGAGATTCATCGGACTGTTTAGGGTTGTAGCCCGGGTGGGCAAGGTGGCGTATAGGCTGGATCTGCCAGCCGAGCTCAGCCAGATCCACAGCACTTTCCATGTTTCTCAGCTGCGGAAGTGCCTAGTGGACGATTCAGCGGTGGTGCCGTTAGAGGATATTCAGGTTGATGACAGCCTGAATTACATTGAGCGCCCAGTCGCAATCCTCGACAGGAAGTCGAAGGATTTGAGGAACAAGAGGGTGGAGCTAGTGAAGGTGCAATGGCAGCATTGCAGGGGTTCGGAATGGACTTGGGAGCCGGTGGATGAGATGATGGAGCATTACCCCGAGCTGTTTCAGGATCGAGCAGCAGACTTCGAGGACGAAGTCTAAAATAAATGGGGGAGATTTGTAGCACCTGGTTCCTGGTACGTAAATCTTATTTGAGTATTCTCTTTCTTTTTGCCTTGGACTCGGCGAGTCATAGGTCAGACTCGCCGAGTATGGACGGGACCCGGGACACGTTTAAGTTGGAGACTCGGCGAGTCCATATTCTGGACTCGGCGAGTCACCACTGTTGGATGAAACCCTAAGTTTTAGGGGTTTGCACCCTATTTAAACAACACATCCGCCCCAGGCCAGCCCCCATTCACCCCCAGAGTTCCCAACCCTCGTTTAAGCTTGTTCTTTGAAGAGTTGAAGCATTTGTTGTGTGCTCTTGAAGGTTTTGAAGAAGAAGGGAAGTAGATCCAGAAGAAGGGAAGCCATCCAAGCATCATTGTGTTCTTTTAGCAGTTCCATTGAGGTATATTCCATTTTTCCCCTGTTTCTATGCTTAAGGCTTTATTTAAGACATTCTTGAGCCATTCCCCAAGCTTGTATGTGCATAATATTTCGTAATAGGCTGATTGGCCCTTAGATCTAGGCATGGTTGAGCTCCAGGAGCTCAGATCTGTTGCCTTTATGGACCCTCATTGCATGAAGACCCTAGATCTACCCTCTCGAGTACATTTTGAACCCTAAAACCCTTATGGGTGGACATCTATACGTAAAGTTGGAAACTTTACGTGTGATTTGTGTTACAGAAGTCCAGATCTGTGAATGACATGGACTGGAATTGAGCAAATCTGTGTATTTAGTGGGTGCATGGAAACGACTCGACGAGTCGTTCATGTGACTTGGCGAGTCTGCTCGCGAGTCTCTGAGTTTGTCCCCTTTTCATAGTGTCGAGTGTGCAGTGAGTCACGGGGTGTGACTCAGTGAGTTGGCACCTGAACTCATCTATGGAGGAACTCGGCGAGTCGATGCCCTGACTCGGCGAGTTCAAGGCAATCTCCTTAGACCAAGAACAGACTCGGCGAGTTGTTCATACAACTCGGCGAGTCTTAGCATAAGTGTTCTTCGGATGAAGATGAACCCGACGAGTTGTTCATACAACTCGGCGAGTAGGATGAAGGACTTGAATATTCAGTTTGGAAGGAGAACTCGTCGAGTCAACGCCTAACTCGACGAGTAGAATTGGGACCCAGGTCAGTCGATTGGACAAGGACTCGGCGAGTTGGCAGGCCAACTCGGCGAGTCGGGTCAGCTGGAAGTTGACTCTGACTTTGGCTTATGGCATGATTAGGGGTAAAATGGTCATTTTACCCAAAAGGTCGGTTAGCAGTGTTTGACTTAGTATGTTGTGGGAATTACAGCCGGAGGATTTCCAGAGCAGCAGCAGTAGTAGTAGGTGATCAATTCCCACACAGACCAGCAGCTATTTCGAGGTGAGTTTCCTGTTAGTAGGAACGGGTCTAAGGCACCAAGGCCGACCCGTGTAGACGAGATGCTAGTACTAGAGTGTGGGCCGAGCCCGTATCTCTGGATTCAGTCAAGTATGATGTATGTGTTAATATGATAGAGTTGCTTATACTTGTTGTCTGTGTGATACTTGTATGTTGTGGGTTGGCGGTTGAGTGTGGGCAGGGCCCGTATCTCTCCGAGAGTGGAGTGTGAGCTAGGCCCATATCTCCCAGATAGTAGAGTGTGGGCGAGGCCCGTATCTCCTGGTCAGCGAAGTGTGGGCAGGGCCCGTATCTTTGCAAGTGTGGGCGAGGCCCGTATCACCCGGCTAGCGAAGTGTGGGCAGGGACCGTATCTTCCCGAGTGTGGGCGAGGCCCGTAACTCCTAGCTGAATGTTGTTTGCTATATGCTTGCATGGTATGAGGTATTATGGGGGAAAACTCACTAAGCTTTGTGCTTACGTTTTACAGTTTTGGTTTCAGGTACCTCTTCATCGAAGGGGAAGGAGCTGGCGCGGTAGCGGCACATCATGCACACACTCTGGTTTCCGCATTTACTAGATTTTCTGGGATTATACTCTGATATTTTGATGGGTCGTAAGATTTGACTTTTAAACATGGTCTGTGTTGTGTTATGGTTTGATCCAACTATGTTTTTAACTGTTGATGTTTACTAAAATAATGTTTTTAAAACCAAATTTTTGGACGTAAAAATTGGGTCGTTACAATGACAATTACATGAAAGAACCATGGGGTATCCAATGGCACTTGGATGTCAGACCACGGGGGTAGCCCATGACATTTCAAGGAAAGACCATGGGGGTGCCCATGACACTTGGATGTAAGACCATGGGGGCAACCCATGACATTTCAGGGAAAATACCATGGGGGTAGCCCATGCCACTTGGATATAAGACCATGGGAGTAGTCCATGGCATTTTAGGGAACATACAATGGGGGTAGACTATGGCAAATATATGTATGATATGTAGTATTTTAGGGAACTCACTAAGCTTTGTGCTTACGATTTATGATTTAAATGTTTTCAGGTTTTCTTATATTAAAGGAGGGGCGTGGTTATGCGATTGCATCGCATCCATTGTATATTTTCGCACATAATAACTTTTGACGATACTCTAATAAATGTTTTTAAATCAAATGGTTTTATCTATATCTTTGAAGTTGTAATTTGAATAATTATTTTATTTTTTAATGAACATTTTGGTTTGAAATTTAAGACGTTACATGAACCATGACATAACTGAATCATGAAAGTATAATATATTTAAGGATACAAATCTCACTGTCATATGGATAAAAGGTATACAAGAGCATTCCATTAACTACATGTACATGTTTGTCCTTTTAGATTAATGGCAATGTTCTTTATGTTGTCACATACATCAAATTTTGATAAAAACCCATTTCTATACGAACGGTGGATGTGGAAGGAATAATATCTCGAAATTTATCATGTGTAAAAATCTAACCATGAAGAACATATGATGAGAATTCTTAGAAAGATAAGAAAGAAAAGAGAGATAAAAGTTAAGAACATGACAAGAACATGGGATAGAAGATTCTCCCTTGGTAGGGAGAGATCCCACCAATTCTCTTTCTAGAATTACATTGTGAAAAAGGTGCATACATAAAAATGACCACCTCTCCCTTTATATATGAGGGAGAGAAAATACCTACAATACAATAAAGGGAAATAAATAAATAACCTAACTATCACTCATTATTTGTAGATCATTTCCATGCTCCAACATTCTCTCCCTAAATGCTTACAAATGATGAGAGATGCAATAAGTAATACAAGGCTATAATACAGTAATCCGACTAGCAAGTGCGATAATAAAATGAAACATAATGAGAACCAAATGCTGAAATGTCTCTGCAACTATGAAGTGTCTGTGAAGTCTGAAACTGGCCATGAATCTCTAAACAATGAAGGTCTTCGGCTTCAAAGCACCACCAATGAAGCAGAAAAGTAAGATCCAAATCTTCAAACTAGTCATAAGCGCCATGAACAAGAAGAAGATCACCATGAGCAAGTAGAAGATCTAATAAAAGAAACACTTCGGCTTCAAAAAGTCTGAAAAACATCTCAAGTTCTCGAAACATAATACACCAAAATTCTTCAAAGAATAACTTGCTAAAAATGTGAAGCATCCTAAAAATGAAGTCCAAATAATAAATAATGTGAGTCCAAAGACATGGTCTAGGAATGCCAAAATTTTGATCAAAAGATCAAAAATAAGTGTCACGTCACATTGCCAAAATAATCTTCGTCTTCAAAATATCACAAATCCAAACTCGAAAAATCATAAGATCTGAACTGGATGCGAACACAAAGTCATCTTGTGATAGAGTCCGAATAATAAATAATCTGGAACCGGGAAACATCTCGTAATGCCAAAAATTGATCCGTGAGGACCAAAAATAAGTGCCACATCGCATCACTAAATAAATCATCGTCTTCAGAAGTCTTCAAAAATCCAAACTCAAACAATCATAAGAATCAAATCCGAATGATATTCTCTCCCTATTTTTGATAACCAATGACCGGATATCAAAAATGAACAAATCATCGGATGGAGAGTGTTGGATACCAAGAGCTAAGAGAGCTCTCCTTAGATGTATGAAAGGTCTTGATAAGACACGAGAAATAGAGTAAAAGAGACACTCTGCGGTCATGAGAAGATGGGTGATTCAATTGTTGAAGCTGCACAAACAAATACCATAGAAAGAAGAATCCCTCTGCATGAGAAAATAATCTGTTGTGCTTTATGCAAAAACTTAAGTACGTCCAAACTCTTCAAATTAGAGATTCATAGCAAGAAAAATGAGGAATAAAAGCTTCATACCTCATGAAGATTTACAAACTGCTGGGTAAAAACAAATCTCCACTTGCTTGAATAGTAAGCTCATAATTTGTGTCTTTTCTTCCAAGAATAAAGAATCTCCTGGAGCAAATCTTCAACCTTTTTTAAGACCACAAAATTAATTTCTTCTCCTATTTTTCTTAATTTCTTCAACAGCAACATAATAAGAACATTAAGAACATGATTTCCAGTAGAAAATTTGAATGAGCAACAACAACAAAATTATTCTTCTAAGCAAGAATCAACCCAGAAAAATAGAAAACTCATAAAAAATTATCGGTTTGGACCCAAAAATTCTTGCAAAAACACGAAAAATCTCTAAGATAATCACCGAACGGGAGTCGCTCCCTTGAACTAGTCGATTAAACCTTCAAGGTACGGCTCTGATACCAATTGATAGAACCCGTTTTTATACGAACGGTGGATGCGGAAGGAATAATATCTCGAAATTTATCATGTGTAAAAATCTAACCATGAAGAACATATGATGAGAATTCTTAGAAAGATAAGAAAGAAAAGAGAGATAAAAGTTAAGAACATGACAAGAACATGGGAGAGAAGATTCTCCCTTGGTGGGGAGAGATCCCACCAATTCTCTCTCTAGAATTACATTGTGAAAAAGGTGCATATATTAAAATGACCACCTCTCCCTTTATATATGAGGGAGAGAAAATACCTACAATAGAATAAAGGGAAATAAATAAATAACCTAACTATCACTCATTATTTATAGATAGGGCTGTAAATGAACTGAACGTTAAACGAACTGTTCATAAACCGTTCGACGGGAAGTTCGTTTGCATTCGTTTATTTAATAAATGAACAAACATGAACACAAATTCTCGTTCGTTTAGTTAAACGAACGAACATGAACAATGACCTCGTTCGTTCAATTATGTTCGTGAACGTTCATTTATGTTGTTTGTTTACGTTTGCTTATGTTTGTTGATATAAGTTCATGTTTATCTTCATGTATGTTTAATTGTGTTTGATTACGTCCCTATATCATATGTTCATTTATGCTCATATATGTTTGTTTATCGTTGTTCATTTATTTATGTCCGTTTAGCATGTTCACGAACATTAACGAACGAACATGAACAATGTAATTTTTTAAATGAACGAACATGAAAAAGAAATTTTGTTTGTTTAACCGTTCGTGTTCGTTCATTTGTTCGATTAACTTAAACGAACGCACATGAACAAACCACGTTCGTCTTCGTTCGGTACGTTTACAGCCCTATTTGTAGAACATTTCCACGCTGCAACAAATTTGTAATTTGTGATCGATGATACCTTTCATATTCCAATTTTGATAATTTTCTTTTCAATTACATTCTCCACCTTATCGTGATTAGACCACATATTTGCACTACAAATGGAAAAGGCATTAAACATTATTTATAGAATCGTCGGAAGTTATATAAGCCTAAAAGCATCGTGAAGTGAATAACTTTCAGAATAACATATTCCCAACTAAGTGTTTAAGAGTGATTGTGTCTCTACTTAGAGTATCTCCCACCCACTTCTATTTACTATTATTTCTTCCATTTTTTTCTCCCATTTTACTCCAACCCTATTCCATTTATTCCCTTATTTCAGGAGAAATGAATAGTATTACACAAATATAAGTAATACTATTCATTCCTTCCAAAATTGGGATGAACATTCAGTTGTCGGTTTTAGTCTATCTTGTTATATATTTATACATTTTTAGTTTATTTTTATTTATTAGTTATAATTTAAATGTAATATTTAATATTTTTAATATTTTGTTATATATTAAATTGTATTAATTAATTATAAATATAAAGTATATATATTTTGTATCAAAATCATATGCAAATTTAAATATGTATTGGAATTTTAGAATATGATAATGCATTTTACAAGTATGTTATAAATATAATCTTATTTATTTAATATTATTGTAATGAAAAAAATTAAATATATGTTAAAAGCTAATTAGTAGAAGTGGATATATATATATATATATATATATATATATATATATATATATATATATATATATATATATATATATATATATATATATATATATATATATATATATATATATATATATATAATGCGCAGTACAACATGTGTCACAGCTAACACCATCATAAAAGGTGTTTTCACGGTGAAACTAGAAATAAGATAGAAATATGGGTAGGATGAAAAAATATGACAATATTTAATTTTTCTTAGGAAAAACTAGAAATATAACTAAACTTACGATAAAGTAAATAAACAAAATAAATGAGGTACTTGTAGGATCATGAGTTACATCATAGGTGTGCGTTCTATTAAAATGAAAGTGACCTATGCTTATATATGTCCATCTCAAATATATGTTTTTCTGTCTATACAATTTTATATTGTATTGACATCAACACATGTGGGCTTGAGAAAGAGACATGACCATGGTACATCACAATTGTATTAATTACATATAGGTAATTTAACATTATAATATGCGTCCACATAATTTTGTAGTTCGCATCATATGCATTGAAAAAGAAACGAATAAGATTTTATTGATGGGTTGGACCAGGTGTTTGATTAAAATTGTTTCACTAACGAGAAAAAGACTTCTAATTTCTAAAGTCCAAAACACAAACAAATGCGAATATACTCAACACATGAGTCAAAGCAAACATTGATGGCTTTTGGGCTTTCTTGTCTCATTGCGTTTGATTATTTCTATATTTCATTTAAAGTTTAAAATGTAAAAACCAACATTTATTGACTACTTTGATTATTAGAATGATTTGTATTATTTTTCATAATAATATTATATTTAGTAAAAGTTATATATATATATATATATATATATATATATATATATATATATATATATATATATATATATATGAGAGTTCAGTTGAAAAAAAGGTTGAGAACGAGCTAATAAATCTGGACAACTCATTTTTAAATTGTTGCTTGAGCGATCCAACGTAACGGACCTACGGAAAAGATCATATATATATATATATATATATATATATATATATATATATATATATATATATATATATATATATATATATATATCCCTAATAAATGAATATTTTTTTTTGTCAAATGTCAATTTCTAATTCAATTTGATAAGTGTCATTTTCTAGGAATTTTAGATAAGTTATAATTCCACATGTCATTTTGTGCTTTATTCAATTTTCATTAATAAAAATACTACATATTACTAACTAATAATAAATCTTCTATACTAATAAAAGAGTAACAAAACGCCATGTGGAAATCTCGTAGCCTCCCCCAATCTAATTTTCTCGCTCACATTACTAAGTGAGTTTTTGAAATTGCCCATTTGGTCAATTCATAGTTGAGAAAAATCAGGAACGAAATCTACATTTAAAATGGAAACATGATTCCTTCATTTCACTTATATCTTTACACAATTCCTCTGCATTTAAACTTGTGCAGTTGTACTCAACGACAAATCAACGTCCTTAAAATTGAAATTGATTGCTTCATATATCCTCTTAGTCCCAATGTATTTTATATAGACCTCATGACGCGAGTTTGATTATTGGTGTTTGTTTTCTTCATCCCAACTGGTTCCTGTAAACCCCTCCCCTTTTATGTACACTCAATTGAATAATACCAGGACCAAATGAAAACGAATTTTGCATTTATTGGTGTTTGGAACAGGTGAATAAATGGTTCTTATATTACAAGACATTCAAAAGAAATGTAACACCCAAATTGTCAGATAAAACTCTTAGCAACTATTTTTCCTTTGTTTGGACTTTTGGGCTCGAGTACGTTGGGCGTACACATGGCACGCCAGACATACTCCATTGGTTTCATGGGACACGGTGTACCCTATGTAAGTTGGGCGTACCCACGCATCCCCATGGCGTACGTAAGTCAGGGGAAAACCCTATTATTTAGGGTTTACACCCTATTTATGCTCATTAAGTCCTTAAAACCCCTCACCTTATCAGGATTCATTACCTTTTTTAGTTAACCTTAAAACCCTAATCCATTTCAAAAGAGATTGAGCTTGTGTGTATGTGTTTTGTGTGTGTGTGGTGCTTAGTGAAGAAGAAGAAGGCTTGTGGAAAACATTGGATAAGAAAGAGCTTGTAGATCTAGAGGTTATTCATCATTTCTTGCTTATGGGAGGTATAAAGCTCTTACCTTGATGACTCCATGTGTCAGATTTAGTTTAGGGCTCATTTTCTTCATATTATGGTCCTTAAAGTGTTTCTTGATAATATAAGCTACTCCAGAAGGTTATAATGATAGATCTTAGTGTTTTTGATATCCCTTAAGCATAAAAATGGTGTCTTGATGGATTAATCTCAACCATGTAAGTGTTAAAGGTTGTTTCATGAAGTTAGTAGGATAAAATCCAAGATTTGACCTTTTTAAGCCATGCAAAAGCATAAAGTTTGCAACTTTACGGCTTAATACATTTTAAGGAGCTTAAACATGAAGTTAGACGTTAGGTCTTAACTGATTAAGACCTTAAAAGGGAAGTTGGCCAAATGGGGCGGACGTAGGGGGGACGCGCCTGGAGTCCCAATCTGATGAAGCATCCGAGTATGTCGAGCGTACTGGGAGTATGCTTAGTGTACTCACAAATTAGTGTTTTGGGCTTTTAGTTTCGAACTATCTTGGGCTTTAAGGTTTTGGGCCCTTGTTGGGCCGCAAGTCTTTCTAAGCTGGGCCTTTATGGATTTGGGCCATATTGGGCTTGGAATGCCATTTTGAACTTTTAGGCTAGTTGGATTTGGGCCTTGGCATGTTAGGCCCAACAAGGAAGGGTAAAACAACCTTTTACCCTTAAAGTCGGGATTAGGGTTTGGACTCTCGGGTTGGGTTATTTGTAACACCCGCGTTTCAATCTAAGCATTAGTAAGATGATGTAATAATTAGGATCAACAATTATAATCAATTATGAAGTAATAAAAAGGAATTATGTGAGTATTATGTGAATTATGTGATTTTATGTGCTTATATACTTGTTTATAAAGATATAATAAATTAAGAATGAAAATAACCGCCAAAAATAAAAATATAGATAATCATGATATCTATGAAGAAAGTTGTAGTCGTCGAAAAAAGGATTTCAGAGATATAAAGAACGCCGAAATCCGAGTTATAAAGAAGAAGTTATGACCTGTCGAAGTTTCACGACAAAACCGGCATGACGCTGTGTGACTTAAAAGGTTAGTTTACGATAAAGTGCTTTTTAGCCTTAGCGATCTAAAAAAAGTCATATTTTACATTAAACCGAGAGCGTGCATAAAAAGAACGTTCAAATCTGACTTTGTATGAGGAAGTTATGAATTTTCTAAGATTTGGCATAACAGTGTGCAACCCGGAGTTCGAATATATATCGAGCGATTTTTAGCCGACACAACTTAAATGAGAATCGAAGATCTCGTCAATAGGAGCTCAACGATAAAAATACATATGAAAACGGACGTCGGATGACAAAGTTATGAATTTTTAACGAACTTTTCCTGTCCCGACCTGCTAAAAATATAACTTTAAAAAATAAAGTCAAAATTAGCCAACGGAGTATAAACAAAAGTTGTAGAGTGCGTCTTTACCTACACGTGGATATAAAGAACGTCGAAAATGGAGCTCGTATGCGAAAGTAAATGAATTTTAAAAGTCGGGGATGTAATTTGCTAGTGTTGTCCGAGGGGAATGCCCTGCGCAAAGAGGGAACGCCCCGCGTTCGCTAAGACTAGGTCTCGGTTCGGCCACGTCTCTTCATCTGATGGCTAACACACGTCTGTACGAACCTTGGATACCCACCCCCTCCTACGCCTAACGTTCTCATAAGCCCCCTGCGTACGAGGAACGCGGTGCGCTCCTCGTAGGAACGCCCTGTGTAGACCAGGGCTTCAACCCTATATAAGGGGTGTGAGGCCAGGCTTAATCTTAACACTTTAATCTCTTTCTTTCACACTCTACTCTCTCTCTAAACCTCCCAAACACCCCAAGCCTAGGAAACTTCCCTAGCACTAGAAGAAAGCCTCGGAGCACCCGAAGGCTTTGGGAAAAAGAGTTTTTGGTTCGGAAACTCTGCCCCCGTAAAGCCCGGTTTTCAAGTAAACCTCCCGGTTTCATCGAAGCGAAGCGTTGTCCAAGTTAGGATCACCACCTTATCAAGTGAGTGCATAATTACTTTCATCTTACACATAGATATGAAGTATTATATATAAATTACGTGCTATGTGTGCATATTATCTGTTTATCTTGAGAACTATGTTGGATGAAAGATTTAAACTTTGTTTTTCAAATCTAAACTGTATATGTATTTTATACCTTGAGATCTATGTTGGATGAAAGATTTAAACTTTGTTTTTCAGATCTAAATTGTATATGTATTTTATATCTACAAATATGTTGGGTAGAACATGGATATATGAAATAGTTGATGTGTGATAAAATGATGAAAGGCCTCGATGTTGATGATGATCCAGTCATCTAGCGGAGTATAGATGACGACCACAGACTATTCTAGACAGTCCAGTGGAACGCTAGCAGGCTCGCAACTTGTAGGTGTTTGTGAACGATGTGTTCACTGGTGTACTCCATCCCCCTCATGGTTGCCTTACGAACATTTATTTGTGAGGAATCCCCTTAGCAAGAGTGTCCATCTCGATGAAAATCCTTAGGGTAGTTCCCTTATAATAGATGCTTTAGGGGCGTAATTTGAGGATAACGGGAACATGTAATCAAGTTGAATGATTTGATGAAAATAATAATAAACTTATTTATTGTGGGTTGAAAACCCTATGTGCTAACCAGGCTCCCAAGCATGACCCACTCAGTTTCTTGTCTTACAGGTAGTGACACAAGAGTATAGATGCGAAGGTCTGATTCCAATGGGAATCGAACTACCCTCATCCCTTTTTAATGAGATTCCAATGGGAATCGAACTACCCACCTGGTACTTGCCCCTCAATGGTTATAAACCCTACACCTCTTTCACAACTGGACTGGGCTTCATTGGTAGACTTAGGCTAGTTAAGAGGTGGAAGTAATTGGTTGTGAATTCTTTAAGAAACGCATTTGTTTTTTTTTTCTTTAAGGAATGTATTTGTTTTAAATTTGCAAGTAGTGTTTTGTGTAGTGTATTAGTTCAATCATTTATGTATTTTGTATAATTTATTGGTTTAATTATGTATTTGTGTATGAATTGTTGAGAAATTTTATTGGTTTTATTCATGTGATATACGTATATATAAAATTAAATTAATATGTTAGGAAATACGGTCGTTCTTCCTCATCACCATCTATCTTCCAGATTACTAGACTAACCTCACCGTCTTTTTTCGTCACAATTCAGACCCAAAACCCTCTCACCACCACTGCCCTATACGTCGCTGCTCTCCGATTATAGGATATCTTGCCAACTGCGAAGCCTCCACAAACCCAGCCCTGATTCCATCATCGTCTACTTCTTCCCAACGGAGACCCGCTTTTCCTCTAATGTGAGCACCAAGCAACATCGTCGCCTGTTTATGTGTGAATAGATTTATGTTCTACTTCTCATGTCGGAATCCCTCTTCCACTCAACCACCGTTATACTTATCACCACCTACCTCCATAATTGATTTTGTGTGTTTTGAGTGACTAGGTATTAAAGCTCTAATACCATTCAACCCTAAAATAAAAATTCTTCTTCATCTTCGATTACAAGTCATCAATTGTTTGTGTGTGTTTTTAGCGACCGGAAAAGAACAGTTCCCCACCCTCTCTAATCTAAACTATCGAGGACGAAATAGACACAGAAACAGAGCGAATGTGAGTACGTCTTTTATTTGATTTTGGCTACCAGGTAAAGTTTGATTCTCTCTCGATTTCTACCTTTTTTTCAGTACGAAATGGTTTAGTTTAGGTTAAATAGAGTTTTTTTCTAATATTTGAAGGATGGAATAGGCCGTGGTTATATTTAGGGCCGGTCCGTTGATTTTATGGGCTCAGTGCGAATCTACAAAAATGGGCCCCTAAATATATATTTTTTACTTATACCAAAAATTCATTAATTATTCCATAATTGCTATAATATGAAGCAAAACAAAAGAACGATAAAACAATAGATAATCTTACACGACTACATGAATCGTGAGACTCTCCTAGCATTCTTGGAAACAAAATTGTTCACCAACTCTTCATAATCAATAGTATCTAATATATCGTTCTCATATCTATTATCGCCAATCCATTAAGTCTTTCTTGTGACATTGTGGACCGTAAGTAGGACTTCAACAACTTCAGTTTTGAAAAACTTCTTTTTGCAGACGCGAACATTACAGGAATAGTCAACAAGATTCTATAGGCAATAATTTCATTAGGAAAACAATCGACTTTTTTCATATACTTTAAAACATCAATAAGGCTCGTAATTTCACTCGGTATGAACATATCAAGCAGCTTTAACTCCATATAAATTTCATGAGAATCTATATCTGATTGTTCACCAGAATTAAGTGCGGCTTCGAGATGGTTACAACATGACTTGCGATCTTTGTCATCAAATTTCTTCATTTTTTTTGAAACAAGAAACCAAAAATATTTTCATACTCTTTGTATTGTTGAATTCTTGTTTTAAGAGAAGCACTCACTTGATCAACAATATATATAAAAAGTAATTAACTCTAAAATTCTCCTCGACTGAAAATACAACATCTTGATCACTTGAATTCTCATCAAACTGTTTTTTCTACTAACCGGCCGCTTTTGAGAGAATATCAGATCAATATTCATTTACACGGAACGTTCCTTTGCATCATCAATCGCCTTGGAGAACCCTGTTTCTCTAAACTCCTTGAAGTACTCAATTAGCATATTCACTTCGTTAATAGCAACATCGAGTATCATATCTTTTGATTGCAATTTTTTGCTAAATAAGTTCACCATGTACAATATTTGATACCAAATGACTATGGATACCAAAAACTCAAATCCACCAAGCTCATTATTTGCTAGCGATTTAGCTTCACTTTGGATTTTAGTATCGTTGTATTTTTCTGCTACTTCAAGTAAAGCTTCTCTTAAATCCGAAAGTTGTTGTTTAATAGCCTTCACACTATCAACACGACTTTCCCACTGAGTGGCAGACAATGACTTTGGAGTCAAACCTTTGATATTCTCTTTCAAAATTTTCCACCTCTTAGTAGAATTGGCAAATATTGTATATACTCGTATGACTCCAAAAAAATTTCTACCTTTACTACAACTGTTAGCCACGTCACACAGTGCAAAATTAAGACTATGACAACCACATGGAGTATAAAATGCTCTAGAATTTATGTCCAAAAATCTCTTTTGAACTCCTTGATGTTTTACTCTCATGTTTAATCCATTGTCATATCCTTGTCCCTGCATATCATCAATATCAATACCAAGAGATTTTAATTCATTGTATGTAATATCAAAGAGCCCTTTACTAGTGGTATCACTAACATTCAAAAAACCTAATAAATATTCTTCAACAGTAACATAATTAGAGGAGAAATTTACATACCTCACTATCAAAGGCATTTGTTCTTGGTGACTTGTATCAGGGGTACAATCAAGTATGATAGAGTAATATTTTGCTTCCTTTACTTTTTAATGATTTCTTGTTTAATTTCATCAGCTAGTAAAAGTATCATCTTATTTTGGATCTTGTGGCCAAGATAATGTACATGGATCTCATCATTTCTAATACGACACACATGCTCTTTCATAACCAGGTCAAACTCTTCAAACATCTCAATCGATCCCAGAAAGTTTCCATTACTTTTTTGATATAATTTTTCATTTGTTCCACGAAATGCTAAATTATATTTAGCAAGATATTTCATTAATACAATAATCCTCAACAGTACTTGTTCCAATGCTCCCTTTCTTTCTTAAATTGATCATACCCTACTTTATCAATTGTTTCATTAACTTTCAATCTTTCATGTATTTCAAACCAAGTAGCTAAATTTGTGAGATGATCTAAACCAACTTCATGCTCTTTAAGTCTTGTACTAAGATGTTGCCAATCTGCATAACCTTCACTATCCAATTGACCTTCGGGATCGCTTTTCTAAATATTTTACAGCAAAAACAAAAAACTTTATCAAGCTCTTTGGAGTATACTAGCCACTTTCTGTCACACGTCTACTTATTTGGCAGAGTTCTAGTATACATAATTGCAGAAAATGATGGGTTATGAGCATAACAACATTCCTATGTGTACATGCAACTCTAATTGCTTTGGATCTAAGTTTTTCTCTACTGAACATACAAATTTGAACACCAAAGCAATAACCCTAGATCTAGTATCTACAATTCGAAATTCACACACACACACACACACATATATATATATATATATATATATATATATATATATATATATATATATATATATATATATATATATGGGTTAGAAGATTACCTCACTTGTTACATTTTACTAACAAGAACAATCCTTGACTCTTGAAAGCTTAGTGCCCCACGTGTTGCACCTCTAATGGAGTCACAAACACTCAACACAACAATGATGACTTAGAGAGATGAGGAAGTTGTCCAGGGTTCTTTTTAGAATGCATAGGGTCCGAAATCCTCATATGTGGGGGTCCTTTTATAGTTGTATGGGCTGCTAGGGTTTCTGGAGGAAACCCTAATTCCTGCTTAAGGGTTAAGTTGCCTATGGACTCCTCCTTATAAGTCCTTGGATGAAATCTATAGGGCCTCCCTATATGATTTCGTCCACTCCTAATTAATGAGTCCATCAGCCCAGTTTTGCAACTATCAGTTATTCGCAAAACCAGTCCCTCCATTATTAATCAGTTCCTTTAATCCCAAAATTAATATCAAATTAATTTCTGATTAATTACTAATTAATAATATGATTTCCAAATAATATATTAACCTTGTAATATATTAATAAAATCATTTTGAGTACTAATTTATTATTCATATAATAAAATCCTACTCTCTTTCTCTTTCTCTCTCTCTCTCTCTCTCCACTAGTCATCCTATCAAGTTGCATGAGTGAAGGCAACCCAAAAGGACCATGTTCATAATCAAATCAAGTACACATCAATTATAGTTATAGGCTTAGACGCCTAATCCAACAATCTCCCACTTGGATAATTCTAATAACTATTATTGCAAGTATGACTTTAGAACCTGATTAGCAATTGTAGCTTTCAAAAGCTGCTATCGAACTCTAATCATATCAGTAACGAGTCCTTTAGATAAGGGATCAAATATTCCTCCGTTCTACAAGATATCGTATGGACATGAGGCATGGATCGTAATCATTCTCTCTGTCCAAGAGTTTTTTCCCAATTTATGATTTATGATTGTTAGAACATAAAAGTAACCCTCTTAAACTTCATCAATCCGCAGTAACCCTTGATCCGCAATCAATTCCAGATCAGCAATCAAACTCATCCACATTCAAGATCAGCAACCGCAACTCTTATCATCAACACTTAGTTTTAGTCTTTATCTGTTTGTTTTTAAGTACTTTCTTTTATCCAATGTGCCTTTCATGGAAATGTTAAACAAATAGGACCTGTGTAATCCCTGAGACTCTATAAAAAGAGCTCTCACTTTCTAAATGAATACACATCTCTCACGCACTTGAAGCTTATCTCTCATCTTACTCTCTTCTTACTTACCACTTAATATTATATAATCTTAACTGTTTGCAATCTCTCTTCGGAGCAAGTCTTTCTAGATTTCATCACTAAGTTTGATCTTACTCACTAACTTGAATTTACTGCAATTCTCGTTAAGTATCAACTTATGTGCATACTTGATATAATACTTACTGTCATTTATATTTCCATATATTTCCACATCTAACTATCTAACTTTCTAACTCTAACTTATTATTATTGTTGAGCTTTAATGATCCTTTGAGATAAACATAATTTCCGCAATATAAACTTGTACTAATGTTTGTTCAAGTGTGTTACTCAAGTGTTTCTCTCAACAATTGGTATCAAAGAAAAAGTGGTTTCATTTTGAAGAAATAACTCTGTCTTTTTCAAAAAGCCTTCTATACCACTGAAGCTCATTTTTTCTCAAAAAAAAAAAAACAAAAAAAACTTTTCAAAAACAAGGAAATATGGCACAAGCATTATCCCTCAATGTTTCCAACAGTGTTGGTGGTTCGAATAGAGCTTTAATACTTATGGCAAACGAATATCATCACTGGTCACAAAGAATGGAAAGGTATATTCGAAGACTTGGAAGGGATGTATGGAGATTTGTGGAAGAAGGAACTCATGTCCCCGTTCTCACACCAGTTCAAACCGACGGTGCTATAGTCAGACTTGGAGGTGGTCAACCAGCCTTGAATTGTCCCACCAAAGATGATCTTGACAAATTGGAGAATGACGTTGTTGCTTTTTATGAGATTTCTTGTGGAGTTGGTCATGAAAACTTCGATATTATCATAAATTACAAGTCAGCCAAAGAGATCTGGGAAGTTCTCAAAAACCTATATGAGGGAACTAAACAAGCTCAAGACAAGAAGCTCACTACAACACTCAATGAGTTCAACAACTTCAAAGCTCATGATGGTGAAAGCTTGGAAGACTCGTTCAAAAGATTCAATCTGATTGTCACTAAGTTATCCAATGTTGGTATGGTTCGAAGCAACCATGAGATAAATCTTCAGTTTCTCAATGGTTTGGGAAGATACTGAACGACTGATAAGATGATAGTCCAAGGAGATACAAAGATCCATTCTTTATCTCTTTACAAGCTCTATGTTGAATTGCAAACACAAGAATCTACCGTACTCAAGGAGTGTGCTGACTTCGGAGGGCCACTAGCTCTCATGGCACAAGCACCACATAATCAATCTTACTCTCCCTCATATGATAATCCTCCACAGTCATACGAAGCTGAATCAGAGTATGATGATGAAGAAGAGTTTTAGAAAGCAATTGCTCTTGTCATCCAATAGTTCAACCGACAACCACCCTCTTCTTTTCGTAAAAATCAGTAGTTCAACAAACCTCCCTTCAACTACAACTTCAATCCTCAAAAAAATCATTGACGTTTCTCCAAAAACAATCACCCACCCCCGCAACCTCAGAACCCTCAACCAAAAGAGGCACCGAAGTCCACAAATTCAACTGACTCCGATATCTCTTCAGAAGATAAAGGTGATGTTGTAATCTGTCACAAGTGCAACAAGGAGAACCATTTTGCCAAGGATTGCAAAGGCAACATGGTGAAAGACCGAGCATTCTACCTGAGAATGGTTCAAGAAATGGAAGAAAAAGAGAAAGCTAGAGCATATTTAGCCCAAGTCAGGAGAGACCGTCAAGTGTAGTCATCCGGAGATGAAGATGAGGATAACAACATCAAGGGAAAAGGCAAGATCTGCATGATGGAAACTTCGGATGAGAATGGGTCAACTGAACTGGAAAAGAACTACTGCTACATGGCTAAGGATGGAACTCTAAGCATCGTTGAGCAGGTAAAACTCGTGATCCAAACTCTTAATTATAACATGCATGATTGTCAACCATTCATAGACAACTTAAATGATACATGTGCTACCGTCCTTACAGACTATAAAAAAGCTCTAGATGAGAAGAGTATTGCGCCTCGAGAGATGTTTCACTTAAGAGGACGACTGAACAACAAAAGACTCAAAGTAGCTATGTTAGAGAAGGACTTAGTAGTAGAGAAAGATGCTAGGATGCTATGTGAAACGCAGTTAGAAATAGCTTTAAACCAAAGAAATTTAGCTCATAGTGAAATTGTACGTTTAAATCTTTTAATAGAAAAACTTTTTAATGAAAATGAAGATATTGAGAACCTTGTGAATAATGGAACCGTATATAACACTTATAATTGGGGTTGGTCCAATGGGCACAATACCGCAAATGACTCATCACCCTAGTTTAACAAGGACCGTCCCTATGTCCCTCCGGACCGAGAGTTCCATTACCCGATCAATGATAAAACCTTCCCTAAGGACATCAAATCTCACTTTGGTCGCTTTCATGATCTGAGTAATAATTGTGTCATGGAGGAAATTCTTCCTGAATCCTCAGATCGCAACTGTGATAAAAACCTGTCATTGGCACAATTAGTCCCAACTCTCAGATGTCATATGTTTGTGATGAAGAAATTCTTATGGAAGATCCAATAGACTTCACAAACTTTCCTTCACTGCCTTCAGATTGTAGTCTCGCCTACTGAAGTCATATACCGCAGTCCGACCAACTGCCTCTCATCAAGTGTCACACAACTCAATCTTACTTTGCGGTTGTCCAATCATCTTTACCGCAATCCCCAGTCAAAAGCTCAATAACCTTTTAGCCAATTCAACATGAGTTGCCCATAGAAAACTTCTCCCCTCCATAGAAAACTTCGAATACGTTGAATGTTCCCAGAACCCTGAACCATCCAGCTTGGATGAGTCAAGTCCTCATGTTAAAAAACAATCTAAGGATTCAAAGAAACCACAGTTGAATCTCACTGACTGTGGTACACCAAAAACTTTAGGAAAAATGGCTTTCAAAAGGGAACTTTAGTCCTGTAACAAAAAGAAGAAAAGTTTTTCGAAAAGACAAGTCGAAGTTTCAAATTCCAAGAGTCCAGAAAAACTAGTTTTTTCAAACTATCTTTCTAAAATCTCGACTGTCAGAAAATCAAGCAAAAAGGAATGTACAGTTCCTCAAACTTTTTCAAATAAGTTTGACAAAACCTAAAAGCAAGTAAAGTCTTTTCGAAGCAATGGTTTTATCATCTATTCCTTAGACAACCCAAAATGGAAATGAATCTTGCCTACACCAACACACTTCAAATCACGTCAGTCTCTTGCAAAGACATATCCTAGGAAACAGTCACGTTCACATACTGCAACAAGGCACTCCAAATCAAAAAGAAAAAGCACAAATGTCAGATCTCATCATCCGATCGGTCCTAAGCATAATCCCACACCCTTCGGACCGTTGACCAAAAACAATGCCAGGGCAAATGCTAAAAGACGCTCATCTGATTTTCATCAAAAAGGGTTTTCTCGACCCCAACCTCGTACTTTTCAAAAGACTTCCATTGTTTAAAGCACTTGTACTTGTAAGCACTCACATACTTTTCAGAAACCTCGTATCTATCATAGACATCGTAACTTTTCAATTCTCATAACACTCCAAAAACTCACAAGTACCTAGGTCTAGGACTCAAAGTTGACACTATATCTGTCCCTGCAACCTCAGTTCATGCATCCATGAAAAATTCATCTGTAGCACCGGGCTCCAAACTTGTTTGGATGCCCAAACTAACCGTGTAATTCTTAGGCTTTGTGCAAGGAGGAACAAGAATAGGAGTGGTTAATTGGCAGTGCCTACTCCTTGCACATGACCAGAAGGTTAGAATACCTTTGGGACTTCAGGCCAATCAACAATGGTGGAAATGTTACTTTCGGTAATAACGCAAATGGGATAATCCGAGGTTATGGTGTTCTTACTACGGGAAATTTCTCTATTCAAAAGGTTGCTTATGTGGAAGGTCTTAAACATAATCTCATCAGTGTAGGCTAACTATGTAAAGCTGTTAGAACTAAGTTCAATTAGGATCGTTAGATTCTATGCAAGCAAACAATTATGAACGTAAATATGAACATGAGTATGACTTTGAATATGTCGTATGATTAGTACTTCAACGCCTCAGAAGAGCTCGATTAAAAACTTCGACTGTAGAGGTGTTTAGGGTTACAAAACAATAAACGTAATAATCGACAGCGTATAATGCATACATGCATGCATACTTATAGTATAACCCTACTAGATAATCATGAATGGACAGGCCCAATCCAGAAACAAAATATAAAGCCCATGACACAACACAATTAAACCCAACAATCTCCCCCTTTGCGTCAATGGAACCAAAAGCTCACTTCGGATGAGCTGCAGAAGACTTCTTTATTGTTTTGAACACCTTCGGAATGATAGCCAAAAGATGATGACGGAATGTTATGTACCACCGAAGCATGTCCGTGAAGTTCTTTTTGTCTGCTTCTGAGTTCTGCTTGCACCGATGAATAATGTTGATGATGTGCTCCAAGCAGTCAGTTGAAAATAAATGTTTATCAACAAGAGCGAATAAAAATTTGTGAGCTTCGCCTTTGGTAAACATCACAGTGAGATGTGTTGAATCTATTTGGCCCATCTTCATGTTATTTACATCTCTTGGTTCGGTGTTGGCTTGATGGTTGGTTTCTTATTCATCACTCTCGCTATCTCTTGATCCATAGCTGCAACCTCATAGATGTAAGAAGCCAACATCCTCTTCAAGTGCTCCAATATCGGCTCATATTCCCTCGAATTTGTGAGTAGAATATTAAACAAAAGAATCCAGTCATGAGGATTTAGATTTGGAAGATCTGCTAGGGAGATAATCGACACCGAGTTTGCAGATCCTCATGTGATTTTGAAATTGACATTTACAAATTTCCCAGCAAGCGTAGGTTTCAATACCTTGACAGTGATTATCTTTTGTGCGCTCCATGTCAAGTACTGAGGTTGCCCATACTTCAGATAGAAATCAATAAGCTCTCGGTCAACCTTTGGATGAGGAAAAGGAACCTCGATAGTCGAATCAAAGCGGTGAAACGTGAATGCTTTTCGTGTTATCGGCATGTCGAACTGCAAGTCCTTGGAATTGTCACTGTCAAACAAAGCAACAGGTTGCAACCAATAAACTCTTAGAAACTCTATAGCTTGATTGATAAGTGCCTCTTTTGTCCATAAGGGAAACAAGGCCTTCTTGCAGTTCAAGGCTTCTTCTTCTTCCTTGTTTCTCCTTTCCTTCTCCTCTGCTTCCCTTGCAATTTTTAGAGTTTCATCCAACTCTCGGTCTCTCTTCTTTCTTTTGAGAGCCTCAGCAATGGTTTCCTCAACATCATCGCTATCATCTTCAATCTCCTTTCGCTTGGCTTGTGAACCAGAACCTGAAGCTACATTATCCTTCAGTTCGGTTGTAACTTTAACCTTCAATTGAGTAGGATCAGTTTCAGTTTTAGCCTTCGGTTGATGAGCACCCTCTCCCCCTTGTTTTGGAGCAATAAATCTCTCCGAAACACCTTTCATCTCGTGTAACATTTGCTATGTATAAGCACTTAGATAATCTATAGTCGGATTCATGACAGTCTTACCTCACTACTTACTTCCAAAGTATGGTTGATTGTGGAAGTTTGAATAATCCTATTATTCGGGAAGTAAAACATGTAAAGTGAAACACAAGAACAACCTAATCCAATATGGTCTCAAAACTTTGAATACAAATAAAACACTTGTTATTTAATCACCATATTGATTAGACCTTACTCATTGTATAATGTTTCGAGTAATCAACTTGTCACTTGAATTAAAACAATAGTCATGCCATGCTCCAAGCATGCACACTATGCTTATCTATGGCCCTTCTATTGTGAAATAGATCAATTAAATACATTTTTAATGATGCTCATTTCACAATTCCAAATCCTTACTACAAGCGCAAAAATACTGAATGTGTTAGAGTCTAAACTTACATGCAATGTGTCATAACTAGCATTTTGCTAGGAAACTCTATTCTCGGGTAATCATTCAACTATTGCAAATCATATAGTCGAAGTAAATATCACTCAATGCTCATTTAAATGCACCTCTCATGTTCATCAAAGAGTCTGAAACCCTAAGAACCTTGGTTTAAGTCCATATTGGACTAGGATTTCCTTATTGGGCCTAATGGACCAATAAACATTCAATTCAACTATATTGGGCTTAGAAACCATATTTGGATTCTAAATGGACCCAATTCATAAATCTATAACATTTTGGACCATTTGGGCCTAGAATGATTCATTCTAACTCTAATGGGCTTTATTGGGCCATAAATGAATTAGTTTGCCCGAATGGGTCATAAACTCCATTCCTTTTATTCTAACGGTCCGAGCACCTTCCAATTGGGCCCATAATTTTGAAATCAAGCACTAAAGGCTTAAACCACTCCTCATTCCTCCTCTTCCTTCTTCCTCTTGGCCCAACAACAAAAAAAGAAGAAGAAAACAAGATTAATGTGCACATGCCACCTTATTTTTGTTTAAAGGATAACTAGGCATTTTATACAACATACAACACATCATTCTCATGTTTCCATGCAACACCTTCTCTTTCCCTCTCTTTTTCTTTCTCTCGGCTGAAAACAAACCACACACATACACATAATATCAAATTCTCTCCAATACACTCTCAAGAACATCCCTCCCCTTCCGTCAATAATTTTCAAGAAATAGAGCTTTCCAAGGATATTTTTCATCCAAAATCACTTCAAGCTACACTCTTGCGGTAAGATCTTATAAACTTGAGTTGATTTAATCCATATTTATCTAACTCACTCATTATAAACACCTATTCTCGTGATTATAGCCTTCCAGAACCTCCTAAGTTCGAAAACCACTCAAGGACCTTGCTAGAGTCAAAAATCACATCAACTTCTTCCATTTCTTCTTCAAAACCAAAAACATCAAAGCAAAGGTGAGTTCATACCCCCTTGTTTTTGGTTTTTACATGATTTTTGGGTGAGAATACATGTAAAATGTGTAGATCTATGTGTTATATGCATGTCTTGTGTGATTTCTTAGTTTATTTTGTAAAAATGTGTTAGATCTTAACAAATCTTGACAACTTAGGTAACATTGAGTAAATATCCATGAAATAAGATACCTTTTACATCATATATCAAGTTAAAAGTGTTTATATGTTTAAGATATAAAAATTTAAAGCAAAAACCTTGTTAAGGGTCAAAATTGTCAAGAAAACAAAAGATAAGGGCAAAAGGTGACATATATGTTTTTATAAGGATTAAACAGGTCATACTTGTATAAAAATGGAATTTTATGATAAAGATGTTTTCCAAAGGGCAAAAAATTTAAATTTTAGCTTAATTGGCCAAATATTTGGGTCTGACGGTTTTGGGCCCAAATTTGCAAAAAAAATGGAAGTTTTGGGATTAAAAATGTTATTTGGCTAAAGTTTGAGTCATAAATGTAAATAAACCAAATTTATGGGTGAAAATAACATTTACTTCTAAATTGGACCAAAAATGTAACTTTTATCAAAATTGGGCCGAAAGTGTAAATTTTTACAAACAAGAGGCTGAAAATGTAATTTTCTGCAAACTGGGCTATCAATGTCAAAATATAAATTTTTGGATTAAATCCGTGAATTTCTAAACATTTGGGACGAAATTACAAATTTTTATAAATTATGGACTAAAGTGTTATTTTTATAAAACTTTGGGCCTTAATTGAAATTTTGAGACTTATTGGCTAAGAACATCATTTTTACAAAAAGAGGACTCTTTTATATTCAATTCAGTAAACCGCAAACTAAAACAAACCACGAAATAATAACAAATGGACGAAATACAGCAATAACAATTTTATTGGGCCTAATATTCATCTTACGTGGCCAATGGGCCTTAAAGGCCCATTCAAGTGTGTATTGAGCTCAATATGTTTCCATGACATGTTTATTGTTCCCTGCGACCCATTCACATGTTAATTTGGGCCTGAATTATGGGTCACATGTTTATTGGGCCTTTGTGGTCCATTTACCCTCTTACATGTTTATTGGGCCTTTGTGATCCATTTACATGCTAATTGGGCTTGGACTGAAATTCGCATGCGTAGTAGATCATAACTATACCTTTACATAATTATTGAACTTCGTATACTTATACATATGTACCTTTTGGATATGAAAACATACAACATGCACGTAAACATTAAACATGGTATGAAAGGTTGAGAATCTAGTGTGACTTGTCGGTTGGCACCTTTGAGTATACAATTGTAGCCTGTAGTTATAACCCGAGTTTCCTGAAGCGAGATTGGGAGTTTGTGTATAGATCTATACGGGGTGACCCCCACGCCTTAGTTGTTCATTACAGCTAGACTAGGCCAGTCTAGGGTGACAACCCTTACCTATATCAAAACTGGTGCCTGAAAACGTCAAGACAGGCGAATTAGGTATTATCAAGCATGGTTGTAACGACACACTTAGAGACAAAATTCATCAAAGATTTTGGTATATTTATACAAATCAGACGATACTTAAAAACATACATACATTGATACACTGTCTTGGGAATTTTATGATTACAATACTTTTATAAGCAGAAAATATCGGATTTTCTGAGAAAATACATTTATACATTACCTTCTACTTACAACAGAAAATACTGAGTTTTTATCTGGATTACATTTTTGTTTATTTATACATTCTAAAAGTAGCAAACACACATGCATTAATATGTGATTTGACACATTATTTTCAAACCACTTTACAGAAAATATCAGATTTTCTGGTGTTTTACGAACCATACAAACTTTTCAATCAAACATGCTTATGAACTCACCAACATTATATATGTTGACGTTTTCAAAATAACTTGTATTCTCAGGGACTCGTTAAGTAGAAAAATCAACAAGAATATGAGATTTTGTTTTGTGTACTGTTAAACATTCATACATTGAATGTTTTGGTCATGTTATTTAAAAGATTGTACTTTATGTAAACAATGGCAGTTGTATTATATTATGCATGGTAATGATGAGGTTATGCTTCATTTATATTCACTGTAATGATATTTCAAGATGAAGTCACGCACAAGCCCCGGGACGTTTCCGCTGTTTGGTTCGGGGGTGTGACAAATTGGTATCAGAGCATTATTTATAGTGAACTGACATATCTAACCATACAAGTTACGCAACTATAAATACAATGGGACTAAACTACTCTGAACATAATAATTAAAATACATACTTATGTGTGCATTTTAGAGTAATAACACAACAAGAACAATAAAAGTCTTTGGAGGATTTGAACATCGCGATTAAACCCGAGCAGTTATGTAGTCGTATTGGGGGTGAATGTAACCTGATCAACTACATTCATTCAAAATACGAGCCACATGTGTTCGGGAGTAATCATGATGGACAATGAATCAAAAACTTACCATTTAATTATCCAAAGAGATTATTGAGCCAAACCTAAACAAAATTAAAATACTATAGGAGTATTTGGTGTGCTATTTGTTTCTAGTATTTATAACCCTTCTTGCAATACACTATGGATGGGCATCATTAGCCAGGAGACCCCTATCTCCCTAGTTAGGGGAATGCAGGGTGGCTTGACCCAAAAGGAGATTCAAAGGAAGAACTAGAGGAGGAACATGAAGTACAACTTACAGATGAACCCACCGAGCCAGTAGTGAACCTCGAAGAGGAAGAGCTTGAGGGTAATGATGATGATGACTCGGATGCAGTGTCCAAAGTCATCAATCTTCCATACATGGCCAGAGTACTGGCTTATCGTAAGGGCCCCGATGTCCCCACACCCCCATGGGCACACGATATCTGGAGAAGGAGTCACCAGCAGGGGATGCGACCACACTACGGTAGGAACTGAGGTTTCTTCGATCTTAGTCATAGAGGACCAGCTGACTGGGCCCTCCCAGTCATGGTTCGGCGCACCCGAGATATTGATAACCAAGCTTAGGACACTTCAGAACAAACAGACCAAATGCGGACTGCTGTTGAGAGAAATGAGAGACAAACACAGGAAACAATTGGAGACTTCCAAGCGAGATAGTCAGTTTGGGAGACACGACTACGAGACACCGAGCGACAAGTAGCCCTTCTCCAGGGTGCATCCACTTCAACAACACCACCACCAGACACTTTCCGCCACAATTAGGATCAACCTTTTCTTTTCTCCCCCTACTAACCGATATGACTCTCTTTCGTGTACTAAGATGGTACTTACCAATGAAACAATTATGTGCTATTTTTATTTCATGTTCTTGCATAAATTCAATTATATGCATAACTGAACCCTCGAAAGCGCTAGTTACTCAAGGATCTCAAAATCCAAAATAATCTATAAACTCTAAGGACAGACTTAAAATTCGTGCAAAAACTGCGATTACCTATTACCGTAAATACATCATAGGGATGTAGATGGAAACAATGAGAATCATATGACAAGACGCGGAATTTATAAAGTACAACTAGGAATGACGATCGTTACTTACGATCTGGCTTATCATCATGCAACAATAAAATTTCATCCCACAGAAATAACGAGCACACCCGCGAGACACCGCTCCTGCAGATGGGCTCTGCTACATTCCAAGCTGCTGTAACAACGTCAGTAACCGCTGCTATGGCACAACTCAACGCAAACAATACCAATAGAGGTGGGAATAGCATCGACAACTCCAACCGAAGGAACGAACACGAAAACCAACAAGTGACAGCTTATGAAGGCACCCCAAACCCCAAGCTTAAGAGTAGGAAGCGGAAGTCTGGAAGTAAGAGAAAAGGACAGCCAACTCAACGACTCTCGAAGAAGCAACATGTTGTTTCCATCATAAGGGAGCATGCCGAGAGCCGCTTTGTAATAGATGCAACCGAAAGCGTCACACTGCCAAATACTGTAGGACTTATCCACGACAGAATAAACATCCATACAACAACAATAATCGCAACGACAGTAACAACAACATCAATGTTGGAGCCAGTAACACCTGCTATGGGTGTGGAGGAACCATCCATTTCCGACGTAATTTGTCACACCCCCAAACCAAGGATGGCGGAAACGTCCGGGGGTGGAGGACTTCATGTGTAGTATCATAACAACAATGACAATAGTGATGAAAGTAAACACAACCAACATATATATAATTGAAAGAGTTACATCATTGTATGAATTACATGTTTCAAAATCAATTACAATATGTTGACAAAATATGATAAGTTTGACGCCTCAACGTCCCATCCTCAAAAGTACTTTGTTACCTGTTTAGCGATTTCCTGAGAATACAAGTAGTTTGAAAAAGTGTCAACACAATGGTTGGTGAGTTCATAAGTTTTTGTATATAATTATGAAAAAGCTTGTCTCGTAATTGTATAGTTGTTCCAGAAAAATCCGATATTTTCCTTAAAATGAATACTGTAGTCTTGTATCCAAAGACTGAAACGTATGAGTAATCTTCCTCATTTACAGAAAATAACGTGAGTTTATTTCAATATAAACGCGTATGATATTAGTGAAATTCTCGTAAATTCTTAAGTTTGTTAATACTTTCCGTGAGTTATTATAACCATACTATGACCTAGTTGGCCTGAAAACGACGTTCTTCGGGCGTCGTAGAACTGAAATGACACTTGTCACCACAGACCTGCCGGTCTAGCTGTTGCAAGCAGCTCTGGTGTGGGTTTGTCAAGCCCAATATAGATCTATATACAACTATCACGCTCTCCCTCCAGGAGACTCTGGTTACAATACAGGACTTATGATTTATGCGAAGCGAATGTCTCACAAAGTTATTAACGAATTTACACTTAACATAATGAAAGTTTCCCTTTTGTATAAATGTACCCTTCTGAAATGTATGCATTTGGAAATGTATCATAAACTATACCTATTATAGTTTATCCAAAACGTTTGTAATGTATAAGAACTCTTTTATGAAAATGCATTAGTGTTATAATCCATAAATCATGCTTATTATGTCTTAATATTCGAGTTCTAAATGAATGAATAATCTTATCATGAATGACTAAGTTTCAGTTTATGATGATAAACTAACAAGGAAACACATTCAATATTTACAACTTATTGTTATACACTTTGCTCAACATAATACAAAGTGTTATGAAATTTATATGCTGTTAATTAACTTTAACCTTTATGCGTTGTTTTAGGTAAGTCATAGAAAAATCATACGAAGTCGAAAACTAGATCCGTAAATTCTGAGAGTTCCTAAAATGAGTCTAGTTTACTCATAATTTTTATCATGATTTTTGGAAGCCTTTAACTTATATTAAAATACTCATATTCACAGACTGGTCCGGATTTGTGTTTGAAAAGACAGGCTGTTTTGTAAAAATCACCATAAATTTTAGAAAAATCTTGTGGAGATGTGCAAGTAGTCATTTTAAAGCTAAGAAGTGGAACTACTTGCACCTAAAACAGTTTTGAAAACTAAAATGTTTACGTTGTCCAAAACAGTCCGTGAATGGAGCCCAACTTTTCTGATGAAAGCTGTTAGAAAATTTTAGTTATGTTCTTGGTGTTTTAACTTGTATTCCCCCCCCCCCCCCCCTAAAAACTTGAGAAAACATGAAAATGTAGGGGTATGAACTCACCTTAAGTGATTTCAGTGGATGATTGTTGAAGAATGGAAGTGTTTAACTCAAGAACACTTGGAGATGCCTTGAAGATTTTCGAGAATCTAACATCATAGTTATGGAGTTTGTGTAAGAAATCAATGATTTGAGTAGAATGAAGTGCAATAATCACAAGGAGGATGAATTATACTTACCAAGAGTGGAAGAACACTTGATGATCAGCCTTGGGATCTCGAATTGGAGAGAAAAGTTTGAGGGAAAAGTTGGAGTTGGATCTTTGATGAAATGAGAGTAATTGGAAGAAAAATGAGGAGAGAGGATAAATATCTAGCTTTCAAAAACGTGGGAATAACTTGTTAGAGAGGTAAAAAGGACAAGGAAGTGACAAGGTATGGGTTGGTGGTGAATAGTAACATGGAGTGGGTATGGGAGTGGTTGCTTGTGTCATAACTTAAAGGAAAGTCAACACTCCACCTTTGTACTTCACCCACTCTTTTGGATAAGGTTTTATCTTTTTAAAAACGTGATAATTTAATAATTATGGGTCCTTATATGTTAAAATAAAGTTTTGGGTGAAAATCCCATGTTAAAACAATTAAAAACGGGCCTAAAACGCAAATTTAGTTGAAAACCGGGAAGAAAAGCATTCCCAGCGAGACCTCTCGGTCCTAGGCCGAGGTTCGGTCCCTGCTCGTGCCGAGTCGGAAGCGAAAGGTGCGAACCAGAAGCGAGAAGCGAAGGGCGAGGGGTCAGTCCGAAGGCTCGGTCCGAAGCAAGACAGAAACGAACTAGACCGAGGGAACCTTGACCCGAAATGGACCGAACGTTCGGGTTCGGGTGAGGCATGCGAGGTTCGGTTCCAGGAGCCTTCGGGTTCGGTTCTTTGAGTGAGGTTCGGTTTAGCAGCCTTCGACTCAGGAGGGTTCGGTTCCTAAGAGGACTTTCGGTTCCTAAGAGGGGTTTTTCGCTTAGACTTCCGTTTTTGGGCTGTTTTCGCCAAATTCGAGGGTCGGGATGCCCCGAGTGATTATAGAAAGTTGGGAGAGATTTCGAGAGAGATTTGAGAGAGATTTGACATTCTTGGAGAGATTTCTCATTCAGAGAGAGATTTGGGAGAGATTTGACATTCTTGGAGAGATTTCACATACAAAGAGGTATTTGGGAGAGATTTCATATTCTTAGAGAGATTTGGGAGAGATTTGACATTCTTGGAGAGATTTCACATACAAAGAGATATTTGGGAGAGATTTCATATTCTTAGAGAGATTTGGGAGAGATTTGACATTCTTGGAGAGATTTCTCATACAAAGAGATATTTGGGAGAGATTTCACATACTTAGAGAGATTTGACATTCTTGGAGAGATTTCACATACAAAGAGATATTTGGGAGAGATTTCATATTCTTAGAGAGATTTGGGAGAGATTTGACATTCTTGGAGAGATTTCTCATACAAAGAGATATTTGGGAGAGATTTCACATTCTTAGAGAGATTTGGGAGAGATTTGACATTCTTGGAGAGATTTCACATACAAAGAGATATTTGGGAGAGATTTCATATTCTTAGAGAGATTTGGGAGAGATTTGACACTCTTGGGGAGATTTCGCATACAAAGAGATATTTGGGAGAGATTTCACATACTTAGAGAGATTTGGGAGAGATTCTCGATAAGAAGAGATAGAGTGAAAACGATTGAGAGCGGTTTCGTGTGTGACGAATGTGAGTGTCCGGCTTCGCAATGCAAGGTCCGTAAACCCCGTTATGCCATGTTTTAGGATCTTACACACTCCCTATGAGTATGCAACATTGTTTTATGGTTCTTGTTCATTGTTTAGCACTAAGGTTAAAGAAATTTAAACACACGAACTTTCCAAGTGATGTTTTCTCATTAAGATAGTGAGTTATACAGAAATTACATAATACAAACCCTAATATACAAGGTTTAATAGAGTTGACCGGTTTGACTCGTTGACTTTGTCCGGCTTAGACTTGACCCGAATTTGACTATTGTCACATAATTTCCCCAAGGCTAATGATTAACGGGCAGGAGGATCAGGAAGGGTCCTAACTCTAGGTCAAGGCGAAGCAATTCAAGACCCGACGGTTGTTACTAGTACGTTCCCACTTAACAACTCTTTCTCTTGCATCTTACTCGATGGTGTAGCTGAGCGAAGCTTCGTTAGTAACAAATTTGAGCACTTAATAAAACAACAACCCCAGAAGCTAAACGAAGCCTTCACGGTGGAGATGGATAATGGGAAAAACCGAATCAACCAAAGATATTTATATAGGGTGCACCATAACACTAAACAACCATTCATTTCAAATAGATTTGATGCCAGTAAATATTAGGAGTTTTGATGTGATAATCGGCATGGTCGGGTTGAGGCCCCACCATACTGATACTATGTGTCGCGAGAAGGCCGTTTGCCTTCATCTCCCCAATCACAAGACTCTAATAATCGATGGTGATAAACCTGACGCCGGTCTTCGTCTTATCTCGTGCATCAAGACACAGAGGTGCTTACACAAGAAGAACTACGCTTTCCCTGCTCACGTTGTGGACAAGACCAAGGAAGAAGTAAGCATACAAGGTATTCCAGTAGCATGCGATTTTCTGGATGTATTTCTCGAAGAACTTTCGGTAATACCCCAGAGAGACAGGTCGAATTTCGAATCGACCTCATACCGGGAACCACATCAATTACCAATTCACCCTACAAGTTAGCTTCCGCCGAAATTCAGAAGCTATCCAGTCAAATTAAGAGAATGGTTGAGCAAAGGATTCATCAAACCAAGCTTCTCACCCTAGGGAGCTCCGGTCTTGTTCATAAAAAGACGGATCCTTCAGAATGTGCATCAATTTTAGAGAATTAAATAAGCACTATCAAAAACCGATACCCACTTCCTCGGATCAGCGACCTATTGAACCAGCTTTAAGGAGCTAGTTACTTCTCCAAATAGATCTAAGATCTGGTTATCGTCAGCTCCGAGTCCAAGAGGAGGACGTTCCAAGGACTACTTTTCGAAATCGATACGGTCATCTTAAATTCGTCATGTTCTATCGAATGCTCCCACAGTATTCATGGACCCTACGAACCGAGTTTTCCCAACAATTCCTAGTTAGCCCTATCATTGTTTTCATCAATAACATACTCGTCTGCTCTTGAAGAAAGAACAAACACTGTCAACATCTACGATCGGCCTTGAAAGCATCAAGGCCGGAGAATATCGCGGAGGAAGCACTGTATGGATGGATAAAACTCTCGAAGTCAAAAGATGAAGCTTATTGTTATAAGAGTTGAGTTGGGCGCTATGTGGGTGATCGTTGATAGGTTAACCCAATCTGCTGATTTCCTGCTAATACAGAAATCAATCAAGATGGAAAGATTAGCTTGGATCTATATCAAAGAGATCGCGAGACTCCGCGAAATATCAGTATCTACTATCTCGGATCGGGATAACAGAATTACTTCAAGACTTTGACAGTCACTTCAGAGGGCTATGGGAACATAGCTAGACATGAGCGTTGCTTATCACCCTCAAACCAATAGCCAAAGTGAACGGACCATTAAACCACTCGAAGTCATGCTCCGAGCCTGGGTGTTTGAATTCAGAAAGTCATGGGATACCCGGTTGCCCTTGATTGAATTCTCATACAATAACAGCTATTGAACAAGCATCAAGGATGCTCCTTTCGAGGCTCTTTATGGTCAAAAATACAGAACACTCGCTAGTACTCTCATGGGACCAGAAACTATTCGCGAAACAACAAAGAATATAATCCAAATCAGAATTTGACTTCAAACATCACGAGATAGACAGAAGAGTTATGCTGACAAATGATGAAAACCTCTGGAATTCCAAGTTAGAGGTCGGGTTCTATTGAAAGTCCTTCCCTGAAAAAGAATGATGCGCGTTAGGAAACGGGGAAGACTAAACCCGTGATACATTGGACCGTTCGAGATTCTTGCCCGGATTGCTTCAATGGCTTATAGAGTGCAGCTACCTGCCGAACTCAGCAATGTGCACCCCATGTTCCATGTCTCAAATTTGAAAAAGTGCCTATCAGACAAAAATCTTGTCATTCCTTCGATAGAGATCGAGAGAAACAAGAATCTTCTATTCATCGAAGAACCGGTTGAAGTTACGAACAGGGAAGTGAAGCGTACTTAAAAAAGTCGCATTCTGAATGTGAAGATTCGATGGAACGCTAAGAGTGGATCAAAATTCACATATGAATGCAAGTAACAGATGAAAGAGAAGTGCCTTAACCTATTCTCTCATTCATGAACCTACCTTTCGAAAGAATTTCAAGACGAAATTCCCTCTAACGGGGGGATGATGTCACAACTAGCATTTTGCTAGGAAATTCTATTCTCGGGTAATCATTCAACTATTGCAAATCATATAGTCTAAGTAAATATCACTCAGTGTTCATTTAAATGCACCTCTCATGTTCATCAAAGAGTCTGAAACCCTAAGAACCTTGGTTTAAGTCCATATTGGACTAGGGTTTCCTTATTGGGCCTAATGGACCAATAAGCATTCAATTCAACTATATTGGGCTTAGAAACCCTATTTGGATTCTAAATGGACCCAATTCATAAATCTATAACATTTTGGACCATTTGGGCCTAGATTGATTCATTCTAACTCTAATGGGCCTTATTGGGCCATAAATGAATTAATTTTCCCTAATGGGTCATAAACTCCATTCCTTTTATTCTAATGGGCCGAGCACCTTCCAATTTGGCCCATAATTTCGAAATCAAGCACTAAAGGCCCAAACCACTCCTCCTTTCTCCTCTTCCTTCTCCCTCTCGACCCAACAACAAAAATAAAAAAAAGAAGAAAACAAGATTAATGTACACATGCCACCTTATTTTTGCTTAAAGGATAACTAGGCATTTTATACAACATACAACAAAGTACTCTCATGTTTCCAAGCAAAACCTTCTCTTTCCCCCTCTTTTTCTTTCTTTCGGCTGAAAACAAACCACACACACACACACACACATAATATCAAATTCTCTCCAATACACTCTCAAGAACATCCCTCCCCTTCCGTAAATTTTTTTCGAGAATTAGAGCTTTCCAAGGAGATTTTTCATCCAAAATCACTTCAAGCTACACTCGTGTGGTAAGATCTTGTAAAATTGAGTTGATTTAATCCATATTTAGCTAACTCAATCATTATAAACACCTATTCTCGCGATTATTTCCTCCTAGAACCTCCTATGTTCGAAAACCACTCAAGGACCTTGCTAGAGTCAAAAATCACATCAACTTCTTCCATTTCTTCTTCAAAACTGAAACATCAAAGCAAAGGTGAGTTCATACCCCTTTTTTTTCGGTTTTTACATGATTTTTGGGGGAGAATACAAGTAAAATGTGTAGATCTATGTGTTATATGCATGTCTTGTGTGATTTCTTAGTTTATTTTGTAAAAATGTGTTAGATCTTAACAAATCTCGACAACTTAGGTAATATTAAGTAAAGATCCATGAACTAAGACACCTTTTACATCATATTATAAAGTTAAAAGTGTTTATATGTTTAAGATATAAAAATTTAAAGCCAAAACCTTGTTAAGGGTCAAAATTGTCAAGAAAACAAATGATAAGGGCAAAAAGTGACATTTATGTTTTTATAAGGATCAAACAGGTCCTACTTGTATAAAAATGGAATTTTATGATAAATATGTTTTCCAAAGGGCCAAAAATGTAAATTTTAGCTTAATGGGCCAAATATTTGGGCCTCACGATTTTGGGCCCAAATTTGCGAAAAATGGAAGTTTTGGGATTAAAAATGTTATTTGGCCAAAGTTTGAGTCATAAATGTAAATAAATCAAATTTAGGGGTGAAAATAACATTTACTTCTAAATTGGACAAAAAATGTAACTTTTATCTAAATTGGGCCGGAAGTGTAAATTTTTACAAACAAGAGGCTGAAAATGTAATTTTATGCAAAACTGGGCCATAAATGTCAAAATATAAAATTTTGGATTAAATCTGCGAATTTCTTAATAATTGGGACGAAATTACAATATTTTATAAATTATGGACTAAAGTGTTATTTTTACAAAACTTTAGGCCTTAATTGAAAATTTGAGACTTATTGGCCAAGAACATCGCTTTTACAAAAAGAGGACTTTCTATATTTAATTTAGTAAACCGCAAACTAAAACAAACCATGAAATAATAATAAATGGATGAAATACATCAATAACAATTTTATTAGGCCTTATATTCATCTTACATGGCCAATGGGCCTTAAACGCCTATTCAAGTGTATATTAAGCCCAATATGTTTCCATGACATGTTTATTGGACCCTGCGACCCATTCACATGTTAATTTGGCCCTGAATTATGGGTCACATGTTTATTGGGCCTTTGTGGTCCATTTACATGCTAATTGGGCTTGGACTGAAATTCACATGCTTAGTAGATCGTAACTATACCTTTACATAATTATTGAACTTCGTATACTTATACATATGTACCTTTTAGATATGAAAACATACAACATACACATAAACATTAAACATGGTATGAAAGGTTGAGAATCTAGTGAGACTTGTCGGTTGGCACCTTTGAGTGTACAATCGTAGCCTATAGTTATAACCAGAGTTTCCTGGAGCGAGAACGGGAGTTTGTGTATAGATCTATACGAGGTGACCCCCCACACCTTAGCTGTTCACTACAGCTAGACTAGGCAAGTCTAGGGTGACAAACCTTACCTATATCAAAACCGGCGCCTGAAAACGTCAAGACAGGCGAAATAGGTATTATCAAACATGGTTGTAACGGCTCACTTAGAGACTAAATTCATCAAAGATTTCAGTATATTTATACAAATCTAGACGATACTTAAAAACATACATACATCGATACACGGTCTTGGGAATTTTATGATTACAATACTTTTATAAGCAGAAAATATCGGATTTTCTGGGAAAATACATTTATACGTTACCATCTACTTACAACAGAAAATACATGGTTTTTATCTGGATTACATTTTTGTTTATATATACATTCTAAAAGCAACAAACACACATACATTAATACGTGATTTGACACATTATTTTCAAACCACTTTACAGAAAATATCAGACCATACAAACTTTTCAATCAAACATGCTTATGACCTCACCAACATTATATATGTTGACGTTTTCAAAATAACTTGTATTCTCAGGGACTCGTTAAGCAGAAGAATAAACAAGAATATGGGATTTTGTTTTGTGTACTGTTAAACAATCATACATTCAATGTTTTGGTCATGTTATTTAAAAGATAGTACTTGATGTAAACAATGGCAATTGTATTATATTATGCATGGTAATGATGATGTTATGTTTCATTTATATTCACTGTAATGATATTTCAAGATGAAGTCATGCACAAGCCCCCGGACGTTTCCGCCGTCTGGTTCGGGGGTGTGACACAATGACCCCTTTTGTAACATCCTGTTTCGGATTGTCTAAGATTAGGGTCGTGGGCTGCAACTCGGGCATGAGGAAGTCTCGGGGTTACAACAAGTTGCTGGAAGCATAGAGCATCTCGACACCTTTTCGAGGATATGAGATTCATTAAGGAACGAAGTTATATCGAGGAAGCATTGGAAGTTTTAAGTTATGGCAACATAAGTCCTTTAATTGAAAAAGGTGTCAGCAGGGTACGCTGGGCGTACGTGTGTGTACGCTTTGCGTACTCATGTACGTGATCTTTAAGCGGAGCCACCTAGTACGCTGGGCGTACTAGGCACATAAGGAAAACCCTAAATGTGAGGAGTGTCCCTATATAAAGAATGAGATGGCCTCATTCATGGCTACCATCCTCAGTCCATAAACCATCTCAAACCCTAATCCTCGTTCTTGAGCTTGTGTGTGACCATGGTGAGCTTCTAAGTGTTCTTGTGGGAATATTGGAGTGAAGAAGGAGCATGGAAGAGAATAGAGTTGGAGCCCAGGCTTTGGTTCTGAGATTTTCTGTGCTTGGGACATCATTTGAAGGTATAAAGCTCAAAGCTTTTCCATCCTTTTGTTTTGTGCATGATATGGTCCATTTTAGGGTTTTTGGTCCCAAAGCTTGAGGCTTTATGAGTTGTTGCACTCCAGAGCTTAATAACTGTCCTTTTTAAGTGTTTCTAGTGGAGAGGATCCATAAAAATGAGATCTTGAACGTGAGAATCAGCCCATTCATGAGATATGGGCATTTTGAGTTAAGAGAGTAAGAGTTTTGGGTGTTTGTGACCTTATCAGCCATGCAAAGGATTAAAGTCACTGACTTCATGTAGTAAGAGATATAAGTAGGGGTGTAAGTGAGCCGTGCTACTCGTGAGCTACTTGGGATCGAATCGTTAAAAGATCGACTCGAGATCGAATTAAACGAGCCTGAGCCGAGCTCGAGCCTAAATATGAGGCTCGTTTATTAAATGAGCTCGAGCTGAGCTTCAATTAGTGGGATCGCGAGCCTAAACGAGCTTAAACGAGCCTATATATATGTGTGTGTGTATATATATATATATATACATATATATATATATATATATATATATACATACATACATACATACATACACTAAAACACACACACACACACACACACACACACACATATATATATATATATATATATATATACATGGAAGCTCATTTAGGCTCGATTAGGCTAGCAAGCCTACTGAATTGTTCACAAGCCGAGCTTGAGCTTCCTCAAAATTAAACAAGCCGAGCTCGATCTTGGTCAGGCTCGGGCTCAGCTCGGCTCGTTTACACCCTAGCTATAAGGGAGTCCAGATCTAAGAAATGAGCTAAGGTATTAACGGGTTAAGACCAAGAGAATGGGCTAAGCAAAACTATGTGTACGCCCAACGTAAGATCCAATACGCCCCACGTACTGGGTTGGTGTCCCTGATCAGTTTCATGCATGCGTGAGTACGCTGAGTGTACCAAAGGAGGTACACCCCGCATAGCCTCACTGTGGACTTTTGGGCTAAGTCTCTTTTTTGGGCCTTGAGGGTTCGGCCTGGATCTTTGGGCTTGTGTATTAGTGACTTTAAACAGAGAAATATCATTTTTTGCTTTGGGCCCTTGGGTTGGGCCTGTCGTTTAGATTAAAAATTGGGTCTTGGGAGAGCCTATTTATTATTGGGCCTTGGTAGGCCCAATGGGTCTTAGGTCATTTATGGGTTGGTTAATGGACTACCTTTAGACCTAATGAGTGAGAGTTTGGGCTTAGTTTCTAGTTGGGATAATTGTGGGTTTGGCATAGAGTTAGTGTCCGGTGCGTAGCAACAGCGTTTATAGAGGTTGTTCATCATCCGAGGTGAGTCTTCTCACTATACTTACCATGAATGTTATCCTTGTGTGACTGAGATGTCATATGTGTTTATAGTGAGTACTATGATATTCTGCATTATGTCTCTGTGATTTATGCTGTGTAATATTCTGTGCTTACTGAGTTAGGACCGGAGGGTCCACCCGAGTTATGGGACCGGAGGGTCCCACTGAGAAACATTGACCGGAGGGTGTTACAGTGTTATAGCTTCGAGTGGCTAATGAGCCGTGTGTGTGGTATTTTGGGGAACTCACTAAGCTTTGTGCTTACCGTGTTATGTGATATGTGTTTCAGGTTCTTCTCAGGATTGCGGGAGGGCGCCAGTTCGATTGTACATACCAGAGAAAGAGTTATGTTTTGAGGATCCTGGAGTATTAATTAAATAGTTGTGGAGTTGCGTTGTAAATTAAATAAATGGGATTTAAGTGAACCGTGTTATGAGAATTATGTGATTATTAAAATGAAAATTTTGTTTGAAAATTTACGTTGTTACAAGTTGGTATCAGAGCCTTGGTTTGAGGGATTCAGATGCACCTTCGGGTATATCTGGACTCAAACTGAGGATTTGAGAAATTTTTTCAAAAGAAACGATTTTTCTAAAATGAGCAAGAGTTTCTAAGAGAAAAACGAGGAGGAGCAGTGTGTACAATCAGCCAGAGCCCGAACAGTGATTTCCTAAAATACCCATACTTATTTGTGTTATGAGTTATTATTGAGATATTAGTGATGCATGTTAGAAGATAGGCTAGGTACTTCATATCTTAGGGCTAGAGTGGCCTGATTTGTAATGCCTTAGCTTAGAAATCTTGCTATCTGTGATGTGCTTTGAGCATGCGGAGTAAGAGTATCCAACAGGAATCTTTTAGAAAGAGAGAGCTTTGAGTAGAGGAGTAATCTAGGAGAGATACCTATCTGAGCAGTGGATGATCCTATCGAGGGAGTAGTTAGATAGCCGTGTGGGGTAGAGTTGCTTGAGTATGGTGATACCTTTTGAGTGTGAGTAGAGCAAGTGGAGTGGTAACCTAGAGTGGTTTTACGTGTTGGTAGAGATTATTTGATGCCCGAATGTTGCTTGCTTCGTGCTTTGTGGAAATCTTGATGATGGGAGTAAGCTACTAAGTGAATATGACGATATTCAGGAGGTAGATGGCTGGCATCATAAGGCGTTCTTCAGCAGCTGATGGCATAGAAGTGATGGAACCTAGGAAGAGCCTAGGGAGTGGCCTTAGTCAGATGAGTACACTGATAAAAGAGAGTAGTCGCTGGGAAGCGACCAGATTTAGCAGGATTGGTGGTCGAGAAGGTTGAGGAGCTACTTGGGAATTCTGGGACGATCCATGTGGAAAGTAAGGGTAGATGTGGCAGGTAGTATGGGCCCGTACTACTGAAAGCAGAGGACCCATACTCCAAACAGGGAGAATACCAGAGGTTCTAAGTAGCATATTGAGAGGAAATAATATGGTTCGGCTACCATGATTCATAGCAGATTGAGAGATGATCACATGGTTCGAGTACCATGATTCGTGGTGGTTAGAGCCTCTGGTTTTACCAGTTTTCCCATTGTGGTTGATTAGTCTGAGAACAAATGTGATAGAATGTGGGGCCAGAGGGCCATGTCAAGCAAGTTTTAATGGAGCATACCTCAAGAGGGAAATCGAGTTAGTTTTGGAGAGATTTTCAATAGTGGGATGCCAGTTGGATTTGCAAGACATAGGGATGAGTAGAGATGAGACTTTATGGAGAGTTGCAATCCGAGTCGAGAAATCGGCCAATAGTTGAGATGTCACTTTCTATGACAAGAGTTGTGATGTTCCTGTTTCCTGGGAAAAGACAAACGAGATATTGAGCTTCTGGTTTCTGAGTTGGAGGTAAACCCCGTGGGGTAGCATAGGGTTGCAACCTTTTCACCAGAGTATTTGGGTAGTATGTTTGCCGTGAGGTATTCCTTATACCACAAGAGAGCTATTAGTGGAGACTGAGATGAGGACAAAGAGATGCCTTAGCCGAGTCAGGCATGCTTTTAGCAGCAGTTTCAAGTGATCAAGAGAAGTATATTGGGGTGGTGTCCCTCATTGTCCATGTTGTGTAACGACTGTGAGAGTGAGGTCTCTCGCTTCCATGAAGATTTCTACGATGAGAGGCTGGTCGAGGAATCAGAGACGAGGTGCGTCATAGCACATTGTTTCCAGATGGAGAGTCAGGACTATTTCGGAACAGTTGGGGTATCCAACGGTGGGTCGGTCTGAGGCTTCAAGATGACTAGAGGCAATCACATTGAGAGGATTCTGAGATTTTTTCACGAGTTACAAGATATTTGGAGTTGCTTGGTTTCCATCAGGAATATCATTGATGTGATTATGTGGTACGTTCCATGAGCCATGTGTGTTGCACCTGGTGAAACAGTTTATGGAATAGATTGTTGGTATGCCAGTGGTGATGGTTTGAACCCTGAGTGGGGGAGAACTGGGTATTTTATTGAGAGGATTCGTGATCCGTTCGAGTACGGTTAGAAAACTGGTTATGGAGATCTGCAGTGTGGACACATGAGACCTGGGTTATTGGTGTATGAGGTGAGGTAAAAGATGGGATGATGTATGTGTATGTTCTTATGAAAGGATGAGTGAATCCACGGTAGGTGGCCGTTGGTCAGAGAATTTATTATGGCCAAGGATTTCTTATGGGTTTGAAAATGTTGAGTTCGAGGCGGTTGGGTCATTGAGTTCAGGGTGCAATTGCTGAGATTTGTGGGTATTGGTATAGATTGTGATCTATACTCCAGGAGGGGCAACAGTTGATTTGTCAACCAATTTCAGAGTCGGTATCAGTAGTTTCGTATGGGTAGTGATCAATAGAGGATGAAGCTTCAGATATTGTCAACATGTTTTCAGTCGTTGACGATTCCTCTGTGTTTCAATTTGTGAGATGGGAGTAATTCAAGGATTTCGAGTTGTGCGAGTGGGAGATCAACGGTCGAGGTAAGTTATTATGAGGATCTGAGAGGGTATGTTGCGGTATCCGAGTATGGTGCCGTGAGTGGAAGATCTATGGAGGAGACGAGACATCGTGAGGTTCTGTGATAGCGAACCAGGGTATCTGAGTATGACGCCCTAGACTTGTGGGATTATTTGAGACCTGAGTTTGTGAGATGGCAAGTGGAGAACCGAGTGGCCATTGTTCCAGTGGGAACCATTAAGCTAATTGTAATCAAACATGATTATCCAAGTATGTGAATTGCAGCAAGAGAAAGTGTTTGTCATGACGGTTGTTGTTAGGGGTAGTGATGGTTATCATGGGTGGGTGAGTGTACCTACCTATGTTGGACCATGGAGTAATTGATAGTGTACTCAGTGTAGTGATGACTTGAGAATGAGAATATGGAGTAATAAGAGGGTAAGCAGATCCGGGTGGGAGTAATCACTTAGGTTTGTCAGGGGAGACCGTGGGAGAGCCAGAGAGAGAGTATCGTGTGACTGCGGGGAGCTGTAACATTTGTGAGTTAGAGAGAAAGTATCATATGACTGCGGGGAGCCATAGCATACATGATTTGGAAGGAGAGTATCGTATGACTGCGGGGAGCCGTAGCACACATGAGTTAGACGGAGAGTATCGTATGACTACGGGGAGCCGTAACATACATGAGTTAGAGAGAGAGAGGGTATCATCTAACTGTGGGGAGCCGTAGCATTCATGAGTCAGCAAGAGAGAGAAAGAGTATTGCAAGACTGTGAGGGGTCATAGCATTTGTGAGGCAATGAGAGAGTGCCATAGGACTGTAGGGAGCCACAGCCTTATTAGTCAGGATATGACGCAGAGCGGATTTAGGCATGGGTAGCCTTACCAGAAGAGTCTATGAGGAACTGGGGGCCAAACCAAGGGTGAGATTGGGAACTCGGAAGTGGTCAAAAACCGTAGTGTTTGAGTAAAAGAGGGGTGGTCGTGGATCATACGAATCTAGGTGTAATGTATGCACATAATCGTGGTACATGGGTCATGAGCTGAATGTTAGATGGGGACGAGTGGTTTCAATTCTGTGTCGGAACAAACTCTGGTGGGTGAGTTTGGTTCTATCTGGGTGGAGGATGAGCAGTTTGAGACTTCGGGTGGATCTCATTCTAAGAGAGATATGTTTCCGTCTAATGTTTGAGTTTTGAGTGAGCTAGTTCGTTGGTTTGGGAAGGACCACGAGACACATGGATCTAGTAAGTAGTAGACGACCGAGGTCGGGAATGAGGTGAATCCAGGAATGGATTGTAGTGTTCACTTGAGGTAAGGCGAACTTTGTGACTTCGCGTGTTACATGAAGGACTGAGATAACTAGTGTGAAAGGGAGTTATATAGAATGACTGGTTGGACGAGACATGAGTAGCCTTGAAGGTCCAACCGTCGAGGTGGGATTTGATCTGGTGCTCAGTGCCGGAAGGGACATATGAGATGAACTGGGACTGATGATTATGAGAGTTTGAGGATCATTCCTTCTGAAGAGTTCTGATAGCTTCTCAGGCGGTGGGTCTTGGGTGGCATAAGACCTTTCCATTCCTTTTGAGTTTGACCGGGGTCGATTAGAGAATCATAGTTTGTAGAATGTTTTTAGAGTCTGTTATTCGATGAGCAGTTAATGAGATAATATTTTGAGAGGGTGGTCTGATAGGAAGACAAACCACTAGAGTTTTCAAGCTCTGGAGAGTCATTTTGAGTACGCAGCGGCACATGGGTTTGTCCTTCTTCGGATCTGGAGTCCCTGTTGGGATCAAGTGTCTTGAGAAGTGATTGTAATGTGATATGAGGTCCTTCGAGGTACTCCTCGGATTTTTGGGCTCGATCTATGTGTTGGTAAGAGCGATTACGAGGGGGAAATCTAATTCAAATGGGGGAGAATTGTAAAATCCTGTTTTGGATTGTCCAAGATTAGGGTTGTGGGCTGCAACCTGGGCAAGAGGAAGTCTCAGGGTTGCGACGAGTTGCTAGTAGCATAGAGCATCTCGAAACCTTTCCGAGGATATGAGATTCATTGAGAAACGGAGTTATATCGAGGAAGCATTGGAAGTTTGAAGTTATGGCAGGATAAGTCCTTTAATTGAAAAAGGTGGCAGCAGGGTACGCTGGGCCTACGTGTGTATACGCTTAGCGTACTCATGTGCGTGATCTTTAAGCGAATCCACCTTGTACGTTGGGCGTACCAGAGGGTACGCTGGGTGTACTAGACACAAAAGGAAAACCCTAATTGTGGGGAGTGTCCCTGTATAAAGAATGAGATGGCCTCATTCCTAGCAACCATCCTCAGTCCATAAACCCTCTCAAACCCTAAACCTCGTTCTTGAGCTTGTGTGTGACCATGGTGAGCTTCTAAGTGTTCTTGTGGGAATACTAGAGTGAAGAAGGATCATGGAAGAGAATAGAGTTGGAGCCCAGGCTTTGGATTTGAGCTTTTTTGTGCTTGGGACATCATTTGAAGGTATAAAACTCAAAGCTTTCCCATCCTTTTTTTTGTGCATGATATGGTCCGTTTAAGGGTTTTTGGTCCAAAAGCTTGAGGCTTTATGAGTTTTTGCACTCCAGAGCTTAATAACTGTCCTTTTTAAGTGTTTCTAGGGGAGAGGATCCATAAAAATAAGGTCTTAAACGTGAGAATCGGCCCATGCCTGAGATATGGGCATTTTGAGTTAAGAGAGTAAAAGTTTTGGGTGTTTGTGACCTTATTATCCATGCAAAGGCTTAAAGTCACTGACTTTATGGAGTAAGAGCTATATGGGACTCCAGATTTGAGAAATGAGCTAAGGTCTTAACGGGTTAAGACCAAGAGAATGGGCTAAGCAAAACTGATCGTACGCCCAACATAAGATCCAGTACGCCCCGCATACTGGGTTGGTGTCCTCGATCAGTTTCATGCATGCATGAGTACGCTGAGCGTACCAAGGAACGTATGCCCCGCTTAGCCTCACTGTGGACTTTTGGGCTAAGTCTCATTTTTGGGTCTGGATCTTTGGGCTTGTGTATTAGTGACTTTGAACAGAGAAATATTATTTTGTGCTTTGGGCCCTTGGGTTGGGCCTGTCGTTTAGATTGATAATTGGGCCTTAGGAGAGCCCATATATTATTGGGCCTTGGTAGGCCCAATGGGTCTTTGGTCATTTATGGGCTGGTTACTAGACTACCGTTAGACCTAATGAGTGAGAGTTTGGGCTTAGTTTCTAATTGGGATAATTGTGGGTTTGGCATAGAGTTAGTGGCCGGTGCGTAGCAGCAACATTTATAGAGGTTGTTCATCATCCGAGGTGAGTCTTCTTACTATACTTACCATGAGTGGTATCCTTGTATGACTGAGATATCTTATGTGTTTATATTGAGTACTGTGCTTACTGAGTTAGGACCGGAGGGTCCACCCGAGTTATGTGACCGGAGGGTCCTACTGTGACACATTGACCGGAGGGTCTTACAGTGTTATAGCCTCGAGTGGCTAATGAGCTGTGTGTGTGGTATTTTGGGGAACTCACTAAGCTTCGTGCTTACCGTGTTATGTGATATGTGTTTCAGGTTCTTCTCATGATTGCGGGAGGGCGCCGGTCGATTGTACACACCATAGAAAGAGTTATGTTTTGAAGATCCTGGAGTATTAATTAAACAGTTGTGGAGTTGCGTTGTAAATTTAATAAATTAGATTTAAGTGAACCGTGTTATGAGAATTATGTGATTATTAAAATGAAAATTTTGTTTGAAAATTTACGGTGTTTCACCTTTTGTAACATCCCAACTCCCAGGTATAAATTTTAAAGCTTTATATTCATCATTATAGACCTACTCGACGAGTTGGTTGCCCCAACTCGTCATGTAGAGAGTGACATAGCCGCGTGATTTCTAGAACCTACTCGACGAGTTGGAGGACCCAACCCGACGAGTAGATTATGTACATGAAAACCCAAAATTTTAGGGTTTGCACCCTATTTAAAGGACCTTAAGTGCTTCCTTCCAACCTCCTTACCACCTTTTCACGTCCAGAAGCAAACCCTAATCGATCAAACCCTATTTTTAGTGTGTGTGTGTGTGTGTGAGGCTAAAAGTGTGTGTTTGGTGCATTTCTTGAAAGAGGCTTGAAGATTTGGAGACTTGGAACGAAAAGAAGCTTGTAGATCTAACATCTACATCGTGTTGGCCTTCATTTGGAGGTAAAAAGTATTTATCTTGGCGTTCCATTCCTTAGATCTCTTCTTATACAAGTTTATGGGCATTTTGGTGCAACATGGGGGTCATTCTCAGGTTTGAGTTGGTCACGAGGACATGACTTCAGAGCTAGACTCCTTTAGGCCCTCTTTGACATAAATCCTCAAGATTTATGAAGCTTTGGCCTTTTTCCATGCCTTAAACCTCTTCGTAGACTTAGTTTTGGTTTTTTAAGCCTTTTGAGACCTTGCATGCACGTAAAGTTAGAAACTTTAGTTGATAACCACACCCTAGGAAGCTAGATCTACAGTTTGGAGTTTTGGTTTCGCTAAAAAACGTCTGAATGAGAAAAGGACTGAAGGAAATTGACGAGTTGCATAGCCAACACGACGAGTTGAGTCGGGTTTTCCCGCTTTTTGGATTATGAGCGAAATCGCCGAGTTGATGAGTTGACTCAACGAGTCTGTTAGGGTTTTTCCCGATTTACTGATTTCTGAAGGAACTCGACGAGTTGGGTCAACATGGACTATTGACCGTTGACTTTGACCAAGGGTTGACCAAGTTTGACTTATGAGGGTATTTTGGTAATTTAGGTCTTAATGGGACTAGTTCTATGGTGACTATAGGTGTTTGAGTTTGGAGCTGTATTCAGGAGTTTGATTTCTTCAGTTTAGTTTGGCATTGTGAGGTGAGTTTTCCTCACTATACTGACAAGGTCTACGACACCAAGGCCGGCCCTTTGGATTGTTATCCTGCTTGATTATTTTTTTTGATCTGTTAGATCGGTTTCCTAGTAGATAGGACGTTTCTATGTGTTTATGATATGTATCCTGGTAGATAGGATGTTGCCACGCTTAGTGATCTGTAGATCATTTTGACTGTCTGTAGACTGCTATGTGATATCTGTTATATGAGCATTGTATGTGTGCATTCCAACCCGATGGTTGTTGGCCAAGAGTATTACATCCCGAGGACGATTAGACTCATTGTATGTGGGCATTCCAACCCGATGGTTATGGGCCAAGAGTATTCCATCTTGAGGATGACTGGACTCATTGTATGTGGAATTTTAACCCGATGGTTGTGGGCCGAGAGTATTCCATCTTGAGGATGATTGGACTCATTGTATGTGGGCATTCCAACCCGATGGTTGTGGACCGAGGATATACCATCCCGATGATGATTGGACCCATAGTATGTAGGTATTCCAACCCGATGGTTGAGGGCCAGGGGTATTCCATCCCAATAGATGATTGGACCCATAGTATGCTGTCATTATATGTGTATGAATGTGGTGTGTGTATTTTGGGGTAACTCACTTATCTTTGGGCTTATAGTTTGGTTTGCGGTTTCAGGTACTTCAGAGGATTGCGAGAAGGCGAAGGCTTGATCATGCACCTCCTCACATTTTATGATTTGGATTTCTGGCATACTCTGATATGAAACAATTTTGAAAACATTTTGTAATAATTAATGGTTTTCGAATGCTTGAAAAAGTTTTAAATTTTTGTGAAATTTATGGATGTTACAAGTTGGTATCAGAGCCTTTGTTTGAGTGAATTGGGGGAACACTCGTGTGAATCCAGTCTCAAAATAAGGTAAAGATTTTAAAATTATTTTCAAAATGGCTTTCAAAAATAATAAAGGAGGATGCAAAGTGGACGATCAGCCGGAGCCAGTAAGTAGACCCCAAAATACCATACTATAGGGTTCTCTTATGTTGCAGTTGTGTGACTCTTTCGCATGTGAATTGGCAATTAAATGAATACACCAAGCCACATGCTGCATGGTTTAAATGATCTTAGGATAGGAGGTTTAGTCGTATTGCACAACTCTTGTATGAGTCCTAACGGTTGTAGGGCTAAGCTTTTCAGTCTAAGATTGTTTAACCTATGGAGCATGTGATTGTATTCATGAGGTAGTCATCTGGCACCAATGGAGGGTCGTGTAACATAGGCTGAGTTATGTGGGGTCAGTTGGCCAGTTGTGAGATGTTAGCATTCCTCTAGGAGTGAGGATTGAGCGCTCGCCTATGTTTATATATATATATATATATATATATATATATATATATATATATATTATGGCATTGTGATGATACTTGGGACAAGCATGGGTAGGTGTGGAAGGTAGCATGGGCATGTACTATTGAAAGCACAAGACCCATACGCGTAGCAAGGAAGTCATAAACCCTAGGGTTTTATAGAGAGTTGGTTCTCCATCATTGTTTATGCGGATGACCTTATATCATCCTAATGTATTTTTCAGTATGGTGACTACGAGGCGATATGAGACCGGGTCTAGGTCAGGATCGGGAGCTGGCATTCAGGATAGGCCAACATTTGACAGAGGATCGTGTCAGGGAGATCATATGAGAGGAGGTGGTTGAGATTGTCCAGGGAAAGATACAAGAGATGTGCAGGTCTATCAAGACCACAAGGATGGAGTACTTTGATGACAGATATGCAGCCATCGTTGAGACTGATGTTGTTGCAGCCTCTGCAGTTGTGGCGGCCGTAGGTGTTGGGTCGGGACGAGTGTTTCAGTATCGGGACTTCGATAACACGAAGCCCCCGTCTTTTGATGGAGCTCGAGACGCGATTGTAGCCATGAGGTGGCTGTCTGATGTGGATGGATGTTTCTTCATATGTTCCTGGCCTGCTGACCAGAAGGTCAGGAGAGCTCTGAACCTGCTGAGGTCCGGAGCGAAGGATCGGTGGAGATTGGTTACTGGGTCATATTCGGATGAGCAAGGGGATGCTGTGACATGGGATCAGTTCAAGGATATGTTCCGCACCCGCTACATTCACTAAGAGGGCGATGTTTTGCCTAGAGTTTGCTTCTGAGCAGGCTCAGATGACTCGTTATCTAAGCATGCTCAAGACCGAAGTTCAACAGTTTGTAGCTACCCAACATCGTGATACACTATTGGAGTTACATGAGGCCTCTAGGCGGTGTGAGATGGAGATCGGGCTCCAGTTGAGGGAGCAGAGGCAGGCTCCGACGCAGTTGCAGCCTGTGCTGAAGCAGTCTAAGACCGCTAATACTGGATTTGGGGGCCGAAAGGGCCGCACTTATGGAATGTGCAGCAAGATGCATGATTGGGTTTGTCGATCTTCTTCAGGGACCCACATGTATGGAAAGCAGGGCCACATCTCTAGGGATTGTACGTAGCCGACTCCCGCTTCTGGGGGTCAGATTGTGTTATCATTGTGAGCAGGTGGGCTATATAAAGGCCCAGTGTCCCCTACTAGCCGCCAAGCCGGCGCAGGCTCCAACACTGGCCACATTACGGATCACTAACGGGGGTCAGGGTAGGTCAGAGCCTCCGAGGGCTCGGGGACGTGCATTCCAGCTTACAACTGAGGTGTTGGATTAGGTGTCTAAGTCCATAACTATAATTGGTATGTACATGACCCGATACAAGCATGGTCCATTTGGGTTGTAACACTCTGGAATAATTTGATAGGATGGATATTTGAGAAAGAGGTTATATATGATTTATTAATATATTATAAGTATTGATCAAGAATTAATTTGAAATTAATTTAGGGGTCAAAAAAGACTAATTAAATTAATGGGGATTGATTAAGTCAATCAGTAATATTTATAGTTTGGACCAATGATCCATATTGATTAGGATGGACTAATTCTATGTGGGAGTCCATGAAGAGTTAGTCCATAAGGCCCATCATATGGATTATTGGATTCCTTAAAGGCTTAAGCAAATGGACTAGAGTTTACAAGATTAAACCTTAGGAAGCCCACACTATAAAAGAAACCCTCTTAAGCCAAAATCGCACACTTGTGTTCTATGAAGCATATGAACGATTTTGGAGTCTCCAACCTCTCTCTCAAGTTCCTCCTCTTGTTCTTGGTTTGTTATAATTCCATTTTAGGAATCACACTTGAGGTGCTAGGCTCTTGAAAGATCAATTCCTACAAGCTACAACAAAGAGGTAATCATCTAACTAGCTTTTATGATTTACATGAAAAATTGTATGCTAGTTGTAGGCTTCAGGCTTTGGAATTTTTTATTGCATGTATAACTAGAGAAAACGTAGATCCAAATCATTTATGTAATGCCCTAAATCAGGTATGACTTGAAAAGCCTCGATGATTTCCAATTTTGGCACAAATGGTCCCTTTGAGTACGCAGGGCGTACTTATGAGTATGCATAGCGTACTCCGCATAAGTGATCGCAGGGGCATCTCATGTACGCGGGGCGTATGTAAGGGTACGCCGGGCGTATGCAATTAAAGGCCAAAACCCTAAATCCGGATTTGACCCATATTTAAACACCTTTTAACCTCTTGGACCAAACCCTATCATCCTCTTTAGCCCCATTTCGTCTACTTTCAGCTGAGTTAGTGTGAGAGTGAGAATTTGAGCTAAAGAAGAAGGTTTTGGTGGCCAGTTTGGAGTTCTTTCAAGAAGGAGGGTTGCTAGGCAAGCTTGGGACAGTTTGGTGCCTCAAGAATCTGCATTGTGGTCATCTTGCAAGGCTTCTGGTGGTAAAAATCTTGCACCTTTCCATATTAATCTCTAGAACTAGCTAGGGTTTCTTGTTTGGTCCCTTTTTGGATGATTTTGGACCTCCTTTGATAGTTAAGCAACTCCAGGAGATGGGATACACAGATCCGAGGTCCTTTGGTCCTTTAGTACCATAAAAATGGAAGCTTGATGGGAGATTTGGCTCCATGCATGGGTTAATGACCCTGGAAAGGTCTTAATGGAGTAGTTGGGGTGTATGAGACATGCAAAGGCATAAAGTTGCGAACTTTATGCCTTAGGACATCTTTACAGACTTAGACTTGGCTTTTGGACGTAAAGGACATGAGTATTAAGCACTTAATGGGGAAAGTGCTCAAACTGGGGGTACGTTGGGCGTAACCTAGTGTACGCGGGGCGTAGTCCCATGTCCCAGTACACTGCGCGTACCAGGAATGTACGACGAGCGTACGCAATACAGATGGGCCAAATCTGTTTTGGGCCCTTAGGCTAATTTGGCCTCATTTGATTATTGGGTCTGGTGTAATCTAGAAATTATGAGTCATATAATTGTTGTGGGCCATGGAAATATTGTTGGGCCTTTATTGGGACAAGAAGCCCATTAAGGATTTTGGACTTGGACCTTGGGCCCATTAGCAAAGGATGGGTATTTGGGCCTTATGGAAGGGTTGGGGAGTTGGGTTCCCTTGGTTAATCTAAGGTCCTAACATTGATATTTATTATTATTCAGCTCGGGAGGTTTCAAACTATTAGGAGAGTAGCTTTCGTATTCAGCAGACAGAGGTGAGTATCCTCACCATACCAATGGGTCTAAGGCACCAAGGCCGGCCCATTTCTTGATGAGTAGTATCCTAGTAGTAATGGTATTTGGTATGATGATAGATATGAGCTAGGAAGTACGTTAGCATTATATGTAGTATGATGGTGTCGAAGACCATGAGGGAGCCCATGGCATTTGGATGTAATACCATGTGGAGACCCCATGACGTTCCTATCGAAGACCATGGGAGGGCCCATGGAACTTGGATGTAAGACCATGTGGGGAGCCCATGGCTTTCCTATCAAAGACCATGGGAGAGCCCATGGCACTTAGGTGTAAGACCATGTGGGGAGTGATGGGTTTGAGCCATAAGAACTTTCCTATGTGCACAACCAAACCCTAATTGCTTGGATCTAGGTTTCTCTAATTGAACATGCATTGTATCCAAGACTTACAATACTAGATCTAATGTAAACAATTGAATCTAATCATATGAATTTGGATCTAGAACAATACCTTGGGTTACTTGCTTGATACTTCTTCTTCTTGGAGCTTAGAGTCACAACTGTCACTCCTCTAATGGCTTCCAAACACCAATTAGCAAGAGAATGATCTTGAGAGAGAGAGGAGAGGGTGATAAATCGGCTCTAGGGTTCCTTTCCTTGCATGAATGCCGATTTCCCTCACCCAAGGGATCTATTTATACTATGAGCTACTAGGGTTTCACCTTTAACCCTAATTGAATAACTTAGGCCCTAAGCAATCCAAGATCCTCCTAGATATTAGGCTTGGACGATTTTATGGTCTCCTAACCCTAAAATCCATCCACCCTTATATCCATAAGGATACATAGCCCAAAACACAACTATCACACATTTGACAGTTTATGCCCCTTTGTTCAATTAATCTCTTTAAGTCACCAAATTAATTCTCAATTAATATATGACTTATATTAATCAAATAACATTATTATTCCTTTAATATATTATTCTTAATAATATCTCTTCTCTCTTAACAAATCATCCTATCAAGTTGCTATGGTGAAGGCAACCCAAAAGGACCATGCACAATCGGGTCAAGTACTTACCAAATATAGTTACATCCTTAGACACTAATCCAACAGTCTCCCACTTGGATAAGTCTAGCAACTATATATGCAAATACAATCCGATTAGTAATCGTAGCTCTCAAAGACGTTGTCAAACTCTGATCTTATTAGTATCCTGTCCTTTAGATAAGGGATCGTACAATCCTCTGTTTAGATATTATGCGGACAATCTTATGGAACTTTTTATCCAGTAGTTGGTTTCTCGATCTCAGATTCATTTGACATAGAACTTAATTAAACACATCAATTCAGTCCTAACCGGGCCTGACACACAAGTCAAATCAAATCATCGAGCGGCCCTGATATTCCTTTTACCCTCTTAGGATAAAAGTAACAGATAAACTTCGACTTATATATATTTATTATTTACTAATCAATCATACACAACAATGCGTTTTATGACATCAATTTACTGATGCGGTTTCGCATTATCAATGCACAACCAATTAATAAACAATAAACCATATATCTTGGTTTTAAGACCATATGATATTATCGTCTTGCGATCACTTGTGTCTCATTCCATAAAGTGATTCCAGCAAGCGCGGGTTTATTCCAATGCTCAAAACTTGTTCATAAGCACTCATGAATGTTGCAGCAAACCTTTGCTATGTCTAATACCTTTTAGACAATCTACACACCAATTCATGACAATCTTCATTCATACCTACTTCCAACATATGAACGATTGTGGACCATTCGAATAATTCGATTATTCTTAATAATTCAATTATTCAGGAAGTCAAAACATGCAAAGTGAAACAATAGTTAAACAATTAACATAAGACAGTAGCTTTACTTATAAATAATACTCCTTTATTTAATCATCAAATGTCAAATACATTTATCTATTACATGTTTCCAAAACTATCCAATCCAAACTAATATCGTCTTTCAGCCCAATGCTCCTAGCATGCTGCAAATGCTTAACCCTGCTCAGTCCCTTCGTAAGCAGATCTGCTGGGTTATCCTCCGACGATACCCTCTTTACTACGAGGTGTCCTTCTTCTACTTGATGTCTAATAAAATGATATTTTCTGTCGATATGCCGAGATCTACCATGATCCCTCGGTTCCTTGGTCAAGGCAACCTCTCCTTCATTATCACTGAAAATTTCCATAGGCTCCTTTATGGTAGGCACAACTCCAAGATCACCAATGAAGTTCTTCAACCACATCGCCTCCTTTGACGCTTTCGCTCGCTGCAATGTACTCTGATTCACACGTTGAATCAGCTACGGTTTCTTATTTGGAACTTTTCCAAGTCACTGCTCCTCCATTAAGGGTAAAGACCCAAACCGACTGCGAACGGTAGTTGTCCCTGTCGGTCTGGAAGCTTGCGTCACTATACCCTCGCACCTTTAAGTCATCACTCCCTCCGAGGACTAAGAACCATTCCTTGGTCCTCTGAAGGTGCTTAAGTATATTCTTGACTGCAATCCAATGAGCCCTGCCAGGGTTCCCTTGATATCTGCTGACCATGCTCAAAGCAAAGGCCACATCAGGGCGGGTACAAGTCATAGCGTACATGATTGAGTCAACTACGGAAGCGTAGGGTACTCGGCTCATCTCAGCTATCTTGGCTTCTGTACTCAGACTTTGAGTCTTACTCAATTTGGCATTACTCTGTATCGGTAGTTCTCCCTTCTTCGATTTTTCCATATTAAAACGTTTTAGTACTTTATCCAAGTAAGTATTCTGACTAAGTCCTATTAGTCTCTTACTTCGTTCTCTCACTATCCTTATTCCCAAAATATAGGAAGCCTCTCCGAGGTCCTTCATATCGAAGCACTTCCCGAGCCAGGACTTAACCTCCTGCAAAGTCGGGACGTCGTTTCCTATGAGCAGTATGTCATCAACATACAAAACGAGGAAGCTAACTATACTCCCACTGGCCTTGACATATACACATGATTCATCTTCACTTCGTACAAATCCAAACTCTTTGGCTTTCTCATCGAAGCAAAGATTCCATCTGCGAGATGCTTGCTTAAGTCCATAAATGGACTTCTCAAGCTTGCACACTCTATTGGGATGCTTCGGATCGACAAAACCCTTTGGCTGAGCCATGTAAACATCCTCAACCAACTTCCCATTAAGAAAAGCGGTCTTAACATCCATCTGCCATATCTCAAAATCAAGAAATGCAGCAGTGGCTAGCATCACCCTAATAGATTTTATCTTAGCAACTGGTCAGAAGGTCTCATCATAGTCAACTCCGGGAGTTTGAGTGAATCCCTTCACCACCAATCGTGCCTTATACATGTGCACATTCTCATCCACGCCGGTCTTCTTCTTTAAGATGCATTTGCACCCAACCGTCTTACGTCCGGGCACATTGTAAACCAAGTTCCAAACTTGGTTGTCATACATGGACTGAATCTCGCTGTCTATCGCCTCTTTCCATTTTACAGACTCTGGGCCTGCCATGGCTTCTTTATAGCTATTATGTTCATCTAGATTTATTAGTGTACCATCACTAATATACGTGTCCCCTTCGGTAGTAATATGAAAACCATAAAACTGGGGTTGAACTCTAACTCTTTCGGAACGTTTAAGAGGTAAGGACTCGTTAATCGGTTCAACCGGAGTTTCCTCCTCGGGTTGAGCTCCAGCGTTAGAGGTTCCTTCATCGCTCGACTCTTGAATCTCTTGAAGATCGATTTGCCTCCCACTGTCACCTTGGCTTATAAGTTATCGCTCTCCGAAAACCCCTCTCCTCGCAACGATGACAACATTGTCACTCGGTCTATAGAAGAGATATCCAAAGGATTTCTGCTGGTATCCGATGAAAATACACCGCTCACTACGAGGTTCGAGCTTGTCGTGAGCTTCTCGTCTTACGAAAACTTCACAGCCCCAAACCTTGATATGTGCCAACGAGGGAGCTTTCCCTGTCCACATCTCGTGAGGTGTTTTGGCAACCTTCTTTGTAGGGACTCGGTTAAGGATATGGGCAGCAGTCTCTAAGGCATACCCCCAGAATGATATAGGTAGTGAAGCACGACTCATCATAGAACGAACCATGTCTAACAGGGTTCGATTACGCCTTTCTGCCACACCATTCAACTGCGGTGTCCTAGGTGGCATCAATTGCGAAACTATTCCACATTCCTTGAGATAGTCGTGGAATTCAAGACTTAGGTACTCTCCTCTTTGATCGGATCGAAGCATCTTGATTTTCCTGCCCAATTGATTCTCCACTTCATGCTTGAACTCTTTGAACTTTTCAAACGTTTCTGACTTGTCCTTGATTAAGTAAATATACCCATATCTACTATAATAATCGGTGATAGTCACGTAGAAGCGGTTCCCATCCTTTGTGGTAGATCTAAAGGGCCCACACACGTCGGTATGTATGAGATCCAATAAACCCTCACCCCTCTCACAAGTGCCAGTGAAGGGTGACTTGGTCATCTTTCCAAGTAAAGAAGATTCGCACGTGTCATCTTCCCTAAGGGCGAATGACTCCGACACTCCATCCTTTTGGAGTTGGGCGATGCACTTCTTGTTGACATGTCCAAGACGATAATGCTACAAGGATGATTTATCCATACTATTGGAAGAATCCATACACAACACATCATTTCCTAGGTTATCTACAACCATAACAATTTTATAAATTCCATTACAAGGCATTGCTTCAAAATATAAAACACCATTTAGATAAGCATAAATCCAACCATTCTCATTATTAAACGAATATCTAAATCCTTGTGTAAATAAACCATGAAAAGAAATGATGTTTCTTGCCATCTCTGGCGAGTAGCAACAATTATTTAAATCTAAATTCAATCCATTACTTAGCACTAAAGAATACACTCCAATCTTGGTAACAAGCGACGATATTCTGTTCCCCATGATTAGGTTTATTCTTCCACGCTCCACATCCCTATTTCTTCCTAGTCCCTACAAATCAGAACAAATGTGGTAACCACACCCTATATCAAGAACCCAAGAAATAGCATGAGACGAATCATTAGATTTAATTGTGTAAATACCTGAGAAAGATGGCTTGATCTTCCCATCCTTGATGGCTTGCAGATATTTCGGGCAGCTTCTCTTCCAATGCCCTATTTTGTGGCAATGATGGCACTCTGCCTCCTATGGGTTTGGCTTGGGCTTAACAGGATCAACCTTGGTCCCACTAGAAGACGAACCATCTTGGGACTTTCCCTTGTGGTGGTTCTTCGAATAAGCCTTCCTCTTCTTGCCCCTTCCCTGCCCAATAGCCAAAATAGGAGCAGCGGGTGGATTGGGAGTTGGTGCAATAGACTTGCCCTTGAGGTTGCTCTCAGCAGTCCTTAGGAGCCCTTGGAGTTTGCTTAGGGTGACCTCTTCCTTGTTCATGTGGTAGTTCATCCTAAATTGGTTGTAGCATGAGGGCAAGGAGTGAAGAACAATGTCGATAGCCAAATCTTCCCTAAAGTTGACATTCAACTTGCAAAGACGATCGACATACCTTTGCATCTTTTGCAAGTGCACGGTTAGAGACTCTCCACTTCCCATTTTAGCAATGATCATATTCGTTATGATCTCATAGTGCTCTTGCCTCGCGCTTTGGTGATATCTCTCCATCAAGTCTAGATGCATCTCATAAGGATACATGTCCTCATAGGACTTTTGGAATTCGGAGTTCATTGTGGCTATCATGATGCATTGGACTTTCGTTGCATCATGTTCATGGGTCTCAAAGACAGCCATATCTTCGGGAGTGGCAGTTTCTGGATTGATCTTCTCGAGCTTCTCATCTACAACATACTCTTTGTCCTCTTAACGCGTGATCGTGCGAATGTATCTTATCCATTCGCTAAAGTTTGATCCATCGAATGTCACTTTTTGACAAAGGCTCATTAGCGTGAATGAGCTAGCAGCAGCGTTGTTTGCGTTAGAAATCTACAAATAGAAAGGAACAAAGTCGATTAGAATTAAGTCCCTAATTAACACCCAAAATGAAAATTTAGGGCTAGGACCCAACAACATTATTTACACATTAGAAAATGGATGCCGTGATCCAACATGCAAATAATTTGGAGGTAAGTGAATGACGATTCACTAATTCTTCACCATGAAAAACATAAGCTTAAGTTTTAAATGTATTGAGAATTCCTAGTTTTCTTTGAGATTCATTGAACCTTTCAATGGCATGTTTAAATCTCGATATGCCCATCTAGTTTGTGACTGGGATACCGAGGATCACGAAGCGGGTGTGAATAACCATGCAAATCTACACGGTGCCTTCATTGTTACAATCACCTATTCGATGTGCTGGTAAACCACACACGCTCCATCGAACTATGACAAATAATGAATCACCTTTTTCCACCTTTGCTTAGCACCAATTAGTGTGCCGGTTAACCACACACGCTCCACTAACTTCTCAGTAAGGGTGCAAAGTGTAATTTCATGGGATTTTCATCAACTCACTTTTCCTAAAGTAGCTAAGATTGGGAATTTTATGAAACATGTTTAGTTACTTTATATAGATTCATTATACTTATTAATGAGAGGAGGTTTGCCCTATCCTACCCGTTCGGCTAACGACCCTCCACCAGTCAAGCAAGCGGTTAGTGTGAGTGTACACCCATTAAGCGCCATTTTATAGGCAACAACCTTATAGCCACCTTATAGACTGGCTTCGTGAATGAGGCCTACTAATGATAAGACTAGCATTTTAATCATATATATATATATATATATATATATATATATATATATATATATATATATTAAACTTGTAATAATATATTAGTATAGTGTTGAATTTTAAGCTTGTAAAATTCTAGGGTTTGAAATTTAAATTATTCAAATTAAACTTTTAATCACAAAACTTAAATTTCAAAACTTGAGGACAAGTTTTAAACTTTTCAAAACATAAGGATCAAATAGAAAATAATATAAATCACTAATTAGATTATCTCAATTTGATCTTATTAAATATTACTTGCAAGACAATTCACCAATTCAATTCAAATAATCAATTATTATCATATAAGGAAATTATTATTCAACTAATTGGTAATTATCTTTTGTTTGGTCAAGAATATACTGATATATTTGATTAAAATCGGATTTTAATGACCTAAAACAGGTAAGGCAAGTGTCCTCAAGTAAAACAGCAAGAAATACCGAAACTACCTCCTTCTGATGCTCGAACTCGCCGAGTCCATAGTGGAACTCGCCGAGTTTATCAGGAAGAATCACAAAAATCAAAATTTTCAAGCAACAAGCAATCAACCAATGCATCAATTCAATAGAAATCAATCAAAGCTCTGATACCACTAATGGGTTTGAGCCATAAGAACTTTCCTATGTGCACATGCAAACCCTAATTGCTTGGATCTAGGTTTCTCTAATTGAACATGCATTGTATCCAAGACTTACAATACTAGATCTAATGTAAACAATTGAATCTAATCATATGAATTTGGATCTAGAACAATACCTTGGGTTACTTGCTTGATACTTCTTCTTGGAGCTTAGAGTCACAACTGTCACTCCTCTAATGGCTTACAAACACCAATTAGCAAGAGAGTGATCTTGAGAGAGAGGGGAGGGTGAGAAATCGACTCTAGGGTTCCTTGCCTTGCATGAGTGCCGATTTCCCTCACCCAACGGATCTATTTATACTATGAGCTACTAGGGTTTCACCTTTAACCCTAATTGAATAACTTAGGCCCTAAGCAATCCAAGATCCTCCTAGATATTAGGCTTGGACGATTTTATGGTCTCCTAACCCTAAAATCCGTCCACCCTTATATCCATAAGGATACATAGCCCAAATTACAACTATCACACATTTGACAGTTTATGCCCCTTTGTTCAATTAATCTCTTTAAGTCACCAAATTAATTCTCAATTAATATATGACTTATATTAATCAAATAACATTATTATTCCTTTAATATATTATTCTCAATAATATCTCTTCTCTCTTAACAAATCATCCCGTCAAGTTGCTATGGTGAAGGCAACCCAAAAGGACCATGCACAATCGGGTCAAGTACTTACCAAATATAGTTACAACCTTAGCCACTAGTCCAATAGGGAGCCCATGGCATCCTGGAGTAAGACCCTGGAAACGGGCCCATGGCATCCCTAGTTGTTGTGTGCATGGCTTATGTGTTTTGTATAGCTGTTTAGCTAGTACGGTATATTATATGTTTTGGTTTGTGGTATGCTCTGGGGAACTCACTAAGCATTTCGCTTACAGGATGTTGAATTGTTTCAGGTACATCTGAGCCCAAGGGCAAGGGCAAGGCGTGATGGCGCGGCGTGCACTCTATCTCTATCTTTCACTATTGGGTCTTACGAATACTCTGATGATTTGGATAATTTTGTAATGAATTGTTGGTTTGAAAACAATTATGTTGGGATTTCATGGCTTATGCAATCTATGTTTTAGTAATTTGAAAATGAAAAATTTCTTGAAAAAATTGGGTCGTTACAATTTAGGGTTGTATGTACACCATAGGAATGTTTTAGTACATAAAACCCAACACGAGGAGGCCAGGACAGTACTAGATGCGGTAGCTGGTATGTTTTCTATACCTTATTTTGATGATTATGTTTATGGTATGCTCATATGTTTGTACCCACATTAGGTACATTTCTAGTGAACTCTCTGCCTACTCTTGTATTGTTTGACTCGGGGGCGAGTCGATTATTTGTTTCTCGATCGTTTAGCAGAGGGTTAGGGTTGCCTTCTAGAGAGCTAGAGTGTCCGTTGCAAGTCTCCATCGCCAACGAACACATGTTATCTGCTTCGTCAGTTTATCGGGGTTGTGATCCAGAGATTTTCGGAGTGTCCTTTCTGATTGACTTAATTCCGATCCCTAAGGGGGACGTTTGTGTGATCATAGGTATAAACTGGCTAAGTTGCTTCCGTACCATGATCGATTGCGAGGGTCAGCGTGTGGTAGTTCGAACCCCAAGTGGGGGAGAACTGGTTATATACGGCGAGGGCACCAGGATGGGTTCAGGATTCTGTTCAGCCGCCAGGGCTCGACAGTATATTCAACATGGGTGTGCGGGTTATTTAGCGTATGTGGTGGATACACGGGATAGGGATTCGGTCTCAGTCTCAAAGGTCCCTGTCATTAGAGAGTTCGCTGATGTGTTTCCAGAGGTGTTACCCGGAGTGCCTCCAGAGAGGCAAGTCGAGTTCAGGATCGACCTGGTGCTAGGTGTGGTCCCTATCGCCAAGGCGTCGTACCGATTAGCACCACCTGAGACGCAGGTGCTGTCATCTCAGTTGCAAGAGTTACTGGGAAAACAGTTCATTTATCCGAGTAGTTCTCCATTGGGAGTGTCGATTCTCTTCGTTAGGTAGAAGGATGGTTCACACACTACTAAAAAAACAGCCTTTTACGACGCGCAATGCGCGTCAAGAAAGGCCCTGTCATAACGAGAGACGACACACTTTCGCGTGTCGTCTATAGACGACGCACATTTATGACACGCAATGCGCATCATTAAAACCCCTGCCAAGAAAGGCCATGTCATAAATGAAGATGACACACATTTTTGTGTATCATAAATTTAAATGTTTAAAAAAATATATTTATATATTTATTAATTTTCAAATTAAATTTGCATTTAATGTCTCGTAATAGAAATAAAATATCATATACAAAAAATACAATCCATTGCATAAAATTAATGTCATACAATTTTATTCCTTACAATATATAAATTTGCATTTATCTAATCTACTGTGTTTCATACAAAAAATCTATTTCACGCGGCTTCTTCCATTTCCTTTATTAGCAACTTCCATCATTAGTAGCACAACTTACAATTGAAATGAAGAATACAACACTTGCATTTGCAGCATCTTATCTCTTTCATCTTGAGCTTTCTTTTCCTCTTCTAACTCCATAAGACAAGAAATATTCCCTCATCTCATCCATAAATCAAGGTTACAACAAAATATCAACACAATATTCCCCTGCATCCATTTATCTCACTTATATTATTTCATTTCAAAATAAGTGATTAATAATAAATTTACAATAATATACAAAAGAAAAATGTGAATATTGGTTATTATATTTAAACCTTCCAGACTTTGAAATATTTTAATTGTGTTGATGGCAATGCACTTGTTTTTTTGTTGTGTGAGACAAACATTAGTTGTATTCTATGTCACACCACCAGTTTGCATGAAATAATTAAAAAAATGACACACTGCAAAAAGAATGAAAATTGTCAATTAATTTGTAATTTTTAACTTACTTTGTTTCAAATAACATTAGTAAGGGTACAATTCCATCTACTTTGAGTTTATTATAGCTTTCAGCTCTTAATTTCTCAAGACTTGTCTCGTACAAATAAATTTTAGGATTAAGAGGTCTTACTTCAGGGCCAAGGTTGCCAACATAAACGGTTGTGTACTGTGGATTATTCTTAGGGGCATCACTATCACTTTGCTCTTTAGTATCCTCTGCAAAACAAAACAAAAAATTAATATCAAAAAATGAAATTTTTTTTATAGTTTTATTTTATAATTATGCCTAGAGTATTGCATACCTGAAGATCCATTTGTTAGCTCTACAACACTTTTTGAATCTGAACCTTGTCTTTCATCACTAACACCAGCACCTTTTGTAGCCCAATTACATCGTATCTGCCTACTCCCAAGCCACTTCCCGGATATATATATATATATATATATATATATATATATATATATATATATATAATCAGAAAATCAAGTTAAATAAAAACACAATGCTAAAAATAGTAATTGAACATTCTGGAAGAGATGCATAACAAATCCCTTTAATGAAGCAAAAAAAAAGTACATATATGTGTATATGAATGTAGATATATGTATAATTATATGTATGTATGTATAGAGAGATGAAACATGTACTCACGAACAGCTAGAATAGACAGAGAAGCATGTCTACAACACTTGTTGTGTGAACAACTACACAAGGCTCACAATTTGTCTTGGTTGAAATCCCCTCATTCTATCTCTTCCTAAAAAACCATATAACAAAATTGGATATTTAAATATTTTTCTTTAAATAAAAAATGTAACATTTCATTAACTTACTGTCTCTTGGATTTTGGTGAAATGTCATTATTATCCTCACGTCGTGAAACTGCCAATTCTTGGGAATTATCGGTTACCGGAACAGTTGAAGCTGATTGGTCTCAAGTTCATGAGATGTTGCAGGATGCAGAGATGAATGTTCTTCGCATAACATATTATTATGACAAAAGCTCACTGTAAAACCCGATATCATATTAAGTCTCTAAGTGACATAGAGCATATCTACGACTGATGTTAAAAATAAAAACATGTACCACACAAAAGTATAAATTATACCGAGTTTTTATTTGGAGTTGAATTTAGCTTTTGTTCATATTCCCCCTCGTCCTCATATTCTTCCTCTGTTCCCTTCCGTCCGAATTGTTCAACTGCATCACATATTAATAAAATGTGAGGGAGCAAAAACAGCCGCCATGCAACCAACAATCGCCATTAAAGCAAAATAAAGCTGCAAATTTGAAACAAAGACAATTAACACAAATGGTTGAAAAATATGTAAAGAAACTGCAAAAAAGAATGAATTCAAGAGCTACCTTTTTTTTTGTATCATCATGTTTGGGAAGTGAATCCAAGTTCTCAATTAAGTGGCCTGCCAACGACAAGTATTAACAAATGTTCAGAACAGTAAAAACTGCTTATTCATGTTGCTTGTTAACCAAAAAAAAATAACATTGTGGTGCTTATGTATTGTGTACAGGGCTTTGAATCAGGCCAGATAAATACCCAATTCTTGTTGTTGAGGACCTCACGTTCACAAATTAAACAACAGTCACAATCTATGATTTGAAATAGTGTGGTATAGCTTGAAAGGCCAATGTAATTGAGGGCAATCAATGGTTTCTCGGTTGGACTGGGAGTGACCTTGAAAGGCCATAAGACGTTTTCCATCTGTTATAGGAAAAATAAAGTAAGCATAAGCTTTCACCCAACATGAAACAAAGTCATATTTTAATTATTTGATACAGAGTAGTGGTGATGTCAGTGACACTTGGTGAAAAGAACTTGGTTAAAGGATGCACCAGAAGATCAATTGCAATAAGAAACTTATCTTTGGTCAAGATGACCAAAGAATCGTCCACCAAGTTCAGATGAACTTCTTGCAGATTTGAGAGAGGACGATATGTTGAGAAGGCACATGTTATGGTCGCCAATAACAGATATGGCAAAGTTTATCAGAAGCGTAAGAAAGAATCTATGGCAATTGGAGGAGGCTAAAAAGGATTTCATTTTTTTAATGCATGCTATTAATTAGGAGTATTTTAATTCAAGATAATGTCTAGTTTTGAGTTTGATTCTGTTTCCAAAGTCTTGGTGATTTAGGAGATTTGCTTCCTTATTTTTGAGTAATTGTTTTCCCTATTTAAAGGGCAGTCTTTATTGGAATAAAGTATGCTTGAATTTCTTAACAATCAGAGAATAATATCAGTTTACTTGTTTAGGCTTAGTCTCCTGCAGCAGGGGGCTAGGTTACTGGAGATTCACGGCTCCTGTAACTGCAAGTACAGGGCCAGTCACGAGATCCAAATCCCGGGGCATAACAAATTTGGTATCAGAGCCGCTCGTGATGACAAACCAATCAGAGGAATTTATGAAGAAAATGGAAGCCTTCATGACCCAACAAACCCAAAGCACAAGTGAATTGAAGGCTGCGGTGGAAGCCTTGCAAGCCAAGCAAGCGACATTGGAGGAAGGCTTATCTGCACGGAGCCATAACAAATCCAATAAACAAGGGGGTTCGGAAGCTAGTGTGGAGGAGGAGATAGAGATGGAGTCATTCGATGATCCACCAGAGCAAAGTCAAGGAAGAGGCAGGGGGACAGGTTTCGGCCTCGTTAGTGCTCAAGAAGCTAAAGGAGCGACAACTACCACGGTCGTTGGACGGGGAAAGGGTCCTGTTGGGGGACAACCAAATGGATCAGGTCGAGTAATCGGGAAGGGGAATGATTCATGGCGAACTGGGCAACCACAACCATTTAAGCACAGTTGGGACCAGTACAGAACAGAAGGATTTATCTGCCAGGAGCGACCACAAAAGGAGTGGGAAGACCTTGAGGACACACGGTACCGTGGCACCCGGGTACCAAGGTTCGCAAAGATGGAATTCCCGACTTATGATGGAAAAACTAACCCAATGGAGTGGCTACAAAAATGTGAAGATTTATTTGAAGAACAACAAACACCAGTTGATGCATGGGTCCGACAAGCCACGTTTTCTCTGCAAGGGCGAGCCAGCGGTTGGTATCATAATCTCAGGAGGATGAAGGACAGAATGACGTGGAATGATTTTTCAGAAGAATGCAAAATCCGGTTCGGGCCACCTATGAGCATGAATCCGCTAGGGGAGCTGACCCGCTTACGCCAACTTGGAACTGTGGAAGATTACTGTGAAGGTTTCGAATCCCTTTTGGGTCGGACCACAGGGGTCACACCAGAACAGAGTATTTGGCACTTCTGTGCAGGTTTAACCAATGCATTCGGTATGAAGTTGAGTACGCGAAACCAAATACCCTATATTTTGCCATGAACCTAGCAAGGCAAATCGAGCTCAAATTGTCAGAAGAGGGCCATGCTAGAGGGCTTGGAACACCCCCATCGGGAAGTCGGCCCCCAAATGCAATCAGAAATCGGGAAGCAACAGGGGAAGCTGCTACAAAAAAAGAACCAAGGAACCCTACTTGGAAGCGTCTCACGACATCTGAAATGGCAGAACGGAGAGCAAAGGGGTTGTGCTTCAACTGCGACGAGATGTTCTCAGTCGGCCACAAGTGTGCCAAATTGTTTTGCATTATGATGGCAGATGAGGACGAAGAAGATCAGACTCAAGTTGAAGTAACACCAGAAATTTTGCTGAGTGCCATACGTGGAGAAAAAACTGACAGAACCTTTCAGGTACGAGCACTTATTGGTTCCGGAACTGCATGGGTGCTTCTTGATAGTGGCAGCACCCACAATTTTATTGCCAGCAGAGCAGCCGGCCAGCTTCAGGTCCCGGTGCATCACCGCCCAGGACTTCGTGTCGCACTACCAGATGGAGGGAGAATAGCGAGTAGTGGGATAAGTCGCAATACACAAATGACGGTTCAAGGCTACGAGTTTTCATCCGATTTCTTCGCTATTCCACTGGAAGGGTTCGACATGGTATTAGGGATTCATTGGCTAAAACGATTGGGGCGCATCCTATGGGATTTTACAGTTAGGGAGATGGAATTTACTATCGATGGTAGGGCGATTCAATGGCATGGCGAGACACCTGACACGACAACACTTGCTGCTCTTAGTGGTTCTGATGAGAATGAGCCAAACCTCGATAAATTATTGGAGTCCTTTTCGGATATTTTTGAAAAACCCCAGGGTCTGCCCCCTTCTCGGTCATGTGATCACCAGATCAAGCTTCATTCAGGCACCGAACCAGTTATGGTGCGACCTTACCGATACCCCCATCTCCTAAAGGATGAAATTGAAAAACAGTGTGCAGAGATGTTGCAGAACAGAATAATTTGGCCTAGTCAATCACCTTTTAGTTCTCCTGTTCTCCTGGTCAAAAAGCATGACGGATCGTGGCGTTTCTGTGTTGACTACCGAGAATTAAATGCCAAAACAGTCAAAGACAAGTTCCCTATCCCGGTAGTAGAGGAGCTCCTTGATGAGCTACACGGAGCGATGTTTTTTTCTAAGCTCGACTTAGCCTCCGGGTACCACCAGATCCGCATGTCACCCTTGGATATCGAGAAAACGGATTTTCGCACTCACCACAGACACTTCGAATTCCTTGTCATGTCGTTCGGGTTGTCAAACGCCCCATCGACATTCCAAATTTTAATGAATGACGTCTTCCGCCAACAACTGCGCAAGTACGTCTTGGTTTTTTTTGATGATATTTTAATCTATAGCCGAACAGGGGAGGAGCACTTTCATCACCTCCAAACAGTTTTCGGCCTGTTACGCGCACACAGACTCTTTCTAAAAAATTCCAAGTGCTTCTTCGGTCGCAAGGAAGTCACATATCTAGGTCACATTATTCACCAGAAAGGGGTTTCGGTCGACCAAAGTAAGATTGCAACAATTCAAGATTGGCCAAAACCTCATAATATCCGAACTCTACGCAGATTCCTCGGCTTGGCGGGCTATTACCGAAAGTTCATTAAAGACTATGGCAACATTGCCGCCCCATTAACTAGCATGCTTAGAAGGAACGGTTTTACATGGAGCAAAGATTCAGAGGCAGCATTCACAAACTTGAAACGTGCATTATCAGAATCACCAGTTTTAGCACTGCCTGATTTCTCAAACACTTTTGTTGTCGAGTGTGATGCATCAGGTAGTGGCATCGGCGCAATCCTTCAGCAAAACAACCACCCAATTGCTTTCTTTAGCCGTAAACTTGCAGACCGCCACCACAAACTTCCGGCATACGAGAGAGAACTAATCGTCTTAGCTAAGGCCGTTGCCCATTGGAGACCTTACTTGTGGGGCAGACCATTCCTGATCAAAATAGATCATTATAGCTTAAAGTTTTTGCTGGAACAGCGCCTCACAACCTCGCCACAACAACATTGGTTCAGTAAACTTCTTGGCTTTGATTTTCAGGTTGAATACCGTGCAGGGGCCCTCAACAAGGCAGCAGACGCCTTATCCAGGCGGGAAGAAGAGATCGGGGTGGGTGAGCTGTTTGCTTTATCAGAAGTCTGCATAGATATTTTTTCTTCCCTCCAACAAGAGATCGACACTAGTGCGGACCTTCAAGACTTGCGCCAACGGATTATAGGCGGTACCGAGGCGACCAAGTGGTCAGTCCGAGATGGACTCATTTTTTACAATAAACGAGCATATTTGCAACCAACTTCACCGCTGGTAGAGACAGTTCTATCAGGCATTCATGACTCGGCTCATGAAGGGACTCAGAAAACTATGGAGCGGATTCGTCGAGATTTCTATTGGAAGGGATGGAAAAAGACGGTTCAAGACTATGTTCGTAATTGCGTGGTGTGTCAACGCAATAAATGGGAAACACTACAGCCTGCAGGTCTTTTGCAGCACTTACCGAACCCTACTACGATCTGGGCTGATATTTCAATGGATTTTGTTGAGGCTCTCCCTAAGGTGTCGGGAAAATCGGCTTTACTCGTTGTCATAGACCGTTTCTCTAAATACGCCCATTTTATTCCCCTCGGGCATCCGTACACGGCTGAATCAGTTGCACGAGTGTTTTTTTCGGAAATTTTCCGGCTGCATGGTCTTCCCGAAACCATTGTGTCTGATCGGGATAAAATCTTTCAAAGTGCCTTTTGGAAAGAATTATTTCGTCTCTCTGGAATAAAACTCTCTTTTTCTACAGCCTACCATCCACAAAGTGATGGCCAAACAGAGGTGGTTAATCGCACCATCGAAATGTACTTACGTTGCTTGACAGGGGATAGACCGCGTCGTTGGCTTACATGGATACCTTGGGCGGAGTACTGTTATAATACTTCTTACCACACAGCTCTTAAGGCGACACCTTTCAAACTTGTTTATGGCAGGGATCCACCTAGTTTGCTTAATTATGTGAGAGGTCACTGTAAGGTGGATGCGGTAGACCAAGCCTTGATCGACCGTACGACCTTCCTACAAGAAGCACGCAACCGTCTAGCTGAAGCACAACAACGCATGAAGACAACTTATGATGATCACCATCGCCTTCTGTAGTTTCAGGTGGGTGATTGGGTTTGGCTAAAACTGCAACCTTATCGCCAGATGTCCGTTTCTAAGAATACTTTTAATAAGTTGTCTCCTAAGTTTTATGGACCTTTTGGTGTTATTGAAAAAATCGGGTCAGTCGCCTATCAATTGGCATTACCAGAGGGGTCTCGTATCCATAACGTGTTTCATGTGTCCTTATTGAAGCCACATCACGGATCCCCACCTGATATGTTTACCGAACTTCCACAGCTCTTGGATGGAAAGACTCTATGTACTCCTGTCAAAGTGTTGCGTATGCGGAATTTGCAAGGCAAACCCGAGTTGTTGGTTCAGTGGGCTCCTGATTCTGTCGAGAGTGCTACTTGGGAAGATCAAGCCACCTTCCAGGAAGCTTATCCAGATTTTGAGCTTGAGGACAAGCTCAATGCGGAGGAGGGGAGTAATGTTATGGTCGCCAATAACAGATATGGCAAAGTTTATCAGAAGCGTAAGAAAGAATCTATGTCAATTGGAGGAGGCTAAAAAGGATTTCATTTTTTTAATGCATGCTATTAATTAGGAGTATTTTAATTCAAGATAATGTCTAGTTTTGAGTTTGATTCTGTTTCCAAAGTCTTGGTGATTTAGGAGATTTGCTTCCTTATTTTTGAGTAATTGTTTTCCCTATTTAAAGGGCAGTCCTTATTGGAATAAAGTATGCTTGAATTTCTTAACAATCAGAGAATAATATCAGTTTACTTGTTTAGGCTTAGTCTCCTGCAGCAGGGGGCTAGGTTACTGGAGATTCACGGCTCCTGTAACTGCAAGTACAGGGCCAGTCACGAGATCCAAATCCCGGGGCATAACAGCACACTTGAACAATGTGGAGATCGGAACCACATCAGTGAATACGTCGAATGGTCCATAAAGTAGATGATTGCAGATGAACTTGATCATGAGACGAATCGAGTCATTGTAGGAAGAGTGATCATCAAAAATTGCCCTAAAATTGCTAGAAGCAATTGATGGCGATTGGTTTCGTGCAGCAGAGTCGAAACCAGTTGGTTGAACAGAAGCAAATGCTTTTTAATGTTTCTTGGAGATTCCTAATTTCACCATTTTTTAAAAACTTTCAAGAACTTGCAGAAAAACTTGAAGTGCAAGAGGGAAGAAGATGAAGGTTGTTCGTCTTTGAGGGATAAGAAAGCTTAAATCTTTCTTGGAGAAGGGAAAACGTTTATATAGTGGCAGATTTGAAAAAAGATTGTTTTTACCCTAATTAAGGGTAAAAACCCGTGAGTTCTTATGGTAAAAACGATCATTATTAGCCACACAAAAATAATGATCAGTTATTTTATTTAATTTTTTGTGTCTTTTTTTGAAATAACATTAAATGTAATGTCAGACACTGTTTCCCACGTTATCAAAACGTGTGGTGAGGGGAGAAAAACCGTTGAATAAAGGTGGAATATGTAACGGATGTGACATCTTGGGTAAGGGGAAAAGACAGTTTAGTAAAAAGATTTCTAAAAGATTTCTTTTGTTGGAAACTGATTTATTTTGGCGTCATACCCAAAATAGGTCTGACAAAAAGTTCATTTGAGAAAGGAACTGAAACGATTGTGTGTATCGAATGTTTTTTTTAGAATGTTTTTCTTATTTAACGAAGGATCATTAAATAGCGCACATCGTGACAAAAAGAATTTATGAAGAAAATAAATGTTTATTCATCTGGACTCAGGATCTTGAATTGATTGCAATGTAAGACACCATTGCGGATGGAATCATCATTGCGGTAGATGGTAGAAACAGCTGAGGAGAGCACTTAAATCAAAGTCAAAAAAACAAATAAAATAAGGACCTTGGCATATATGTATGATATATGGTTGCGGTATATATAGAATATATACTGCAACTATGTATGATACTTATATGTGGCTAGGACCACAATGATGACCATAGAAGGTTTGCGGTACCTAACAATTCAGAAATAATTATGGGTCCGGATTCATCATTTCTAACATTTGTAAGAATTTGTATAGTTTTGTAGAGTCAAGTGCCTTTGTGAATACATCAGCAATTTCTTCATTAGTGTTTACAAATATTAGTTCAATATTACCTTTGAGAATGTGGTCTTTGATGAAGTGATACCGTAGTTCAGTGTGCTTCGTCTTAGAGTGATGAATAGGATTGTGAGAAATCGCTATAGCACTCTTAGAATCACAGTAAATTGGTATCTGCAGCATCCTGTATCCATAGTCTATAAGTTGTGTTTTCATCCATAGGACTTGTGAACAGAAATTGGCTGCATCCACATATTCTGTAACATCCCAAAAATACCGGCTAAAAATTTCAATTTTAAATTAGGTTAATACATAAAAACATCGTTATAAAACATTCATAATAATACTTCATGTCTGAAAACCGGTAATATCATAGTAATATTTCAGAGTGCATCCCAGAAAATCCATGGTGCGGAAACAACAGTGTGTGTGATATGCTGCTACCGCGCCGGCTCCTTTCCCCTAGCTGAAGAGGTACCTGAAAACAAAACTATAAAACATAAGCACGAAGCTTAGTGAGTTCCCCCAACGAACCTCATACCATACAATCACATAGCATACATGTCTGCCGGGCATTTCTGGGTGCCCGACCTTCCCCTTCGGTCCTGTCGACCGGATACTGCCTAGCATATCTGGGTGCTGGCCTACCCCTTCAGTCCCGTCGACCGGATCGGGGACTGTTTCACCCCCTACTGCTACTACCACATAATAACATATCACATAACCCGTACATCAAAATTTGCTAACACATAAAGCATATCAGGTAGTAGCAAACCTAGATGATTATCACAAAGACAGTCATCTATCATACGCCTCCTACTAGTGGGCCGACATTGTGGCCTTAGACCCACTTCTACTGGAAAGTAACTCACCTCGAAAGTAGCTGCTGAAAACCTGCTCAACCTACGCATGGCTGCCGCACCGGTAATCCCTCTGGCTATAAATCCGTAAACATGGATTAGGTATTCATAAATACCCCTTAGGTCAAATGACTGGTCAAAGTCAACTTCTTGGTCAAAGTCAACTCTCTGATTGACTGGACTCGCCGAGTCCATAAAGCGACTCGCCGAGTCCTTCTACGTCTAGTCCGACTCTGACTCATCACGTCCCTGTTCCCACTCACTGAGTCAACTTGACTCGCTAAATGGGGACAACTAACAAACTCACGACTGGACTCGCCGAGTCCGACGAGCAGATCTCACAAATCGCTCCAATATTCCATTAGAACATCAACCTTGGAGATTTGGAGATTCTGGGACTATAGCTACGCGTTAAATTGCTAATTCCGCATGTGTCTACGAAGGGTTGGACCTCCTACACTTAAACCCTACTGAAATCGGGGAAAGTTCATACAACTCGCCGAGTTGGAAGAACAACTCGTCGAGTTCAAGGCTATATTCAAGGGACTCGCTGAGTTGTTCATCCAACTTGCCGAGTTGTTTGACCAACTCGCCGAGTTCCTTCAAACCTTCTTCCTGCACAGGCCAAAACTGAGACATGCAACGGATCCAACTTATGGGTACCAGTTCCTAGGGTCTGGTTATCACAAATACACACGAAATTTGGGGGGTTTAAGGCTTGAAGACCACCCATTGGGGACAAAAAGGAACCTAAGAAGCTAAAGAGCAAAGTGGGGGGTTTTATTACCTGATTTGATGCTTTCCACAGAGTAGATTTCGGATCTACCTTCACTTCTGGAACACTCCAACTTCTTCCTTCTTCCTTAAGCTCCAAAACCTTTTTTGGAAGATAAAAATCACTCAAGAACACTAAAAGGGGGCTTGGATTGCTCTCTACTGCTCTCTGGGAGCAAATGGGACGAAATGGGTGTTTTAGAATGGGCAAAATAGGGTGCAATGTCTTAAAGTAGAGTTTCATCCAGACATGTGAACTCGCCGAGTCCATATATCGACTCGCCGAGTTCCCCGTTTAAATCCCGTGTCCACCTCGCTGCTACTCGGTGAGTCGAGACGCAGACTCGCCGAGTTCATGGCAAAAATTAAGAAAAATACCTAAATAAAATCGTACCAGGAATCCGTTGTTACATATTTAGCTTCTGCGGTAGACAATGAGACACAACTTTGTTTCCTTGAAGACCAGCTAACGAGTCTTCCACCCAGAAATTGACATCCACCTGGAGTGCTCTTTCGATCCAATCTACGTCCAGTATGATCAACATCAGTGAATGCTTGAAGACTGAAATCGTTTCCTGCGGGGTACCATAGACAAGGGCTTTGCTGCCTTTTAAGTATCTAAGAATTTATTTAATTGCGGTCAAGTGAGTAACTTTCGAATCAGCTTGGTATCTTGCACATAAGCCTGTAGAGAAAATTATGTCTGGTCGGCTTGCGGTGAGGTACATCAATGAACCAATCATTCCTCGATAAGTTTTGTGATCTACATATTTGCTGTTAGGATCAGCTGAGATCTTATATCCGAAGGCCATTTGGACCTTTGCTGAGGAACAATTGTCCATTGAGTATTTCTTCAGCAGTTCAGAGGTGTATTTCTCCTGATGGATGAATATTCCTTGCGGAACCTATTTTATTTGAAGACCTAGAAAGAAATTAATCTCTCTATTCATGCTCATTTGAAATTTGCTAGTCATGAGCTTTTGCAAATTCATCCACCATCCCCTAATGTGTAGATCCGAAGATGATATCATCCACATAAATTTGTATGAGCATAAGGTGATCACCGTTTGCTTTTCTAAATAAAGTGGGATCAATCACCCCTCTATTGTATCCGGACGAGACAAGAAATTCGGAGAGAGTCTCGTACCATGCTCTTGGAGCTTGCTTTATACCATAGACTGCTTTTTCAAGCTTATAGCAGTGATCTGGAAATGCAAGACTTTCGAAGCCAAGAGGTTGCTGAAGATAAACCTCTTCTTTCAATTCACCGTTGAGAAAAGAACTCTTCACATCCATTTGATGTACTTTAATGTTCTTGTGAGCTGCGTATGCTAAGAAGATGTGGATGGCTTCCATTCGTGCTACTGGAGCATATGTTTCATCATAGTCAATACCTTCAAGTTGACTATACCCCTTGGCGACTAATCTGGTTGTGTTTCTGATGACCGCACATGATTCATCCAGTTTGTTCTTGTAGAGCCATCGTATAGTTCTTCTTGCATTGCAGATATCCAGTCAAGCTCCAATAGGGATTCTTTGATTGTTCGAGGCTCGATGGATGACATGAATGCATAGTGACAGTGATTAGACAAATCTTTTGAAGATCGAGTCTGGATACCTACAGATGGGTTGCCAATGATTTAACCAGGTGGGTGATCCTTTGTCCAGAAATGAAGACGAGGTTGCAAATGGTTAGCAGCTATGGTGGAGGGAATGTCTTCAATGTCAGAGACTACTTCGGTTGGGGACTGCAGTTCCCCTTGGACTTAAAAACAAGCTGCAAAATTTCTTTGGGCAGTAGGAGGCTCCCCCTGGATTACGGATATGAGTTCCCCCTGAATTGCTGATGGGAGTTCCACCTGAACTTGAGAAGGTTCCCCCTGGAATGAAGGTAGTTGAGAAATCCTTGAATCCGTTCGAGTGTCAATTGTCTCTATGTTGCTATGGTCTGAGTCTGAGGATACATTTGAAGGTAGTCATACTCTGCGGGGCGAGACAGGAACGATTTCCTCAAGTATTGGAACTTCAATCGTTGTTTCTTGATATGGAGTCGAGCTTTCTCCTTCGGTTGGCAGTGTGGAAGTATTGAGTGAAGCTTCAGCAGATTGCGTAGGACCAGATACTTCGGTATGTTGTTGTTGAGCTTCAGGAGACACAAGAACTTCGGATAGTTGAGCGATCTCAATGGAGTCAAAGAGATCATCGTAGTTGACATCAACTATATTGAGCAAACCCGAAGAGGATGGAATATCACTTTCCATGATGGCTTTAGTTTCATTGGATGGAACAGAGTTGCAGACGTAATAGTCATCAAATTTGACATCGAAGCTTTCGCCTACTAGTCTTGTACGTATTATGAGTACCATATAGGCTACTTTGCTTGTTGAGTAACCAAGAAAAATGCCTTCATCAGACTTCGGTGCAAACTTGTTTAGGTGATCCTTGTTGTTGATCACAAAACATCTACACCCAAAGATATGAAAGAATCAGACATTTGGTTTGCGGTTGCTAAGGCCATCATATGGAGTTTTGTTGAGACGCTTGCATATTATGCTCTGGTTTTGAACAAAACATGTTGTGGAAATTGCTTCGGCCCAGAAGTAGAGAGGAAGGTTGGCAAAATTGAGCATAGATCTGGTTGCTTCTACCAGAGTTCGATTTCTTCTCTCTACAACTCCATTCTGTTTAGGTGTGTAAGGAGCTGAGAAATTGTGGCTAATCCCCTTTGAAACCAAGAAATTGTTCAAGAGATGGTTGGTGAATTCAGTTCCATTGTCACTATGGATGTGGCGAACTGGTAACTTGATTTGTAATTCAATTTCCTTGATGAAATTGATCAGAACCTGCGGTGTTTCATACTTTAGTCTCAAGAAGAAGACCCATGTGAAGCGAGTGAAGTCATATACTATAACCAATATGTACTTCTTGTGATGGAGACCGGATATGGTATATGGACTGCAAAGATCAATGTGTATGAGCTCTAGAGGTTCAGAGATTGAAGAATCAATCACCATTGGGTGACTTGCTTTGGATTGTTTGCCACATTCGCAGGCAGGACAGAGTGTATCATTGCTGAATTTAAGAATTGGGAGACCTCGTACGAGTTCTCAGTGACGATATTGTTGATATATTTGAAATTAAGATGAGCTAGCTTGCGGTGCCATAGCTAGCTGACTTCGGTTACCGCTTTTGAGAGAAAACACAACTGCGGTTTTCCAATGATCATAGAGACATCCAAAGGGTACATGGTCCTTTCGGGTTTGGATTTGATCAAACATGTGCTTCTGTCACTTGTCATGATGTAGCAGTAATCATTGTCAAATTCAACTCAGTGGCCTGCTTTACATAGTTGGCCTACATTGATGAGATTGTGTTTAAGGCCTTCCACATAAGCAACCTTCTGAATAAAGAAGTTTCCCATAGTAAGAATTCCATAACCTCGGATTATCCCATTTGCGTTGTTACCAAAGGTGACACTTCCACCATTGCTGATTGGCCTGAAGTCCCGAATCACATCAAGTTCTTTCATATATAATGTGCAAATGAATTCAGTTGCACATTTAACAACCGTAAACTCTTCATTCTCTTACAAAATTTCAAGCTTTAGTTCTTTATTTTCTCTCAAGTATCAAGTTATATCAGAACCTTCAAACTCTCAAGAACACTTCATATCTGCTTCCATAATTCCTTCACTAATTGTAAGTAATATCTTTGAGCAAATATTAGTTACCTTGTTATATTACTAGTTAATTAATTTAGGGAATACAATTATGTGTAAAATATAATCAGGATACGGCTAATCACACGTATTCTATACTGGGAATCATCGCAACCACATCGAAACCATCCAGGAACTCATACACGAGGTGAGTTCATACCCTGCGTTTTTACTATTTTTCGATGTTTTAGGGGGGGGGGGGGGAATATAATTCTAACACAAGATTATTGTGTTTATAAATATATGATTTCTAAATATCTTCCAAAACGACTCAAAATCACTGAAACTCTTTTAAATATTGTTAAACCCTTTAAATGTTTTATAAATCCTTTTAAACTTATATTTTGCCAAAATCATATATATATATATATATATATATATATATATATATATATATATATATATAAGATTTAAAGGGATTAGGACTAATAACTCGCTTTATTTCCTTTTCCTTGTTTGGATGTGGGCGAATGTCATTTAAGTTTTAATTATACATATTACATATGTATGTGAATATAAAAGTTATTTCAGTCAGTTTCAATACCCTTTGTAACATGTTGAGCAAATGGGTACATTCATGAACAGTTCATACCAAACAGAACAAATAAATTATAATAGATATAATCTACGATACAAGGAATCTATTTTACTAGTCAATCACATAAGGATATAATTTGAAACTAAACACGTATGTGCGAATTACTTTACATATCCAAGTATATTAAACAAGGAACATACTATCAGTCATTTATTGCAGAATGATTGTGCATTTTTATTATACACGTAAGCGTTAATATGGTTTTTGTGAGACATTTTTTCATTAGCTTATTTATTCAGTTAAGTAAGCAAACACTGTTAAAGTCCTGATGATTATAAACAGAATCTCCCAACAGAGAGCGAGAAAAATGTGTATAAATCTATATGGGATTGACAATCCTGTACCAACTGCTAGCTACAGTTAGGTTGACATGCCATAGGGTGACAAATGTCGTTACAATTCCAACGACCGTAAGTGTCGTATTAGGACCTCGAGTCACTAGTATGGTTATAATAACTCACAAAAAGATATTAACAATACTATTAGTGTATAAATACTTAAACCAAAGAGTACGAATATAAAGTACTAGTTTTACAAGAATATAGTTTACAATAACAGCTGGTGGAGTCAGGCACATTCATTTTTACAGGGTTTTCAAAGAGTACAATTACAGAACATGGAAAACATAACAATACATAAAACATTCTTTTGATAGTTTTACTGTGAACTAAAACTATGTCACACTATTTTATAAGTACAATAATACTTACACAGAACGATTTTATGGGATTAAAACTACTTTTCAATTACATCAGAAAATATAGGATTTTCTAGAGTAGTAAACATACTCAAGGAACGGAAAACAAGCTTTCAAACATAAATACTTATGCACTCACTCAAATTAAATGTTGATACTTTCTTTTTCAAAATACTTGTATTCTCAGGGAACCAATAGACAGGTACCTTCCCAAGCTTTTGAGAAGACGGAGCAGTTTTGAGTTGCGTCTTTCAGTTTTTGCTATATTTTGGTGTCAATATTCATTGATTGAACACATACGTAAAAACTTATACTTATTTAATGTAATGGTTGTTGTACTTTTATTACTATGATGCATGTGTTTTGATACTTAAACATGAAGTCATCCACCCCCAAATATTTCTGTCGTTCAGGTTTGGGGGTGTGATAGAAGTGAAACACAAGAACAACCTAATCCAATATGGTCTAAAAACTTTTTGAATATAAATAAAACACTTATTATTTAATCACAATATTGATTAGACTTTACTCATTGTATAATGTTTCAAGTAATCAACTTATCACTTGAATTAAAACAATATTCATGCCATACTCCAAGCATGCACATTATGCTTATCTATGGCCCTTCTATCGTGAAATAGATCAATTGAATACATTTTCAATGACGCTCATTTCACAATTCCAAATCCTTACTACAAGCACAAGAATACCAAATTCTTGCCACCACTAGAATGTGTTAGAGTCTAAACTCACATGCAATGACCCCTTTTGTAACATCCTGACTCCCAGGTATAAATTTTAAAGCTTTATATTCATAATTATAGACCTACTCGACGAGTTGGTTGCCCCAACTCGTCATGTATAGAGTGTTATGGCCGCGCGACTTCTGGAACCTACTCGACGAGTTGGAGGACCCAACTCGACAAGAAGAGTCTGTACATGAAAACCCTAAATTTTAAGGTGTGCACCCTATTTAAAGTACCTTAATTCCTTCCTTCCAGCCTCCTTACTAGCTTTTCACATCCAGAAGCAAACCCTAATTGATCAAACCCTCTTTTGAGTGTGTGTATGAGGATAAAAGCGTATGTTTGGTGCATTTCTTGAAAAAAGCTTGAAGATTTGGAGACTTGGAACGGGAAGAAGCTTGTAGATCCAACTTCCACATCGTGTTGGCCTACATTTGGAGGTAAAAAGTATTTACCTTGGCTTTCCATTCCTTATATCTCTTCTTATACAAGTTTATGGGCATCTTGGTTCAAAATGGGGGTCATTCTCAGGTTTGAGTTGGTCACGAGGACATGGCTTCAGAGCTAGACTCCTTTAGACCCTCTTTGACATAAAGCCTCAAACTTTATGAAGCTTTGGCCTTTCTCCATGCCCTAAACCTCTTCTTAGACTTAGTTTGGGTTTTTTAAGCCTTTTGATACCTTGCATGCACGTAAAGTTAGCAACTTTACGTGATAACCACACCCTAGGAAGCTAGAACTACAGTTTGGAGTTTTGGTTTCGCTCAAAAACATCTTAATGAGAAAAGGACTGAAGAAACTCGACGAGTTGCATAGCCAACTGAATGAGTTGAGTCGGGTTTTCCCTCTTTCTGGATTATCAGTCAGAGCCAGTAAGTAGACCCCAGAATACCATATTGTTATTTGATGTTATGATATGTTAGAACAACATGCTAGTTATAGGCTAGGGATCTTCAGGAATTGCATGACAGAATTCCCTGATTACATGATGCCTTAGTTCCTATAGGGTTCTCTTATGTGGCAGCTGTGGACTCTTTCGCGTGTGAATTGGCTATTAAGTGAATACACCAAGTCACATGCTGCATGGTTTAAATGATCTTAGGATGGGGGGTTTAGTCCTACTGCGCAACTCTTGTATGAGTCCTAACCTTTGTAGGGTTAAGCTTTTCAGTCTATTATTGTTTAACCTATGAAGCATGTGATGGTATTCATGATGTAGTTTTCTGGCACCAATGGAGGGTCGTGTGACGTAGGCTTAGTTGTACGGGGTTAGTTGGCCAGTTGTGAGATGTTAGCATTCCTCTAGGAGTGTGGATTGAGGGCTCGCCTATGTTTATATATATATATATATATATATATATATATATATATATATATATATATATATTAGGGTGTTGTGATGATGGTTGGGACAAACATAGGTATCTGTGGAAGGTAGTATGGGCCCATACTACTGAAAGCACATGACCCATATGCGTAGCAAGGAAGTCATAGCCCCTAGGGTTAGTTGGCCAGTTGTGAGATGTTAGCATTCCGGGGACAGATACCGGAGATGTTCAGTTCAATCAAGACCGCGATGATGGAGTACTTTGATGACAAATATGCAGGCATCGCTGAGACTGCTGTTGTTGCAGCCTCTGCAGCTATGGCTGCTGCGGGTGCTGGGTCGGGACGAGTGTTTCAGTATCGAGACTTCGATAACATGAATCCCCTATCTTTTTATGGAGCTCAGGACGCGATTGTATCCATGAGGTGGCTGTTTGATGTGGAGGGATGTTTCTTCACACATTCCTGCCCTGCTGACCAGAAGGTCAGGTGAGCTCTGAACCTGTTGAGGTCCGGAGTGAAGGATTGGTGGAGATTGGTTACTGGGTCGTATTCTGATGAGCAAACGATATTGTGAGAGACTGGCTTAGGAGTTCTTGGACCTGAGACAGGGTACGAAGTCGGTGACGTAGATCACCTGGAGGTTCATTGAGAGGGCGATGTTTTGCTCAAAGTTTAGGCTCAGATGACTTGTTATCTAAGCATGCTCAAGACTGAAATTTGGCAGTATGTAGCCACCCAACGTTATGATACAATATTAGAGTTATAGGAGGCCGCTAGGCGGCGTGAGCTGGAGATCGATCTCCAGTTGAGGGAGTAGAGGTAGGCCCCAACGCACTTGCAGCCTGCGCCGAAGCGGTCTAAGACCGCTGATACTGGATCTGGTGGCCGTAAGGTCCGCACCTGTGCAAGAAATAATATTATTTAATTAGTATTGATCAAGAATTAATTTGAAATTAATTTAGTGATCAAAAGAGACTAATTAAATTAACGGGGACTGATTAAGTCAATCACTAACATTTATAGTTTGGACTAATGATCCATATTGATTAGGATGGACTAATTCTATGTGGGAGTCCATGAAGAGTTAGTCCATAAGGTCCATCATATGGATTATTGGATTTCTTAAAGGCTTAAGCAAATAGACTAGCGTTTACAAGATTAAACCTTAGGAAGCCCACACTATAAAAGAAACCCTCCTAAGCTAAAACCGTACACTTGTGTTCTATGAAGCATATGAATGATTTGGGAGTCTCTAACTGATGGGTTTTGTGCATTCTAACACTCCTATGGTGTAGATGTAACCCTAGAAACCTTAGATCTATGTTTTCTCTAAGATACATGCAAATAATGATTTTCCAAGGTTTACTTCCTAACTAGCATGTTATGGAGAACTTGAATCAGAAAATACTAGTAGAATTACATACCTTTTAGTAGTGGTTGATTTCTTTAGAGTTTGAGAGCCTAGCACCAATAATGTGGATGCCTCAAATGGAAGTCACAAATCACCACAAACTTTGGAAACCTTTAGAGAGAGTATGAACACTTGTAGAAATTGGCCACCTTTGCTCACACACACACTAGTGCCATTTCAAGTGTCAAGGACTCCTTTATATAGTGTGGTGGATTAGGGTTACATCCATGTAAACCCTAATACCCATGACTTTTCATTTATATGAGATCCATGGGTTAAAGCTCCAAGGGCTATCCATGAACTTTCCATGCAAGCCTAGCCCATTCCAAATAAGCATTAGCCCACACTATATAAATACAAGAGTCTATATTTAATTAGTCACCTTTTTATCACCAAATTAATTCTAAATTAATTGTAGATCAATACTAATTAAATAATATGATTTCATATTAATATATTAGAACTTATAATATATTAATAAATCATAACTTATACTATTCTCAAAAGATTACCCATATAAATTGTTTGGGTGAAGTACAACCCAAATGGACCATGACGGGTCGGTTCAAGTACATCTCAAATATAGTTATGGACTTAAACACCTTATCCAACAGTCTCCCACTTGGATAAGTCTAATAACTATAGTTGCAATCATGACTTCAGGAACCGACCAGCAATCGTAGCTCTTTAAACACTGTTCAACTATGAAGCGCCATTTTAGATAAGGGATCATATAATCTTGTATTCTGGATATCAGCTGGACAAATACATGGAGCAATGTCGTACTTATTGTCCAGCAGTTTGTTTCCTATTTTCTGATTTGTTTGACATAGAACTTAATTGAACACATCAATTTTAGTTCTGACCGAGCCTAGTACATATGTCAAAACAAAATCATCTAGGGGCCCACATATCGCTTCTAATCCAAGAAGGAACAGATAAAGTTCGACTCATATGCTTGTTTTACTACTTGTTGAATTATACACAAAGGTACGTTTTATGACATCAAGTTACTGATGCGTTTATCAATGCATAACCAACTCATAGTCAACGACTCATATCTCTAGGTTTGAACACTTATATGATATTACCGTCTCACGATCACTCGAGATAAATTCCATGAAGTGATACAAGTGAGCGTGGGTTGAATCCAATACTCAGAACTTTTGAGCACTCATGAGTTTTGTAGCAAATCTTGCTATGTCCAACATCTTAGACATCTACAAGCCAACTCATGATAGTCTTAATTCATATCTACTTCCAACATATGACTGACTGTGGAGAATTAGAATAATATGATATACCGTAACATAATTATTCTGGAAGTCAAGACATGCAAAATGAAATATTAGTAAACGATTGACAAAAGATAGCAACACTTTGCTCATAAATAAACAACAACTTTTATTCATCATCAAATGTCAATTACACTTTACAAAATTCAAAAACTACTAATCTGTAAAACTAATATCTTCCTTTAGCCCGTTGCGCCTCGCATGTTGCAAATGCCTAACCCTAGTCGGTCCATTTGTGAGGGGATATGTTGGGTTCTCCTCTGACGATATCATCTTCGCTACGAGGAGTCCTTCAATCTTGTGTCTTATAAAGTGATATTTTTGTCAATGTGTGTGGATCTGCCATGATCTCTCGGTTCCTTGGCTAAGGCAACCACACTATTGCTGTCACAGAAAATCTCCATAGGTTTTTACATTCCCGTTCCATCTTGCTATTTGAATACAAGATTTTTACAAATAATAATAATACATGAATTGCCTTAACAAACATGCATATAATACAACAGTAAGTAAACTAGGTCACATGTAATCCATTCCATCTTTAATGTCTGTTTAGTGATTTCCTGAGAATACATATAGTTTTGAGTGTCAACACAAGGTTGGTGAGTATTACAGGTTTTTTGCTAAAAGCTGTAATATTTCTAATAAGTCTAAAAATATTTATCTTTGTACGTATAACAATAGTTAAAACAGTGTTTGCGATGAGTCTTTAAAAGCCCAAAATGTATTTTGGTATAAGTAAATCCATACTTTAAACTGTGTTTGTAATAAATCCTTGAAAGCCAAAATGTATCTTTTGTATGAGTAAATCCATACTTTAAATTGTGTTCGTAATAAACCTTTGAATATCCTTGAAAACCAAGATGTTATGTTACATAAGTAATTCTAGACCTGGCAATGGGGCGGGTTTGGGTCGAATCGACCTTGATCCAAACTCTTTTAACAAATTTCAAAATCCGATCCAAACCCGCTCCGTAACCCGCAGGGTTTTAAATAATCAAATCCATACCCTTATCCACCGAATCAACGGATATCCAAATCCGCCCCGTAACCCATAGGCTTTTTGAATTATCAAACACAAATTACTTAATTCATAAAATAATATTTCTTGAATAAAAAATGTTGATTTAGAAAACACATTACGTACTCGAGGACTTCCAATTGGAATTAAAAATATCTATTGTAGTAACTACTGATTTATTTTTTACTGTCAATTGTAGTGATAGATAATAGCAATGACAAAGTTTCTTTCGGTTGATGAATGCATTTATTGATTTATGAATGAAATATGATGATTGCTTGATGAAATATAAATGAAATGTCATCATAATTCTTAGTAGAAGACTGGAAGTCTAGAAGTTGACTCCTCCATTTTTATGTATAAACAGTTTGGACTTTGACATTTTCCTTTTGGACATACGATTGGAATTAAAATTAAACTTTAAGAAATATAAAATATAAACCAATAATTCAAAATTTATAAGGGGCGGGTTATAAACGGAGCGGATCAATGATGATCCATACCCGACCCTTTTAATAAAAGGGTTAGCGGGTATGGGTCGTTAACGGGTAAGCGAATCAAAAACTATGCTCCAAACCCATATAATTGTTAAGGGTTTGGATCGGATCAGGGACCAAAACCCGCTCCATTGTCAGGCCTAAGTAATTCCTTATTTAAAAATAGTTTTGAAAGCAACCAAGCCCATGATTGTTAGTGTGAGAGAGATATTCTAGTTAATGTTTATTGTGAGTCTTATAACAAAGCTATATGAGTTGAGTGTACCCCCTACAACGCTTCATTGGACGTTGTAGTAAAAATTGTAGACATCTATTACCCGCTTCAAGTACTCGGTCGAGGGTTGTAGCTAGCAACCGCATGTGGGGATGTCAACCCCGTATAGATATATCCATATGTATCTCGCTCCGAAGATCAACAGTTACAGTAGTGTGGGTAGGCTAAGTGTTTAAGCTCAGCTAACGAATTACGTCTCACTAAAAAACCATGAACTAAAAAGTTGGTGAATAACTCTCAGCCCTAACTTAATAGTCACTAGGCATAATGAATATCGTTGTATGAGGTTATAAAAGCCGAGTATGTTTGACATCATGGAAGGGTAGTGTGCTCGCTTTTATAAAAATGAATGTTTCAAATTACTAGACATAGGTACATGTATAAATGTTGTGTACTTAAACATATAAATAAACATGCAAAGTAATAGCTTAAATCCTTGAAATACTACATGGTTTCAAAATGTGCTTGTTATAATTTGAAATGTCACATTAAAATCAAATAATTTTGTATCGTGTAGTATTTGTTATGTGAAATGGTTATTTCACGATAAAATAACCCTAATACGTATGCGGAAATTTTTTACTAGTTTATTCATAACAATATGGTAAATTGTTAAATAATAATATTTTTATAAACTAGATTTATTGTATTTTCGCATCAAAAGGGAATTGATTTGTATAAACATAATATTTAGGCATATGTATTCCCCCTCGAAAGAATTAAAATATTAAAAAGGGGTCATAAGCACTCACCCTTGAAGCGTGGGTTCGAGTTGTTCCAATTCGGATTCTTTTGAGAAACTTGTCATGAGAAACCACAAATCCACCATTCTTGAACTTTGAAATATTTCTGAGACCGCTTCGTAACGAATTTAAACTATTGGGGGCTATTTGGTAATTTAATTAACCAAAATATGATTGCTTTGGTTAAAATAAATAAATGGGGGGACTGAAAAGGTTTAAATAGGTTTAATGTTTCGAGTCTTCGACTGGTATTGTTAAGAAAATTCTATGGAAGGGACTGTTTTGAATAAATGGGGTCAAGGTTTGTGGATTGGGATTGATTTTTAAGATAAATATGGCAGTAGGGGGTTCTTTTGTAAATGTATCAAAGTTGAAAGAAAATTAGGGCTTATATGTAAAGAAATATCATGGAAGGCTTATTAGGTTTAATGGCCAAACTTTAATTAATCTAGGGCTTTTATGCCCCGTCGTCATCAGTTGCTTGATCAAAAGAAGAGTCTTGAACGAAATCGACGACGATCTGAAAGGAACACGACGGCAGACGAGGGAAACACAAAATCAGGTGAGGGGTCCGATGGTTGCTGGTCAATCGCAGGTGGAGGGATAGATAGGCCGCTCCCCGGCGATCTTGTGGTTTAATCGTTGTCATTTGTTTGAGCGGGTAAAGAAAAGGAACGAGAACGAACAATCGATGGGTCGAAAGGTAGCACGAAGGTTCGTCGCCCGACTCGCCCTCGGTGATGGCCTCCGGCGCTCGATTAGACTGAAGAAGGAGAAGGATCGAAGCAGCGAGGCGGCTATGATCTCGGACGAGAAGGAAGAGACGAAGCAGCGGGACTGATCGTTTTCTGTCTTGGAAGTAGTTGCGAAGGGGAAAGAGGTCCGATGGGGGTCTGGGAGGCGTCGCGAGCAGCAGTAGCGACGATGACGGGGTGTTCGGTTGGTTTGCTCGACGGGAGGGGAAGAGGACTGCGAGGGTTCGGTGTGTCTGCTGCTTCGATCGGTTTCAAGTTCTCTCTTTTTTTTTTTGAGATTTTTTTTCTTTTTTTTTTTTGTTTGATAGAAATCATTGGGGTGTTTGGGTTTTCCTGGAAAATCGATGATAATGAAGGGGATATGGGTTTAATTTTTGACAGAAATCTATGTGTGTTTGGATTGGGTGTTTGAGCTTTGGTATTTTGACAGGGAAAATGAAGAATATCAGGGTTCTTCTCTTTGTTGATGATGTTTGATCTTGGTTGGATACGAAGAAGGAGACAGAAAGAAGAAATATGGAGTAGTTTGCGTGTTGATTCTTTTTATCATTGTATTGATTGTTCATTTTGACATTGTACAGGTTGTTAGTGTGGTTTTGTCTATTATTTATGTATGGTGTAGGATTATCCGAGTCCCTTGTATGTACACTTAGACTAGTTTTTTTTTTTTTTTTTTTTTTTTTTTTTTTTTTTTTGAAACAGCGAATACCATGCGGAAGCCTTCCTCCTTTTTTTCAGCGGAAGTCCGGGTTCGAGTTCTTTTACATGGCAAACCCTTATCCCTTTTTAATGGGATTCCAATGGGAGTCGAACTTCCCACCTCCCTCAATGGTTATAAGCCCTAAACCTCTTTTCCAACTGAACTGGGCTGGGCTTCGTTTACATGTTATCATATCTTTTGATTGTAATTTTTTTCTAAGCTCACCATGTACAAGATTTGATACCAAATGACTATGGATACCAAAAACTCAAATCCACCAAGTTCATTATTTGCTAGCGATTTTGGCTTCACTTTGGATTTTAGCATCGTTGTATTTTTCCGCAACTTCAAGTAAAACTTCTCTTAAATCCGGAAGTTGTTGCCTAATAGCCTTCGCACTATCAACATGATTTTCCCACCGAGTGGCAGACAATGACTTGGGAGTCAAACCTTTGATATTATCTTTCAAAATTTTTCCACCTCTTAGTAGAATTGGAAAATATTATATATACTCGTATGACTCCAAAAAAAATCTCTAGCTTTACTACAACTATTAACCATGTCACACAGTGCAAGATTAAGACTATTACAACCACATGGAGTATAAAATGCTCTAGAATTTACTTCGAAAATCTCTTTTGAACTCCTTGATGTTTTCCTCTCATGTTTGATCCATTGTCATACCTTTGTCCCCGCATATCATCAATATCAAGACTTTAATTCATTGTATGTAATATCAAAGAGCCTTTTAACATTCCAAAAACCTAAAAAATATTCTTCACCACTAACATTATTAGAGGAGAAATTTACATACCTCAATTTACATACCTCACTATCAAAGACATTTGATCTTGGTGACTTTTATCAGAGGTACAATCAAGTATGATACAGTAATATTTTGCTTCCTTTACTTTTTTAATGATTTCTTGTTTAATTTCATCAGCTAGTAAAAGTATCACCTCATTTTTGATCTTGTGGCCAAGATCATGTACATGGATCTCATTATTTGTGATACGACACATGCTCTTTCATAACCAGGTTAAACTCTTCAAACATCTCAATCATTCCCAGAAAGTTTCCATTACTTTTTTGATATAATTTTTCATTTGTTCCACGAAATGCTAGATTATATTTAGCAAGTATTTGATTAGTGTAATAATCCTCAATAGTACTTGCTTCTAATGCTCCTTTTCTTTCTTAAATTGATCATACCCCACTTTATCAATTGTTTCATTAACTTTCCATGTTTCACGCATTTCACACCAAGTAGCTAAATTTGTGAGATGATCTAAACCAACTTCATGATCTTTAAGTCTTGTACTAAGAAGTTGCCAATCTGCATAACCTTCACTAGCCAATTGACCTTTGGGATCCCTTTTCTAAATATTTTACAGCAAAAACAAAAAACTTTATCAAGCTCTTCGGAGTATACTAGCCATTTTCTGTCACATGTCTACTTATTTGGCAGAGTTCTAGTATACATAGTTGCAGAAAATGATGGGTTATGAGCTTAACAACATTCTTATGTGTACATGCAACCCTAATTGCTTTGAATCTAAGTTTTTCTCTACTGAACATACAAATTTGAACAACAAAGCAATAACCCTAGATCTAGTATCTACAATTCGAAATTCACATATATATATATATATATATATATATATATATATATATATATATATATATATATATTAGGGTTAGAAGATTACCTCACTTGTTATATTGTAATATCAAGAACAATCCTTGACTCTTGAAAGCTTAGTGCCCCACGTGTTGCATCTCTAATGGAGTCACAAACACTCAACACAACAAGGATGACATGGAGAGATGAGGAAGTCATCTAGGGTTCTTCTTGGAATGCATAGGGGCCGAAATCATCATGTGTGGGGGTCCTTTTATAGTTGTATGGGCTGCTAGGGTTTCTGGAGAAAACCCTAATTTCTGCTTAAGGCTTAAGCAGCCCATGGACTCCTCCTTATAAGGCCTTGGACGAAATCTATAGGGTCTTCCTATATGATTTCATCCAATCCTAATTAATGAGTCCATTAGCCCAGTTTTTCAACTATTAATGATTCCTAAAACCAGTCCCTCTATTATTAATCAGTTCCTTTAATACCCAAAATTAATATCAAATTTATTTCTGATTAATTGCTAATTAATAATATGATTTCCAAATAATATATTAAACTTTTAATATATTAATAAAATCATTTTGAGTACTAATTTATTATTCATATAATAAATCCTACTCTCTCTCCCTCCCTCTCTCCACTAGTCATCCTTTCAAGTTTCATGATTGAAGACAACCCAAAAGGAGCATGCTCATAATCAAATCAAGTACACACCAATTATAGTTATGGGCTTAGACACCTAATCCAACAGTCTCCCACTTGGATAAATCTAATAACTATTATTACAAGTATGACATTAGAATTTGATTAGCAATCGTAGCTTTCAAAAGCCATTGTTTAACTTTGATCATATCAGTAACGCGCCCTTTAGATAAGGATTAAATATTCCTCCATTCTACAAGATATCGTATGGACATGAGACATGGATCCTAATCATTCTCTCTGTCCAAGAGTTGTTTCCCGATTTCTGATTTATGATGATTGACTAATTGAACAAATCAAATCAGTCCAGGCTTGGACAAGCGCTTAGGGTGTCATCACTAAATCATCGAGGGGCCCACATATATCGCTTTTATCCCATTTAGGGTAAGAGGAATGGATAAACTTCAACTCATATTCTTGAACTATCTACTCATCAAATCACACACAATAATACGTTTTATAACACCAAGTTACTAATGTGTTTACGTATTATCAATGCAAAAACCGACTCATAGACAATAACTATATGTCTCCGTTTCAAGAATATAAGATATTATCATCTCACAATCACTCGTGATAAAATCCACGAAGTGATTTAGATGAGCGTAGGTTTAATCCAACACTCAATTCTTATTTCAGGAGCACTCATGAGCACTGCAGCAAACATTTGATATGTCTAAGCACTTAAACAATCTATAGTCGGATTCATGATAGTATTACCTCGCTACTTACTTCCAAAGTATGATTGATTGTGGTTGTTTGAATAAACCTATTATTCCGGAAGTAAAACATGCGAAGTTGTAATAACCCGTAATTTCAAATCAATGTAAGTTGGGATTATTTGAATAAAATCCTAAGCTACAATTGTATGCAAGTAAAATAACATCATAATCATCAAAAAAATAAGAACTTTGAATACCAAGAATACATACTTGTATATGTTAAGGTATATAATTATACATTCCTTGTTAATCACACATATTTATAAGTTATAAACACTTACATTGAAAGTTGTACACTTATAGCTTATTATATAAGTCAAGATAAGTCAAAGTATGAAAGTTTAAGCCATGAAAACACTCCTTAAATGGAGTTTACGGCCAAACATCACATAGACAAAAGTTCACAGATTGCTTTTGATCCTAAAAAAGTGTTCACGGTCCAAAGATCCAAGGATCTTTTAAGTTCACGGTCCATTTAATTAAACCAAAAGGGAGTTCACGGTTTGGGGACTTATTCCAAGGTAGTTCACGATTGAATCTCAAAACAAAATAGGTGTTCATGGTTGGCCATGAACTGTGAACACATCAAATATCTCATATCTTATCTTAATTCAGCATACCAATGTGATAGAATACACTTACCAGCAAACATATCACATCAAGTTCTTTCATATATAATGTGCAAATGAATTCATTTGCACATTTAACAACCGTAAACTCTTCATTCTCTTACAAAATTTCAAGCTTTAGTTCTTTATTTTCTCTCAAGTATCAAGTTATATCCAGAGAACCTTCAAACTCTCAAGAACACTTCATATCTGCTTCCATAATTCCTTCACTAATTGTAAGTAATCTCTTTGAGCAAATATTAGTTACCTTGTTATATTACTAGTTAACTAATTTAAGGAATACAATTATGTGTAAAATATAATCAGGATACGGTTAATCACACGTATTCTATACTGGGAATCATCGCAACCACATCGAAACCAACTAGGAACTCATACACGATGTGAGTTCATACCCCTGCGTTTTTACTACTTTTCGATGTTTCAGGGGGGGAGAATATAAGTCTAACACGAGCTTATTGTGTTTACAAATATATGATTTCTAAATATCTTCCAAAACGACTCAAAATCACTGAAACTCTTTTAAATGTTGTTAAACCCTTTAAATGTTTTATAAATCCTTCTAAACTTAAATTTTGCCAAAATCACATATATATATATATATATATATATATATATATATATATATATATATATATATATATATATATATGGAAGCAGAAACTGAAACTCGCTTTATTTTCTTTTCCTTGTTTGGATGTGGGCTTAGGGTATAGTTATCTGTCCGAATGTCGTTTAAGTTTTAATTATACATATTACATATGTATATGAATATAAAAGTTACTTCAATCAGTTTCAATACCCTTTGTAACATGTTGAGCAAATGGGTACATTCATGAATAGTTCATACCAAACAGAACAAATAAATTATAATAGATATAATTTACGATACAAGGATTCTATTTTACTAGTCAATCACATAAGGATATAATTTGAAACTAAACACGTATGTGCGAATTACTTTACATATCCAAGTATATTAAACAAGGAACATACTATCAGTCATTTATTACATAATGATTGTGCATTTTTATTATACACGTAAGCGTCAATATGGTTTTTGTGAGACATTTTTTCATTAGCTTATTTATTCAGTTAAGTAAGCAAACATTGTTAAAGTGCTGATGATTATAACTAGAATCTCCCAACAGAGAGCGAGAAAAATGTGTATAGATTTATATGGGATTGACAATCCCGTACCCAACTGCTAGCTACAGTTAGGCTGACATGCCATAGGGTGACAAATGTCGTTACAGTTCCAGCGAACGTAAGCGTCGTATTAGGACCTCGTGTCATTAGTATGGTTATAATAACTCACAAAAAGATATTAACAATAATATTAGTGTATAAATACTTAAACCAAAGAGTACGAATATAAAGTACTGGTTTTACAAGAATACAGTTTACAATAACAGCTGGTGGAGCCAGACACATTCATTTTTACAGGGTTTTCAAAGAGTACAATTACAGAACATGGAAAACATAACAATACATAAAACATTCTTTTGATAGTTTTACTGTGAACTAAAACTATGTCACACTATTTTATAAGTACAATAATACTTACACATAATGGTTTTATGGGATTAAAACTACTTTTCAATTACATCGGAAAATATAGGATTTTTTGGAGTAGTAAACATACTCAAGGAACGGAAAACAAGCTTTCAAACATAAATACTTATGCACTCACTCAACTTAAATTTTGATACTCTCTTTTTCAAAATAATTGTATTCTCAGGGAACCAGTAGACAGGTGCCTTCCCGAGCTTTTGAGAAGACGGAGCAGTTTTGAGTTGCATCTTTCAGTTTTTGCAATATTTTGGTGTAAATATTCATTGATTGAACACATACATAAAAACTTATACTTATTTAATGCAATGGTTGTTGTACTTTGACTACTATGATGCATGTGTTGTGATACTTAAACATGAAGTCGTCCACCCCCGAACGTTTCGGTCGTTTAGGTTTGGGGGTGTAACAGAAGTGAAACACAACAACAACCTAATCCAATTGACCTTCGGGATCCCTTTTCTAAATATTTTACAGCAAAAACAAAAAAATTTATCAAGCTCTTTGGAGTATACTAGCCATTTTCTGTCACATGTCTACTTATTTGGCGGAGTTCTAGTATACATAATCGCAGAAAATGATGGGTTATGAGCATAACAACATTCTTATGTGTACATGCAACCCTAATTGCTTTGAATCTAAGTTTTTCTCTACTGAACATACAAATTTGAACAGCAAAGCAATAACCCTAGATCTAGTATCTACAATTTGAAATTCACATATATATTAGGGTTAGAAGATTACCTCACTTGTTATATTGTAATAACAAGAACAATCCTTGACTCTTGAAAGCTTAGTGCCCCACGTGTTGCATCTCTAATGGAGTCACAAACACTCAACACAACAAGGATGACATGGAGAGATGAGGAAGTCATCTAGGGTTCTTCTTGGAATGCATAGGGGTCAAAATCATCATGTGTGGGGGTCCTTTTATAGTTGTATGGGCTGCTAGGGTTTCTGGAGAAAACCCTAATTTCTGCTTAAGGCTTAAGCGGCCCATGGACTCCTCCTTATAAGGCATTGGACGAAATCTATAGGGTCTCCCTATATGATTTCGTCCACTCCTAATTAATGAGTCCGTCAGCCCAATTTTGCAACTATCAATTTTTTGCAAAACCAGTCCCTCTATTATTAATCAGTTCCTTTAATCCCAAAATTAATATCAAATTATTTTCTGATTAACTACTAATTAATAATATTATTTCCAAATAATATATTAAACTTGTAATATATTAATAAAATCATTTTGAGTACTAATTTATTATTCATATAATAAATCCTACTCTCTCTCTCTCTCTCCACTAGTCATCATATCAAGTTGCATGAGTGAAGGCAACCCAAAAGGACCATGCTCATAATCAAATCAAGTACAAACCAATTATATTTATGGGCTTAGACACCTAATCCAACAGTCTCCCACTTGGATAAGTCTAATAATTATTAGTGCAAGTATGACTTTAGAATCTGATTAGCAATCATAGCTTTCAAAATCAGCTGTCGAACTCTGATCATATCAGTAATGCGTTCGTTAGATAAGAGATCGAATATTCCTCCATTCTACAAGATATCGTATGGACATGAGACATGGATCATAATCATTCTCTCTGTCCAAGAGTTGTTTCCCGATTTCCGATCTATTATGACCGACTAATTGAACAAATCAAATAAGTCCAGCCATGGCCAAAACGCTTAGGGTGTCATCACTAAATCATCGAGGGGCCCACATATATCGCTTTTATCCCATTTAGGGTAAGAGGAACGGATAAACTTCAACTCATATGCTTGTACTATTTACTCATCAAATCACACACAACAATACGTTTTATAACACCAAGTTACTGATGTGTTTATGTATTATCAATGCACAACCGACTCGTAGACAACAATTATATGTCTTTGTTTCAAGAATGTAAAGTATTATCATCTCACAATCACTCGTAATAAAATCAATGAAGTGATTTAGATGAGCGTGGGTTTAATCCAATACTCAAATCTTATTTCAGGACCACTCATGAACACGGCAACAAACATTTGCTATGTATAAGCACTTAGATAATCTATAGACGGATTCATGACAATCTTACCTCACTACTTACTTCCAAAGTATGATTGATTGTGGAAGTTTGAATAATCCTATTATTCGGGAAGTAAAACATGCAAAGTGAAACACAAGAACAACCTAATCCAATATGGTTTCAAAACTTTTTGAATACAAATAAAACACTTGTTATTTAATCACCATATTGATTAGACCTTACTCATTGTATAATGTTTCGAGTAATCAACTTGTCACTTGAATTAAAACAATAGTCATGCCATGCTCCGAGCATGCACACTATGCATATCTATGGCCCTTTTATTGTGAAATAGATCAATTGAATACATTTTCAATAACGCTCATTTGACAGTTCCAAATCCTTACTAAAAGCGCAAGAATACCAAATTCTTGCCACTACTAGAATGTCTTAGATCTAAACTTACATGCAATGACCCCTTTTGTAACATCCCGACTCCCCGGTATAAATATTAAAGATTTATATTCATAATTATAGACTTACTTGGCGAGTTAGTTCCCCCAACTCGTCGTGTAGAGAGTGATATGGATGCGTGATTTCTGGAACCTACTCGACGAGTTGGAGTACCTTACTCGACGAGTAGAGTCTGTACATGAAAACCCTAAATTTTAGGGTCTGCAACCTATTTAAAGGACATTAAGTCCTTCCTTCCAGCCTCCTTACCACCTTTTCACGTCCACAAGCAAACCCTAATCGATCAAACCCTATTTTGAGTGTGTGTGTGTGTGTATGTGAGCCTAAAAGTGTGTGTTTGGTGCATTTATTGAAAGAGGCTTGAAGATTTGGAGACTTGGAATGGGTAGAAGCTTGTATATCTGACATCTACATCGTGTTGGCCTACATTTGGAGGTAAAAAGTCTTTACCTTGGCTTTCCATTCCTTAGATCTCTTCTTATACAAGTTTATGGGTATTTTGGTGCAAAATGGGGGTCATTCTCAGGTTTGAGTTGGGTCAACATGGACTGTTGACCGTTGACTTTGTGTAACGACCCGTCTCCGGTATGATGATTCCATGGTATTTATTTTTGAAGTTGCAAGAGGGACTCGGCGAGTTCATAGCCTGACTCGCCGAGTAGGGACGGGATTTCGAGCACGTGTTAGCCGGCGACTCGGCGAGTCCATATTCTGGACTCGGCGAGTCTGTCTGTCTGAAAGAAACCCTAAATCCCCGGGTTGCTCACTATTTAAGCCACCTTATAGCCCCCAATCTCGCCTCCTTCACCCTCAGAGAGCTGTGAGAAAACCCTAATCCATTTTTGAGTGATCTAAGTGCTCTTGTGTTAAATTTTTGAAGGCTTGAAGAAGGAAAAGAAGAAAGGAACAAGGAGAAGAGTTGTAGAGCAAAGATTCAAGGGCAAACCAGAGTTCTTTGAGGTATTCTTCGGATTTCCTTCCCTTTTATGCTTTAAAACCCCATTAGAACTCTTCTAGATCTAGTTGATGCTTTTCTCAAGCCTTATGATGATATGGAAGCCCTATTATGTCGAGATATCCTTAGATCTGTTCATTTAGGAGTTGTAGAGCCCAGATCTATTGCCTTTATGGAGCTATTTTGCATAATAACCCTAGATCTACCCTTTTAAGTGCCTTTTTAGCCTTTATCCCCTTTTTCATGTGTTTGTACACGTAAAGTTGGAAACTTTACGTGGTAAATCAGCTTATTGGACTCAAATCTATCATTTGTATGTAATGGATTCAAGCAGAATCGAGTTTAGAATAGTTGCATGGTTGTGACTCGACGAGTCGGAAGAACGACTCGGCGAGTCGAGTCGCGAGTCCCCGATTTCTTCCTTTTTGAGCGATGCCGAGTGGGACCAGTGAGTAGTGGAGTGGACTCAGCGATTTCGAGGTCAGACTCAGTAATGGAGGGACTCGGCGAGTTTTTCATACAACTCGGCGAGTCCAAGGCAATCTTCTTGAGCTCAAGAACAACTCGTCGAGTTGTTCATATGACTCGGCGCGTCGGATGAAGATTGTCTGAGTTCTTGGATCGAGAGGGTACTCGTCGAGTCGATGTCATACTCGACGAGTAACCACGAGTAGGGTTGAGAAGTGAGACTAGAGACTCGGCGAGTTGGCGGCCCAACTCGGCGAGTCAGGTCAACTGTGGGTTGACTTTGATCGAGAGTTGACTTTGACCAAGGGTAAAAGAGTCATTTTACCCCAGTGCAGTGTTTAGTATTTGATTGAGTGTATTTATGGACTTGTAGCCGGGGAGATACCGGAGCAGCAGCAGTTAGCTTTCAGAGCCATTCACACAGCAGCCAGTTCACGAGGTGAGTTTCCCTTCAGTAGGAGCGGGTCTACGGCCACAATGCCGGCCCGTTTAATTAGCAGTAGTCCCGGACTTTGGTCTGATGCAGTAGTTAGAGTGCTTGACGTCTTTGTGATTCAAGCATGTTTGTGTTATGCGTTCCGGACTCTGTTCTGATGCAGTATGCAGTATATGTGATTATAATAGTTGTTATGTTTTATGCTATGCCATGATCAGCCAGTTCCGGACTTCGGTCCGATGCAGTTAGTTCCGCACTTCGGTCCGATGCAGTTAGTTCCGGACTTCGGTCCGATGCAGTCAGTTCCAGACTTTGGTCCGATGCAGTTAGTTCCGGACTCCGGTCCGATGCAGGGGACAAGGTCCCAGTCAGTTCCGGATTTCGGTCCGATGCAGCTAGTTTCAGACTTCGGTCTGATGCAGTGGGCAAGGCCCAGTATGTGCTTTATATGTATTGTATGGTATATGGTAGTTTGGGGGGAGCTCACTAAGCTTCGTGCTTACAGTTTCAGTTTTGGTTTCAGGTACTTCCGCAAGCAAAGGGAAGAGCTCGGGATGATGGCATTGCACACACCGCAGCTTCAGTTTTTATCCTGGGAGTTGACTCAGTCTTCTTAGTTATGTTTGATACAGTTGTGACACAGTTTTCTTGTTACAGTATCTTAGTGTGGTTTTTGAGAAATGCAACGCATGGTTTTATTATGATATACTCAGTTTTATGATTTTTGGTTATATTAAAAATGAAATTTTCGGGTCGTATTTTTGGGTCGTTTCAAGTTGGTATCAGAGCCTTGGTTTGAGGGATTCGGATACACTTCTGAATGTATCTGAACTCAAACTAAGGGGAAGATAGAAAGATTTTTTTTAAAAGGAAAATGTTTTCTAAAGAGTTTTGAAAGCACTTAGAAAGAAAGAAATTTTTAAACGAGATAAGGGTGTGGTGCATGCGATCAGTCGAGCTCAAGTAAGTACTCCCAAATTACCCATACAAGTTATTTGTTCAGTTTCAGTTTCAGTAGAACAGCATGCTAGTATAGGACTAAGGATCTAGGAGGATGCCTTATGTGCCTGCTTTATGTGTTACAGCTTTATGAGTATTGCATGCTAGTATTGAGTAGCCAGCAGTAGGATAGCCTGTTTAGGTTATGCCTGATAGTATGAGCTTAGCATTGTATGCTAGTACAGTTTCCCCGTTATGAGGATAGGATGGCTTAAGTGGTTCTTGTGTTCGAATGCTGCTTGCTTCGTGCTTTGTGGGATTCTGAGTGATGGGAGTTAGCCATTAGGTGAACACGTCACACCACATGTGATCAGGGTTGAATAATCCCAGAGTGCTGGAATTGGCCCTATTGCGCAGCTCTTGTTTGAGTCCAACCGTTATAGGGACGAGTCTTTTACTTGAAGGATTGTCTGAGCCTCGTCACATGTGATGGTGTTCAGGTGGTGGCTAATTAGCATTATAAGGAGGCCTTCAGCAGCTGAGGACTAGTCGAGTTGAGTCTGAGGTTTCCCTAGGGCAAGCCTAGGATGAGAGTAGCAGAGATCAGTAGTAGTAGAAGTGACTTGGTGGAGTCAAGGCAGTTCTTGAAGAAAGTACGGATAGATGTGGAAGGTAGTATGGGCCCGTACTACTGAAAGCAGAGGATCCGTACTCGAATCAAGAAAGGCTGAGACAAGACCAGGAAGCTAGTTGTAGTATCAATGATCCCTTGAGATATTTCAGTTTTCTGATGTAGTTGTGATGTGTTTCAGAATGGTGGTTTTGCATTCGAGACCAGCAGTCGCCAATGGAGGTGCCGGGGAGGGATCAGGTTCAGGCTCGGGGGACGAGCGCATGGATGAGCAGACCCGAGAGTTTCTTTCTTCGGAGATTACGCGCATCATTATAGAGCAGACTCCTGTGATCTTTGGTTCGATCAAGGAGGGAATTCTAGAGCTGATGGATGAGAGATTGGGCACCTTCCGTGCCGAGGTGGCGGCCATGATGGGGTCGCGCACTCTTACATTCAGGGAGTTCAGGGCATGTGGAGCTCCGGACTATCATGGGGCGCGGGACCCCATAGTGAGTACTAGATGGTTGGCGGATGTGGCCAACGCTTTCCGCACTAGCAGGTGTCCCGAGGGGGACAAGGTCAGATTGGCGTCCTGTCTTCTGAAGGACAGGGCACGGGATTGGTGGGAGGAGGTCGGACATACCATTGGAGATGATGCAGCATTGGACGCCATGACCTGGGCTGACTTCTCTACCAGGTTCAGGGCGGAGTTTGCACCGGTTATTGAGGTGCAGCAGTTAGCTAGGGAGTTTCAGGACCTCACCCAGACTACAGAGACAGTGGCGGAGATCACCGCCAAGTTCAGGGAGAGGGCTCTTCTCGTTCCTCAGTACGTAGCCGATGAGGAAATGAAGAAGGCCCGTTATCATGAGATGTTGCGGAGCGATATCTGCCAATTTGTGAGCCGGTCCAGCTGTAAAACGCTGGATGACATGATTGCTAGGGCTCGGGAGAGGGAGATTGATCTCGAGATGGAGAAGAAGAGGAAACCGGAGGCGGTTTCGGGTACAGGTAGTTCGGGCAAAAAGCACAAGGTTTCAGATCATAGATCTAGGAGTCAGCAAAGCCACGGTCGTTGTGGCAAGTGTGGGAGATTGCACGAGGGGGCGTGCAAGGCAGGGAGTTCTGGCTGCTACAAGTGCGGTCAGATTGGACATTTGAGTAGGGATTGTACGGCCCCTGCTACTGCCGTTGCAGCATCAGATCTGATTTGCTTTCAGTGCAATCAGAGGGGACATAAAAAGTCCCAGTTTCCGAGTTTAGCCGCAGCAGGGAAGGTGGCTGCACCTGCCCCTGCTACCTTGAGGATTACAGATGGCCGGCAGGGCCGAGCTGATGCGCCAGTGGCGAAGAGTAGGGCGTTTCAGATGACAGCAGAGGAGGCGCGAGCGACTCCTGATGTAGTGACGGGTATGTATCTTCCCTTCATCTCTTTATTATTATTGATTGAATATTGCTTATGATTGTATGTTTTATTTAGGGTCGTTCTCTGTGAACGGCATCTCTGCTATGATATTATTCGATTCGGGGGCTACCCGATCATTCGTATCGCTTGCGCTTAGCAAGAGATTTAGTAGAGATCCAGGGGAGCTGGATTGTCCATTAGAGGTTGAGATAGCAGATGATAGGACCGTGAGGGTCAGCATAGTGCATAGAGGGTGTTCTCTTCAGTTGTTTGATGAGCAGTTTTCAGTGGACCTGGTACCTATTCCCCTGCGAGGGAATAAGGTTATTGTGGGCATGGATTGGCTAAGCCCCAATGGGGCGGTGATTGATTGTGAGCTTCAGCTAGTGAGGGTTCGCACTCCCAGTGGGGGAGAGTTAGTGATTCAGGGCGAGAGGCCATAGCGTGGACCGACCTTTTGTTCCGCCGCAAGGGCGAGGCGCTATGTTCAGCAGGGTTGCGCCGGTTTTGTAGCTTACGTCTTGGATGCCCGGGAGAAGGGCAAGACGACAGTTGATGATGTTCCTATAGTGCGAGACTACCCGGATGTGTTTCCCGAGGATTTGCCAGGGATACCTCCTGAGAGGCAGGTTGAGTTCAGGATCGACCTAATTCCTGGTGCGGCTCCGATAGCCAAGGCACCGTATCGACTAGCTCCCCCTGAGATGCAGGAGTTGTCTACACAGCTGCAGGAGCTGTTAGACAAGGGTTTCATTCGGCCGAGCAGTTTGCCTTGGGGAGCGCCGATCCTGTTTGTGAGGAAGAAGGATTGGTCGCATCATATGTGTATAGATTATCGAGAGTTGAATAAGGTAACGGTGAAGAACCGTTACCCACTTCCAAGGATAGATGATTTGTTTGACCAGCTTCAGGGAGCGTCTTGGTTCTCCAAGATCGATCTACGCTCCGGTTATCATCAGATGCGGGTTAGAGATGAGGATGTACAGAAGACTGCTTTCAAGACCAGGTATGGTCATTATGAGTTTGTGGTGATGCCATTTGGGCTCACCAATGCTCCAGCCGCGTTCATGGATCTCATGAATCACGTGTGCAGGCCGATGCTGGATCGGTCAGTGATAGTATTCATAGATGATATCTTGGTGTATTCCAAGACGCAGGAGCAGCACGAGGAGCACCTACGGGAGGTGCTGTAGGTTTTGAGGAGGGAGAGACTTTTCGCAAAGTTCTCCAAATGTGAGTTCTGGTTGCGCAAGGTGCAGTTCCTTGGTCACCTCGTCAACCAGAAGGGTATTTTGGTAGATCCGGCCAAGATAGAGGCCGTGATGCAGTGGTAGGTCCCGAAGTCTCCATCTGAGATTCAGAGCTTCCTAGGGTTGGCAGGGTATTACCGGAGATTCATTCAGGATTTCTCCAAGATAGTTGTGCCGCTCACCCGACTGACCAAGAAGTCGGTGGTATTTCGTTGGGGGCCTGAGCAGCAGACAGCGTTCGAGACCCTCAGACAGAGATTGTGTGAGGCTCCGATCCTTACCTTGCCAGAGGGAGTAGAGGACTTCGTAGTCTACTGTGATGCTTCGATCACAGGTATGGGAGCAGTATTGATGCAGCGGGGCCATGTGATAGCTTACGCCTCGAGACAGTTGAAGCCTCACGAGGCTAATTATCCTACCCATGATTTAGAGCTGGGGGCGGTTGTGTTTGCCCTCAAGATTTGGAGGCATTATCTTTATGGGGTCCGTTGTACTATCTACACGGATCACAAGAGTTTGAGGTACCTTATGGATCAGCCGAGTCTGAACATGAGGCAGAGGAGATCGTTGGATGTGCTAAAGGATTATGATTGTGAGATCCTTTACCATCCAGGGAAGGCCAACGTGGTGGCCGACGCCCTAAGCCGCAAAGTGTCGGCAGCCCCTATCAGGGATCTGTGTTTGAGGATGACAGTGATCACTCCATTGTTGGAGCGGATCAAGGAGGCTCAGGTGGAGGGCCTCAAGGAGGAGAGGCAGAAGTGTGAGAGGATAGTGGGCCGAGTAGCCTCATTTGATTATGACAGTCAGGGATTGTTGACGCTTCACGGGAGGGTGTGGGTACTGTACTGGGGTGGAATACGGCAAGTGTTGATGGACGAGGCTCATAAGTCTCGATTTTCTATCCACCCAGGGGCGACGAAGATGTATCGAGATCTTCGACCTGATTATTGGTGGCCCTGCATGAAGCGGGAAGCGCCTGGTATGTTGAGAGATGCCTGACCTGCAGGAAGGTCAAGGCGGAGCACCAGAGACCTCACGGCAAGATGCAGCCGTTAGACATTCCCGTGTGGAAATGGGAGGACATTACCATGGATTTTGTCACCAAGCTTCCCAGGACCGCACGAGGAGTGGATTCGATATGGGTAGTAGTGGATCGGTTGACGAAGAGTGCTCATTTTATCCCGATCCAGGAGAGTATATCGGCAGAGAAGTTAGCCGATATCTATGTGCGAGAGATTATGGCACGTCATGGAGTGCCGGTATCGGTGGTGTCAGACCGAGATGTCCGTTTTACATCCAGATTCTGGAAGCGGTTCCACGATGAGATGGGTACTCGTCTCCATTTCAGCACCGCTTTCCACCCTCAGACGGACGGGCAGAGTGAGAGGACGATTCAGACTCTCAAGGACATGCTTAGGGCATGTGTTCTAGATTTCGGTGGCAGTTGGGATACGTATCTTCCGTTAGCGGAATTTTCATATAACAACAGTTATCATGCGAGCATTGATCGACCTCCCTTTGAGATGCTTTATGGGAGGAAGTGTAGGACCCCGATTTGTTGAGGCGAGGTCGGTCAGCGAGTCATCGGGAGCACAAAGGTGGTGCTCAAGACGACCGAGTTGATCCAGCAGGTCCGTAGTAGACTGCAGACTGCGCAGAGTCGGTAGAAGAGCTATGCCGACAGGAGGCGTTCAGACTTGGAGTTCCGGGTGGGAGATATGGTTCTTCTGAAGGTCTCACCTTGGAAGGGTGTCATCAGGTTCCGGAAGAGGGGCAAGTTGGGTCCCAGGTTTATTGGTCCTTTCAGGGTTTTGGCCCGGGTGGGTCGGGTTGCTTATCGGTTGGATCTTCCTGAGGAGCTTAGTCAGATCCACAACACTTTCCATGTGTCTCAGTTGAGGAAGTGCTTGGTGGATGAGTCAGCAGTCGTTCCTCTAGAGGATATTCAGGTTGATATCAGCCTGAATTATATAGAGAGGCCGGTCGTGATTCTGGACCGGAAGACCAAGACCTTGAGGAACAAGGAAATTCAGTTAGTGAAGGTGCAGTGGCAGCACCGGAAGGGGTCTGAGTGGACGTGGGAGGCTGAGGAGGAGATGAGAGAGCACTACCCAGAGATATTTGCAGATTCAGCCGTAGCAGACTTCGAGGACGAAGTCTGAGATAAGTGGGGGAGAATTGTAACGACCCGTCTCCGGTATGATGATTCCATGGTATTTATTTTTGAAGTTGCAAGAGGGACTCGGCGAGTTCATAGCCTTACTCGCCGAGTAGGGACAGGATTTCGAGCACGTGTTAGCCGGCGACTCGGCGAGTCCATATTCTGGACTCGGCGAGTCTGTCTATCTGAAAGAAACCCTAAATCCCCGGGTTGCTCACTATTTAAGCCACCTTATAGCCCCCAATCTCGCCTCCTTCACCCTCAGAGAGCTATGAGAAAACCCTAATCCATTTTTGAGTGATCTAAGTGCTCTTGTGTTAAATTTTTGAAGGCTTGAAGAAGGAAAAGAAGAAAGGAACAAGGAGAAGAGTTGTAGAGCAAAGATTCAAGGGCAAACCAGAGTTCTTTGAGGTATCCTTCGGATTTCCTTCCCTTTTATGCTTTAAAACCCCATTAGAACTCTTCTAGATCTAGTTGATGCTTTTCTCAAGCCTTATGATGATATGGAAGCCCTATTATGTCGAGATATCCTTAGATCTGTTCATTTAGGAGTTGTAGAGCCCAGATCTATTGTCTTTATGGAGCTATTTTGCATAATAACCCTAGATCTACCCTTTTAAGTGCCTTTTTAGCCTTTATCCCCTTTTTCATGTGTTTGTACACGTAAAGTTGAAAACTTTACGTGGTAAATCAGCTTATTGGACTCAAATCTATCATTTGTATGTAATGGATTCAAGCAGAATCGAGTTTAGAATAGTTGCATGGTTGTGACTCGACGAGTCGGAAGAACGACTCGGCGAGTCGAGTCGCGAGTCCCCGATTTCTTCCTTTTTGAGCGATGCCGAGTGGGACCAGTGAGTAGTGGAGTGGACTCAGCGATTTCGAGGTCAGACTCAGTAATGGAGGGACTCGGCGAGTTTTTCATACAACTCGGCGAGTCCAAGGCAATCTTCTTGAGCTCAAGAACAACTCGTCGAGTTGTTCATATGACTCGGCGCGTCGGATGAAGATTGTCTGAGTTCTTGGATCGAGAGGGTACTCGTCGAGTCGATGTCATACTCGACGAGTAACCACGAGTAGGGTTGAGAAGTGAGACTAGAGACTCGGCGAGTTGGCGGCCCAACTCGGCGAGTCAGGTCAACTGTGGGTTGACTTTGATCGAGAGTTGACTTTGACCAAGGGTAAAAGAGTCATTTTACCCCAGTGCAGTGTTTAGTATTTGATTGAGTGTATTTATGGACTTGTAGCCGGGGAGATACCGGAGCAGCAGCAGTTAGCTTTCAGAGCCATTCACACAGCAGCCAGTTCACGAGGTGAGTTTCCCTTCAGTAGGAGCGGGTCTACGGCCACAATGCCGGCCCGTTTAATTAGCAGTAGTCCCGGACTTTGGTCTGATGCAGTAGTTAGAGTGCTTGACGTCTTTGTGATTCAAGCATGTTTGTGTTATGCGTTCCGGACTCTGTTCTGATGCAGTATGCAGTATATGTGATTATAATAGTTGTTATGTTTTATGCTATGCCATGATCAGCCAGTTCCGGACTTCGGTCCGATGCAGTTAGTTCCGCACTTCGGTCCGATGCAGTTAGTTCCGGACTTCGGTCCGATGCAGTCAGTTCCAGACTTTGGTCCGATGCAGTTAGTTCCGGACTCCGGTCCGATGCAGGGGACAAGGTCCCAGTCAGTTCCGGATTTCGGTCCGATGCAGCTAGTTTCAGACTTCGGTCTGATGCAGTGGGCAAGGCCCAGTATGTGCTTTATATGTATTGTATGGTATATGGTAGTTTGGGGGGAGCTCACTAAGCTTCGTGCTTACAGTTTCAGTTTTGGTTTCAGGTACTTCCGCAAGCAAAGGGAAGAGCTCGGGATGATGGCATTGCACACACCGCAGCTTCAGTTTTTATCCTGGGAGTTGACTCAGTCTTCTTAGTTATGTTTGATACAGTTGTGACACAGTTTTCTTGTTACAGTATCTTAGTGTGGTTTTTGAGAAATGCAACGCATGGTTTTATTATGATATACTCAGTTTTATGATTTTTGGTTATATTAAAAATGAAATTTTCGGGTCGTATTTTTGGGTCGTTTCACTTTGACTAAGGGTTGACCAAGTTTGACTTATGAGGGTATTCTGGTAATTTAGGTCTTGATGGGACTAGTTCTATGATGACTATAGGTGTTTGAGTTTGGACCTGTATTCGGGACTTTGATTTCTTCAGTTCAGTTCGACATTGTGATGTGACTTTTCCTCACTATACTGATAAGGTCTACGACACCAACGCCGACCCTTTGGATTATTACCCTACTGAATTATTGTTTTGATCTGTTAGATCGGTGTCTTGGTAGATAGGACGTTTCTATGTGTTTATGTTATGTTGTTGGATTAATGTCTAAGTCCATAAATGTAATTGGTAAGACTTGACGCGACCCGACATGGTCCATTTGGGTTGCATGGCATCGGGACAATTGGATTGACAAGATGAGGAAAAAGGATACTAGTGATTTATATTAATATATTATAAATTCTAATATATTGATATATAATCATATAATTTGATTAGTATTGATCAAGAATTAATTTATAATTGATTAAGTGATCAAAAGGAACTAATTAAGTATGGACTCTTAGATATATATGTGTGGTGGGCCAAGTTCATTTAGGTTGGGCTAAGCTTCATGGATAGTCCATGGAGTGTTTAACCCATGGATCATATGAAATGAAAGGTCATGGGTTTAAACCTAATCTCCACACTATATAAAGATGTCCTTGGTTGGTGAAATTGGCACTAGTGTGTACACAAAAGGGCAATGTCGATTTCACTAGAGAGAACCAAAGTATCCTTATTCTCAAGGTTATTCCAAGTGTTCATGATGTTGTGTGAACCATTTGAGGTGTCACACTTGGGGCACTAGGCACTCAAGCTTCATGAAGACAAGTTACATAAAAAAAAAGGTATGTATTCTATCTATTTTATTACCCAAGTATATGATATTTTTATGCTAGTATAGGGTAATATCTTGGAAACTTCATATTTGCATGTATAATAGATAAACATAGATCCAAGGTATTTAGGGTTGTATGTGCACCATAGGATGTTGTAGTATACTAAAACCCAATAGTGGTATCAGAGCCATGGGTTGTTTTCTGTTATATTGATGCAAATGTTTTATTTTCAAAGTTTGAAAAAAAAACATGACGTTTGTCAAATTTTAAGATAATTACTTATTTTTGTGAAAAACTAATTATTTGTAAAATTTGAATCATTTGCTATATGAGTTAAATTAGGTCAAATTTAGTAAAAGATAAAATGATATGATTATTTTATTAGTAATAAAAGTTTGATCTAAAGAGTTTTTTGAAACCTCCATAAGTTATGGATATGAAAAGGTTTAAAAAAAATTGATTCAAAGTTTTTTTATGGAGTTACAAAAATTGGTGTTAATGTTTTAAAGAATTCCATAACTTGTTCTTAAGTTATGGAACATGAAAAGTTTCATCATTAAACAAACACATTAAACTCCATAAGTTATGGAATCCAAAAGTTTTTTTTTTGAATTATCATGATCGTATGAGTTGATTTAGATTAATAGAAAATTATGTGATAATATGTTTTCAATCCATTTTAATCTAAGAGTTGATTCTAAAATGTGTTTTTGTAACTTGTCCTCAAGTTACATGAAAAGTCACATTTAAGTTTCTTAAAACCATAAAAGTTGTCATAGGTTACAAAATGAAGAGTTTTGTCCTCACTAAATGGTTTTATGACTCCATAACTTGTCCTCAAGTTATGGAGGTTCAAGATTCTCTTCATTAAATAATAAAAAAATTTGTAACCTTAATTAAATCCATAAGTTATGAATAAGGAAGAGTCACATTCTTTAATGGTTTAAAGTCTTCCATAACTTGTCCTCAAGTTATGGAGCTTGAAGAGTTTTTTAGTTAAAACTACTTTAAACACATAAATTATGGAATTAAATAGTTTCAAAACTTGCCCTCAATTTTTGGAATTTGTAAAGTTTTCCCATGAATACTTTAATTCCAAGTTAAGCCCTTAGAATTTCAAAAGTTAAAATTCAACCCTTATACTTTATAATATTATAAGTTAATAATATTTATATATATGTATAAGAGTAAAGTCAGTCTTACCGTTAGTAGGCCTCATTGACGAAGCTGGTCTATAAGGGGGTATAAGGTTATTGCATATAAAATGACAGTTTAATGGGTGTCCACTCTCACCCACCGCTTCCTTGACCGGTGGAGGGTCGTTAGCCGAACGGGTAGGACAAGGACTAGAATTCTCCCTTCATTAAAAGTATTAATGATAAATACTAAGTAACTAAACTTTTAATAATACCCAATCTTAGTTACTTAGGAAAATGTGAATAAGGTGCTAATCCATGAAATTACACTTTGCACTTTGTTTATGTCGTTAGTGTAGTGTGTGTGGTTAACCGGCACACTAACCTGGACTTAACAAGGAAGGCAAAGGGTAACTTAATATTTATCATAGTATCGGTGGAGCGTGTTTGGTTAACCGACACATCGATTAAGGAGTAAATATTAAGGGTACCAAGTTTATTTTCATGGTTACTTCACACCTTGTTTTGTGATCCTCGGCATCCCAGTTACAAAACCTGAAGGGCACACTCGAGATTGAAACATGTCATTGAACAGTTCAATGAATCTCAAAAGAATCTAGGAGTTTCAAAACCAATTAAAACCTAATAATACATTTCGTTTATCTTGGTGGAAATTGGTGAATCGTCATTCACCTACCTTCAAATATTTTATAGCTTGGATTACGGCATCCCTCTTACGAGTTATAAAATAGTTTGTAGGGTCCTAGCCTTAATATCTCATATTGGGTGTTATATTAAGGACTTTTAATCAACTATCTTGAATATCTCCCAAAATATGTCTAGTTCAGACATCTATGATCCTCCCAAATCTCTTGGAACTTCACTTCCTCCACCTCCTCCAATTATTCTCCCTTACCCACAAGTTCAAGGTTACTCAAGCCTTAATGGCAGGCAAGGTCTATGTGTGCTCACATCTTGGAGACGAAGTCACATATTGACAAGTCGGGAGAGTTGGGTGTCAAAGTCTTAAGAAAGTTGGATGTTCATTCACCTTCTAAGTCACATAGTGAGTTACCTTTGGGACTACTATGAAATAGATTATGACATGACCCTTAGTGATCTTATCTATTTGCTTGGTACTGCTGAATCAGCAATGATTTGGAGCTTTAGTAAAGCAAATTTGATTAGTAGATCAACTTTCCAAACCTTCAATGGACATTGACAATGGTTGCATTAGATACCCAGTAAAAGCTCTCTCTTCCTAATGGAAACGGATTGGCCATAGTCAACTCGGTTGACCAAATGGTAAAGAAAAAGGCTAAGTCTGAGATTGTCCCATGTACCATTCCCAAAGGGTCCATATGGTTCTATTGACAAAAGGAAAGGGCATTGGTTGCGAAGCTGCCAACTTTACCTGAAGGATCATAAGGCTGGTAAAGCCAATAAGTTTGACTCAACTTCAGGTAAAATCCACTATCTAACTCGATTAAGTTTCTATTATAAGATTCTTATTACATGATGTGACTAGGTCACATGTTGATGTTTTAAGAATCAAAGGAAAAGTGAAGGAAACTTAAAGAAAGAGTATGTTGAATCTGATCGCAAAGATGGATTTCTATCGCTTGAGTGAAGATCGGATTCTTAAGTTACTCTTAGGAGTTATGATAGATTGCTAGGAAACATGTAATACTATAGTTTTCATTTAAAGTTGCATTGTAAGGAAAAGTTTTTTCCGCATTTTTTAAATAAATAAAAGTTTGTCTTTGTTTTATTTTATATCTCCTTACAATGGTATTTATGAAAACTTGATGTTTGTATGTTTCTAGTAATATTGGAAATACGAATTTGATTATTTCTTTTGTGGTAGAGTCTAATTTTACCAAATAAGGAAAGATTCTTATCACCCAAGTTTCAATTGGACCAAAACTTGGAATCATACAAGTTATTCAGTATGATGAATGAGAACTTTTAGCTTTAGAAAATTAAGACTAGTTCCTTGTTCACATTTATATGTGAGTCAAGTGAAGGACTAAGGGATCAAGTACACATTGTTGTGCACTAGTCAAAGTCCACCACAAAAGATCTATAAGACTATTCATCATGTTTTACTAAAGTTTAGTAAATATGGTTATACTTACCAGTTTAAGTATAATTCTGAAACATTGGAAAATTTTCAATGTATGGCAGAACGAATGAGAAGAATCAAATTAGGCAGAAGGATAAAAGGTTCTCAAATCAGAAAAGATGGGGGAGTACTTTAGTATCATGTTATATGATTATCTTAAGAGACATTATCACAATTCATCCTCTAAGTGCATTTTGATAGCTAAGAAGAGGAGTTATGAGTTGTTGAAGTGGTTAAATCAAGAAGATGATTCATACTTCGTTCCAAAAAAGTCTTAGAGTCATACTCCAAGATTGTAACTTGAGTGATACATCTGAATGAAGGTTTATAACACTAGTCAAATGTAAGAGTAAAAGTATCCTACTCTTTTACATTTGTAATTGGTAAGTTGTGATGTTTTGGATAAAACAAAGACCAACTAAGACCAATTGTGTGAAGTGTTTGTCTTGATAAAGAATTGTACTATCTATTGAATATTTGGCAAGATAGTCTTATATGTCAAGAGGACAGTGGGAGTCTTAAAGATCCTGAAAAGAATTTCAAGATCTAATCAAGAATAAAAACATGTAGTTTAACACTAGCACACGACGTGAGGTTTATAATCTACCGTGTTGACATATTTCTATATTTGTGCCCATTCCAGTTAAAGTTGGCTTTGTATATAAGTTCTTAGAGTTCTCAATTGGTTCTATAACAACTTGGAAGCAATGGTAGACCCTTGAGCTGCTAGGTGGCAAGAAATTAAGATTGAGTTTAGTCCATATGAGTTTGGATTTTTTTAATTATCCTTGGCTTGTGATTATGGTTTTGAAAAATTCATGTGGATAAGAACACATACACCATAAAATCTAAGGGTCATAAGGTTTGTCTCCGATTCATGAAAATGATGGTGAGGAAACACTTCCACCAAGTAGATTTGAAGTAGATAGCAAAGATCTAAACCATTGAGACTATGATTCCGACATCCCTTTTCATAGTTCTAAAATTGTTTAGACACACCTGTGAGCTATCTAAGATAAGGTGTATGATTTTGATAAAGTCTTATCAAGGCAATCTCGTCTCAGAAATCTGAACTTTGGTAAGAAAGTCAGTAAAGTATTGACTTCTAGAAGTCCAGCTGGTTTCTAAGTACATGTCAAAGCTAGTGGGAGCATATGTGTTATGCTAATAATCATCAAGTTAGTGGGAGTATGATAATTATTGTTAGTGTTGCAAGTTAGCAATGTTAATTATAGAAAACAAAAGGTTTCAATTGGTAAAAACTTGTTTTGCTATAATTAAGGGAGAGGAAATTATACTTCGTTTCAATTCTAAAAGCTTAGATTGGGGTTTTAATCATCTTTAGTCAAGGATATATATATGAATTTTGTGTTGGAATGGCTCAACATGAGGAAATTCTATATATGGGTGTATTATTTGTGTTCTAAAATTTGATTATGATTACGGCATCCCTTTTCATAATCTAAATTATGAGAACTTGGCAAATAGAAATATTGTAGCAAAAGACTTGTCTAGAATCATGTCTTTATGTGAGACATTATGAGTCATGTCCCATTTGTTTTGGGTATAAGATCGATTACATGTGCTATAATATTTGTCCTTTCTAAATTTTCCAAATGCCTGGGGCATTAAGAGGGAAAATGTATAGAATTGGATATGACTAAAATGATTAAGCAATTGTCGAGGACAATCGAAGGTTTTACCAAAGATTGGTTGCTCAGGGACAGTTGGAAGTATAGTGTTAATTGTTGGAAGGACCATATTAACATATTCTGAAAAGAGGCACCTCTTGTTCAGAAGTGATAGTAAAAAGGGGAATGTGGAAATGATCCCATTGGTGGAAGTTGTTCAATAAATCTGTGTAAGATTAGGAAACTTAATGCAAGAAGGATGTTTCCAAGGAGTTGATCTCCTTTGGAATGCTCTGTAATGTTTGTTGTCAAGTCTTTGTGACTTTGTGCATAATCATTACAAGAGAATCATTGCATATAAGTTTAGAATCTAACAGATTTTGGTAAAATGGCATGAATTTGGAATTCGTGCATTTGTCATAAGAATTCATGAGTGTGAAATTAGAATCATTGAAAGTTTGGTCAATTGGTTTATTTCACAAAGTAAGGATCATAGACAAACATAGAGTGCATACTTGGTGTATGGCAAAGCTATTGTTTAGAAAAAAAACATAGTGTACATGCTTGGAGCATGGGACAACTAGTGTTTTTAATTCAAGTATAAAGTTGATAAAACCGAAAAAATAAATAATGAGTAATAAGTATGGTGATAAATAAAAGTTGTTTTATTTATATTCATAGGTTTTGATACCATATTAGATTCAATTATTCTTGTGTTTCATTTTGCATGTTTTGACTTCCAGAATAAACTAGGTTATTCTTCCGAAATGACTAAGTTATTCAAACCATCCACAGTCGGTCATATGCTAGAAGTAGATATGAATCAAGACTGTCATGGGTTGGCTTGTAGAGGTCCAAGTTGGTGGACAAAGTTGTGCTACAACACTCATGAGTGCTCATAAGTTCTAAGTATTGGATTCAACCCACGCTCATTGGAATCACTTCATGGATTTTATCACGAGTGATCATGAGATGATAATATCTTATATTCTTCAAACCTAGAGATATGAGTTGTTACTATGAGTTGATTATACATTGATTGCACGAAAACGCATTGGTAACTCGATGTTATAAAACGTGCCTTTGTGTATGATTTAACAAGTAGTAGAACAAGCCATATGAGTCGAATTTTATCCATTCCTTTTACCTTCGGGATAAAATCGATATTTGTGGGCCCCTCGATGATTTAATGAGGATACAGGTGAGTGCTTGGCCAAGCCAGGACTGATTTGATATGTTCAATTAGTCAGTCATCATGAATCAGAAATCAGGAAACAACAAATGGACAGAGAGAATGATTTATAATCCATGTCTCAGTCTATATGATATCTAGAATGGAGGAATATATGATCCCTTATCTAATGGATAAGTCATCGAAAAAGGTCAAATTTCATCGACAAGGTCAGAGTTCGACAGAAGCTTTTGAGAGCTACGATTGCCAGTCGGTTCTTGAAGTCATATGCAATAATAGTTTTAGACTTATCCAAGTGGGAGACTATTGGATTAATGTCTAAGTCCATAACTGTAATTGGTAAGACTTGACGCGACCCGACATGGTCCATTTGGGTTGCATGGCATCGGGACAATTGGATTGACAAGATGAGGAAAAAGGATACTAGTGATTTATATTAATATATTATAAATTCTAATATATTGATATATAATCATATAATTTGATTAGTATTGATCAAGAATTAATTTATAATTGATTAAGTGATCAAAAGGAACTAATTAAGTATGGACTCTTAGATATATATGTGTGGTGGGCCAAGTTCATTTAGGTTGGGCTAAGCTTCATGGATAGTCCATGGAGTGTTTAACCCATGGATCATATGAAATGAAAGTTCATGGGTTTAAACCTAATCTTTACACTATATAAAGATGTCCTTGGTTGGTGAAATTGGCACTAGTGTGTGTACACAAAAGGGCAATGCCGATTTCACTAGAGAGAACCAAAGTATCCTTATTCTCAAGGTTATTCCAAGTGTTCATGGTGTTTTGTGAACCATTTGAGGTGTCACACTTGGGGCACTAGGCACTCAAGCTTCATGAAGACAAGTTACATAAAAAAAAGGTATGTATTCTATCTATTTTATTACCCAAGTATATGATATTTTTATGCTAGTATAGGGTAATATCTTGGAAACTTCATATTTGAATGTATAATAGAGAAAACATAGATCCTAGGTATTTAGGGTTGTATGTGCACCATAGGATGTTGTAGTATACTAAAACCCAACATATGTATCATGGAAGATAGGATGTTGCCATGCTTAGTGATCTGTAGATCAGTTTGATTGTCTGTAGACTGTTATGTGATATCTGATATATGAGTATTGTTGGATTAGTGTCTAAGTCTATAACTATATTGGTATGTACTTGACCCGGTTGCAGCATGGTCCTTTTGGGTTGCCTTCACACTGGTGACTAGACAGGATGAATGTTGGGGAGAGAGGCTGATTTATTGTTAAGAATAATAAATTGGGGTATAAATATGATTTTTTTAATATATTATATGAATAATATATTAATTTGGAATCATATTATTAATTAGTATTTAATCAGAAATTAATTAGGAATTAACTTTGGGATTAAAGGAATTAATTAAAAGTGCAGGGGTTGTTTTGTAATTATTTGATAGTTGAGACTTTGGGCCATTGGATCACCTTTATTAGGGGTTGGCAGAAAATCCTAGAGGGATCTAGAATTTTTGTCCAAGGGCTTATGGAAAGGAGTCAATGGGTTTTCCTAGGTCCTAAGCTAAGGGATTAAGGTTTCCACCTTGAAACCCTAGTTGACTTCAACTATAAATAGCACCCTAAGGCACTCAAAATCGGCAACCCCTTGGAGAAACCCTAGTAGAGTCGATTTTGTGAGCTTGCTACTCTCCCTCCTCTCTCTCTCTCTCTCTCTCTCTCATATTCATCCTCTCACTCAAGTGTGTTTGTGAGCCATTAGAGGTACCACACTTGTGGTACTTGCTTTCAAAAGCTAAGGAGATTCAAGAAACTAGTTGTTATTACTACATAGCAACAAAAGGTATGTATTCTATTCTTATATGTGAATTTCGAAAATTATAGATGCATGTTGGGTTTCCTTTTGTGTTCATAAAGTTGTATGTCTAATAGTGAAAACATAGATCCAAATAAGGTTGCATGCACACATAGGATTGTTTGTATAAAACCCATCAAGCATTGTATGTGGCCATTCTAACCCGATGGTTATGGGCCAAGAGTATTACATCTCGAGGATGACTAGACTCACTGTATGTGGGCATTCGAACCCGATGGTTGCGGGCCAAGAGTATTCCATCCCGAGGATGACTGGACTCATTGTATGTGGGCATTCCAACCCAATGGTTGTGGGCCGAGAGTATTCCATCTCGAGGATCATTGGACTCATTGTTTGTGGGCATTCCAACCCGATGGTTGAGGCCCGAGGGTATACCATCCCGATGATGATTGGACCCATAGTATGTTGGTATTTCAACCCGATAGTTGAGGGCCTGGGTATTCCATCCCAATGGATGATTGAACCCATAATAAGTTGTCATTATATGTGTATGATTGTAGTGTGTGTATTTTGGGGGAACTCACTAAGCTTTGGGCTTACAATTTGGTTTATGGTTTCAGGTACCTCAGAGGGTCGTGGGAAGGTGAAGGCTTGATTGTGCACCTCCTCACATTTTATGATTTGGATTTCTGGGATACTCTCATATGAAAAATTTTGAAAACATTTTGTAATAATTAATGGTTTTTGAATGCTTGAAAAAATTTTAAATTTTTGTGAAATTTATGGATGTTACAAGTTGGTATCAGAGCCTTGGTTTGAGTGAATTGGAGGAACACTCGTGTGAATCCAGTCTTAAACTAAGGTAAATATTTTAAAATGATTTTCAAAATGGCTTTCAAAAGTAATAAAGGAGGATGTGAAGTGTACAATCAGCCAAAGCCAGTAAGTAGACCCCAGAATACCATACTGTTATTTGATGTTAAGATATTAAGCGAATACACTAAGTCAGATGTAGCATGGTTTAAATGATCTTAGGATGGGAGGTTTAGTCCTACTGCGCAGCTCTTGTATGAGTCCTAACCGTTGTATGGCTAAGATTTTTAGTCTAATATTGTTTAACCTATGGAGCATGTGATTGTATTCATGAGGTAGTCATTTGGCACCAATGGAGGGTTGTGTGACATAGGCTGAGTTGTACAGGGTCAGTTGGCCAATTGTGAGATGTTAGCATTCCTCTAGGAGTGAGGATTGAGCACTCACCTATTTATATATGTATATGTGTGTGTGTGTGTATATATATATATATATATATATATATATATATATATATATATATATATATATATATATATTAGGGCGTTGTGATGATACAGGGACGAACATGGTTAGGTGTGGAAGGTAGTATGGGCCCGTACTACTGAAAGCACAAGACCCATACGCGTAGCAAGGAAGTCACAACCCCTAGAATTTGTAGAGAGTTGGTTCTCCATCGTTGTTTATGAGGATTACCTGATATCATCCTAATGTATTTATCAATATGATGACTATAAGGCGATAGGAGACCGGGTCTAGGTCAGGATCGCGAGCTGGCATCCAGGATAGGCCAGCATTGACAGAGAATCGTGTCAGGGAGATCATCCGAGAAGAGGTGGTTGGGATTTTCCAGGGATAGATCCCGGAGATGTTCGGGTCTATCAAGACCGTGATGATGGAGTACTTTGATGACAGATATGCAGCCATCATTGAGACTGTTGTTGTTGCTGCCTCTGCAGCTGTGGCGGCTGCGGGTATTGGGTCGGGACAAGTGTTTCAGTATCAGGACTTCAATAACATGAAGCCCCCGTCTTTTGATGGAGCAAAGGACGCGATTGTAGCCATGAGGTGGCTGTCTGATGTGGAGGGATGTTTCTTCACATGTTCCTGCCCTGCTGACCAGAAGGTCAGGTGCGCTCTGAACCTGCTGAGGTCCGGAGCGAAGGATTGGTGGAGATTGGTTACTGGGCCGTATTATGATGAGAAAAGGGCTATTGTGACATGGGATCAGTTAAAAGATATGTTTCGCACCCGCTACATTCCCAGGGTTGAGTATGAGATACTGGCTCAGAAGTTCTTGGACCTGAGACAGGGTACGGAGTTGGTGACGAAGATCACCCGAAGGTTCACTGAGAGGGAGATGTTTTGCCCAGAGTTTGCTTCTTAGCAGGCTCAGATGACTCATTATATGAGCATGTTCAAGACCAAAATTTTGACAATTTGTATCTACCCAACGTTGTGATACACTATTAGAGTTATAGGAGGCCGCTAGGTGTCGTGAGCTGGAGATCGAGCTCTGGTTGAGGGAGCAGAGGCAGGCCCCGACGCAGTTGTATCCTGCACCGATGCGGTCTAAGACCGCTGATACTGGATCTGGTGGCCGAAAGGAGAGTGCAACAAGATGCATGATAGGGTTTGTCGATCTTCTTCGGCGTGCCACATGTGTGGCAAGCAGGGCCACATCACTAGGGATTGCACGCAACTGACTGCCACTTATTGGGGTCAGATTGTGTTATCATTGAGAGCTGGTGGGCCATATGAAGGCCCAGTTTCCCCTACTAGCCACCAAGTCGGCATAAGCTCCAACATCGGCCACATTACAGATCACTAACGGGGTTCAGAGTATGGAAAAGCCTTTGAGGGCTCGGGGACGTGCATTATAGCTTATATTTGTGGTGTTGGATTAGGTGTCTAAGCCCATAACTATAATTGGTATGTACTTGACTCGATACAAGCATGGTCCATTTGGGTTGTAACACTCTGGAACAATATGATAGGATGGATATTTGAGAAAGAGGTTATATGTGATTTATTAATATATTATAAGTATAATATATTAATTGAGAAATCATATTATTTAATTAGTATTGATCAAGAATTAATTTGAAATTAATTTAGTGATAAAAAAGACTAATTAAATTAACAGGGAATGATTAAGTCAATTAGTGATATTTATAGTTTTAACCAATGATCCATATTGATTAGGATGGACTAATTCTATGTGGGAGTCCATGAAGAGTTAGTCCATAAGGCCCATCATATGTATTATTGGATTGCTTAAAGGCTTAAGCAAATGGACTAGGGTTTACAAGATTAAACCTTAGGAAGCCCACACTATAAAAGAAACCCTCCTAAGCCAAAATCATACACTTGTGTTCTATGAAGCATATGAACGATTTTGGAGTCTCCAACCTCTCTCTCAAATTAATCCTCTTGTTCTTGGTTTGTTATAATTTTATTTGAGGAATCACACTTGAGGTGCTAGCTAGGCTCTTGAAAGATCAATTCCTACAAGCTATAACAAAGAGGTAATCTTCTAACTAGCTTTTATGATTTACATGAAAAATTGTATGCTAGTTGTAGGCTTCATGCTTTGGAATTTTTATTGCATTTATAACTAGAGAAAGCTTAGATTCAAAGCACTTAGGGTTGTATGTGCACCATAGGAATGTTCTAGTACATAAAACCCAACACGAGAAGGCCAGGACAACACTAGATGTGGTAGCTGGTATGTTTTCTATCCCTTATCTTGATGATTATGTTTATGGTATGCTTATATGTTTGTACCCACGTTAGGTACATTTCTAGTGCACTCTTTGCCTGCTCTTGCATTGTTTGACTCGAGGGCGAGTCGGTTATTTGTTTCCCGATTGATTAGCAGAGGGTTCGGGTTGCCTTCTGGAGAGCTAAAGTGTCCATTGCGAGTCTCAATTGCCAATGAACACGGGGTATCTGCTTCATCAGTTTATCAGGGTCGTGATCTAGAGATTTTCGGGGTGTCCTTTCTGATCGACTTGATTCCAATCCCCATGGGAGACGTTTGTGTGATAGTACGTATGGACTGGCTGAGTCGCTTCTATACCATGATCGATTGCGAGGGTCAACATGTGGTAGTTTGAACCCCAAGTGGGGGAGAACTGTTTATATTCGACGAGAGCACCAAGATGGGTTCAGGGTTCTGCCCAGCCGCCAGGGCTCGATAGTATATTCAGCACGAGTGTGCGGGTTATTTAGCATATGTGGTGGATACACGGGATAGGGATCAGGTCTCAGTCTCAGAGGTCCCTGTCATTAGAGAGTTCGCTAATGTGTTTCTGGAGGAGTTACGCAGAGTTCCTCTAGAGAGGCGGGTCGAGTTCAGGATTGACCTTGTGCCAGGTGCGGCCCCTATCGCCAAGGCGTTGTACCGATTAGCACCGCCTAAGATGCAGGAGTTGTCATCTCAGTTGCAGGAGCTGATGGGCAAGCAGTTCATTCGTCCGAGCAATTCTCTGTGGGGAGCATCGATTCTCTTTGTTAGGAAGAAGGATGGTTCACACCGGATGTGCATTAACTACCGGGAGCTGAACAAGTTGACGGTGAAGAACCTTTATCCCTCCCATGGATAAATGACCTTTTCGATCAGTTGCAGGGAGCACATTGGTTTTCCAAGATAGATTTGAGATCAGGGTATCATTAGGTCAAAGTGAGGGAAGATGGCGTGGAGAAGACCGCGTTCCGGACTCGGTACGGACATTACGAGTTCGTGGTGATGCCATTTGGGCTCACCAACACGTCGATAATATTTATGGACCTGATGAATTGGGTATGCAAACTGATGCTCGACCACTCGGTCATTGTGTTTATATATGACATCTTGGTTTACTCCAAGACCAGAGAGCAGCATGAGGAGAACCTCCGTGATTTATTGGGAGTCTTGAGGCGAGAATGTTGTATGCCAAGTTCTCGAAGTGCGAGTTTTGGCTATGAGATGTCTAGTTCCTTGGACACCTCGTTAACCAAGAGGGAATTTTGTTTGATCCGGCCAAAATCGAGACGGTTATGCAGTGGATTTCTAGTGGGCCCTGAGAAGCAGACTGCATTTGAGACCCTACGACAGAGACCGTGCGAGGAACCAATTTTAACACTCCCTGAGGGTGTTGAGGATTTTTTAGTATTTTGTGATGCATCGATCAACAGGTTGGGAGCAGTCGTTACGTAGAGGGGACGAGTTATAGCCTATGCATCGCGGCAGTTGAAGCCGCATAGGAGGAGATATCCCATGCACGATTTAGAGTTGGGAGCGGTGGTATTCGCTCTCAAGCTTTGGAGACAGTATCTTTATGGGGTCCACTGTACCATTTACACGGACAACAAGAGTCTAAGGCACATCATGGATCAGCTAAACCTGAACATGAGACAATGCAGGTGGCTGGACGTAGTTAAGGACTATGACTACGAGATCCTTAACCATCCGGGTAAAGTGAACATGGTGGCGGATGCTTTAAGCCGCAAGTTGGCTGGGTCTTCGATTGGGATGGCTTGTATGGGGATATCGATGGACTCTCCACTGATAGGATTGATTAAGGAGGCCCAAGCCAAGGGCGTGCATGAGGAGAATTGGAAGACTGAGATCTACGTCTGAGTTACTGGTGGCCATGCATGAAGCGAGAGATCGCTTGGTATGTTGAGAGGTGCTTGACGTGCAAGATGGTCAAGGACGAGCATCAAAGGCTGCATGGCAAGCTTCAACCTCTGGAGGTTCCCATGAGGAAATAGGTACAGACGACGATGGATTTTATCACCAAGTTGCCACGAACGGCAAAGGGTTTTGATGCTATATGGATCATCGTGGATCAATTGACCAAGAGTGCCCATTTTTTGGCTATTCGGGAGAGTTTATCGGCCAAGAAGTTAGCCGATATGTATATCCGCGTGATCGTTGCTCGCCATGGGTACCGGCCTCTATTGTCTCAGACCGTGATGTTCGTTTCACATCCCGTTTCTGGAAAAAGTTCCACGAGGGAACTGGGCACGCGGTTGCATTTCAGTACATCTTATCATCTGCAGACGGATGGTCAGAGCGAGCGGACCGTCCAGAATCTCAAGGATATGTTACGAGCTTGGGTTATCGACTTTGGTGGGAGCTGGGACTCCTACTCACCTCTGGCGGAGTTCTCTTACAACAATAGCTTCCATTCCAGCATTGGTGCCCCACCATTCAAACTGATCTCTTTTAACCCCGCTTGCTCTGCTTTCTTCGTAGCGCTTGACGATAAGTGCAATGTTGGAAACAAGATCACCTGTGAGATCTTCATCACTCTCTTCACCCTGGTCTGAGTTATCTGAGTCTCTGACGTGCTTTATTTCTTCCTTTCAAAATATAAGGGAAATAGACTTCTTTTTTCTTGAGTCTTTCATGATTTCTTTTCGAAGAGCTTTGGTCTCTTTGTAGTTTTGTAAGTTACCAAACAAGGAATTTAGATCCATGTCATTGATCTTTTCACCGTTCTTAAATGTCACACCCCCGGCCGAGGCGGCGGAACACGCAGGTTTATACGACTAAGTTCATGGATCATCGGCAATTTGAATATATATATATATATATATATATATATATATATATATATATATATATATATATATATATATATCACACGTACAACAATAAACAAAATAGCATTCATGTTCCATCTTGATATTTGAATAAAAGGTTTTTACAAATAATACAACAGTAAGTAAACTAGGTCACATGTAATCCAATCCATCTTGAATGTCTGTTTAGTGATTTCTTGAGAATACATGTAGTTTTGAGGGTCAATACAAGGTTGGTGAATGTTACAGGTTTTTTGCTAAAAGCGGTAATACTTTTAATAAGTCTAAAAAGTATTATCTTTGTATGTATAACAATAGTTAAAACAGTGTTTTCAATGAGTCTTTAAAAGCCCAAAATCTGTTTTGGTGTAAGTAAATCCATACTTTAAACTGTGTTTGTAATAAATCCTTGAAAGCCAAAATGTATCTTTTGTATAAGTAAATCCATACTTTAAATTATGTTCAATAAACCTTTGAATATCCTAGAAAACCAAGCTCCTTTGTTACATAAGTAATTCCATATTTAAAAATAGTTTTGAAAACAACCAAGCCCATGATTGTTAGTGAGAGAGAGATATTCTAGCTAATGTTTATAGTGAGTCCTATAACAGAGCTATATGACTTGAGTGTACCCCCTACAACGCTTCATTGGATGTTGTAGTAAAAACTGTAGACACCTATCACCCGCTTCGAGTGCTCGATCGAGGGTTGTAGCTAGCAACCGCATGTGGGGATGTCAACCCCATATAGATATATACATATGTATCTCGCTCCGAAGATCAACGGTTATAGTAGTGTGGGTAGGCTAAGTGTTTAAACTCAGCTAATGAATAACGTCTCACTAAAAAACCCTGAACTAAAAAGTTGGTGAATAACTCTCAGCCCTAACTTAATTGTGATTAAGTCACTAGGCATAATGAATATCGTTGTATGAGGTTTATAAAAGCCGAGTATGTTTGACATGCATGCAAAAGTGTAGTGTGCTCGCTTTTATAAAAATGAATGTTTCAAATTAATGGACATAGGTACATGTATAAATGTTGTGTACTTAAACATATAAATAAACATGCATAATAATAGCTTAAATCCTTGAAATACTACATGGTTTCATAATGTGCTTGTTATAATTTGAAATGTCACATGAAAATCATATAATTTTGTATCGTGTTGTATTTGTTATGTGAAATGGTTATTTCACGATAAAATCACCCTAATACTTATACGGAAAATTTTTACTAGTTTATTCATAACAATATGGTAAATTGTTAAATAATAATATTTTTGTAAATTAGATTTATGGTATTTTCGTATAAAAAGGAAATTGATTTGTATAAACATAATATTTAGGCACATGTATTCCCCCTCGAAAGAATTAAAATATTAAAAAGGGGTCGTAAGCACTCACCTTTGAAGTGTGGGTTCGAGTTGTTCGAATTCGGATTCTTTTGAGAAACTTGTCATGAGAAACCACAAATCCACCATTCTTGAACTTTGAAATATTTCCGAGACCGCTTCGTAACTAGTTTAAACTATTGGGGGCTATTTGGTAATTTAATTAACCAAAATAGGATTGCTTTGGTTAAAATAAATAAATGGAGGGACTGAAAAGGTTTAAATAGGTTTAATGTTTTGAGTCTTGGACTAGTATTGTTAAGAAAACTCTATGGAAGGGACTGTTTTGAATAAATGGGGTCAAGGTTTGGGGATTGGGATTGATTTCTAAGATAAATATGGTTGTAGGGGTTCTTTTGTAAATGTATCAAAGTTGAAAGAAAATTAGGGCTTATATGTAAAGAAATATCATGGAGGGCTTATTGTGTTGGGAAATCTCCAGAAATGTCCTAACATTTTAGTCTAATTTATGAAAAAGCCACAAACTAAATTTTATTTACAGAATAGCACAAACTACCGGTTAAAACTTCGAAAAAACCCTTTCCGGCCGGTTTCGTAGATTTTGCCGGTATTTTGTCCTTTTTCGTCAGTTTGCTCAAAATTTTGGGACTTTTCCAAAAATTACATAATAACCAAAATATTGGGACTTTTTTTGAAAATTACCATGAAATTAATGGATATTATTACTAACAAATCATTTATAAACATAAAAAATATTTTTATTATAAAAAAGAAATACATTTGTTGTTAATTTCTAGGAATAAATTGGTGGTCTAAGTACTCCTCTATTGCTTCCTGACCACTCAAACTCTCTACGTTTTTCTTATGCATTGTTGTAGGTATGATGGTGAGATGAACTTAGTTAGCATTCATCTAATGTTGGTGTTCCTTTTATGTTGTTTAACCTAACTACCAACTAACATTCATACATTACATATTAAAAACCATCGGGTAACGCACATCTATAAAATGTGAAAAATGAACCGTGAATGATAATTTATATGGAAACAAGTGAAGGGCGATTATCTACTTAAATTGTCATTCAAAGTTTGCTTTTCACTCTCGATAGATGTGTGTAATTTTATGGTTGTTATCGGGTAATGTTTGGAGGTTAGATGGTAGTTAGGTTAAAGAATATAATGAAAGATCTATATGTTGATGTAATGATATTTTCTAATAACACGTGATCATAGAACATCATGCCTAATAACAAGTAGACACTTATTGATTGTGTAATAATAAATATTATCAACTCTTGTATTGGTCACGCCTAACAAAGTACTTTTCACTATGACACCCACAACGATACATAGGAAAAACATAAAGACTTTGAAGTGGTCAACAAACAATAGAGAAATACATAGTCAACCATTCTATTCCTAGAAATTAGCAACAAATGTATTTCATTTGTTTATAATAAAAAATATTTTTTATGTTTATAAATGATTTGTTAATAATAATATCCATTAATTTCATAATAATTTTCAAAAAAAAATCCCAATATTTTGGTTATCGGGTAATTTTCAGAAAAGTCCTAATATTTTGAGCAAACTAACGAAAAAGGACAGAATACCGGCTAAATCTACGAAACCGGCCAAAAAGGGTTTTTTCGAAGTTTTAGCCGGTATTCTGTGTTTTTTTGTAATCAAAATTTAGTTTGAGATTTTTTCATAAATTAGACTAAAACTTTAGGACTTTTCTGGAGATTTCTCTATTGTGTTTAATTGTCAAACTTTAATTAATCTAGGGATTTTATGCCACGTCGTCATTAGTTGCTTGATCAAAAGAAGAGTAGTGAACGAAATAGACGACGATTTGAAAGGAACGTGATGGCAGATGAGGGAAACACAAAATCAGGTGAGGGGTATGATGGTTGTCGGTCAATCCAGGGGCGGAACACGGACAATAAGAACGGGGGGGGGGGGGGGGGGGGGGGGGGGGGGAACATACAAACTAATTTAATTGGTACAAAATTATGAAATGTTGTTAATTTGATCCGTTAAAATGGAGCTCTTACATATGTCTATTTTTATCCATAAATAATTTATTTTTTTCACAATTTTGAAAGACTTGCCTTTTTTTTAAGAAATTCATTTGTTTTATCATGTTCAATAGATAACACAATTAACATATAACAAAACAAAATAGTAATTAATAACTACATTTTAACAAAAAAAAAGCTACTTTTCATTAAATTATAAGTTAAAAAAAATAAAATAAAATAACAAATTATGGCTTAATGAATAGATCATACTGTCTCGTAATGAGTATTTTAATTTTGTGTATTTTGTTTATATTGTTTTACATTTTATTGTAAAAATCGTTTTTTTATCAAATGTATTTGTATCAAATGTGAAGACTCTAATAGTGATGATTGATAAGAAACAAATTAAAAATAAAGCTCTTTTTTAACAGACTACTGTTTCTTTTTTGAAGTCTTTAATTGATGTTTCGGGCTTTTGCCTTTTAGCCTGGCTCAGTTTAGGTTTCGTTTAGGTTTTACTTTTCTCTATCAATTTTTATCATATAGGAGATAGCAAGAGAAAGAAATACATATAGAGAGATAAAGAAAACTTACGACTTAGTCTAGCGAGGAGGAGAGTGACAGTCGCAAACAACAAATCTCACGGAGACCAGAGGTAAGAAGCCGACCGCCGAAGGGGAGGGAGAAAGCGAGTGTGGAGAATGAGATAAATCTGGCGACGATGGATTTGGCGACGATGGATATGAAGAGTAGGTGAGTCGTCCGACGGTGACGTTTTTCTTCCGTGAAGTTCTGTGACTATTTTTCCGGCGGCCATATTATATTTTTGGGGTTTACCTATTCTCGAAACTCTCAATTATTGAGTTAAAAAAGATGTTAAGATATATTTTTGGTATTTTTATAGAATTGAATAATATAGTTTCCTTGTTTACTTCATTTTCTAATCAAAGAAGGGCCGTTTTGATATTTTCAGTGATTTTTTAATCTTTTTGTTAATTTTTTAGTGATTTTCTGATGTTTTTGTTAATTAACAATTTAATTTCTTAGTTAATTAGAGATATTAGTGATTATCTTATAACTAAATTACATAATTATAACATATATATAAATATATTAGCAAGCTTAAAACCGGGGAGGCCATGGCCCCCTTGGCCGCTAACGAGGATCCGTCACTGGGTCAATCGCACATGGAGGGAGAGATAGGCCGATCCCCGGCGACCTTGTAGTTTAATCGTTGTCATTTGTTTGACCGGATAAAGAAAAGGAACGAGAATGAACAAAGCGGACGAGAACGAACAATCGATGGGTCGAAAGGCAGCACGAAGGTTCGTCGCTCGACTCGCCATCGGTGATGGACTCCGGCGTTCGACTAGAATGAAGAAGGAGAAGGATAGAAGCAGCGAGGCGGCTTTGACCTCGGACGGGAAGGAAGAGACGAATCAGCGGGAGTGCTCGTCTTCTGTCTTGGAAGAAGTTACGAAGGGGAAAGAGGTCCGACGGGGGTCTGGGAGGCGTCGCGAGCAGAAGCAGCGACGATGACGGGGTTGTCTGTGGGTTTGCTCGACAGGAGGGGAAGAGGAGTGCGAGGGTTCTGTGTGTCTGCTGCTTCGATCGGTATCAAGTTCACTCTTTTTTTTTAGATTTTTTTTTTGATAGAAATCATTGGGGTGTTTGGGTTTTCCTGGAAAATCGATGATAATGAAGGGGATATGGGTTTTATTTTTGACAGAAATCCATGTGTGCTTGTATTGGGTGTTTGAGCTTTGGTATTTTGACAGGGAAAATAAAGAAGATCAACGTTCTTCTCTTTGTTGATGATGTTTGATCGTGGTTGGATACGAAGAAGCAAACATAAAGAAGAAATATGGAGTAGTTTGCGTGTTGATTCTTTTTATCATTGTATTGAGAGTTCTTTTTGACATTGTACAGGTTTTGAGTGTGGTTTTGTCTATTACTTGTGTAGGGAAAATGACTTAAAAAGGTAATGAAGTATCAAATTTGTACAAAAAAAGACCATTATTGTTATTTTAGTATAAAAAATACCAGGTTACCTGCTATTCTAGGTTACCCAGTTGTTTTTTATTTATGAGGAAAATAAGATATATTTGGAATAACTCGTGGCTTTCCCTTTCATTATTTCACCCAAATTGAAACAATTTAGGGCTTTCCCCATCCACCGTGTTTGAGAAGAATGAATCTCCAACTTCAACAAGATGTGTGTCTCTACCCACTGTCTTGAAATCAGCCATCAAAGAGTATGCTTGATCACCAGTAAGCTTTGATCGATTTCAAAAGCGGAATTGCAGGAGCCTTCAAGCAATCCTCCAATACATCACTGAGACCTTCCCTCTTCACACCCATTTTCGATTACAGGTATGCCCCTTGACCCACCTCTTCACTTTTTTTGTTTCGATCACAACCCTTCATTCTCCTTTCTTTTTCATGTTTTTTGTAGGTTTAAAGGGTCACCATTCTTGATTCGATCACCACCCTTCCTTTTCCTTTCTTTTTCGTGTTTTATGTAGGTTTAAAGGGTGAAGAGGACGATGTATAGGGTTTAGAAATTTGGAGATCAATGTGTGGGTTTGAGGCTCGATAACGGGTGGGTGCTCTGTAATTGGGGTGACAGGGAATGGCAACAATGGAGAGGGAATGGTGTCGATGGTGGTTGTAATGGAGGTGGGTTAAAGGGTGTGGCTGTGATGGAGAAATAAGGGGGGTTTATATTGATTGAAGGTTGTAAAGGTTATGGGGGTTGAATGTGGGAATCATGGATGGAAAGTGGTGGTGTTCGGTGGTTCAGGTAGGGTGAAGAAAATGATGAAAGTGTGTGAATGGAGGTTGCCTTACACGTAAATTGTAGGGGATGATGGTGGGGCGTTTGGTGATATTGTAAAGTTGCTTATGGTGGATGATAATGGAGGTATTAAGGGTGGTATTCAGTGAAACTGGTGGAATAAGGTGATGGATATGGTGGTAGACAATTACCTTGAATACCCGGTTACCATGAGGATAAATAAGAACAAAACATAAAGTTAAATGGTATTTTTTGTATAAAATATTAGTTCATTGGTATGTTTTTGTAATAAAATAACAATAATGGTCATTTTTATACAATTTTGATACTTCGTTACCATTTTAAGTCATTTTCCCATTTGTATATGGTGTAGGATTGTCCGAGTTCCTTGTATGTAAACTTAGGCTAGTTATTATTATTAGACAAAATTGCAAAATGGTCCCTATGGTATGCATTTTTTGGGGGTTCTAGTCCAAACCTCGACATTTTTGGATTGGTGGTACTTTTGGACTGGTTTACATGCAATTTTGGTCGCTGTCCAAACTAAAAAGACTATTATACCCTTAATGAATTTAGTTTTCATTTTTCTTTCACTTTTTAAAATTATTATTATTATTAAATATAAAAATGGGTCTCTCTCTCATCTTCTTCCTGATGATCCATCGCCCAAAACACCCACTCATTGTAAAACCAGTGAAGAAGAAGGAAAGGACTGGTGATTCTTTGTTGGTAGTAGTAGTCCCAACCTTCTCTGGCTATTTCCACCGAGTACCCGTTGTCAAACAACCCCGAAATTGTTGTTGTACTGTCCCAATACCCCTTCACAACCCTCTTAATGACTATCATCCCGTTCGTCTCCTTCCCCTATCAAAGAACTAGAATCACCGGTGATGTTTTCCCGGTACCCCACTACCGCCACCTCCATATCCCCTTCCCTTTCTCCTTCTGCCGAAAACACCACCATAAGCACCTTCTCCGACTGTTGCTACCCTTCACAACCCCGATTGAAGACTTGAACCGCCGGAAAAATTGACTCTTCCTTCGTGCTTCATAGCAAATCAGGAAAAGAAGAAAGAAAGAAGACCGTCATTTCTTTCGATCCCTTTTCGTCTCCGATCAGATGGGAATCGAAGACCCATTCCCTTTCGTTTGACTGACAGATCAAATACAACCACCACAAGTCTCGATTATTGCTCGATTGAACTGCTCAGGACCACCAGTAATCGTTATTGGTTTGATTCCCGATCAATCCTCTTTTCCTTCCCATGTTGCAGCTGATTGGACCAGAAGACGAAGTAGGTCATCGGAGAGGCCCTGCAGTGCCGACACCCTTCCTCCTCCCCTATTCGTGATCCATTTAACCACAATCGATACTTGTCGATTGTGGCTTGTTCTTCTCAGCTTTCGTCCATCGTATTCCCACTGCTCCTTCCACCAGATGAAGACGAAGAGGAAGAGACCCCCTTCTCGTTTCGATTGTATTGGTTTATTAGAGAGAGAGAGAGATGTGGGCCCAAATTAATTAATTGTTTTCTTTTTCATTTAAATTAAATAGAAAGAACAATAAAAAAAATATATATCAGAAGGGCGTTATAGTCATTTTAATTTTAAGAGGGACTAAATTCACGTACAAACATGGCCAAAAGGACCACGAATCCAAAAAAGTCGGGTTTTGACTAAAACCCCCAAAAAAATGCGTACCACAAGGACCATTTTTGCAGTTTTGTGTTAATAATAATAATAATAATAATAATAATAATAATAATAATAATAATAATAATATTATTATTATTATTATTATTATTATTATTATTATTATTATTTATTTATTTATTTTAAAACGGTGAAAACCATGCAGAAGCCTTCCCGCTTTTTACAATGGAAGTCCGAGTTCGAGCTCCTTTAGAGGGCAAACCTTCATCCTTTTTTAATGGGATTCTAATGGGAGTCGAACTCCCCACCTACCCCTCAATGGTTATATACCCTACACCTCTTTCCCAACTTTCCAAATTGGGTTGGGCTTTGTTGGTAAACTTAGGCTAGTTAAGAGGTGGAAGTAATTGGTTGTCAATTCTTTAAGAAATGCATTTGTTTTTTTTTCTTTAAGGAATGTATTTGTTTTAAATTTGCAAGTAGTGTTTTGTGTAGTGTATTAGTTCAATCATTTATGTCTTTTGTATAATGTATTGGTTTAATTATGTATTTGTGTATGAATTGTTGAGAAATTTTATTGGTTTTATTCATGCTATATACGTATATATAAAATTAGAATAATACGTTAGGAAATGTAAAATTATTAATTTGTTAAACATTGGTCTTTTAAATTAGAATTTTACATATATTTAATATATATTTATGAAAATCAATTCACCACATATAATTGATTATGACATATGTCTCATACTCATATATACATACGTATATAAATTTATATACATTTAGTGTTGTTATAATTTTTATTTATTATTATTATTATTATTATTATTATTATTATTATTATTATTATATATTAAAAGTGTGTGGGGTTAGTTACGATAACTGTTCCATTCATTTTCCTCCGTCTGTTGCTTCTCTGACCCTTCCGAGTGTCTCCCAACGCCATCAACTTCCAGTGAAATACAACTGTTCTTCCCCATCGCCATCTATCTTCCAAATTACTAGACTAACCTCACCATCTTTTTTTCATCACAGTTCAGACCCAAAACCCTCTCACCACCACCACCTAACTTTGTATTATCATACTACTAAGAGCAGTCATCTAGCATAATTGATGATGACCACAAACTCTTCTAAACAGTTCAGTGGAACACTAGCAGACTCGTAATTTGTAGGTCTTAATGAATCAAGCTATCCGAGAGTATGGATTGTGTGTTCATTCGAGTACTTTATCCCCCTTATGGGTTACTTATTGACCTATATTGTTACGGAATTCCCAAAGTTGTATTGTTTACTCATTACTTATAGTGATCCTTTCGGATAGGTCCATTGAGATCATCATTTTAGGATCGAAGAGTGAGAATAACGAGTATGAGTAATCGGGATTAATTTGTTTGGTGTGTGTGTGTGTGTGTGTATATATATATATATATATATATATTATAATAATATAATTATAATAGTGTGGTTTGAAAACCGTAAGTACTCACCATGGATAGTGATGTTTAAATCAGCTGAGAGATTCGAGGAGTTTAGGTCATTAGTACAATAAGTTGTTATAAGGTTTGTGGTGCATGTGTTTATGTTTATGTTTCTTGTATTACTTATGATATCCCAGTTTTTTATATATTAATGAAAACCATTTCTTAGGAAATTCTTTAATATTGATAATATCACACATTAAAATAATGTTTTGGGACAAGTTCCGCACAAATAAAAGAAATATTGTGTTTTAAATCAGCATAAAATAAAGGTCTTTTTGGGTCGTAAAATTAGGGATGTCACACTTTCCAAGCATTAATTTATTCAAACTTCCATAGCCGGTCATACTCTTGGAAGTAAGTAGTGATTTCAGACTATCATGAGTGTTTGTGGATTGTTCGTAAATATTGGATATAACATAGAGATTGCGCTAATACTCATGAGTACTTAATACAAATTTAAGTATTAGAACAACCCACACTTAGATATTACTTCATGGATCAAGTCACATGTAATTCTAAGATGATAATATTTCATATTCTTCAAAATAACATACATATGGGGTTCTTATCTACATATCTGTTATGCATTGGTCTACTCTAACGTTATCTGTATCTGGTAGTAATAAAGGATATGTCCATGTATGATATGGTGAGTAGACAAATAATATGTAGTCAAAGTTTATTTGTACCTTCCGCCTTAACAGGAGAAACAATATCTATAGGTCCCTCAATGATTTAGTGCTGACATCTGAAATGCTTAGCCGAGCCTTGACTAAAATCAATGTGTTTTATTTAGTAGTCTGATATATTCGTCACAAATATTTATCGGGAAACATAATATTGAAAACTAATATTGACCCTTATTTGTGTCTCATGTTCATACAAATATCTAGAACAAAGGAATAACTAATCACTTATCTAAAGGGTGAATCTTGATTAGATCAAAGTTTAGCAGTTGCATTGGATGACATACTCTTTGTTGATTATTAGAGAAGTATTAGACCTCATATAGTTAATGACTTGTCCAAGTGAGAGATTGTTGGAAGGAATGTCCAAGGTCATTAATTATTGCTAATATTTCTAATAATAGTAGGGTCCTTTTGGGTTGCCCTCATGACCCATTTGAGCTAGATTAAGAGAAATAAGTTTATTAATTTATTATGATTTAATAAATAAATTGAAGATTATTTTAGAATTAATTAAATAGTTTTAATTAATTAAAAGGATTGAATAGTAATTTGTTATTAATTAATTGAAATGTTCTAGAATCCCTTAAGGAGTTGACACAGACGATTTTAAATAAGGATAACGATTTTCCTTAGGTTTTTGAATTGCTTGAGGATTAAGCAGCAACTTATGATAATAGAGATTAAACCTAATGGTTCTGTTTGGCTCTCTTAAAACTGTCCACTCCCTGTCTTCCCTTGATATTTATGAAATTTATAACCCTTCTCCAAGGGTTATAGAAATATTGAAATACTCTTTCTCTCCTAAGGTTTTTCCTGTGTTCTCTCTTGGTGTCATGGGTGTGAAGCAAAAGAATGATTCATACTATTAGGTCCTCTCATCCAAGCAAATGTGGTTGTTACATGATCTCAATCAAGGAATCAACAAGAAGATCGAGAGGTTAGTAAATTTATTGTTTTTCAAAGTAAACTGTTATAAAAAAACAAACCTAGATTGATTAGTGTGCATGTACACATAAGGTTTTTATAGTGTTTTCGCTGCCAGACTAGTATATATAGATTGCTAGAAAACACATCAATACCCACGAGTATCAAGTATCCTAGATATAATCTTAATGGTTCAAAATCACCTATTGAAATTTTCATCAACTAAAACCTAATCATAATCTCATCCAAAAAATAAATTAAGTTTTTTCATATATTCCACCTTATAACAAAATCAACAAGGTTAATATCTAACAAATATTACATAAATAAAAGACAAAACTGCAAATTTGGTCCTTGTGGTTTGCAAAAATCTTTGGATGGGGTCCAAAAAGTTTTCGGCTTGCACAGAAGGTCCAAAATTAAGGTTTTTCTGGGTTTTTGTCCTAAACTTAACAAATTTTTGTATTTTTGGTCCATGGAGCACTTGAATTGACTATTTTGCCCTTTAATTTTTTTTTTTGTATTTTTATATTTATATTTTTAAATATTAATGCAAAAAGGAATTAAGTTGGCTCACCCTATCTTTCTCTTTCTCTCTCTCTCTCTCTCTCTCTCTCTCTCTCTCTCTCTCTCTCTCTCTGTGTGTGCAAATGGAGGGGCTAGATGTCTTTAATGGCTCAAACTTAAGTGGATTAAGGCTTCTCGTGGAGGCAAACACGAATTGGATCTGGTGGCTGCTGATCTTTTGTCAAGACCTCCAGTGGTTCTCTCGGTGGTGCTGGTCGAAGGTGGCACCGACAATGGAGAAGAAAGAATTGGTGATGGTTGGAATAACAATAACAGCAGCATGTGGTGGCAGCGAGTGGTGGTGGATGGCTTGCGATGGTAGCTGTGTTGCCTCTTCTTTCTGTTGTCCAGAAGCACATGACGGGGAAAGGAAAGGAGGGGGGAAGCAACAACTATTTTACGAGAGAGGAAAGGTTTGGGTGGAGGGTTGATCGATGAAAATAGTGGGTGCTTGGCTGATTTAGTCAACGGAAAAAGGAGTGTGGTCTGATCGTTATTCACATGTTTTCTTCTTATTCTTCTTTTTTCGTTTTGTAACAACCTGATGAATGGAAAAGGGTTTTTGAGCCTCGTTGTCTCGCTGGATGCTGCTCCATCTCCAGAGAAGCGTGACAGAAATCAAGAAGAAAACGAAGGGAGAAGTTGAAGATGTTGGTCAATTGCAAAGAGGGAGAAAGCATCTCTTGTTCCCGTCTTTATTTGATTTGGAATTGAAGGAGCATGATTGAAATAAGGGAAGAACGAATGGAAGGAAACAATCGGGGTGGATCGTTCGTTATTCATAGGAAGAGGGGGGATGCCATGGTGGTCTGCTAGTTAGGGTGGAAACAACAACTTTGGCTGTTTGCTGCTGCTGCTTCTTTCTTTTTCTTTTTTATTATCAGATAAGAGAGAGAGAGAGAGATAGGGGGTATCGGTAGGGGTGGAGTGGAGGTCTATCCTTTTTGTTTTTTATTTTTATTTCATTAAGTATTAAAATAAATAAGAAAAGAAAATACAAAACTGAAATTAAAGTGTAAATAGGTAATTTTAAATTTTTTGGACCAAAAACCTAGAAAAAACTTGATTTTGGACTTTCTGTGCAAGCTGGAAACTTTTTAGACCCCATCCAAAGATTTTTGCAAACCACAATGACCAAATTTGCAGTTTTGTCTAAATAAAATATTCATCGTATATATTTTAAATTATATGATTGTCATAAGAAACTAATCTATATCATATCATAACATAATGATAAAAACAATACCATCAATCTTTTTTTTTTTTTTTGAGTATGTAGATAGTAATTACATATTTTATTTCTAATATCACACATAATATCGGGTAAATAAGAATGAGTAATGGACGGGTATTAAAGTAATACCACATAACTACTAAAACCCATGAAATATTTTAGAAAAAATCTCAAACCTTTCCAATAACTATTTACCCATCCCCACTTAAAATTTAAAAGACTAACATTAATAGTTTATTACATGAACAAATTGATACCTTTTGATTATTATTTTTACAGATGGTCAAAGTGTGTGGACCAAAAGGCAAAAGAGCACGGTGAGAACGGCCAAGAAGAAGAAATAAAATGTTCCTTCTCCTGACACCCTCCACCTGGAGACTAGAGTAGGTATATACAACATCTGTCTTCTTTCTCTTGCTCTTGCACTTTATGTATTCCCCAAAATACCCTTTTCTTTCTATCTTGTCAATAAAAGTTACTAATTTTAAATAAATTACCGCTGCGATCATTTTTACCACTTTTACCCTCATAAAATGAATATATGATGTATTAGAATAGAAATGATCATTTATCTATATGCTTAAACAATATCTTTTTCCTTAAAATGAATTCTAATTTTCTGTTTTAACATATTATACACATATCTATAGACAAATAAAAAGTCATTTCAGAAACTTAGATATAAAAAACCATGTTATTCATATTAAACCGGAAATAAGGTTATAGTGATCTATCATTTTTACGTTTTAATTAAACTGTTTTATTTTACTAAATCGATTATATTTTCTCAAATTGTGACATGAAACCTATAAAATTACAACATCCCCTTAATCGAGAAATTGAATTACGTGTTTGTCCTACTAAATCTTGTAGTGTGTAGAGTTATTTCCCAAGACACAAACCCCACCAACCCATGCATTAAATACTCTCCCTCATGGTGCTTTAAATGTATAACAGTTTTTGCAATAAATATTATGCACAAATCCAACCAAACTTTCACTTCCCTTCCTTCTTCATTTCAAGACCATAGTTACATGGTAGTCTTTAAGAAACAAGAGCATTTCTTTTATCCGTGTGTATAAGATCATAAGTTCAAATCTTATATATATATTGATCATAGATATAAAGTAATGGAAGAGGAAAGAGTTGAATCTGTATATGATAGTGGATATGGTAACCCTTGTAGGTATTTACAACAAGTTTTAAACGGATTTTTGAGGTGTTTGGGGTTAGAAAGAAGCGTCGGCAGCGGTGGTGGTAGCAAAGAAGAAGGTGGTGGGGCCGGTGGTGATGGTGGAGGAGAGATGGATGATCCACTCACAACACCCATTTCTGATGATTCATCGAGTATAGATCCTGTCGATGAACCTGCTTCTACAACCGTAAGTCAACTTTCAGTGATGACTTTATTGCATTCATTATCTAATAATTACTTCTTTAGTACTTATTATAGCTTTAATACCATTTTCTTTTGTAATATTGATGTGATCATTGGCTAATGTTTCTTAAAATTTAAAACTGAAAGTAATATTTATGATGACATTGAAGTCGAAACATGTCATCTAATAAAAAACAGTGAACGTTATTCAAGAAGATAACTCCTCACTTTGCAAAACCTATTGTTGGTGTTCGATTTATCGGGGTTTTTTTTTGTTTTTTTTTTTTTTTGAAGCTTTGAAGTTCTTCATCTTTTTTTTGGGATTTTTTGGTATATATTTTGAACTACAGTGTGATCCACTTGCTGGCTATTACAAATTACCTCAAAATCGAATGATTTTGGTAATAATTAATTTTCTTTCATAACTTGAACATCATTCATCTTACTACTTTTGCATTTTACTTTTAAGTATATTTTTGCTTCTTGTGATAATATGGATCTTCCATGGGTTATTCGGGTTCAGCCCAATGGAGGCCATGGGAGATATAATGCGTATCAATAATATTAACTGTCAAATCTAATATCATTATTCATATTTTAGCTTTTCACAACTAGCGGAATCCTTTTCACAACTAGCAGACAAATTTGTCTTAATCAATATGCAAAGAAATTAAAGCAAAAATCATGTTTGTTTGTGATTAAAGTACTGTAAATTCTTATCTTTTTCTTCAATGTTTTCATTGAAGAAAGAAAAATAATAATGTTTATATAATAATAATAATAATAATAATAATAATAATAATAATAATAATAATTTTAACGTTTATTTATGAAATATATAATTAAAGCGAAAAAAAACCCAAAAAAGACAAGGTGTACATGTGCATATGCACAAACTTTACATTTTTTTCTATTATTATTATTATTATTATTATTAATTTGAACTTGGAATGCTAAAATATTACAAGTGAGGAAATGAATTGTAACATTTCAAATTTGGAGTATTACTATCCACAACACTATTTTTATTTAAAGAAAAATTGGACTTTGATTGGAGATGGTTTACACCATTTTACACCAAAATGGATGTTAAGACCAAAAATGGACATATGTTGGAAATATTCTAAAGATATATTCTATGGTTAGTATTTTAAAGTCTTAAAGCATCTCCATCTCCATTTTATTTTCGTTATTACATTCTATTTATAGAGTGTACATTCTATTTATAGAGTGTCAAATCAAATAAATGTTTCAACCTTGTTTTATTTTACACTCACAAATAAAGAAATATAATGAGACTCTAAGTTTAGAGTGTAAACTATATAATCTCACAACTAATTTTACACTTTATTTTTAGAGTATAAAATAGAATTTATAGTGGGGTTAAGATGCTCTTAAGATTTGGCAACAAGTTTTTAAGATATTTTATAAATTTTTTGCTTTTAATTTTTAAGAAAAAACTTGAATTAAAGAGTTTTTTTTTTTTTTTTTTTTTTTTTTTTTTTTTTTTTGTTCATGAGGACAAACTTAAAGTTTCTATTTTAAACAAAGTTTTCATAACTCAAAAGCTCTTTAAAGTAGATTTTAATAGTTTTAGGAGCTTTTAGCTTTTATAGTTTATATTTGAGTAAATTACTCGAATGGTCCCTATGGTTTAGAGTAATTTGTGTGTTTAGTCCCTAACTGATTTTTTAACTCGGAAGGTCTCTACAGTTTGTTTTTGTTACGTGCTTGCTTGGTCCCTGTCTTACCTAAAAAGACTATTTTTGCTCTTGATTTTTTAATTTATTTAAATAAACACACCTCCAACCCCACCCCTCACCTTACCTTACATAACCCACTATTTTTCTCTAGTTAAATAATAGTCTTGTTAGGTAACACGGGGACCAAGCGCATAACAAAAACAAACAATAGGGACCTTTCGAGTTAAAAAATAAGTTAGGGACCAAACATGCAAATTACCCCAAACCATAAGGACCATTCGTGTAATTTGCTCTTTATATTTTATGTCATTTAAACCTTTAAAAGGTCACAACTACTTTTGTTTGTTGAACATTTCTACACAAATATTCTCTAATGGTTAATTTTTTCAAAAATCTTTTTTTTTTTTAATTTCACTATTTTATATTTATATATCTTAATGTTTTATAAAACTCTTTCATACAAATCAACAATTTTAAATGCATATCATATTTATGAAAAAAATGGTTGACACTAAAAATATTATGCGACTGCATGTTGTTTAATATGTTTAATATGTGTGACATTTTGAAAAGATTTGACATTTACCTTTTAGTGACATAAATTTTTATATAAATATATTCATTTTATTTTGGATATTTAATTTATGGATTAACTAATCATTTAATAATTAATCTTGAAATCTAAAGACATCTAAGGTGTAAAATGAAATTTTATTAAATGTATGTGTAAAAGGTACAAAAGATATAAGAGGAATAATTTGTTGGAATTATTAAGTTGTTGAAATGAATTCATAAAAAACTTCTCTCTGATTGTAAAAAGCTATGGAAAACTTTTTGAAATAGTGGCAAATTTTGTAAAAAAAAACTTTTCTTGGAGATGTTATAAAAATCAATCATATCACCATTAAGTCTTCACAAAAGACACCGTTAATCACTTACCAAAATTTTGAATGTTTACGATAATTCATACACATAATTATTCATTTCGATGTAATTATTTATACTATTGCCCCAAAACAATCATATTTATGTGAATTTCGAAATTTATGGTGTTTATTTTGACATTTTGGCCAGGGATTAGCAGCAGGACGTCCTCCGTCAAGAGGTCCAATTAGCTCTGGAGGTTCTGGTCAAACCAACTAGTTCAATCACTCTCATTCTACATTCCATTAATATATGTTGCAATTATGGTTTTTTGTTTATTGAAAAATAGAATTTTAATTGTATTGTAGTTATCTTATCTTATATGTACAAAAAAAAATTCCTCTAACAAGAATAATATCAGTTTCCATTAAACATCATGTCTTTATGTATAGAACCCCCACCATCAAGATAACCTAGTGGTGATCACTTGGTATGAAACATTCCAAAATGAAGTTAGATCCATTTTCTAATCCCACATGCTTCAACATTGGCATGACCAATCGGTATGCTTTGAATATGTGTAGACTAAATCATATAATATCGTAGATCTTGCTATAACTTTATGTTGGGAGGATTTTGCAAAATATAGTAGCACTACAAGTGTGAATACATATTCACTTTGTGGTCCGTGGTTCTAGAATCTTTAATATATCATATATCCATTTTGTGTCGGTGATTCTTTCGAGTGTACCTTAAGTATTTAGTGGGTGTTTGAGAGTGCTTTTTAAAATGATTTATTAGCTTATTGATTTTTCAAAAAACCAATAAGTTAAAAAGATGTTTGACAAACAGTAACTTTATAGATAGGCAAAAAATGGTTTTTCCAAAAAACCAGAAATTCCTAGTTTTTCCAAAAAGCTAGAGAAGCAATTTGAGAAACAATCCCAAAAAAATGGCTTTTCCAGAAAACCAGAAATTCCTGGTTTTTCCAAAAAGCTATATAAGCAATTTGAGAAACAATCTCAAACACGCCCTTAAAAACCCTTATCATGTCTGATAGTTGAGATGCAGGCTAGGGAGAGAGAAGGCATAGACTAGAAAGAGGGGAGAGATGGGGGTTATATAGTTCTAGATTGGATGACAATGGATTAGTTGATCATGTTGCACTCCTACATATAGATGCGTTATGAGTGAGATTCACCAATTTCCAGGCTTGACCTTATTCATAGTTTATACGTCTACTTGATCCTATATAAAGACCCTTTATGAATTCATGTCGCCCTAGCTAAGCAAGAAAAGTTGTAACTCAATAGCATAAATAAAATTCCATATTAGAACTTAGAAGTGATGTAAAAAGTAAGAATTCTTGAATGTTGAATACGATTGAAAATGAACTTGGAAAATGGCCAATAATATGTAGAATGTAAGTAGAAGTAGATAATTGAAAGGTTCGATGAAGAATGATTGAAATTTAGTAACTTGGGAAATAGAATGTTATTTTGAACGGGTAAATGAAAGTATAGAAAAAGGGCAAAAACATGAGTAATATGTCTCATTGTTATATCATTATGTAATAAAGAAAGAAATATCAAAATCTTGGTAAAAAATAGTTAAATTGCTTAATTGTAAACGATCAAAAACATTGTCATTAAAATGAAAATTGATATTTTTGACACATATGAATGCATATGAATATGAAATAATATTGGCATGGTATTTATATATTGTTGGAAATCTATCCAATTATATAGAAAATGATAAGTTTGACAAAGTTTTCTATTTTTAGGAAATTTATTGAAATAATTTGCCAAAATAGCATACAACGTGAAAATGAGGGAAGTTTTGAAATCTAAATATTAGTATAGACTTATAATTATAAATATTTTATAAGAAGAAAGTTTCAAGAAATACATCCTAATTCGCAAGAATTTACCTTACGCAACATAGAATGCCTAAATAGAAAAGTGTCAAAAAAATAAGTTGGTTTAAATGATGTATTGTGATTTATATTCCACGTCTAAGCACTAATGGGATGTTCTAGTATTGAAATAACGATTGTTAAATCACAAAAGAGTATAAAATGACATTTTTTTGGAAAAGATGACTAGTTACTCAAATTTTGGAAAAAATACCAAAAAATAGTAGGGGTGTCAAATCGAGTCATCGTATCGTGTTTTTGTCTGACATGACACGATACAATACTATTTTATGTAACACGAACACAACAAAATATTGTGTTTTTTTAACTAACACGAAAACGAACCAATTAAAAAACGGAAAGCAAGACACAACATGAAAAGATAACATAATATAACATTTATTTTATGTAATTAATATTTAATCATACATAACACGACAAACACGAAAAACACAACAAAAAAATTGCTAAATCATGTTAATTTCAAGTTGAATTTTGAACACGAACACAACACGACACGACATCGTGTTTTTTTACATTTGACACGACACAAACATGAATTCACATTTCTGTTTCGTCCCAATGTCGTTTCGTGTCGTGTCATCAAGTGTCACCCCTAAAAAATAGGTTAAAGGTTTTACGAGACATGCTTAACTAATGAAATAGTTTGAAATAATGTTAGAATGACTAGATAAACAAATTTATTACATGGTAATGAAGTTTAAGCAAATTGCTAAAATTGTTATTTATGAAATATGAGACTTATATGATATGTAGTACTTCCGTGCGAGGAAACCTTTATGTTGTAATTAGTTTAGTAATGTAATGAAATGAAACTATGTGAAAGGCACCTAGATAAAGTTACATTGATTTTCAAAGTAAGTTGCCTAGATACGGAAAGTTAATATAAAATGGTAATTAAAGAATTATGAAATGGACAGTTTAAGTAATGAATACTTAGACAGAAATGTGAACGGGTTTTGTTAACGATAAATGCGTTTGTTCAATATTGAATATGTATGAGACAAGATTGGATTGCAACTAAAGTGGACTTGAGACTAGTTTTCATGTGGATTTTTCCTATTTTTGGTACATGACACAAAGTTATATTATTTTCGTTGGATGAGATTTTCTTGAAATAGATATTTTTGTATGATGATATGTAAACGCACCTTGTGAAATTTTTGTGAATGAATGAATCCATAATGAAAAAAATGGGTGCCTCTTATGCTTGCGAATAAATGATTCATAATGAAAAAAGGGGTAATTCGTCGTGCATACATTAAACATGATTGCATGCAAACAAATTTTAAAATGTCTAAACATTGCATACATGGGGTCAAATGATTTTTTAAAGTAATTGATTTCTCTCATGTTTTAAAATAAATGTCTTCGCTCAAAAGGTCATAAACATTCTTTTGTAATGAAGAAAATGATTTCCATCAAAACAGGGCACTTCATTTGAACATGAACCACAATAACTTGCCATTTGAACTAAAGTTAACCACGAAAAATGATTTTAAATCTAAAGTTCAAACATTAAAAAGAAAAAAAAAAATCATATCACACAAATAAACATCCAAATCATGTACTTATTATGTCACTTCAAAAATCTCTTCATTTGGATTCTCTACTACATCTCACCAAAAATACTTACATCACAAATAACAATAACAATTAATGTTTAATGTTTAATGTTTAATGCAACTTACGGAAAATATTACCAATCCCTGATGCTTTGAGGGACTTTAATTTGGAGAACACAAATCCTGACCTTGGTGGATTTCCATCAATCAGAGAATTCTCATATATTTCCTTGCATTCTTGTACAACCTGATTTTCCCCATAATAATAATAAAAACAATCTACTTAGTTTTACTTTTCTTTACCCAAAATAAATAAATAAAATAAAATAAATTACCTCCTTGGCATCCTTCCTTGGTATTCCTTCTCGTAGACTAACAATTTTCTCAACAACTTCAGGCTAAAATCACAAACAAGAATAAATTAGCAAAAGTAAAATCATAAAATATAAATAAATAAATAATAAAATTACCGGGCAATCAGGTTGATGTTCAAGAATATGTGTATAAACAAGAGTGAAGGTATCTGGGCTTTCAGCTGAAGCAAGTTCTCTCAAATCAATTAGTATTCTTAGTCTGTTTTCAACTTTCTGCAAATTTTAAAAAAAAAAATAAAATAAAATAAAAAATCAATAAAATGAAGATTAATTATATAAAATTTTATATATAAAGTGACTTACATTGACACTTATGTATTCCCTGAAGAAGTCCATGAGAACCTCTTCATCAAGCCTCATGCGTTCGATTGTTTCCTCCTTGATGTAATTTTTCTAATCAACAATGAATTTATAAACGTTAATTTCACATCTTAATTTTTATAAAAAAAAAATTGGATGATTAATGTTTATTAAAAAAAAAAACCTGAGACAGCATATGGTCAACATAAACAATGACTGTTTGTTCAAGGCAAGACTCAACAAATCGTCTAAATGATCTTTCTTCAATATACCTGATAATTTTTATTTAAATTTATAAATAAATAAAAAAAGTAAGAAATTATGTTCGAAGTAGAATTGAAAACTTACATTTTCACATCTGTGAAATAGTCACCAAATGTTGCGACTAGGTATTCAGTAACCTGTCCTTCACTCCATTCTGTAGATGACAAGATTTGGATATGGTTACAGGAGGGTATTTTGGTCATTTTGAAAAAAAAAGGAAAATTTTATTTACCTTTATGGTAAAGTTTGACTAGTAGTTCTTGCACTCCTGGATCATCAAATATGACATTGACTGTTTGGTGTACAGCTTCCTGAATCGGTCAAAGAAAGTCAACATACAAGACTTTTCCACAATATGATTAAAGCACATGCACAACAATGAACATACCTTTGCAACCTCCAGAAACCCCTTACAGGTGTCCTCAAAATTAATCTGTTGCAAAAGATTTAAATTTTAAATACAAAATAAAAATAATGATTTTGTAATCTTTATCTTTATATAAAAAAGGAATAACCTGTTCTGCATAATTTTCTGTTAAGGCTTCAATAGTGCTAGAAGCTAGCTCCATAGCAAGATCATAGCATCTCAAGTTGTTATTAATCTGTCATTTTAAAAAAAAAAAATTGAATTTTTTAAAAAGTTTAAATAATTTGGAAAGTAGAAAATTGCAAACCATGGCACATATTGGTTCTAGACCAATTTCAGAAGCAGGTTCTTCTAATCTCTTTTTTTCAGCTGCTTGAAAATCAATCATCACCTAAAATTTAAAATTCAGTTTTCAATAAATCAGATAACATAATAAAATTGAATTCTAAAATGTTTAATTTTTTATTTTTTTTTTTGGTACCTGAATGATGGACAAAGAGATTCTGTATAACATAATTTCTGTACTATTTTCTCTAACAATTTGCACTTGTTCTCCAAGAATTCTAAATAAATCAACAGCAGCTGGAGTATAAAGTTTTCCCTCATCTGTTGATTTTGGAGGCTGGACTTTATCAGCTTCAAGAATATTCAAATACCATTTCTATAAACCAAATAAAAAAAAAAAGTATCAGGAATATCAAATTAAATAAAAAAAGATTTAAAATTTCCAACTTTACCCTTGTGGTTGCTTGCATTCTCTCAACATATGAATCCATAAGTGGATCCATTGCACCACTCTCTGAACAAACTTGAGCTAATGTCTCATCAACTCCAAGTGCAACTAAATTATCTTGATACTCAACCACCCATCCAGTTACCTATTTTTTTATTATTATTAAATAAAATGAATATTTAAATATTTCAAAACCTAAATTCATAAGAAAGAATAAAAAAACACCTTTAAGATTTCTATATTTGTAATCTCATTAGCACGATCACTCAGTAGTCTTAGCCACTGAATAAACCTCTCTGTGTATAAATTCACCATCAGCTGGAATATTTCATATCTGCAAGAATAATACTTCAAATTATAAAATAGATAAAAAAAAATAATAAATCTAAAATTTGAATAAAAAACCTTGGAGGAAAACAAGGAGCCACATGATCATATATATCTCCAAGCTCTTCCCCAATCTGAAAGTAATGTTGTAAATTGTTAATTGTAAATTTGTAATCCACATATTTAATTAAAATAATGTAAAAATAAAATGTGCATACCTTTTTTGCCTCTTCTATGGCACCTTTCAGGTTTTCAAAGACAAGCTGTTTCAAAAAAATATATATACTGAAATCAAATTGATAATTAGCAATAATGTAATTTTATAGAATTAAGAGAGTATTTGATCAAGTACTTCTGATAAAAGTTTACTGAATCTTGTTTCAACAGCTTTTGTGATATGCTCATAACATTTATCCTTGTAACATTTCCCCTGTTTTGCCTTTTGAGCTGCAAGGTTTCTAGAAGATGCTAATGCATCTGTAGATTTTCTGCATATTTTTGTGATTAAATTATAACCCTAATTGAAGATTAGGTTAAAAATGTGTAAATTGTAAAAGTTAATTACATACTTTCCAGCTCTACGAGGATTTGCTACAGATGCCATTGCACCACCTCCTTCAGCCTCAGCTGCTTCTTCAGCCACTTGTTCATCAAGAATCTCTTGCATTTCAACAACCCTAAAAGTTTATATTTATAAAAAAGTTAATATGAAAGTTTTTAAAGAAGTTGATTGATATAAAGTTATAAACTTACCTCAAAGCACGTACAAGTGTTTGTGGGCTTTCTTTAGCAAGTTGGAAAAAGTTAGAAATATGTGACCATAAAGTCTGCTCAAATGTCTCCCAAGTTCTATCAACTTCTTCAAAATATTCTCTGAATTTTCATATCAAGAAAATGTTAAACCCTAAAAACTATTTATAAATTAAGGAGTTTGATTTTGAACTTTTGATCGGTTGATCCTGACCTTAGTCTTCCAACTTCCTCTTCATGAGTTGATGCAGCAGCTAATGCGAATCTCCTCTTTCCATCAAGAGATGTTAATCTCTGTAAAGATTCACATTTGAACAATCAAGATTCATAATTTTGGATACTTTGTTTACCATTATGCCCTTGTGTTACCTCATATGTGTTGATGAGCTCCTTATCATCACTTAAAGAATCATGTGCTGCTGCAGCTTCTGAAGAAATTGACATCATCCCCTCTACATCCTAATTGTAAATTTTATTGATTTATAAGAAAAGGAAAAGAAAGAATAAGAGAAACAAAATGATGAGCTGTTTTGGATGGATGCTTACCTTCAATGTTGTGTTTAGGTTATTTCGTGCATTGCTAAGAAGCTTAATCTGATCATGATTCTCAATTAATGTTTGGCATTCTTGACATAGCCTGAAAAAGTAAAACAATATAAATTGTAATCAGTCTTGAAGCCAAATTTTATACAAATTTTATAAAAGTGACTTCATGTGGAATCAAATGTTAAGTGTACCTCTCAATATTAACAAAATTTTGGCGGAGTTGATTTACATTCTTCTCAGATGAAGCAAGTGCTTTTAATCCAGCTTGTGCTTGTTCAACCTGTTCAGCAACCATAGTGCTAAGTTGTGCATCAGTAGCCTGAAATAAATGAAAGGAAAAGAAAAAAGTATGTGAGAGATAGTATACACAATAACAATTGAACATAAGACTAATTTGCTGAAGCATAAATCTTTAGCAACCAGTAAAATTACATTTGTATTTGACTGAAAGTAAAAAATAAAAGGTGAGTTTGATGCACTTTCTTTCTTCAAGTGATGAGTATAAATATTGGAAATTTACAGAAGAAAGCATTCAAATGAACCTGTTGGCGTGCAATGTAATCTGCCTTGATTGAAGAAATGGACAGCAGAAGTTCAGGAAGTGGCAAGAGCTTTGCAACCTCCCGAACTGCAGATTCCTTAGCTTCGATTCCTAGATCTTCGACCATCATCTTGCCTGTAATGATAAAGACATGGATCACTTCAGCATGTCTGTGTGAATTTAGGGCACATTTTGTACAAGGGAAATGGAATTGCAGCAGAGAATGGATATGTAGAGAAAGAGAATTGATTCACTGTTTGGGTACAACACAGACGAAAATTCAAGTGCAATCGATTCTAAAAAAACAAAATTCTTATTTGGATGCCAAAATCCACGAGTAAATAAAGAATGGAGCTTAATCGATGAGTTTTACTAACCTTAATCAGAGTGTATGCCAAAATCGCCTGTCGTGAACCAGAAATTGGTCTGCGCAGAAGCAGTAATCGCCAAAGACGGTGAGTATGAAGCAAAAATCGTTGATGGATCTCGAGGTGAGAGGAACAAGTTTCGCCGAGAGAGATGGAAGCAAGGTTCGAACGCAGAGCTTTTGTGAACGGATAGAGACGCTGCCTTCGAAAAACTAATGTCTTAAAAAAAAGGAAAATTCTAGAGATCTCTAGCGTACCCGATAAACTGGATCACGAAAGAAAGATAATCGTCTGTATTTTCTATTGAATCCGGCAAAATTAAAGTTCATCAGATCCCTCTACAGTGTCTGATAAATTTACATTTACAGAGATTTAAAATCCGATTTTATTTTCAAAATTGGGGGACAATTGTAGTAGAGATTGCAATCGTTGGAGATTACCGATAACGACGAACTTACTTTTCGGAGGTGCATAAATATGAATTGCTACAGGATGTGATATTGAGACAGTGGTGGCGCCTCCTACGATGGTTGTGGCTGATGAGTTATACCGGCGATGAAGAAATTTCAGCTGCGTGTGCCGTGTGCGGTGGTCTGCGAATGTTCCAGACCGGCTGAAAGAAGCGAACGTAATAGCTGTCGTTCTTGTTGAGTTTTGACCGAGTTGATCACAACTAAACTCCCTTTTCGTCCGTTTTTACTTTTGTTTTCAATTTTCTAATTTTGTAACAAGCAATTTTACAAGGTAGAAAACAATATTCATCTTACATATGATGCGAATATGATGTGATAAAATATACAATCTATAATAGCGAAGTATTTATATTTTTGTGATTGATAGAAACTATCATTACATAATAACAGTATTTTTGTATTCCTTATTAATCATAGCATCGTATAAGAGCGGTGGAATAGTCCCGAGCATTGTTTGGATTAAATCGATAACTCATATTCTCAATACATAACAGATAATGTAGGAAGCTCCTCGGGACCTGAACTGCACCAAATAAAATGAGGAGGCGTGATGTCGCCCCCCCCCCCCCCCCCCCCTCCTGAATACCTAAAAGACGATCATCTTAACTTACTACACTGACAAACGCCCAAATAAAATGAGGAGGCATGATGTCCCCTCCCCTGAATACCCAAAAGACGACCATCTTACCTTACTACACTGATAAAAGGTGAGTCAGACACAACTTTCATATAGACATCCACCAACGACTATAAATACCAAGGTTGTAAAAAAAACGTTCAACGTTAGCTAGTCAGTGGACTGAAGTTAAGGGATTAATCGGTTAGACGGAGATTAATCTGTGACCATAAATTGTTAATTCGTTAAATTTTTTTAAAAAATATATATATGTGACTAATATCACAACAAATATCATTAATATCATAATAAATGTAACACCTAGTTTCCGGAACGGATCGATTTAGGGCTTCAAGAAGTCAAATGCATGGTTTTTGGGTGGAACTAGGCGTCAGGACGTGACCATAGAGAAGTCACGACGTGACAAGTGATTAAATGAAAAATGTTGATTTAACTGAGCTCACGACATGGGATGCGCTGCAGCCCAAGCCCATGGTCTTTTAGGGTTTCCTTCATATTTAAACCCCGCAAACCTCATTTTAGGGTTCATTTGCAGCCTCCTTCATCCTCGAGCACATAAAAACCCTAATCCTAGCTTCTCCTTGTGATTCTTGAGCTTTTAGTGGTGTTTTGGTGGCTTGAAGAAGAAGAGATCACCACTGGAGCATAGATCCAGGTTGGAAGCTTCATTTGCATCTTCTAGCAACCTCTTTGGACCATTTGTGGGTAACCAAGATTCAAGCTTTAGGATTCATTGTTGCTAGATCTAAGGTTTTATGCATGATTATCCATGATTATAAGAGTTAGAGTGTGGGGACTCCATAAAGTTAGCAACTTTATGGGTCATTCGAGTCCCTTGGTGATTATATGTGATGGATCTGAAGTTTTGGTGATGTTTGAGCTCATACTTGAGTTTTGACCTTTTTTTCTTCATGAATGCCCTAATCTAAGCTCAAGTCTTGCATTGGACATGCAAGACCTTAAAGCATTGGTTTTATGGTCTTTCGGGCGTTAATAAGCCTTTTAGAGAAGATGGATTAGTAGCTTAATGGAATAAGGAGCTTATACATCAAAAATGTCATTCAGATAGATCTCACGACGTGAGGATATGTCTGTTACGTCATGAGGATCAAGGGGTCTCAATTATTTTTGTCCTTTAGTAGCTGACGATGTGAGCATTAGATATTTAGATGGTCACGTTGTGAGGGGTAGTTGACAGTTAACTTTCGTTGACCATTGACTTTTTGACCATTTTGACTTTGGGTCAAACTTGAAGGATTTGGGTTGTTGATTAAGATTCTTTCATGTTTTGTTGCTAGAGGGCTCGTAGGAGCAAGCAATGCAGAAAGGGAAGTGTGTCACAGTGTTTTTGAGTTCTTCGTTTCAGTTGAGTTTTCCTCACTGTACCCGTGGGTCGAAGGCACCAATGTCGACCCACTAGTTTTGGTTATCATTTAGTATAGGGATACCCTAGGGGCTACATTTAGCCACGTAGGATAGACTGAGAACTCTTGATCTAGGATTTCTTGCTTGTTCTTTATTTGGTTGTGGCTCTAGACTATGATCATTTGTTTGGGTGTCTGTCTCACATCTGGATAGATATGGCTATTCATTCCTTGGAGATTTGGTTATGTGTCCTTGTGTATAGGATGTTGTTGTGATGTAGTGGGTTGTTATATATATATATATATATATATATATATATATATATATATATATATATATATATATCTTCGTGTGTTAGGATGCATCGGTAGTGGTATGTTGGTTAGAGTACCAATAGGCTGGTTATCGCCTAGTGGAATGTTATAGGGGTTGTATGTAGCCATGTAGGATAGCCTGAGAACTCTTGATCTAGGCTTTCTTACATGTTACTTGTTTGGTTGTGGTTTTAGAGTAGGATCATCTGTTCGGGTGGCTATCTCACATTGTTTCCTTATAGTTATGCATTCCATGGATAGTTGTCGGTAGCAGAGCAGTGTGTTGTGGAGGATCTAGTAGGAAGTAGTGAGTTGTATGATTGTTAGTTGCCTGTATTTATGTGCATACTTGATCTCTTGTTTGTTTATATGTCGACATATTGTAACGATTGAGATTGAGGCGGTCTTGTCATGTGTTGTAGGCCAAGAGACTAGGTGCGGATCGGTTGTGAGTCGTAGGCATGTAGGCTTAGGAAGAGCCGTTGGGTTGAGGCAATATTGTTATGTGTGATATCCAACAAACCTGGGAGCAATCCAAACATAAGTTGTAGGCTCGGGAGCAATCCAGACTTGTGATGTGGGCTCGGGAGCAATCCATACATAAGTTATGGGCCGGAGGGGCAATCCAGACTTATGTTGTGGGCTCAGGGGTAATCCGGTCCGATGATTGTGGACAGAGTATGCATGATTGTATATGTTCTGTTGTGTGCGGTATTTTGGGGAAACTCACTAAGCTTTATGTTTACCCAATTGTTATTGTTTTTAGGTATCATCGATTACCGTGGGAAGGCGAAGGCGTGATTGTATACATTCATCAGCAGCAATGAAGATTTCGCGATATTATATTACTCTGATATTAACAAATACAATTTGGAACAAATGGTTTTCTTAACACAGATTATATAATGTGGAATTTTACCTTAATAAAATGAAAAAATTTTGTTGTGAAAATGGAACGTTACAAGTTGATATAGAAGTCCTGGTTTGAGGAATTTGGAGGAACACTTGTGTGAATCCAAACTCAAACTAGGATCGGATAATTTTCACAAAACATTTTTGAAAAAGAAATCTATAATAAAATGGTTGAGTCATGGACATGGGCTCGATCCCTTGTCTTGTTCTTGTTTGATTGTTGGCTTAGGATCGAGAACGTGGACCTTTGACTTAGCCTTGTTTTACAGGGAGATGTAGTGTGTACAGTTATTCGGAGCCCGAACAAGAGAGTGGTTCCTAAAATAACCATACATGTTATTGTTGGATTAGGTGTCTAAGCTCATAACTATAATTTGTATGTACTTGACCTGAGAGTAGCATGGTCCATTTGGGTTGCCTTCACCAGAGCAATTTGATAGGATGAACTTTTGAGAAGAGGTTATTTGTGGGGTTTATTAATATATTACAAGTATAATATATTAATGTGAAATCATGTTATTTAATTAGTATTAATCAAGGATTAATTTGGAATTAATTTAGTGATCAAAAGAGACTAATTAAATTAACGAGGACTGATTATGTAAATCAGTGATATATATATATATATATATATATATATATATATATATATATATATATATATATATATATATATTGTTTGGGCTATTGATCCATGATATGCTAAGTTTATGTAAGTATCCATGAAGAGTTAGCCCACACAAAATATAGATCATAACCAAGTGTACGGATTAGGGTTTACCCATGACCCTTGGATTCCTACACTATATATATGACACCCCTTTAGCCTAAAATTCGTTGAACATGTGTTCTTGGAGTTCCCATAATCGATTTTGAGTACATAGAATCTCTCTCTCAAAAGTCCTCCATTTGTTCATGGTGTTTGTGAACCATTTGAGGCATCACATTTGAGGTGCTAAGTTCTTAAAGGCCAAAACTACAAGCTACAACAAGAGGTAATTCTATAACTCATTTTTATGTTGTTTATGTCAATTGTATGTTAGTTGTAGGCTTAATGCTTTGGAAATAATATTGCATGCATAATTAGAGAAAACATAGATCCAAAGCATTTAGGGTTGTATGTGCACCATAGGATGTTGTAGTATACAAAAACCCAACAGTAGTATCAAATCCAAGGATTGTTTTCTATTATATTTGATGCTTGCTTATTTTTTTCAAAGCTGAAAAATTGTTCTGTCAGCATATACTCGACGAGTCCATGCTTGGACTCGAAGAGTCCATAGTTGGGCTCGATGAGTTGGATGATCAGACAACAGTTTTTCAGGATTTTTGGCCTGGATTGAATTAGGATCACTACCACAAACTGTTTTGCATCATAAAATTTGTTTTTCTGATATGGTAGTGATCATGCTCAACCAATCAAAAGATAATTGTCAAAATTTCAAGATATGTATTAGTTTGTATGATATGCTAATTTCTTGTAAATTGTTTATATGAATTCTCTTGCCTTATATGAGTTAATTTAGATCATGAAAATTATATAATAATTTTGCTTGGAAAATTTGATCTTAAATGTTTTTAAAGTCCTCCATAACTTGTCCTCAAGTTATGGAACATGAAAAGTTTTTATAAAAGTCATATTAACTCATATTAACTCATAGTTGCCCTCAAGTTTTAGTATTTGAAAACTCTCAAATTAAGAAACTCTTGTAATTAAAAAGGTGTAACTCTTGGGTCATAAATTAAAAATTAATTAAAATGTTTTAATTTTGAATTTTTAATAACCTAGTTACTCTGAATAGTTCAATTACACCTTATGGATTTTATTAAATTAATTGAGATGTTTAATTAAAACAGAATTAATAAATCCATAATGTGACATCCCCAATTTCACGACCAGAAAATACCGATTTGTTTATGCTTTGTTTTTAAAATCAAAGTAATTTTTTAAAGAAAATAGTTGCGGAATTTGTTCCCAAAACAAAATATGATAAAAATTTATCAAAGCATTTCTTTAAACAAACGTATTTTCATTATATAACAAAATCTCGGGATGTCATGTTCAATACAGACCAAAAGTATAAACAGAAAAATTTGACCTTACAGCAGTTATTTACAACTACTAGTCTATTATCCAAAATCTCTCGTCAAATCCACCAACTTATACTCTTGTGCCATTACCTGTAATACAAAGAAAACTGAGTGGGTCAGGCTTGGGAGCATGGTGAGCATATAGGGTTTTCAACCCACAATGTTATATCATATATATATATATATATATATATATATATATATATATATATATATATATATATATATTAGAACTCACAAACATATACAATTTCACTATATACAAGCAACTTTTATCCCACCCCTTCGATCCTCACAATGACACGATCTAAACTCTCGTATCTAAAATTTTCATCTTTACCTGATCCCTACTCACGGATCTAAAACTATCCTCTTCACCCTATCCATACTCACAGATCTAAAACTAACATTTTCACCTGATCCATACTTACAGATCTAAAACTACCTGATCCATACTCACAGATCTAAAACTACCTAATCCATACTCACGGATCTAAAACTAACCTCCTGATCTGATCCATACTCCCGGATCAATAATTGTACCCAATCCATACTCCCGGAATAGGGACAATTAACTATACCTTAATCGTGATCTGATCCATACTCCCAGATCAATAACTGTGCCCAATCTATACTCCCGGACTAGTGACAATTAACTTAGTCTTAATCCATACTCCCGGACTAATAACAAGTTTTATCTCTTTACCTGATCCGTAATCCCGGATCTAAAACTAACCTCTTGATCTGATCCATACTCACGGATCTAAAACTACCCATGTCCTACCCAACATATTTGTAGTTACAAAATAGATATACAATTTAACTTATTAAAACCTATATAGTTCATCCATTCCACCAACATCTCAAATAAACCACAATATATAAACACATAACACGTATTTCATAGCAAATACTTCATACTTATGCGTTAGAAGAAAGTGACTATACTCTCAATTGATTAGAAGATGATCGGACAGCGCTACGACGCTTAAAATAATCTTTTGCGACAAAACCGAGATGTTTTCTCCAAAATCGGGCTTCTCGCGGGCAGAGCTTCGGCTCGAAAACTATTTTTCTCGGGATCTTCAGGCTTTGGGACTTGCTTCGGGTCTCGGGGTTGATATCGGGGCTTCGGGGTATTTCTTGCACGAAAAACGAGGCAAAAACGCGAGAGAAAGAAAGAAATGAGCAATAGAACTCGGCTGCACTCGACATCTATTTATAGGGGCTGAAACCCCGAATTACGTTGGGCGTAATGTGGATAAGGCCGGTGACTCCCCCCCCCCTTTTTTGGATGATATCGGAATTTATAATTTAATACTTTAATTATTTAATAAACTTCAAAAATTCATATCTTCCTCATACGAACTCCGTTTTCGACGTTCTTTATATCCACGCGTAGGGGAGACTACGCTCTACAACTTTTGTTTAGACTCTGTCGACTAATTTTGACTTTATTTTTATTATTTATTTTAGTAAGCCGGGATAGGAAAACTCCGTTATAAATTCATAACTTCTTCATCTGACGTCCGTTTTCATCTGTCGTTTTATCGTTGCACTACTATCAACAAGATCTTCGATTCTCGTTTAGATTGTTTCGGCTAAAAACCGCTCGATCTCAAATTGAGTATTCAGACTGCATACCGCTAAGTCGAAACTTAGAAAAATCATAACTTCCTCATACGAAGTTAGATTTGGACATTCTTTTTATGTACGCTCTCGGTTTAACATATTCTATGACTTTTGTTTAGATCGCTAAGGCCAAATCTTGCTCTATCGTAAATTCACTATTTACGTCGTGTTGTGTCGTGCCGGTTCTGTCGCGAAACTTTGACAGGTCATAACTTATTCGTTATAGCTCGAATTTCGGCGTTCTTTATATGTACAGAATCCTTGTAACATATACTACAACTTAGTTAAGATTATTCCTTCAAAATAATCTTCCATCAAAAAGTCATTTTTGACACTCATTGTCTCTAAATTGAGTAGCCCTGATCTATGGGCGTTACAATTATCTCCCCCTTAGGATGATTACGTACCGGAATCATCAAAGAAATAGGACTCATATATTGACTCCATATGTTACCTCTCCATCCTAAGTAATAACATTGATGCTCAATCCTGCACCTGTTCTTCGTACTATGTTGAATTTTCCAACCGTAACTTTTGAGTACAAAGCAACTCCTTATTGAGGACTCCTTCTTCTTCTTAGGATAAATACTTTCCTTTATCTATTGTAACAGACCGATGGGTCATGTTCTAATGACCTTTCATCATATAATACAACGCTTAGACCCAAGTCTCTTAGAGTCAAATTCCAAAATAGAATATACCTTCCTTCATATTCTAATGTGATATAATCACATCTTAACTTGTAGCATTTCTAGCTATGAACCTATTTAACAACGAGCACGATACCAACGATCGCATAAATTTCAACCTTCTGACTTACGTCAGATGTTACCTTGAACTTGGTTCTTTGAACCTTGTAACAACTCATCGTAGTCAAACTCAAATTTATATGACCATTAGGGTCGGAATAACAACCATCTCACTAGTCATTACCGAAACAAGGGTAATGACATACTCGAATAAAACAGAATCAATCACTAACTTCTTGGTAACCTTGTGACTTTCCCTGATCCAAGTGCGAGTCCCGTGCTTTCGGTAGTATATGCATCTACTACCTTTCACACCTACTCGTACTTGTCCCAAGTATTGTCCCGCAGTCGGCCAAGTCACCATACAAGAAAATCATACAATCATTCAACACACCAGATAAAAAAACTAGGGTTTATATTATTTCCTTGAAACTATTACACAAAGGTTCAAGTTCACTCTATACTATGCCTCTAATAGGCTACACCATAAGTTACTATTCACACTACTACTTCATAACTTGATCTTTGGATATAAAATCCCCATCCTTTATTTCTCGCGTTGTCATCTGCTTCATCAAGGATCATTTGAAATGCTCTTGCCTTTGGCTTAGGCAGCACATTTGGCTTTATAATCTCTTCCCTTCCTAGGCAGTTTTGTTTGAAGTGTCCTTCTTCACCACACTTAAAGCATGCTTTTCTTTTGTTTGTGCATTCGCTGGCATAATGACCAGTCTTCCCGCATTTGAATCGGGTCATTTCTTTAGTGCATCTCCCAATGTGCTTCCTCTTGCACTTATCACACGATTGTGCTTCTTCTTCGAACTTTTTCGAACCAGACTTCGAAAATTTTCTCTTCTCATCGGACCTTGAGGATCCTTCAAACTTTCTTTTCTCGCCAACTTCAACCTTGCTGGCGGTTCTTCCCTTAATCATATATTCAACAGACTTGGCGGCCCAGATAGTTGCCTCCAGAGTAAGTGCCTGACGCACTGGCACCACATACTCCCATGGGAGTCCCTTTGCGTACCGGTCACCTTTAGTCAGCTCGTCTGGGACGATGCGCAAAGCAAACTCAATCTTGTCTGTGAAAGCATTAGTGTATTCATCAACTGACATGCTGCCTTTTGTCAATGTCAGAAATTTGTTCTCCAACTCTAGCAGATTTTGGGCCGAGCAGAACTTGCGCTTGAATTGCACTAAAAACTCTGCCCAAGTCAGTTGCAGTGGATCATTAGGGCTTAGGGTCTTCCCTAGAGTGTTCCACCAACGAACAGCGCCACCTCTGAACTGACGTACTGCGAACGTGGTCTGCAACTTGCCTCTGCAACCACACGTCATGAAGGCTAGCTCCATTTCTGAGATCCAATCCATCACTCCGATCAGATCCTCTTTTCCAGTGAAGGTCGATGGTTTGCAAGTCAAAAAGTCTTTGTACTTGCACCCAAGTCCATCAATTCCTCCCTCTTGTTTGTTTTGTCTGACTAACAGTGGGTTGGCTTGACCAACAGTCCCACTGAAGTTACCTCCTTCCGAATGCCCTTCATTCAACTCGGGCTGTTCAATCGACATTGAAAGTTCTTCACGATTCTGCCGAAACAGATGTCTAGTTTCATCCATTTGACAATCCAACATCGTATGAATCATCAATTGTACACCAACCATTGTTATTGGCTCAGGTGTTGCTGCTACAACAAGTACTCGCTCAACCATAGGTGGTTGATTCCTGTCTTCGTTCACATTTCCAACTACACTTCTGGTTCTTACCATTTTTTATCTACACACCGAATAAGGTGAATTTAGATCCTCATTCGCGATAGATATTACAATCTTCCATATCACTTCGAAACGTTTACATGCTAGTTCTAATATCGTAACCATACGCTTAGAATCCTAAACACATAAGATTTCCTGATCTGGTCGGCAACAGACCATAGATCCGAACAAATAATATCATATATGGCAACATATAACATTTAGCACATAAAAGAATTTTAGGCATCATTCCTAAAATAAACTAGTGCTTGTGTCAATTTAGGTGTACTACCTAACATATTTTAGACACACTCCTCACGATCATTATTTAGCATTCTAAGTTTAAGCCTAGAATTTTCCTACAAATTCCTAGTTCGCTTAAACTAATGCTCTGATACCAACTGTGACATCCCCAATTTCACGGCCAGAAAAGACCAATTTGCTTATGCTTTGTTTTTAAAATCAGAGTAATCTTTTAAAGAAAACAGTTGCAGAATTTGTTCCCAAAACAAAATATGAAAAGAATTTATCAAAGCATTTCTTTAAAGAAACATATTTTCATTATATAACAAAATATCGAGATGTCATGTTCAATACAGACCAAAAGCATAAACAGAACAATTTGACCTTACAACAGTTATTTACAACTACTAGTCTATTATCCAAAATCTCTCGTCAAGTCCACCAACTTATACTCTTGTGCCATTACCTATAATACAAAGAAAACTGAGTGGGTCAGGCTTGGGAGCCTGGTGAGCATTTAGGGTTTTTAACCCACATTGTAATATCACATATATATATATATATATATATATATATATATATATATATATATATATATATATATATATATGAACTTACAAGCATATACAATTTCACTATATACAAGCAACTTTTATCCCACCCCATCGATCCTCACACTGACATGATCTAAACACTCGTATCTAAAATTTTCCTCTTTACCTGATCCCTACTCACGAATCTAAAACTATCCTCTTCACCCGATCCATACTCACATATCTAAAACTAACCTTTTCATCTGATCCATACTCACGGATCTAAAACTACCTGATCCATACTCATAGATCTAAAACTACATGATCCATACTCACGGATCTAAAACTAACCTCCTGATCTGATCCATACTCCCGGATCAATAATTGTACCCAATCCATACTCCCGGAATAGGGACAATTAACTATACCTTAATCCAGATCTGATCCATACTCCCGGATCAATAACTGTGCCCAATCCATACTCCCGGACTAGGGACGATTAACTTAGTCTTAATCCATACTCCCAGACTAATAACAAATTTTATCTCTTTACCTGATCCATAATCCCAGATCTAAAACTAACCTCTTGATCTGATCCATACTCACAGATCTAAAACTACCCATGTCCTACCCAACATATTTGTAGTTACAAAATAGATATACAGTTTAACTCATTATAACCTATATAGTTCATCCACTCTACCAACATCTCAAATAAACCACAATATATAAACACATAGCACATATATCATAGCAAATACTTCATACTTATGCGTTAGAAGAAAGTGACTATACACTCACTTGATTAGAAGATGACCGGACAACGCTACGGCGCTTAAAATAATCTTTTGCGATGAAACCGGGACGTTTTCTCCAAAACCGGGCTTCTCGCGGGAAGAGCTTCGGCTCGAAAACTATTTTTCTCTGGATCTTCGGGCTTTGGGACTTGCTTCGGGTCTCGGGGTTGATACCGGGGCTTCGGGGTATTTCTTGCACGAAAAACGAGGCAAAAACGCGAGAGAAAGAAAGAAATGAGCAATAGAACTCGGCTGCAATCGACATCTATTTATAGGGGCTGAAACCCCGAATTACGCTAGGCGTAATATGGATAAGGCCGGTGACTCCCCCCCCCCCCTCCCCTTTTGGATAATATCGGAATTTATAATTAAATTCAATACTTTAATTATTTAATAAATCTAAAAAATTCATATCTTCCTCATACGAACTCCGTTTTCAACGTTCTTTATATCCACGCGTAGGTGAGACTACACTCTACAACTTTTTTTTAGACTCCGTCGGCTAATTTTGATTTATTTTTATTATTTATTTTTAGTAGGCCGGGACAGGAAAACTCCGTTACAAATTCATAACTTTTTCATCTGACGTCCGTTTTCGCCTGTCTTTTTATCGTTGCACTACTATCAACAAGATCTTCGATTCTCATTTAGATTGTTTCGGCTAAAAACCGCTCAATCTCAAATCAAGTATTCAGGTTGCATACCGCTAAGTCGAAACTTATAAAAATCATAACTTCCTCATACGAAGTCAGATTTAGACATTCTTTTTATGAACGCTCTCGGTTTAACATAGTTTACGACTTTTGTTTAGATCGCTAAGGCCAAATCTTGCTCTATCGTAAATTCACTATTTACGTCGCCCCGTGTCGTGCCGGTTCTGTCGCGAAACTTCGACAGGTCATAACTTCTTCGTTATAACTCGGATTTCGGCGTTCTTTATGTACAAAATCCTTGTAACATATACTACAACTTAGTTAAGATTATTCCTTCAATATAATCTTCCATCAAAAAGTCATTTTTGACACTCATTGTCTCTAAATTGACTAGCCCTGATCTACGGCGTTACACATAATGACATGGTTTAAGTTTAATTAAATTAAAAATATAATTTATTAATAGATTAAACCATCTAGTATTTTGAAAGTTTAAAATACACCCTTATAATATTATAATATTAAAAGTTTAATAATTATATATATGTATAAGGCAAGTCAGTCTTACCGTTAGTAGGCCTCATTCACGAAGTCGGTCTATAAGGGGGTATAAGGTTATTGTCTATAAAATGGTGGTTTAATGAGTGTCCACTCTCACCCACCGCTTCCTTGACTGGTAGAGGGTCGTTAGACGAACGGGTAGGACAAGACATTAATTCTCATTAAAAGTATAATGAATATTTTAAGTAACTAAATGTCTTACAAATTCCCAATCTTAGCTACTTATAAAAAATGTGAATTTGATGCTAACCCATAAAATTGCACTTTTCACCTTGCCAAGTCGTTAGTGGAGCATGTGTGGTTAACCGATACACTGACTTGGACTAACAAGGGTGGTAAAGGGTAGATCGATGTTTGTCATAGATCAATGGAGCGTGTGTGGTTAACCGAACATTTATTAGATGATAATTGACATCGAGAGTACCAAACTAATTTGCATGGTTATTCACACCTTGTTTGTGATCCTCAACATCCTAGTCACAAACTTGAAGAGCATAATCAAGATTAAATATGCCATTGAAAAGTTCAATGAATCTCAAAGGATCTAGGAATTTCAATTCATTTAAAACCTAAATTTCATTTTCATTTTTCATGGTGGAAATTGGTAAATAGTCATTTACCTACCTTCAAATATTTTGCAATTGGATTACGACATCCCTTTTCCGAATTGTAAAATATTGTGTTGGGTCCTAGCCTTAATATTTCATTTGGGTGTTATATTAAGGACTTAAATCAACTAAACTTGAATTTCTCCCTTATAAATGTCTAGTTCTGACAACTATGGTCTTCCCGAATCTTATGGGAAAATCTTTTCTCATGAAGATGATGTCCCGTGATTGGATCGTGGAGACGGAAATCATACTTCACTTCCTCCACCTCCTCCAATAATTCTTCGTGACCCACAATTTTGTTGACTTGAAAAGTTCAAGGTCACTCAAACCGTATTGGCTAGCAAACATCAAGATGGAAGGTCTGTGTGTGAACATGTCTTGGAGATGAAGTCACACATTGACATGCTGAGAATGTTAGGAGTCGATGTTTCAAGGAAGCCGGCTGTTGACTTGGTACTTCAGTCGCTCCCTGAGTCATATAGTGAGTTCATTAAGGACTACTATATGACAGACATGACCCTTATCGATCTTACCTATTTGCTTGTTGCTGCTGAATCAACAATGATTTGGCGCACTGGTAATGCAAATTTGATTGGAAGATCTACTTCCCAAACTTCCATGGACATTGACAATGGTAACATTAGAAATCCAGAAAAGATTTCTCTTTCCAAGGGAAAAAGAAAGGCTAAGTCTGAGATAGTCCCGTGTACCATTCCCAAAGAGTCGATATGTTTCTATTTCCAAGAGAAGGGGCATTGGTTGCGAAGCTGCCATATTTACCTGAAAGATCATAAGGATGGTAAAGTCAAAAAGTTTGACTCTGCTTCAGGTAAGTCCACTATCTAACTCTATTAAGTTCCTGTTTGGAGAGTCTTAATACATGATGTAATGTAATTACATTTTGATGTTTTGTAGAATTGAATAAAAGAAAGGAAGCTTAAAGGAAAAGCAAGTTGATTCTGATCGCGAAGAGATGGATTTCGAGCATGGTTTGATGATCATAATTTTGAGTTGTTTCTTAAGAGTTGTGATAGATTGCTTAGGAATAGATAACAACATAGTTCTCACTTGTAATTGCATTGTAAGTAAAAGTTTTCCGCATTTTGTAAATAAAGAAAAAAGTTGTTTTTATTTTATTTTAAGTTTCCTTACAATGACATTTGTGAAAATTGTTGTTTATATGTTTCCACTGATAGCAATATTGGAAAATGGATTTGATTCTTTCGTTTGTGGTAGTGTCATAATTTACCAAATAAGGAAAGATTTTTATTGTAACGCCCGCAGATCCGGGATAGTTAATTTAGAGACAATAAGTGTCGAAAATGACTTTTCAGCAAAAGATTATTTAGAATAAAAAATCTTAACCAAGTTGTAGAATACATCTCAAGGTTTCCATATATATAAAGAACACCGAAATCCGAGTTATAACGAAGAAGTTATGACCCGTCGAAGTTTTACGGCAAAACAGGCACGACACCGGGAAGCGTAAATAGTGAATTTACGATAGAGCGAGTTTTAGCCTTAGAGATCTAAATGAAAGTCATAGAATACATTAAACCGAGAGCGTCCATAAAAAGAACGCCCAAATTTGACTTCGTATGAGGAAGTTATGATTTTTCGAAGTTTCGGCTTAGCAGTGTACAACCCGAAGTTCGAATATTAGATCGAGCTGTTTTAGCCGACACAAACTAAACGAGAATCGAAGATATCGTTATTAGTAGCATAACAATAAAAAGACAGACGAAAACGAACGTCGGATGAAGGAGTTATGGATTTTTAACGGACCCATTATGTCCTGGCCGGTTAAAAATACAAAAATTTAAAATAAAGTCAAAATTAGCCGATGAAGTCTAAACGAAAGTTGTATAATACATTCTTGCCTTAGTGTGGATATAAAGAACGTCGAAAATGGAGCTCGTATGCGAAAGATATGAATTTTTAAAGTTTAGACTTGAATTTGCGAAACTTGTTGCTCGATTGATGACGTGGCGTGATCTGGACCGTCGCTTGCTGATCACGCCTCACTTCGGATGGATGACACGTAGCCCTTCGCATACGCCCAACGTTTGCATCCGGCGCCCTATGTACGAGTACGCCTCGCGTACGAAGGCCTTACGCTCCGCGTCCTAGCCTTCCTCAGTCCATAAACAGCCACGTCGCACCAAGAGACTTCGGACGCGTGTCTTTGGTGTACACCCAACGTACTTGAAACTATGCCCATCGTAGTGCGAGCCTTCGCGGCTATAAAAGGAGGCCGAGGGAAACCTCATTCTTCACTCCAAAATTCACTCTCTCTAGTTTCTTTCTCTCTCTAGCTCCCCAAACCACCCCTAAACCCTAGGTAAAACCCCTAGCACCCGAGGGAAGCCCCGAGGCTCCCAGATTCCAGAGAAAAAGGGTCTTTTGGTTTCGGAAACGCTGCTCCAAGCAAAGCCCGGTTTTCGATAAAACCCGCTGTTTTGTCGAGGGAAATTATTTTAAGAGTAACGAAGTGTTGTCCGAGTACCGAGTCACCACCATATCAAGTGAGTGCATAGTTACTTTCATCTTACATATAGATATTAAGTATTTTATATGAATTACGTGTTATGTGTGCATATTATCTGAATACATGCTGTCTATGCTGGATGAATGATTTTATACATGTTTTAAATGATTTAAACTGTATATTTATTTTATATCTACAAATATTTTGGGATAAAATATGGGTAGATGAAATAGTTGGTGTGTGATGAAATAAAATGATGAGAGATAGGTGATGATAATTAGGTGAGGATAGATAGGTGATGATGAATCGGTGATGTAGGATGAAGGATACTATAACCTTGTCCGACAATTTGGAGATGTAGTCATCTACCAGAGTATAGATGGCGACCACAGACTATTATAGACAACCCCGTGGAAACACCAACATGCTCATAACCTGTAGGTTATGGATTACGAGTTCAGGCGATGTTGTAACTACGTATTCATGCGATGATACTCTAACCCCTTACTATGAATTACGAGTTCAGACGATGTTATAACTATGTATTCATGCGATGATACTCTAACCCCTTACTATGAATTACGAGTTCAGGCGATGTTGTAACTACGTATTCATGCGATGATACCCTAACCCTTGTTGGGCACGTATTGAGGGAGTAATCCCTGAATCAATATTGTCTATGCGATGTAGGCTATGATCCTTAGGGAGAGTCCTTAGGAACAAACATATAAGGAAATGCGATGTAAGGAGATGAGAGGTAAATATGATGTAGGAGACGACCCTTAAGATAAATCCTTAGGGAAGGTACTTAAGAGTAAAGAAGATAATGGGGATGGGTAATTGGGTTACTTGTTTGATGATTAAGCATAATAATTATATTATTGTGGGTTGAAAACCCTATGTACTCACCAGGTTTCCCAACCTGACCCACTCAGTTTATTTATATCACAGGTGTTGATATGAAGTCACATTACACTGAGAGATTAAGGAGATATAAATCACTATTGATAATGAATGTAAGTTCTATTTATGCTTATGTTTCTGTATTGACAATGACACCCCAAATGTTTTAAAATGAATAAAAATACTTTTCTTCGGAAATGCTTTGAAAACGTATTTATCATGTTTTACTGGGAACAAATTCCGCAACCTTTTTATTAAAAGAGATACTCTGATTTTTATAAAGCATAAATAAAATCGGTTTTTTCTGGCTGTGAAATTAGGGATGTCACACTTATCACCCAAGTTTCAGTTGGATAGAAACTTGGAATCATGCAAGTTGTATTGTGTGATGAATGCGAATCTTCATCTTTGGGAAATTAAGACTAAGTTCTTGTTCACATGTATATGTGAGTCAAGTGAAGGACTAGGGGATCGGGCACACTTTGTTGTGCATTGGTCCAAGTCCACCACAAAGAACGATAAAACTATTTGTCATGATTTACTAAAAGTTTAGTAAATATGGTTATACTTACAAGATTAAGTATAATTTTGAGTCATTGAAAAAGTTTCAATGTATAGTAGAACGAATAAGAAGAATCAAATTAGGCATAAAGATAAAAGTTTCTCCAATCTGAAAATAAGGAGTAGTACTTGAGTATCGTGTTTTATGATCATCGTAGTGATTATGAAAACCATATCACAATTAGTCCTCTAAGAACACCTTAGTGCACTTGTATGGCTAAGAAGAGGAATCATGAATTGTTGAAATGGTTAAATTAAGAAGATAAATCATACTTCGTTCCAAAATCGAGTCTTAGAGACATTCTCCAAGATCGAGCCTTGCGTTACATGATCTTAAGAAACGTTTATAACACTTATCAAATGTAGAGTAAAATATTTTCTACTCTTGTACATTTGAAATTGGTAAGTTGTGATGTTGTGGATAAAACAAAGACCAACTAAGACCAATTGTGTGAAGTGTTTGTCTTGATAAGAAACCCAACTAACTCTTGAATATTTGTTTGTCAATAATGTTTCTTGACAAAGTGAATATTATATGTCAAGAGGTCAGTGGGAGTCTTAAAGATCTTGAAAAGGTTCAAGAACTAATCAAGAGTAAACCTATTGTTAATCACTAACACACGACTTGAGTTTGATAACCTATCGTGTTGACATATTCTTGTTTCTGTGGCCATTCCAGTTAAAGTTAACTATGCATGTGAGTTCTATGAGTTCTCAATTGTTTGCATAACAATCCGGAAGCAATGGTAGGCCCCTGTGTTGCCAGATGGAAAGAAATTAAGATTGAACAAGTTCAGTCCATATGAGTTTGGATTTGTCACTAACCTTGTCTTGTGATAATGGTTGGAAATGACATTTTCACATGGATAGGAACATATACACCATTAAATCTAAGAGTCATAAGGTTTCTCTCCAATTCATGAAAATGATTGTGAGGAAACGCTTTCACTAAGTAGATTTAAGGAGATAGCAGTTGTGTTAATTGCATTCTCAAATTCGATTATGATTACGGCATCTCTCATCATAGTTCAAATTGTGAGAAGTGGTAAATAGTTTGAACATTCAGAACTTATTGCTGTAAGTTCTGAAATAGTTTAGACACACAAATAAGCTTCCAAATAAATGGTGTATGAGCTTAGATAAAGGCTTATCGAAGCATCTCGTATCAGAAATCTGAACTTTGGAAAGAAATTCAATAAGTATTGATTTCTAAAAGTCCAGCTGATTTCTGAGTACATGTCAAAGCTAGTAGGAGTATAATTATTATGGTGAGTGTTGTCAGTTAGCAATACTATTTGTAGGAAACAACGTTATAATTTGCAAAGTTGCAAAATTTGAAAAGTTGTTTTCTATAGTAAGGAAGAGGATACTTATATTTTATTTCGAATCTAAAAGTTAAGATCGAAGTATTAATAATTATTCAAATTTTAAGGTTTTTAAAATAATAATTAAGGAAACTTGAAAACCCTAAGGGAACCCTATGTATTTTCGAAAATAAGGGTGGAGGCTAGGGTTTCAAGAACCCTAGCCTTATGTGAAAATCGAAGGCCTTTAGGGTTTAATTTCTATAAACCTTAATTTTGATCTATTCATTATTATGCACAATCAAATAGAAAACTATGACTCTAATACCACTGATAGGTTTTATAGGTTATAATTTAAAGCATAAGGCGAAATAACTTAACCCTTAAGTTCACATGCGACCTATTTGGATCTAAGTTTTCTCTAATGATATGATAACAATAATCTAATGAACATCAAGAACCCCAAGGAAGCCCTACAATAATCGAAAATTACAAGGGATTAGGGTTTACATACATTTTGATTATTATAGCAAATAATCAAGTGAATTCCTTTCTTTAAATGTCTTGGAAAGCAAGCACCAAAAATCCAATTCCTCTAATGGTTTGTACCCAAACACTGACAATTAGAACACTTGAGGAGAGAGGAGTACGAAAATCGACTATTCCTTTGGTAGAAGTGATGGACGAAAATAATGAGTCAAATGGTTCTAGTTATAGCTGATACAAAGAGACTTGGAAACCCTAATTTGAATATAATACTATTATTTTAAATTTGGTAATTATCAAACTCCTTAATTATCTTTTAAGAATTAATCGAATGCCCTTTAAAAAACTCCCAAAAGCATTCATGACCCGTGGAAGGTTATGAAGTCTTTCTTGTTCAACTATTGGACAATTATAACTTAAGTCATTGCACTTTAATTAATTCAATTAATCTCAAAATTAATTCCAATTAATTTATGATTAATTATTAATTAAATAATACTATTTCTAATTAATATCTTAATCTCATAATATATTAATAAATTATTTATTTCTATTTATTAATCATATAATAAATCAATAAATCAACATCTTTCTCCAAAAGTCATTATAGTCAATTACTAATTTTAAAAGCATCCTAAAAAAAACTTTGTTTTAATTCAAGTATATATCAATTTAGTTATTGATTTAGACACCTTAATCCAACAATTAATTGATCTGAAATTGATCATATTGCTTTACAAGATGTAGTTCGACATCTCTTCCGGTGAATTTAAACATCTATGTGGTACGGTTGAGAGATGTTTTTAGAGGTGAAGTGGAAGATGGAAAATGAAATGATAATAATATGTATCTGAAATCCGAAATGATCATGTTTCGGGTTGAAATATCATTGTAAATATCACACCATTTGTTACGTCACGAGTTAGAATCTCTTTACAAAAGAAAAATGTCATCTCATCTCACTAATGATGTTGAGTGCTCCAATTGATAAATCATTCTTTTAGCCATTGTAACCCTTTATAGACATACATGACACATCCAACATCCAATGAAACATTACAAATGTCTGCCATCAATCGAGTTAAATTCCAATCGTGAAGTCAAAGACATTCGTGTGCAACCTTACGGACATTCATGACCTATTAAACGATTGTGATCTTCTTCAAGTATAAACGATATTTTATTATACATTATAAAATTTCAAGAATAATTCACAAAATAAACTTCCATTTTGACTTCAAAAATTAACAACACGTTTCTAACTTGTCAATCGTTGAAAAAGAGTCATTTAAAACAAAATTTTCGAAAGTATTTTTATACTATAAACTATCAAACATACACGTACAAGTATATATGTGTATCAAAGAAAATATCTTTATGGATTATAATTTCTCTCGTTTTCTTAAATGTATGAAAATGACCGATTTTAGATTATGATAACGATAATGTAATCATCTTTTCTATAAATATAGTTTTTCAAATTTATAAATAACTTCATCCTTTAATTACTTTTGTAAATAACGTAAATTATACGTAATGGCAACAAAAACCATCTTCTTTAAAACATAGTAACCAACATTATAAGTGTGTAAGTGACTATGTGTTGTCATGTGCAATTAGCAAACGGAATCAACGGATTTACGAAAAAATTAATTAACTTTCGTCTTTTTATTACTTAATATACATATTAATTAACATTTACACTGTATGTTTGTTATCATACAATACTGCAATATATACTTACATACAATATCTGGATTTTCATGTACAATATTTGGATTACCTCATAAGAAAAGATATATGATATATCGATAGATCACATTCAATACAACTATATATGGTAATATGGGCATGAATAAATTCCACATTAAAATTTATTGTTTACCAATCTATGCAATCAAATTCTAACCTTTGTTCACAATCTTTAACCAATTTATTAAGTGTATTTATTAAGTTAATTTGTTCACTGATTTATTACTAATTTGTTCATACCTATATTGAGAAATATTTGTTAACAAGTTGAAATATGACTATATTAATTGGTAAAGAAAATGATTTTTATTATATAAGTTAGTAAAAACTGGCAAGGCCCGTGCAAAAATAAGTTAGTAACCCTTTATTTATATATAAACACAACAACAAATATGTTTTGCGACGAACCTATTTGGAACGATATGGTGTCTTTGCTATATGTTGCTCTAAAGCGAAAACTAGAATATGCAAAAGCGATTCTAAGACGAATTGAAAAATCTAACTAACGACGTTGACTTCCATCACTAAATGATATGCATGAAAAATTTTCTCCTATTTTTCGTTGACCGAGAATTTTGGAAACCCTTTAGAATTGATAAGATATTGCTAAAGGCATCCACAATCCATTGAACTTTATGAGATCATCCATTAAACATTTATACAATATCACCCACAACCCATTAAATACCCATCAATCATAATCACCACTTTATTCATTCTATTGAACCATTCCATGATCATTTCACTCTTCCATTCAACTTTACTCCATGTCATCACACACATTCCATTCAGCTTTTGTTTAATCATAGTCATCATTTCATTCAATGCTTATACTACTTGTATTATGGATGTTCTAATAGTAAGGACATGATGGCTTCACAACCTTCTTCATGAATTATGTTGCCTGTCCACAAAGGCCACGATTGTTTACTGTGACGACATCAACATGATACATATGTCTTCCGATTCATTGTAGCATTAGTGCACTAGACATATTGAGATTGATATTCACTTTGTTTATGATAGTTTACTCATGGCCTTATTGGTTTCATGTTCCATCATTTGCTCAATATGCATACATCTTCACCAAAGGCTTATCTACATCATTATTTTTTGACTTTTGCTCTAGTTTAAACGTTCTGATTTCGGAGATCTCGTACCAACAAAACTAAAGGGGGATATTAATTATTGCATGTGTATTATTAGATGTATTTATTCAACGTTGTTACAGTTCGCTCTATGACCTTATTATCTTGTATTTATACTTGTATCATACAACTTTGCAAGTGAGGAAGATTATTCCATGATAACATGAATTTGTTTTGTTTTGTTTTTTTAACAACAAATCTAATCTATTCCTAAACTACTTCTCAATTTCACTTATATCCACGAAGAGACTTGAACCGTCGACCTTAAGGATGGAGGACAATACCTGATACCGTTGAGTTAGAAGCCATTTGGTGATAATATGAATTGGTTGTCTTAAGATATTTTAAAATATATATGTTCCAAATCTGAAATGAAGTAGTCTGTGATCCAAAGGACGTATCCGAAATAGGTATTTCCAAATTCCAACCGGATGAAATATATTGGCACTTCTAATAGTCATTTTTGTGAAATATGTCGGTCATTTTTGTCTTAATTGTATTTTACATTATACCATTTTTGTTTCTTTCTAACCTGTAAGTCAACTATGATATATAAAAAGGTTAAAAGAAACACGTTACTTTTTTGAATTGTTATCACCTCACACTTAATGCAAGTTGTGTATAAATTCACATCACTTCGACAAGAGATAAATGATATTCTCACCTTTCAAGATGGCTTTAAGCAAAAATATTGTGGTATTGGTCCTTTTGTTATTTGCAAATTTCATTCATTCGGAAGCATGGCGTCGACATTATAAGTTTTTCGTAAGTATTTTTCTATAGGAATGATAAGTATTTTTTTTAAAACCAAAGGGCGTCTAGCCCCGTGGTATTAGATGTTACCGTTAATCTTTTTTAAAATTGAGAGTTTAAGTAGTTTAAGATTATATTATATTTTTTTGTTAAAAAAAGTATTTTTCCTAAAAGAATGAAGGCTAACATTTTTCGTCCATTTATTTTAGTGATGAATATGTCATACGCTTAAAGTATACTTATTTGAATGTGTAGGTGAAGGAAGCATCATATACACGACTTTGTGCAACAAAAAACATTTTAACAGTAAATGGGCAATTTCCAGGACCAACGTTGTATGTTCATGAAGGAGATACAATTTATGTCAAGGTCCATAACAATGGAAGATACAACATCACCATTCATTGGTATGAAATCATTTTTTTTGCATACAACATACTGAAAATACTGCAGAAATCTTTTATTTTCTGCTATGTCATTGAAGGTATTTAGCTATTTGACTAATAATCAAACAATTTTTATTTTTATTTTAATAAGAGAGAATAAAGTCTAAGAAATATCCATGTACAAAAATTTAAAACTACTTTTCAAATTTTCTTCTAAGACATAGTTTGATTTTTTATACACAAATTAAATTACAAATGTTAAAACATAATTTAGGACAGTCCAAAAGATGCATTATTTTTTGCACAAAATCTACACATGTAGACCAATAAACAGTTAAGGAATCTCAAAACATAGGATACGAATTCATTCACACACAAGAATAGCACTACAACAGGAATGTTAAAAGCAACATATAAATTACGAGAACACAGAGTTACGACTTATGTGGTTTAATCATAACTTAATAGAAACACTATATTATCCTTAATCTTTACAAAATATTTACAAGTATTTGAATGTGTTCAAAACCTCAGGCACGGTGTAAAGCAACCACGGAATCCATGGAGCGATGGTCCTGTATATATCACACAGTGTCCGATTCAACCAGACGATTCGTTTAACTACAAGATCATATTCTCTGAAGAGATTGGGACACTTTGGTGGCATGCTCATAGTGACTGGCTTAGAGCCACTGTCCATGGTGCTATCATCGTGTACCCCAAACATGGAAGGAGTTATCGCTTTCCCAAACCCGATCAAGAAGTGCCCATAATTTTCGGTAAGTAGACATGTTTCTATATTTTCAAAATTTTAATACAGAAATCAGAAAATGTTCATGTTTTGTTGTGTCGAATTCTTCACAGGCGAGTGGTGGAAGGAAGATGTTAGGGAAGTGCTCCGGGAATTTGTTGCATCGGGTGGTGGCCCAAGAAACTCCGATGCTTATACCATCAATGGTCAACCTGGTGATCTTTATCCGTGCTCGAGCCAAGGTTAGTTTGGTAATTTTGATACCCTAAATTAAAGCTCAAACTTTAATGAAACCTATATATTTCAAGAGTTATTTTTCATAACTTTTTATCCTTTACAGATACCTTCATGTTAAATGTGCAATACGAGAAAAGGTATCTTTTGCGTATGGTAAATGCAGCGATGAATGAAATCCTTTTTTTCGCCATTGCTAATCATTCACTAACAGTTGTGGGAGCCGATGGTAGCTACACCAAGCCATTCACAAAAGATTATGTAATAATCGCCCCTGGTCAAACACTTGATTGCTTGTTAGAAGCAAACCAAAAGGTGAGGGGTAGTTACTACATGGCTACTAGAGCATATTCTACTGCCTTGCCTTTTGATAACACCACCACCACCGCAATCCTTAACTATGATGGTTATTCCTTACCAACCACCACCTCACCTCTACTCCCTTCATTACCATTTTACAACGATACCACTGCAGCTTTTGACTTTCTTGGCAACCTTAGATACCCAGATCCGCTCTTATTCCCATTAAACAAGTATGATACACGGATAATTTCCACAATTTCTGTAAACACACTCCCATGTGCGAATGCTTCTTGTGCTGGACCAAATGGTAATCGACTAGCGGCTAGTATGAACAACATAAGTTTTGTATCTCCGTTTATTGATATACTTGAAGCATACTATTATCACATCAATGGCGTTTTTGGCACACGGTTTCCTAGGGTTCCTCCATTGTTCTTCAACTTTACGGGTACCAACTTACCAACGATCCTACTAACGCCAGAGAGGGCTACAGAAGTGAGGGTGATCCGGTATAATTCGACCATAGAAGTGGTTTTTCAAGGGACCAATTTGGTTGCTGGGCTTGATCATCCTATGCATTTGCATGGATTCAATTTTTACGTTGTGGGATGGGGATTTGGTAACTTTGACAAAAAGAAGGACCCCAAGAACTATAACCTTGTCGACCCGCCATACCGAAACACTGTCATTGTTCCGATAAATGGATGGGCTGCGATTAGGTTCAAGGCTCATAACCCAGGTAATGAAGATACATAGCTAACAACAACCCTTTTGTAGTTTATAAACTAATCATTTGTGTTTTCTTACATTATCTTTATACTAATATATTGTCGTTCTCTTAATAAATCCCGAATAGGAGTATGGTTTTTGCATTGTCATTTGGAACGTCACCTTACTTGGGGTATGGAAACAGTATTCATAGTTAAAGACGGCAAAAAGGCTCAAGAACGCATCCTACCACCACCACGACACATGCCACGATGCTGAATTCGACTATATTAGCATAATTTATAAATCTTTTACAAATTTTATGATGTACGTCAACAGTTAAGATTTATAACCGGAGTGATTCATATGTGTTGGGTGAATTGTAAACGTGACTACATCGAGAAAAACCACTTTACTAATAGAAAATAACACATCCTTATAAATTGTAAGATTGCTCATGCAAATTTAATGATATATTATTTTGGGTAAATTACACGAATCGTCCATCGTATAAGTACAAAAGACATGTTTAGTTTCTATTTTCAAAAATTAACTCGAACTATCCATGTGTTATGTTTTTTAACTTTTTTACTCGGGCGTCTCTGAAGACATAAATGACTATTTTTCCCTTAATAATTTATTATTATTATTATTTTTTACATTTTTTAAACATTTTTTAGAATAAAAAAAGAAAAGAAAATGATACCTCCCCCCAAACTACACGTCCACACCTCAACCCACTTCTTCTCATTCCCCATAAGTAAGGGCAGTATAGTCGTTTCAAGTGTGTCAAACAATGAAGCGAACAAGTTTAAACTAACAAGGGATGAAACATGCTAGTTTAATAAAAATGAGGGACGTTCCGAGTTAATTTTTGAAAATAGGACTAAATGTGTCTTTTGACACCTCCACGAGGGACGATTCATGTAATTTACCCTGTTATTTTAAACATGGTGGGTCTCTCCTTCCTTCTCCTAGTTATAAGAGTAAATTGCACGAATGGTCCTTATGTTTTGGAGTAATTGGTGTGTTTAGTCTTTATTTTTTTTTAACCCGGATAGTCCTTATAGTATGTTTTTGTTGCATCTTTGGTCCCTAACAGACTTAAAATGACAATTTTACCCTTAATGATATATTTTATTTTATTATTTAAATTACTATTAAATAAAATATATTACTAATAAACTACTGCAAAAGGGACCCACCCCTCCTTAATCCACTTCTAATTCCCGGTACCACCTCCGGTCACTATCTCCATCCACATATCATATTTCAGACACAAAGTCCAATCACCATCTTCGACCATAAATCCATTACCATATATGTCACACCCCAAAACCAAGAACGGCGGAAACATTCCGGGGTGGAGGACGTCATGTACAATATCACAACAGTGTAAAGTAGTAAACAAGCAACAACATCATCCATTGCATTAAAAGTAAAGTTTTAATACATGTGTGTTCTTTCAATGTAATAAGACACCAAAATATACAATCAAAATAAAAGACGAGTCTTGTATGTGCTCCGTCTTCTCAAAACCTGGCCATCGTACCTGTCTACTGGTGACCTGAGAATACAAGTTATTTTGAAAGCGAGTATCAGCCTAAAACTGGTGAATTCATAAGTATTTAAGTGTCATTGTCTTGTTTTGGAAAGTTGTTATGAATGTCATGTAAATCTTTAAATGAAACAGTTGATATAAGTATGAAAACCCTAGAAAATCCCTTATTTCCTACTAGTATGAAATGTAGTCTTCCTAGTATGAAATGTAGTCTTCTACCAAGACTCGAATGTTTTGCTATAAAAATGATAGTTTTCCTTCCTTTTTGACTATTACTAACAGTACTTAGTCTAACTCATCGTTTATGTGAATGTATCACAAAATAAAGTAATAGGAATAACGTAATCATGTAATTGTTATCCTTTTGTATTAGGATTAACACGACATCGCGATTTGCGAAATGTATAACCTCTGAACATCCGTAGATTGTTCAATTTTTCTCTATAGCTACACTAGGTTTAAGGAAGGGTTAGTCCCGTAAAGGTACCCCTAGTATAACTAATAACCATGGGCATCCGTAGATGTTCATCTACCACTGTTGCTAACAGGTAGGTTTTGGAATGGTTAGTCCCGTCTAGATATCCCATTGAACTAGGATGGGCAGGACAATTTACACAGAAGGTACTAATAGATCATCCTAGTGAATCAAGATACAAGTATTCATGTAAGTGTATACAAGTAAATGTATCCATGTAAAGGTATTCATGTAAGGTATTCATGTAAGCGTATTCATGTAAGCATATTTTTGTAAGCGTATTCATGTAACATGTAATGTATAGTATAGACTCATGAATGAACTGACTCTGATGTAATTCCTTGTAATAGGAATAATGTTTTGTATCTTCTAACTATCCCTATAATAGTTAACTGGAAGGTAATTGGTTGTCCAAGCAGGTTTATACACCCTTGCTACACAAGAGTGTGGGAAACTGAATGAAGGATGAAAACTATAACATCAATACATATATAAGAACATAAGTGTATAGATATAGTTTTGTTCAAGAAGGTAAAAATGGTTTTGTAAGACATCTAAGAGTTTTGAATAATAATTAACAATGACTTGATGTCATTTTAATAAACATTTCAAAACAAATACATTTGCTACCAAGGTATTTTAAAATAGAAAACCATTTCATTCATCACATTTTGAAGTATGTGAAATATGCTGGATGAAAACACAGTTATAAAATACATATGAGTGATTTAATAACATACTGTTTTCTACTTGTATTCCCCCCCCCCATTAAAGCATTTAAAACCATTTAAAACATTGATTAAGGGGTATGAACTCACCTGTAGATGGTGGTTTGGATGAACTGAATGATGTAGGATAGCTAGGTAACAAGTGAAGACTTGTTCACACTCAATGATCCTAGTTAACATATAATCACACATACATGTATCCAATTAGACTTTAAACCACTAATTGACAAAGTTAAGACATCCTAAGGCATGTAAAACACCTTATATAAGTGCTACAAGTCATAAGGATTGCACCTAGGTGTTAAAGGACCTTGCTATTGTGTTTGGGGTTCAAGGGTAAGCTCCCTTGGAGTTTACGGTTTTCATGACCTTGACCTAATGAGTTTACGGCCGTAAACTCAAGATTTTACGGTCGTAAACTCCTCACTTTTTGACCATAAGTTGTTTTGAGGTTTTGCAAGTCTTTTGAAGCATTTCTACTTGTTGGTTAGGCCTTTGGAAGAGATTAGGGCATCATTACACTCCTTTGAGGAGTTTACGTCCTCATGGTCATTTCCCTTTGGGTTTACTACCTTAAACCCATATGGAAATTGGTATTGCTATGTTTTCAAGTCCTTAACTCATCAAGGTAATTGTCTAGGTTAGTTTTTAGTCCTAAGGAAGGAATATGGCCCAAATAAACACACTTTAAGGTGTTTACGGTTTTGGGAGATCCCCAAACCATAAACACATAAAAGTGTTGGACTTTGGTGTTTTTCAAGGCTTAAACACATCAAGGGAAGGTTCAGACATATCAAGAAAGGCTTAAACATCCAACTAGGGCTTAGATTAAGGACTTAGGCACACTTTGGTGCCTTTCTTGGTGTTTACGTCCCAAGAACATTCTTGGACCGTGAACACCTTATTTCTTGTGTTCTTGACATATTTTCTTGACGCTAACATGTAATACTAGCTTAATAAGACTTAAGGATGGAAGTACTTACTATAAGGAAGCTTGAAATGTGCTAAAAGTCCAAGAACACTTAGTGTGTGTTCTTGGTGTTCTTGGTGTTCTTGGTGTTTTTGGAAATCTAATCAAAACACAAAAATGAATGGATGAATAGATGCCCAAACACTAGATTAAGTGTTATATCAACTCGGAATGGCTAGAACACTTACAAGTTTGAAGATCTTGATTTAATTCTAGTATGATACTTGAGAGGTTTTTGAGTTTACTCTTTTGGTGTTTAGGGAGTAAACATAAAGTGACTAACTTTTGGGGAGTAAACTCATGCTTATACATGAGTTCACAATTTTTGGATGATTTTCTGGCCCAAACATAAAAGTTTGGCCGTGAACTTCTAAGACACGAGGTGTTTGCGGTTTAGAAATTTCGAGACCCGAGACGGCCCATCCGTTCACCCGTTCGTTTAAAGATTAATTATTAAAAAAATCAATTGAACTTATTTTTCCCAAAAACAAGTAAAAGTGAAATTGACTTATAATATGAAGTGATTGACTTTTAGGGTTTGACCGAATGAAAAATTCCGGTTTGTCACATCACCCCCCCCCCCCCCCCGGTTAAAGGAAATTTCATTCCGAAATTAAAATAAAGTAGTTACAAATAACTAAGCAAAAAGATGAGGATATTTCAGTTTCCTCTGATCCTCACGCTCCCAAGTGAATTCCGTTCCTCGCTTGGCGTTCCAGCGAACCTTCACAATCGGGATGCGACTTTGCTTCGTTTGCTTGACCTTACGGTCCATGATCTCTACTGGTTCCTCCACAAAGTTGAGGCTCTCATTGATCTCGATCTCGTCGAGTGGGATTACAAGAGTCTCTTCGGACAAACACTTTTTCAAATTAGAGACGTGGAATATAGAATGTACGTTACGAAGTTCATCGGGTAGGTTGAGTTTGTAAGCTACAGGGCCGATTCTTGCGAGAATCTCGAAAGGCCCTATGTATCTTGGATTGAGCTTCCCATGCTTTCCGAAGTGTATCAAGCCCTTCCAGGGTGAGACCTTCAGTAGAACACGGTCACCCACCTGGAATTCCAACGGCTTCCTTCGCTTGTCAGCGTAGCTTTTCTGTCGGTCTCTAGAGGCTTTCAATCGTTCAAGAATTTGAACGATCTTCTCTGTCATTTCCCGAATGATCCCCGGACCTGTGAGAGTGCTTTCGGGAACTCGTCCCTTAGCTAACTGGGTATCACCCACCTCAGCCCATCACATAGGGGATCTGCACTTTCGGCCATAGAGGGCCTCAAATGGTGCTGCCTTTATGCTTGTGTGATAACTGTTGTTGTAGTTAAATTCGAAAAGGGGTAAATGGGTATCCCATGCTTTCCCGAAGTCTATCACATAGGCTCGCAACATATCTTCCAAGGTTTGGATAGTTCTCTCACTTTGCCCGTCGGTCTGTGGATGGTAGGCTGTACTGATGTCCAACCTAGTTCCTAGGGAACTTTGTAACGATTGCCAGAACCTCGAAGTGAATCAACTATCTTTGTCCGAGAAAATAGATAAGGGAACACCGTGCAGTCTTACAATCTCCTAATGTAAGTTCTTGTAAGTTTCTCCATCTTGTCTGTTTCTTTGATAGGCAAGAAGTGTGCAGACTTGGTCAGTCTATCGACGATGACCCATATGGAATCAAGTCCACCCGTCGTCTTGGGCAACTTGGTTATGAAGTCCATAGTGATCTGCTCCCACTTCCATTCTGGTATCTCAGGTTGCTGTAGAAGACCGAAGGGTTTCTGGTATTCGACCTTTACCTTCGCGTAAGTAAGGCACTTACTTACGAAAGTAGCAATATCTGCTTTCATGTTAGGCCACCAGTATCACTTTTTAAGATCCAGATACATCTTATCTGAACCTGGGTGGACGGAATAACGAGTGTTGTGAGCTTCGGTCATGACCAAGTCTCTGAAGCCACCGTGTTTCGGTGTCCAGATCCGATTCATGAGGTATAAGGCTCCGCCACCCTTGACTTCCAAGTTCTTATCCATCCCTCTAAGGGATTCACCTGCCACATTTTCAGGTTTCAAAGCATCGAGCTGAGCCTCCTCAATTTGCATGGACAAGTGTGAATGGATAGTTAGGGTCAAAGATTTGACTCTACGACCAGCATATTCTTTCCGACTTAGGGCGTCGACTACTACATTGGCTTCACCCGGATGATAACGAATTTCGCACTCATAATCACTGAGTAGCTCTACCCACCGTCGTTGTCTCATGTTGAGCTCTTTCTGGTTGAAGATGTGTTGTAGACTCTTGTGGTCTGTAATGATCGTGCTTTTTGTACCATACAGGTAGTGTCTCCAGATCTTCAGGGAAAACACAACTGCTCCTAGCTCAAGATCATGGGTGGTATAGTTAACCTCATGTGTCTTCATGTAGCACCTGGTTCCTGGTATGTATTCTTGGTTATTAAATCTCCTTATATTGCATGATTAACCTTGGACTCGGCGAGTTGAAGGACTAACTCGCCGAGTAGAAGCGGGACTAGACGCGGGATCTACTCGGTCTACTCGGCGAGTAGATCCGAGGGACTCGGCGAGTAGACCCTGTCTGGACTTAAACCCTAACCCGGGTGTTTGCACCCTATTTAAACGATCTAACCCAGCCTCCATTTCCCCTAGCACTCCCAGAGATTTGTAGAACGAAACCCTAGCCCCTTTTGTGTCCTTGTGGGTGATTTTTAGCATTTTGAAGGTGGTTTGGAGCTTGGGAGAAGAAGGAGAAGGTTGAAGAGTGCAAGAAGGGAAGAAGATCCGGAATCTACTCTGTGAAGGGCTTCTATTCAGGTAGAAAAGTTCCTACCTTGATCTTTAGTTCATTGAGTCCTCTTTTTGTCCCTAAAAAGAGGTTTTAAGCCCTAAGAACCTAAATCTCTATGTGTCTATGGTTAATGTTCTGCAAGGACTTTGGATTTGGACCTTTTGGTCATCCTAGTAGCATAAAGTCTCTGTGGTTGAGGTGATTGAGGTCCCCATTGAGTATAGGACCTCTTAAAGAGCTTGGAATTGCATGTTTGAGCTCATAGGGCCATGCATGCACGTAAAGTTTGCAACTTTACGTGGTAAATGAGCCCTAGGACCTTGGATCTGTGGTTTTGAAGTGTTGCATATCCCAGATCTGTCCTAATCAGGGAATGGGTCGAAGGACTCGACGAGTCCCAAAGTGGAACTCGGCGAGTTCTATGAAGATGGTCGTCGACTCGGCGAGTTTGAAGAACAACTCGGCGAGTCCTATGAAGATTGCCTGGAGCTCGCCGAGTAGTTCCTCAAACTCGGCGAGTCATATGAACATCCACAGATCACGAGGGGTTTAAGCATCGAAGGGTCAACCCTTCATACCTGTGCGCGGAATTAACTGTGTAACGTAGTCCTAAAACCCCAAACCCTCGTATGGGGTGTTCTGGTGTGGATTGAAAGCGAGCAGGGGATCTGCTCGAGGAACTCGGCGAGTTGGGACTCGAGTCGGCCCCATAGTCCCGGGTAGCGAGTCAAGGGTGACTCAGTGAGTGGGGAGAGGGACCTGGTGAGTGGGACCGGATCAGTGAGGGATGGACTCGGCGAGTTGCTCGCGGACTCGGCGAGTCCAGTCAACTGGAAGTTGACTTTGACCTGGACTTGGCTTGGTAAGGGGTAAAAGGGTCATTTTACCCTAAGAACATCTAACGGTGTTTGACTGATCGTTTTGTGGGAATTATAGCCGGGGGACGTCCGGAGCAGCAGCAGCAGTAGACAGTCAATTCCCACACAGACCAGCAGCCTTTTCGAGGTGAGTTACCTTCCAGTAGCGGTGGGTCTACGGCCACAATGCCGACCCACCAGTAGGAGTTGTTGTTAGAAGATTGTCTTTGTGATATCATCTTGGTTTGCCACTACCTGGTATGTTATGTGCTAGCATGATCTGTTTTGTGTGATAGTATAGAGATCGGTTGTTAGGACCGAAGGGTTGTGCAGACACCCCAGAAATGTCTGACAGTATATGATGATGTGTTTGCATGCTGGCTTGTTATGTTATATGCGATAGAGGTAGTGGGAGGGGACTAGTCCCCGAGGATCGGTTGTCAGGACCGACGGGTAGTCAGCACCCCAGAATGGCTTGACACGGGTAGGACGGCACCCCAGAATGGCCGCACGGGTAGTCGGCGCCCCAGAATGGCCGTACCGGGTAGTCAGGCACCCCAGAATAGCCTGGTAGTATTTGTGTTATGTGTTTGCATGGTATGTGGTAGGTTGGGGGAACTCACTAAGCTTTGTGCTTACGGTTTTCAGATATTGTTTCAGGTACTTCCTCAGCTAAGGGAAAGGAGCAGGCGCGGTAACGGCTCATCACACACGCACTCCTTGGTTCCGCAATTATGTGTTTTACCTGGGATTGATACTCTGATATTTTGAATGTTTATCTGTTATGGATTTTAAACTTGGTTGTCGATGTGAATTGGTTTAACTAATCAACGTTTTAACTGTTAATGTTTCCTAAAGTAATGTTTTAAAAACGAAATTTTTAGACGTGAAATTTGGGACGTTACACTTCAGCTGTCTCGAGGCATAGGCTATGACTTTACCTCGCTGCATCAGAACACATCCGAGTCCTTGATTTGATGCATCGCAATAGACAACGAAGTCTTCTATCCCTTCTGGGAGGGATAGTATTGGTGCGGTGCACAAGGCTCGTTTGAGCGTTTGGAACACTCTCTCCTGCTTCTCTTCCCAGTCAAAGGCCATGCCCATCTGGGTCAGTGTTGTAAGAGGTTTCGCTATGCGAGAGAAGTTCTGAATGAACCTGCGATACTAGCCAGCGAGACCTAGAAATTGACGAATTTCTGTAGGTGTCTTCGGTGTTGACCAGTTCTCAATGGCCTTGATTTTGGAAGGGTCCATGTGTATTCCTTCTTTGCTAACAACATGGCCCAAGAATTCGACTCGTCGGATCCAAAATTCGCACTTGGAGAACTTCGCATAGAGCTTCTCTGCTCGCAATGTTTCTAAGACTCTACGGAGATGTTGACCATGTTCCTCCTTACTTCAAGAGTAGATAAGTATGTCATCAATGAAAAAAATGATGAACTGATCCAAGTAAGGACGACACACCCTATTCATCAGGTCCATGAATACTTCGGGCGTGTTAGTTAATCCAAACGGCATCACTACAAACTCGTAGTGTCCATAACGAGTTCGGAAGGCTGTCTTGGGAACATCCTCCTCTAACACTCGTAGTTGATGATATCCGGATCGTAGATCTATCTTCGAGAAGTAGTTGGCTCCTTGAAGTTGATCAAATAAATCGTCAATGCGGGGCAAAGGATAACGATTTTAATGGTAAGCTTGTTGAGTTCTCTATAGTCGATGCACATATGAAACAATCCATCTTTCTTCTTGACGAATAAGACCGGTGCTCACCATGGTGAGAAGCTTGGCCTAATGAATCCCTTCTTGAGAAGTACATTAAGCTGACTGGAAAGTTCCTGCATCTCGACCGGTGCTAGACGATGGTACATCGGACCCCATAGAGGTAATGTCTCAAAATCTTGAGAGCGAATACCACCGCTCCCAACTCCAGATAATGTGTGGGGTATCTTGTCTCGGGCGGCTTCAGCTGCCGCAATGCGTAGGCTATCACCCGTCCTCTCTGCATGAGGACCGCTCCCATACTTGTGCTGGATAGTATACCAAATAATCCTGCACTCCCTCGGGAAGGGTCAAGACTGGAGCCTCGCACAATCGTTGTCTGAGGATCTCAAATGCCCTCTGTTGCTCAGGGCCCCACCGAAAATCCACCCCTTTCATCTTCAGACGAGTGAGGGATATTGCAATTTTGGAGAAATCCTGTATGAACCTCTGGTAGTACCCCGCCAAACCCAAAAATCTTCTGATGTCTGAGGGAGATCTCAGAACCTCCCACTGCATAACCACCTCGATTTTGGCCGGATCGACCAAAATCCCATCCTGGTTGATGAGATGCCCCGGGAACTGGACCTCTCGTAACCAAAACTCGCACTTTGAGAACTTGGCATAAAGCCGTTCTCGCCTCAAAACCCCCAATAAATCCCGCAGATGCTCCTCGTACTGCTCTCGGGTCTTGGGATACACCAAGATATCGTCAACGAACACTATGACTGAGCGATCGAGCATCAGTCTACAGACCCAATTCATCAGGTCCATAAATATTGTCGGTGCATTGGTGAGCCCAAACGGCATCACCACAAACTGGTAATGTCTATAACGAGTCCTGAACGCGGTCTTCTCCACGTCCTCCTCCCTCACCCTGACCTGATGGTACCCAGATCTCAAATTAATCTTGGAGAACCACGATACTCCCTGTAACCGATCAAATAGGTCGTCTATCCTTTGGAGTGGGTAACCGTTCTTCACCGTTAACTTGTTCAACTTCCGGAAGTCTATGCACATCCGGTACGACCCATCCTTCTTCTTCACGAAGAGTATCGGTGCTCCCCACGGAAAACTGCTCGGACGAATGAACTACTTACCTAACAGTTCCTGCAGCTGTGACGACAGCTCCTGCATCCGGTGGTGCCAACCGGTACGGTGCCTTGATGACAGGGGACGCTCCAGGCACTAGGTCAATCCTAAACTCGACCTATCTCTCTGGAGGCACTCTGGGTAACTCCTCCGGAAACACATCAGTGAACTCCATGACTACTGGAACCTCTGAAACTAAAGGCTGATCCCTGACCCGTATCCACCACGTACGCTAGATAACCCGCACACCCATGCTGAATGTACTGCCGATTCCTGGTAGCTAAAAAACCCCATGTTCGTTGGCGATAGAGACTAGCAACAGACACTCAAGCTCCCTGACCGACAAACCAAACTCTCTAATGAGAGCCTGAGAAACAAACGACCGACTCGCACCCGAGTCGAATAATACAAAAGCAAGTAAGGAGTTCACTAAAAATGTACCTAATACAGGTATACACATATATAAACATAAGACATAATAATCAACAAGATAAAAGGATAGAAACATACTAGCCACCACATCTGGTGTTGCCCTGGCCTACTCGGCTGTGAGCTGGAAGGTGCGTACCCGAGCTCTTGGGGGCTCTGCTCTGCGCTCCCTCCCATCAGTGATCCTCAATGTAGCCGGTGTTGGAGCCTGCGCCGGCCTGACAGCTAGCTGCGGACAGTTGGTCTTCACATGACCAACCTAATGACAGTGAAAGCAAATCCTCATATTCAGGGTAGGGGCGGGCTGGCGACACTCTCTCGCACAGTGCCCCTCCTTTCCACATTTGTGGCATCCAGTACTCGATCGACATGCTCCAGTATGAACCTTCCCACACTTTCCACAAGTGCGGGCACGTTGCCCTCCCATCCTGGAATCAATGGCCTTGAACTGCTTCGGTGCCGGTTGCGCCTACCCTGGGGCCTGTCTCAACTCTCGTAACTGTAACTCAATCTCCAACTCACGTCACCTCGCGGCCTACTAAAGCTCCAACAAGGTATCATATCTTTGTGTCGGAACAAAATGTTTGATATTAGTCTTGAGCATGCTCAGATAACGAGTCATCTGAGCCTGATCAGAAGCAAACTCCGGGCAGAACATCGCCCTCTCGGTAAACAACCTGGTGATCTCCGTCACCGACTCTGTGCCCTGACGCAGATTTAAGAACTCCTATGCTAGCCTTTCCCTCTCCACCCGTGGAACATAACGGGTACTAAACATATCCATGAATTGATCCTGAGTAATCTCAACTCGCTGCTCATTAGTGTATGATCTGGTAACCAATCCCCACCAATCCTTCGCCCCGGACTGTAATAGGTTCAGAGCACACCTCGCCCTCTGATCAGCAGTGCACGAACACGTGAAGAAACATCCCTCCACGTCAGACAACCATCTCATAGCGACGATCGGATCCTGAACCCCGTCAAAAGTATGGGGCTTCGTGTTGTCGAAGTCCCGGTACTGAAAATCCCGAACGGCTAGCTCCTCCCCCTGCCGTCGTGACAGTCGATGCCGCTGCAGCGGTAGCCGTCTCAGCAAGGGCTGCATAGCGCTCATAAAAGTACTCAACCATGGCAGTCTTAATATACCCAAACATTTCTGGTAACTGTGCCCGGAATAGAGTAACAACCTCATCATGTAGGATCTTACGAATCCTGGCATCCAAGTCATCCGTCCCCATCTGACCAATGACCTCGGGCGGTACTGATCCATCCTGACCACCAACTCTTGATCCTGATCCCGATCCGGATCCAGCCCCAAAGCGTCTCGTACCCAGCATACTGAAAATATACCAAGAAGAATATCAGATAATCCGCATAATAACTGGGAACCAACTCCCAACTAACCCTAGGGATTATGACTTCCTTGACACGCGTATGGGTCCTGTGCTTTCAGTTGTACGGGCCCATACTACCTTCCACACCTACCCATATTTGTCTCAAGTATCATCATAACACCCTAATATACACATGGATGGTGATCGCTCAGCCCTCGATCCTAGAGAAAGGCTAACTATTTCATAACTGGCCTACCGACCTCACACAACCCACCCATGAAACTTCCACCAACCCTACAACACTCGTATATACTAACCATACATAACGCTGGACCCTATAGACTTTCGAATACCTGATCCTACCCTAAGCCCTTCATCAGAAAAGAATAGGAAATAAGGCCAAACCAAACATTCTCAGTCTATAAGATCTTTATTATGTACATCGATGATGCATACACTAAGCGACTACAGTAATGATGTCAATTTCATATAAGGAAAACCCTAGGCTATCAGGAATCATACAATCAGACAATTTTACCATGTAATTCCTGAAGATCCCTAGCCTAGTACTAGCATCTTGTTCTAACATATCAAGATATCAAATAACTATATGGTATTTTGGGGTATACTTACTGGCTCCGGCTGACAGTACACATCACATCCCCTTTACTTATTTTGAAAATCATTTGAAAATTATTTTGAAAATCTTTTCCTTGATTTGAGACTGGATTCACACGAGTGTTCCTCCAATTCACTCAAACCAAGGCTCTGATACTAGCTTGTAACAACCACAAAATTTACCAAAAATTTAAAATTTTCAAAACCAATCTAGGTAAGTAAAATTATTCAAACACCAACATAGTTCACAAATTGTTTTCAAAACTGCTTCATATCAGAGTTCCCAGAAATCCCAAGTCATAAAATGTGAGGATATGTACGTCATGCCTTTACCTTTCCATGGTCACCTGAAGTACCTGAAACAATAATCAATAAATGTAAGCTCGAAGGCTTAGTGAGTTACCCCCAGAATACCAACATATACAAACCAAACAATATGATAACAAACAATATGCATAATGAGCCTTTAGCATGACTGGACCGCCTCGCGAAACCTATAACCTATCCGAACCGCTCCCGAGCCTTCGGCATGATTGGACCGCCTCACAGGGCCTACAGCCTATCCGGACCGCTCGTCGGGCCTTCGGCATGACTGGACCGCCTCGCAGGGCTTATAGTCTATCCGGACCGCACCGGGTATGTTGGCCTAGAGCACAAAGCAGGACCGCCTCAACCCAACCACCAGACAAACAATCATGTGCGCGTAAGTGACATACGCTAGCATATAAATCTATCAATTGACCGCTCTAATAAATCTATTAGCATAGCAACATCATATAACCAGGATACCAACATAACAGGCCACTAAGCATACTATCATCCTAACTACCAGAGTGCTAATCAATAAGCATAGCATGCAATAAACTCAGATACAATCTGAAGGGCCGACATTGGTGCCTTAGACCCTTGTTGATATAGTGAGAATAACTAACCTAGCAAGTAGTGCAGAACTGAACTGAGAGTCTCCAAGCGCGACCGCACCGACAACATCGGCTGTCTAAAATGACGAATACTGAATTATTAAGTGAGATCTCAAAATTGCCAAAGGGTTGATATTGTCCATTTCTCTAATTTGGGCCCAAGGCCCAATATCAATCCACCACCCAAAGTCCATATACATAAGCCCATCAATGGCCCAATTTTCCTAATTGGGCCTAACTTCCTAATTGGGCCTTACCATAGGACCCCTTATCAAAACTGGCCCAACTTCAATTATTTAGGGCCTAATAAGGCCCAAGTCCAAATAGTCTAAAAGCGGCCCAAACCCGAAGCCCAAATGTCAATAGCCCAACAGAGGACGTATGCGGGGCGTACCCCTCCGGTACGCTGGGCGTACTCCTGCTCTATGTTGACCGCCATCGAGGTGGTTGACCCCATACGCTAGGCGTACAGGAATTACGCTGGGCGTACACGGGGTTTCACCAAAACCCTAATAAGTGCTTAATGGCTTAAGCACTTAAGCCCAAACTCGAGATCCAACGACCAAATGTGCCATAGGACTATAAAGTCTCGAACTTTATCATTTTGGACGTCCAGAAAGTTCTTAACACGTGGTCTTAATCTGTTAATACCTTCCTACTTCATGCATGAGACAAATCTAGCTATTGGGACACCATTTTTATCACTTAGGACCTTTTCTAAGGTCTGAAAGGACAACTCATTTTGTCCAAATCATAACATGCACTATATTGGGACTTTTGGGACAAGAATGCTTCCATAAATCTAAAATGACTAGATCTATATCATACAAGTATAAAGTTCCAAGCTTTTTACCTTCTAGAGCTTCTAGGGCACAACGCAACTTCAGAACCATACTCATGTTCTCCTTCTCCAACTACTTGATGCAATGTCTTCACCTTCAAAGGTTCAAAATACACACCAACTCACACTCACACACAAAACTAGGGTTTGGAATGCTTTCTGGGATATGGAGGCTAAGGATAATCAGAGGAAATGAGTTATAAGGGTGCTTATATAGTCCCCAACCCTAAATATTAGGGTTTTCACCTGACATGAGTATGCCCAATGTACATAAGTGTACCTCCAGTGTACTAGGGCGCGCCTAGTACGCTCAGCGTACCGTTATGTACGCTCATCGTACTCCTTCCCAACCCAAAGTTGCACCTTTAGCCCTTATACTTCTCATGGCCCAACTCAACTAAATCCAGGGACTACAAATGGCAAATAATAAAAAGAGAGGGGAGATTCGAAATAGACCAGCAAAGCTCCAAATGTTACAAACTCACTAAGCTTCATGCTTACAGTTTTTAGTTTATGGTTTCAGCTACCTCAGAGGACCATGGCAAGGCAAACGTGTGAACGTACACATATATCCTTGGTTTTACGTCTGATTGGATCTTAAGATACTCTAATTTTAAATAATGTTTCGAAAACAATGGTTTTGTAAACACTTCTATTAGTAAAAGGGTTGTTTTGAAAATTTTAAATTTGTTGAATTTTTGGGATGTTACAGTTCCCAATCTCTTGCATCTGGCAGAATAGCTTTGTCCGTATAAGTTACAGGTTCATATGGTGGTCCGGCGATTTGGATAACTAGACTTGATACGAGAGAAGAAAGAAAGTGATTTGAGAGAAGAAAGAGAAACGTGTATCATGTTTAATTGGTGCTGTTGGGTGGAATGGGTATACACCATCTTAATTTTCTCAAATTAACAATCATAATTATCGAATAGTAAATAAATAAATAAATAAATAAATAAATAAATGAAAGGATAAGGGTAATATAGTAATTTTATGTCAGTTAGGGACCAAATATGTAACAAAAAAAACTACAGGGACTATCCAATGTAACAACCCAAAAACAATGATGCAATATTTCGTTTTAAAACCAATACTTTCATACATCAGGTATCACAAGGTCAACAACAAAACAAATTGTCAACTAAACATCAGAGTACCGATGAAAACAAGTGCAGAATCATGATGGAGATGTTGTGCCATCACGTCGGGACCTTCCCTTTCGTACCGAAAGTATCTGAAACCATAAACATAAATTGTAAGCACAAATCTTAGTGAGTTCCCCAACATACCACATACCAAACATAGAATTGGGCCTAGCCCTAGGGTATATTCCAACTCAACACAAAATTATGGGCCCAACCATGAGGTTTCTTTCAACCCAATCATCCAATAATGTAAGAATCACAAAGACAACTAGCATCCTACATATACAATTTAGTGGGCCAACATTGGGGCCTTTGACCTACAAGCACAGTGAGAAGACTCGCCTCTAACTGAAGATAATCGAATCACACACTCGAACTGTTGCTACAATGGCTCCTCACACTGATCATAACCCAAAGTCAACCCTAATTAATAATCGGGGTTTTAACCCATAATCAATGGTCCAAATCATCTTCTATCTTACTAAGGGCAAAAGACCATTTTGCCCTTCCCATACATGACCCAACTATACAAGGCCCCAAACCCCTAATAACCGAAGGTCCCAAAATGGCCCAAATGGGTGTCGGGGAGTATGCCACATTACGCCCAGTGTACTGCTTAATCTTGGAAAGGTTACGAGGCAACAACCAACTACACCCATCATACTTTGGGGTTACGCCCTATGTAACCACCTGAAGTCCAAACTCTTAATTAATTCTCTTAATGCTTAAAGACTTAATGTCCAAACTTCATATCTAACCCTAATGACGTCTAAAATCATAAAGTTGCAACCTTTATGTCTTTGCATGGCTACAAGATGTCCAAAATTCAACCCTAAGTCTTATGCGTGACCCCAACCTTAATAAATCTAGCATGGATGAATAGGAAGGACCAAGATCCCATTTTTATGAATTACAAGGCTGAAAAATGAAGAGAAATACTCGTCATAAGGTCAGGAGTTGATCAAACTCCCAAGATCCAAGACTATGGTACAAAAATGAATAAACTTTAATAACTAGCAAGATCTAAAGAAACATGCATCATGTCTAGAGCTTTACACCTTCTAGAGGTTGCTAGGGAGGTGATACTCCTAGATCTGCAAATGTTTGAAGCTTCCAAGTGCACTCCAAATATCTCTTTCCTTCAAGAACGGACATACAACACTCAAAAAGCTCAAAATCTCACCAAGGAAGGTTAGGGTTTGCAATGGGTCATTTAGAAGATGGAGGTTGAAGGTAAGGGAGGGGTTTAAGGTCATAATATCCTTTAAATAGGGTCCAAACCCTAAAAATTAGGGTTTAGGATTTGCGTGAGTACGTCCAACGTACTCTTGCATACGCCCAACGTACACAAAAGAACCCATAACATCTTTAATGAGCTATGCACGGCGTACCCACAAGGTACGCCCTACGTAAGGACTGGATTTGCAATATTTTTATACTTAAGGTGAAAACTAAAAAGTACCTGGAACACGGGTGCTCAACTCTCCTCCATTTGAATCAGACTTCATCCTCAAAGTTCGCCGTTGCAAACATGTTTGGGTAGTTCTCCCTCTTCTCATCCTTAGTTTCCCACATCCATTCAGATCTTTTCCGATGCTCCCATTTCACCTTCACTACGTTCACCACTTTATTACGCAGATTATTAGTGTTCCTTTCAAGAATCACAATCGATCTCTCCACATAGTTCAGACGCTCATCGAACTGAATGTCATCCAAAGGAATTACCATAGAATCATCAGATAAACACTTTCATAAGTGAGCTACATGGAAAGTTATGTGGATTTGGCTAAGCTTATCAGGAAAATCTAGCTGGTATGCAACCTTGCCCACCCGGACGGTAATCCTGAAGGGATCAATAAACCAAAGGCCCAACTTGCCCCGCTTCTAAAACCGGATGACACATTTCCAAGGTGACACCTTCAGAAGTACAAAGTCCCCCACCTGAAACTCGAGGTCCGAATGACAACGTTCGGCATAACTCTTTTGTCAGATTTACGTGAATCGCAACCTGTCACGCACTCGTTGAATCAACTCAGTAGTCTTAAGCACCACTTCAGTACTCCCCATGACCCGATGCTCGACCTCGCCCCAACAAACCGGGGTCCTACACCTCCTTCCATAAAACATCTCGAAAGGTGGTCGATCAATACTAGCATGATAATTTTTTTTTGTAGGAGAACTCGATAACGGAAGGTAAGTATCCTAACTCCTGCCAAAATCCAACACGAACGCCCGGAACATATCTTCAAATGTTTGAATTGTCTGCTCACTTTGTCCATCGGTATGGGGGTGGTATGTTGTATTGAAATACAGCTGAGTACCCAACTCATCATGAAATTTCCCCCAACACTTGGAAGTGAAAAGCACATCCTGTTCCGAAACCACCAAAATTATCACCCTGTACCGAACCACCACCTCCCGAATGTAAATGCCAACTAGCTTTTCAGCGGATATATTCTTGGCAATCGGCATGAAGTAAGCACTTTTGGCCAATCTATAAACAATAACCCAGATAGAATCAACTCCACGCGCCATCCTTGGCAACTTTGTTATAAAATCCATGGTGATCTTTTCCCATGTCTACATGGGAATGGGTAACGGTTGCTTCTTGTCGCGGGGTCTCTAATGTTCGGCCTTTACTTTCTGGAAAGTCAGACACCTCTCTACAAACCATGATATCTCCCTTTTCGTACAGGTCCACCAATAACTCAATTTTATATCCCTAAACATCTTTGTGGCCCCTGGGTGGATCAAAAACTTCGACTTATGAGCCCCTTCTAGCAATGTCGGCCTTACCCCACAAGTAGTCGGAACCCAAACTCTACCACACTGATTTAGTAAGCCCGACTATCTCTGACGAATAAAGGAATCTACCCTACGATTCGCTCTGCCTTCCAACTTTCCTTTTTCAATATTCCACCTGAGCTTTCTTGATCATATCCAATAGAGGAGAAACAATAACCATACTTAGACATATATCCCCGATAAGTGCACTTACTGCCTTATGGAACAGGGCATCGACCACAACATTGTCCTTCCTAGGATGGTACAAGATCTCACAATCATAATCCTTTACCACATACAACCATCTCCGTTGCCTCATATTCAAATTCGGCTAATCCACCAGTTACCTCAAGCTCTTGTGGTCAGCGTAGATAGTACACCTCACCCCATATAGATAGTGCCTCTAAATCTTGAGGGCAAAGAACACGACCCCTAACTCTAAATCACGCGTAGGGTAATTCACCTTATGAGGCTTCAGCTGCCTCGAAGCGTAAGCAATCACACGTCCTTTCTGCATGAGGACAACTCCCAAACCTGAGATAAACGTGTCATAATAAACCACAAAATCATCCATGCCCTCGGGAAGCTTAAGAATCATGGCCTTGAATAATATCTACATCAGTGTCTAAAAAACAAACTGCTAATTGGGTCCCACCGAAAAGTAACATTCTTCTTCATCAAGTTGGTCAATGGCACATCAATCTTGTAGAAATCCTGGATAAATCTTTGATAGTATCGCACGAGACCTAGAAAGCTCTGAATCTCAGATGGTTTCTCGGAACCTCCCATTGAATCATGACCTCAGTCTTGTCCAGATCGACCAATATACCCTCCCGGTTGACGATGTGCCCCAAGAACTGTACCTCATGCAACCAAAACTCACATTTGGAGAATTTTGCTTACAACCTCTCTCTCCTTAGGGTCTCCGATACCTCTATTAGATGATCCTTGTGTTGCTCCTTGGTCTTGGAGTAAACCAGAATATTATCAATAAACATGATCACCGATCGATCCAATATTGGTCTGCATACCTGGTTCAGGAGATCGAAGAACGCTGCTAGTGCGTTGGTGAGACCGAAAGACATCACCACAAACTCGTAATGACCATAACGATTCATGAAGGCCGTCTTCGACACATCCTCGTCTCTGGACCTCATCTAATCGTAACCTGATCACAAATCAATCTTGGAAAATCAAGATGCACCCTGAAGCTGGTCGAATAAGTCGTCGATCCTTGGAAGTGGGTAACAGTTCATCACTTTTGGCTTATTCAACTCCCAATAGTCAATGTACATGTCGTGTGAGTCGTCCTTCTTTTTCATGAACATGATCGGTGCTCTCCATGGTGAACTATTCAGTCTAATAAGCCCTTTGTCTAGCAGCTCCTGAAGTTGCGTAGACAACTCATGCATCTCCGGTGGTGGCAAACGATATGGTACCTTGGCTATCAGGGCCGCACCAGGAACTAAATCAATTTGGAACTCAACCTGCCTCTCAGGAGGCACTCCTGAAAGATCCTCAGGAAACACATCGGGAAATCCCGAATAATGGGAACCTCACTTAACGTCGTGCCCCCAACCCGAGTATACGCCATATAAGACAAAAACCGAAAACAACCCTTCTAAAGATATCTCCTGGGTCTCGCAGTTGAATAGAGAGTCGGCCGATGTGAAGCTCCCTCGCAAGGAATAACCAGTTCTCCTCTACTTGGGGTACTAACTCTCACTAGGTGATGCTCATAGTCAATCATGGCCCTATTGGGACCCAACCAATACATCCCTATGATAACCGTCGGCCCTCGTAGAGGAATCGGTATCAAGTCAATAGAATATCTCTCGATGAATAGGTTCAGGACACACCCACGATGAACCCTCAAAGCACTCACAGAACGATTATCAACAATCTCAACCTCCACTGGATAATCCAAAATCCCGGGAACATCACTAAACTTCTTGTTAAGCACAAGAGATATAAAGGATAGGGTAGCATCCGAATCAAACAGAACATGAGCAATCATACCATTTACTAAGATAGTCCCTATACAAGATCAGATATAACATAAGTATAAATAAATAAATAAAGAAAGAAAAGATATATAAATTCATGTATCGGTAACCACATCTGGTGTTGCTCAATCCCCATCGATAGTCAACTAAAATGCCTTGTTCTTTACCATAGGTTTCTCCGCCTTGCCCTGGTGGCCATTGGTAATCCTCAAGATGGCTGGTGCAGGTGCCGCCACTGCCTTTCTGAAAATATTCGATAAACCACCTTTTATGGTTGGTCTGATTGAAATGAAAGCAAATCAGTGCACCCCAGGGGTAGTCCATACTCATATGACCCATTTGACCACGTCTTAAGCAACTTGAACCCACTGCTCGACATGATCCACTTGCTGCAACGACTCAAACACTATTGGTCTCTAGTGTGTGAATCAAAAGTCTTGGGCTTCTTGTCCTGACCTACTGATGTCTACACCTACTCCGACTTGCGCTTCATCCGAATCTCCAGCTCGACCTGCTCAGGGGCCCTCACAATCATATCATTCATGGTCTTGCATCCCAAAAAGCTCACAAACTCCTGGATATCATCCCTCAACATGTCATAGTACCTCGTCTTCTTCATTTCCTCATTGGCAGTTTACTGCAGAACCAACATATCCCTCTCATGGAACGTGGCAGTCTCAGCAGTCTGGTGAAGGTCTTGGAACTCCCTCACCAGTTGTTGCACCTCAATCGTTGGTGTAAAGTCCTCATGAAATCTTGTAACGAACTCCTCCCAAGTCATGGCCACCATCTCCTTAGTCCCCAATGCACGACCAACCTCCTCTCACCAGTCTTGGGCTCGGTATCTCAGAAGGCAGGAGACAAATCCAACATTTTCCCTCTCACGACAGAAGCTCGTTCGCTGAACATTCTCCATATCAGCGATCCATTGGCGGTTGGCAATGGGGTCCTTAGCCCCAAAGAACTAAGGAGCTCGACATGCCTTGAACTCCCAAAATGAGGGAGTTTAAGCTCCTAACTTACTCGAATCAATCTCCGCCCGAAGGGCCTCGAGTCGCTCACCCAGAAGATCCATAATCCCCTCTTTGATGGTACCGAAAATCACAAGGGAGGCCTCCATGATACTGTGAGTGATCTCTGATGTGATAAACTCGTACAACCAATCATCCATTGGTTTGGAACCACCGCCAAAACCAGATCCAGAAGCTCCTGCTCGAGTAGACACCACACTCAACTAAAATACAAACATACAAACGATCATCACAATTCCGAGGAGACTTCCTCTCTACATGACTCCTTAGAAGTCCCAAGACCATTCTCGCCTCGAATATAAATCATGTGCTTTCAGTAGTACGGACCCAATACTACTTTCCACACCTGAAGGCACTTTCCTCAAGAACTGTCCCGAAACCCCCAAGTCACCACACTAAATCTATGCACAACATCTATATGCTAAAAACATACATATCCTACCGTGGAATTTCCTAGATTCTCCTAGGAATTCTTATCTCAACCGCCCTGCTATACTGAGAACCTCAACCAACATCGTTGATTGCTTCATGCATGCGAGTTGTACACAAAATGGGATCTCATAGACAGTAGAATAATGATTTCACCCTAAATCCACAACCAAACAAGGAACAGGAAATGAGGCTAAACCAATCATTCTACGGCTATATGAACCTAATCGTATACAACTTTTAAAGCATACACTTAGCAACTAACTAAGTTGATATCAATTCCATGTAACACATAACATCTAATCCTCCTCGGCTATAAGGCATCACACAAATTAGGAAATTCCATCATATGACTCCTAAAGGTATCCATAGTCATACTCTAGCATGTAATTCACATATCTGAAAAACATGGGTATGGGTATTTTGGGAACTTGAGCTCGACTGATTTCACGCATCGCAATCCTTGAAAGTATGCTCAAATCCCTCAAACCAAGGCTCTGATACCAACTTGTAACGATCCAAAAACATTGATGAAAATTTTCATTTTAAAACCAATAGTTGCATACATCAGGTATCACAAGGTCAACCAAAAAACAAATTGTCAACAAAACATCAGAGTACAGATGAAAACGAGTGTGGAATCATGAGGGGGATGATGTGCCATCACGTCGGGCCCTTCCCTTTCGTACCGGAAGTACCTAAAACCATAAACATAAACTGTAAGTACAAAGCTTAGTGAGTCCCCAAAGTACCACATACCTAACGTGCAACTAGGCCTAACCCTAGGGCATATTCCAACCCAACACATAATTATGGGCTCTAGGGCCCAGCTCTGGGATTTCTTTCAACCCAATTACATAATATTGCAAGAAGAAAAAAGACAGCTAGCATCTTACATATAAAATTTAGTGGGCTAGCCTTGGTGCCTTCGACGTATAAGCACAGTGAGAAGACTCACCTCTAACTAAAGATAACCAAATCACACACTCAAACTGTTGCTACCACGGCTCCTTACACTGATTATAACCCAAAGTCAACACTAACTAATAATCAGGCTTGTAACCTATAATCAATGGTCCAAATCATATTTTATCTTACTAAGGGCAGAAGACCATTTTGCCCTTCCTATACATGACCCAACTTCACAAGGACCAAAACCCCTAATGACCCAAGGCCCAAAAATGGCCCAAATAGGCTTCTGGGAGAATGCCATGCGTACTCCTCATTACGCCCAACATATTGCTTGATCTTGGAAAGGTTACATGGCAACAACCTACTACACCCATCGTACTTATGGGTTACGCCCGACGTAACCACCTAAAGTCCAAACTCTTAATTAATGCACTTAATGCTTAAATATATAATGTCCAAACGTCAGATCTAACCCTAATGAACCTCTAAAATCAAAATGTTGCAACCTTTATGCCTTTTCATGGCTACAAGGAGTCCAAAATCCAACCTAAGTCTTACTCTTAACCCAAAAGCTTAATAGATCTAGCATGGATGAATAAGAAAGACCAATATCCCATTTTTATGAATCACAAGACTCTAAAATGAAGAGACACACTCCTTATTAGGTTTGGAGTTGCTCTAACTCCCAAGATCCAAGACTATGAGACCAAAATGAACAAACTTTAATAACTAGCAAGATCTAAAGAAACATGCATCAAGTCCATAGCTTTATACTTTTTGGAGGTTGCTATGGAGGTGCTAATCCCAGATGTATAAATGTTTGAAGCTTCCAAGTGCACTCCAAAGATCTCCTTCCTCCAAGAATGGATACAGAACACTCAAAAAGCTCAAAATCTCACCAAGGAAAGTTATGGTTTGCAATGGGCCATTTAGAAGATGGAGGTTGAAGGTAAGGGATGGCTTAAGGTCATAATGTCCTTTAAATATGACCCAAACCCTAAAAATTAGAGTTTGGGATCTCCGTGAAAACGCCGACATATGCAAAAGAACCCACGACATCTTTTAATGAGCTACCCACGACATACCCACAAGGTACGCCCCGCGTAAGGACTGAATATGCAATATTTTTATACTTAAGGGCAAAATTGAAAACAACCTAGAACACGGGTGTTACATGCAAGTTAAAGATAATAAGTTAATGACCTAACGTGTAGAAGACCGAAAACCACATGGACCATCCGCCGTGTAATATACACTAATTATAAAGATTTTTATATTTTGTAAAAAAAATTATCACCGGAAAAAGACTAATTTGATGGATGGGTCTCTCCAAACACTGTATTTTTTTAATAATCTTTTAATTTTCTTTTAACCTTTGTCAAATTTGATCCTTATATTTACTAACATTTTATTTTACACCTTATATTTCTATATTTTAATTCTTTTAGACTTCATATTTAGGTAAGTAATTGATTTAATATACATAATAAAAATTAATATATTTTATTAAAAAGTTATATAATTTTAAAAAAAATTGTCAACTTTTAAAATTAAAAAATATCAGATAGCATTGCAGTTACATAATCTTTTATCACTTGTTATATTTCATTTTTAACTACAACGTGATAGTTTTGTCATCCTTTATAGTTTCGAGAAAAAGTACCCGACAAAAATCTTTTTCACTTTTATTTTTAGTATTAAGTGTCTATAAAAGAGATATCACATACAAACTCACTTGTTAAAGAAAATTATATTATGTCCATTGTAACACATGTTTTCCAAGATGGATCGATTTAGGGTTGTAAGGAGTTAAAAGTTTGATTTTTGGAGGAAATCGAGTGTCACGACGTGACCACAAGGTGGTCACGACGTAATGAATCATTATGAGAAACGTGTATCCAGTTGAGCTCATGATGTGACACATAGGGTGTCACAGCGTGAGGAAGGTTGTAGCCTAAACCAATGATCTTTTAGGGTTTCTTTCGTATTTAAGTCTCTCTAAATTAATGTTAGGGTTCATTTTCAGCCTCCATCACTCTCTTACCTCAGAAAACCCCTAACCCTAGTTACCTTGGTGATTCTTGGCCTTTTTGGTGCATTGGGTAGTTTGAAGAAGAAGGTGTTCTAGTAGTGGATCTAGAAAGGAACTTCATCATCATCAATTTGAACATATTCTAGACCTTTGTAAGTGTTCAAGATCCAAACTTTATGGCTGAATGTTGCTAAATCTAGGTTTTGTCCCATTTTCTTCATGTTTGAACAAGCTTGAAATGTTGCTAAATCTAAGGATCTCTTGAGTATGATAAGGTTCATATTTAGAAGTTAGTTGATTATTGGATTCTTGTATGTGAATTTTGGTATTCTCTCTTCACTTTTGACCTACAATGGATTTAGGACATGCATGAAGCATGCATGTCCATAAGGTAATCATTTTTATGAACCTTTGAAGTCCCGTTTAGCTTCAAGAAAAGTTGGGGTTAGAGGCTTAATGGATTAAGGACTCAAATCATCGAAATGTTGATTCAGACTGTAGTTACGATGTGACACTAGGGGTGTCACGATGTGACCATGAAAGGATCCTGCTTCTGTTGAGTCTTGTGGTGCTCACAACATGACAGATGAAAGTTTACACATGAGGTTTGCTTAATGGATTGTCCGTGACCGAGTTGGCTAAGTTGGGTCGAGTCGAGTTGGAATCGGGTCGAGTGTGCTCTCACGATGTGACCAATGGTTGGTCACGATGTGAGGATCGATGGTTGACATTATTGGCTGTTGAATTTGACTTTGACTTTTGACCTTTTTACCAGTTTGACTTTTTGTCAAACTTGGGTAGAGTTTGAGTATTTGACTAACGATTGGTTTCAGTTTGGATTGAAGAAGCTTGGGTTGGATGTTATATTGTTGAGGTAGATTTTGGAATTTTATTGAATAGTTCAAGTGAGTCTATTCACTATACTCGTGGGTCGAAGGCACTAATGTTGGCTCACTGGATTATGTTTGTAGGATGATAGTTGTCTTTGTGACACTTGCTGATATGCATGTATTCTCTTGTTGTCTTTGTGAATCTTGTTGATATGCTTGTGTGATTTATGTATGTGGGGTGAAATAGACCCGATGGTGAAATACATATGTTCGTTTGAAAAATACCAATTGATTTGAAATAGACTTGGGGGTGAAATACACCCGTTCGGTTGAAAAAAACCGATGAGTTCAAATAGACCCAGGGGTGAAATAGACCATATATAGCTTCGAGCTGATATGTATGTATCATATGTCGTATTTTGGGGGAACTAAGATCCGTGCTTATGGTTTATGTTTAAAATGTTTTCAGGTAATTCTGCTTTCAAAAGGAAGGGTCCGGCTTGATTGCACTGCAACCCCTAGAGATTTATTCCGCATTAAATGTTTACGATTTTACTCTGATGTTTTGAGAATAATTTTAATCTGATCATCTTTTGGAAAACCAAATGATGAATGGCTTTGACTTATTTTAAAATTAATTTTTTACTCAAGTATTTTTGGGACGTTAATAGACCCCTTATAACTTCGAGCTGATATGTATGTATGGTATGCATTATTTTAGGGGAACTCACTAACCTTTTTTCTTATGGTTTATGTTTAAAATGTTTTCAGGTACTTCTGGTTTAAAAAGGAAGGGTCCCACTTTATCACATTGCAACCCTTAGAGAGTTATTCTGCATTAGATGTTTACGATTTTACTCTATTGTTTTGAGAATAATTTTACTCTGATTATCTTTTGGAAAAATGAATGAATGGCTTTGACTTATTTAAAAATGAAAATTTTACTCAGTATTTTTGGGATGTTACAAATTGGTATTAGAGCCTTGGTTTGAGGGATTTAGGCACACTCTCGGTGTGTGTCTGAACTCAAAATGAGGAGTTAATAAAATCTTTTAAAAGAAAATGAGTTTTCCAAAAAAAATTTTAAGATAAAAGGGTGCGATGCATTCAATTAGCCAAGCTCAAGTAAGTATTTCCCAAAATACCTTTACATGTGCTATACTTATTGTTTTGGTATGAGCATATGAGAATTACATGCTAGATTAGGGTTAAGGATTTGCTCAGGATTTGCATGATAGAATGCTAGTATGGATTTCAGATTGATGGATAGAATGACTTGATTAAGTGAGCCACTGGTTTAGATTACTCAATGCTTGAATGATGCTTGCTTTGTGCTTTTAGGGACCTTCAATAATATCAGCTAACTATTAAGTGAATATGTTAGGTTACATGTTGCATGGATTAGGTAATTTTAGAAGGTTAGGTTTAAATTTATTTTGCAACTCCTGTTTGAGTCCAACCGTTGTAATGTGATACCTTGCAATCAAAGAATTATCTAGTGCATGTGGCATATAATTGTATATGTAAGGTAGTTAGAAGGTATTAGAGGGAGTCGCTATCACTGATAAATGTATCACCTTCAATAGTAATATGGAAACCATAAAACTCAAGTGTATTTCTAACTCCACTTGAACACCTCAGAGGTAAGGACTCATCAATTAGATAAACTGGAGTTTCCTCCTCTGGTTGATTGCTAGTGTTTGAGGTTCCTTCACCGCTTGACTCTTGAAGCTCTTCAAGGTTAATTTTCCTCCCACTGTTTTGTTGGCCTATGAGTTCTCTCTCGCGAAAGACTCCTCTCTTCACAACGAAGACAACTTTGTCACTCGGTCTGTAAAAGAGATATCCAAAGGACTTATGTGGGTAGCCGATGAAAATACATTGCTCACTCCGAGGTTTGAGCTTGTCATGAATTTCTTTTGTAACAAAATCCTTGCAACCCTAAACTTTGATGTGATCTAATGTGGGAACTTTCCCAATCCACATATCGTGAGGTGTTTTGGAAACCTTTTTGGTAGGGACTAGATTAAGGATATGAGCGGTAGTCTCTAAGGCATACCCCCAGAATGAGATAGGTAATGAAGCTCGACACATCATGGAATGAACCATGTCTAGCAAGGTTCTATTGCGCCTTTCAGCCACACCATTAAGTTGTGGTGTCCTAGGTGGCGTCAATTGTGAACCAATTCCACATTCCTTAAAATAGTCAAGGAACTCGATACTAAGATACTCTCCTCCACGATCGGATTGCAACATCTTTATCTTCCTGTCCAATTGATTCTCCACTTCTTGCTTAAACCCTTTGAACTTTTCAAAGGTTTCTGAGTTATGCCTGATTAAGTAAACATACTCATATCTACTATAATCATCAGTAAAAGTCATATAGAAGCGGTTAGCATCCCTTGTGGCGGTTCTGAATGGTCCATATACATCAGTGTGTATGAGATCCAATAGACCTTCACCCCTCTCACAATTACCAGTGAAAGGTGACTTGGTCATCTTTCCAAGTAAACAAGATTTGCAAGTGTCATCCGACTTTAAGTCGAATGACTCCAAAAATCCATCCTTTTGGAGTTGGGCTATGCGCTTCTTGTGACATGTCCAAGACGATAATGCCACAAGCATGCTTTATCCAACTCATTGGAAGAATCAATGTTTAACACATTATTTCCTAAGTTATCTACAATCATCACAGTTTCATATATACCATTGCAAGGTAATGCTTCAAAATAAAATACACCATTACAATAAGAATAAATACCGTCATTTTCATTATTAAAGGAAAATGTAAAACCTTGTTTATACAAACTGTGAAAAGAAATAACATTTGTCGCCATATCGGCCAAGTAACAACAATTATTCAAATCTAAATTTAAACCAATACTAAGCAATAAAGAATAAACTCCAATCTTGGTCATAGGCGACACTTTCCTATTTCCCATGATTAGGTTTATCTTCCCGTGCTCCACATCCCTACTTCTTTTTAGTCCCTACAAGTCAGAACAAATATGAATACCACAACCTATATCAAACACCCAAGAATTAGCATGTGATGAGTTATTAGATTGAATAATGTAAATACCTGTAAAGGAGGGCTTGATCTTGCCATCCTTTATGTCCTATAAGTACTTAGGGCAGCTTCATTTCCAGTGCCCTTTTTCATGACTGTGGAAGCACTATGCTTCATTCGGATTTGAAGAGGGAATAGTAGAACCAGCTTTGGTCCCACTTGAAGAGGATTCATCAAGAGACTTTCCCTTTTGGCTCTTGGAGGGAGCCTTCCTCTTTTTTTCCTTCCCATGTCCGATTGCCAGAATAGGGGCAGAAGTAGTAGGAGTAGGAGTAGACACAATCGACTTGCTTTTCAGATTGCTCTCTGCAGTCCTAAGAAGGCCTTGAAGCTTGCTAAGAGTGACCTCCTCCTTGTTCATATGATAAGTCATACGAAATTGATCATAAAAAGGAGGTAAAGAGTGTAAAATAATGTCTATGGCCAACTCTTCATCAAAATTGACATTCAATTTAAGCAAGCTATCCACGAATCTCTGCATCTTTTGCAAGTGGGCCGTGATGGGTTCACCATCCTTCATTTTGGTTGTGATCATGGAGGCAATGATCTCATACCTCTCTTGCCGAACACTTTGATGGTATCTTTCCATCAAATCATGATACATTTCATAGGGGTAGTAGTCCTCATAGGACTTCTGCAGCTCAGCAGTCATGGTTACAATCATTAGACACAACACCTTAGTCGCATCCCTCTCATGAGTAGTGTGTTCAGCGTTTGTTCAAGAGTAGTGGTGGTGACATAAATCTCTTTGAGCTCTTTATCTTGGATATATTCTTTGTCCTCATAATGAATAGCCATCCTGATGTTTCGAATCCAGTCATTGAAGTTCGAGCCATTGAAAATGACCCTCCCACATAGGTTCATGAGGGAGAAAGAGCCTGAAGGGGTTGGGTTGGAAGCATTGTTTGGGATAGACATTTGTAAAAGAAGAAGAAAAAAGTTTAGTTTAGATGATAATCCTTAATATTACACCCAACATGAAATATTAAGGCTAAGATCCAATACAATATTCTACAATTGCGAAGAGGGATGCCGTAATCCAATTGTAAAATATTTGAAGGTTGGTAAATGATGATTTACCAATTTCCTCCATTAAAAACGAAATAGATTATTAAGTTTTAATTGGATTTGAAATTCCTAGATCTTTGAGATTCATTAAACCTTTTCAATGGCATGTTTAAATCTCGATTGTGCCCTTCAAGTTTGTGACTAGGATGCCGAGGATCACAAACAAGGAGTGAATAACCATGCAAATTAGCTTGGTACACCTAATGTTACAAATCACCTAATCAATGTGTTGGTTAACCACACACGCTCGATTGATCTATGATTAACACCAAGTTACCCTTTTCCACACTTTTCTCAGTCCCAGATTAGTGTCCCGGTTAACCACACACACTCCACTAACGACTTAACAAGGTGCAAAGTGTAATTTCATGGATTAGAACCATTTCACATTTTTCCTAAAGTAACTAAGGTTAGGAATTTAATAAAGGTTTAGTTACTTTATATTTTTATCATTATACTTTTAATAAGGGAGAATTAATGTCCTATCCTACCCATTCGGCTAACGACCCTCCACCAGTCAACGAAGCGGTGGGTGAGAGTGGACACTCATTAAACTACCATTTTATAGGCAGTAGCCTTATACCCCCTTATAAAGTATAAGGTTTGAATTTTAACTTTTAAAACTCTAGGGTTTGGAATTAAAGTTTCATTTAATGAGACTTTGCAAATTCCAAAACTTTAGGGAAAGTTTTGAAACTTATCAAAACTCTTCACATTCATAACCTATGAGTTTAATTTGATTTTAATGAAGAGACCTTTCATTTTCCATAACTTGAGGACAAGTTATGGAGGTCATTAAAATGCATTTAGATCATTATTCTAACAACTAAAATTATCACATAATCTATGATCTAACTAAACTCATAATCAAAGATAATCTCTAGTCAACAATTTGAAAGCAATTTTGTTTATCATATAAAAACAACAATTACTTTAAAACTTTGAAAATTATCTTGTGGTTGGATAAGTACACGCACTACCATATCATAAAAAACATTTCCAATGATCCAAGACAGTTTGTGGTAGTGTTCCAAATCCAAACCAGGCCAAGAAACTTGAAATTCTGCACACAAAGCCTTCAACTCGTCGAGTACATGAACTGGACTCAGCGAGTTGCTCTGTTAGTGAGTGGACTTGTTGAGTCTGTTCATGTACTCAGCGAGTTCACCAGTCAGAGGCAAAAATTTTGACTTTTTTAGCTTTGAAAAACTAGTAAGCATCAAATATAATAGAAAACAATCCTAGGCTCAGATACCACTGTTGGGTTTTGAGCACTATAATACTCCTATGGTGCAAATGCAACCCTAAATGCTTTGGATCTATGTTTTCTCTATTATACATGCATATTTTCAATTTTTCCAAAGCGTTGTCCTAACTAGCATACAAATTGCCAATTAAATAAAACATCTAGATAGATGACATACCTTTTGAAGGACTTGTAGTTCTTGACCCTTGAAAGCTTGAGTACCTCAAGTGTGATGCCTCTAATGGTTCACAAACACCAATATGCAAGAGGATGATTTAAGAGAATAATCTATTTATCTCAAGTAGAAGAGGCCACCGATTTTGGTCTATGGAGGGTTCTATTTATAGAGTTGGACATGCTAGGTTTACACTTGGTAAACACTAATAACCCATGACTTTCCACATTCTCATGCTCCATGGGTTTAACCTCCATGGACTATCCATGGATTAGTTTAGCCCATAATCATGGATCATTAGCCCACATTGGTGAAGGCAACCCAAAAGGACCATGCTACAATATGGTCAAGTACATACCAGTTATAGTTATGGTCTTAGACACCAAATCCAACACCAGTCATGTTGAAGGCTCTGTGAACGTTCTAGATAGTCTGTAGGCCGGTGCGGCGTTCCGGACAGGTTGAAGGTTCTGTATGCATGTTGTTTGTTATTATGTTAATGTGGTGGTACTTTGGGGGAACTCACTAGGTTGTGCTTATAGTTTTTAGTTTATGGTTTCAGGTACCTCAGAGGACTTTGGCAAGGCGAAGGCATGACCGTACATATCCTTGGTTTTACAACTAATTTGATCTTGCGGGACTCTGATTTTAAATAATGTTTTGAAAACAATGGTTTTGTGACGCCTCTATTAGTAAAAGGGGTTGTTTTGAAAAGTTTAGATTTGTTGGAATTTTCGGGATGTTACAATAAGGAATGACTTAGAGTGCTTAAAATGAAGAATTGCGTCCGAATCAAGCTGAAAATCAATATATGTGATCGCATTTTTCATTTCTGCGATCGAATAATTTGGTCGAAATTTTCCAGGGTCGAAAAAAAAGTCATCTGAAATATCATCGTACTTCATTTAAAGGCAAATATGGAAAAAAAATTGAATTTCTACGATCACATTTCTCAAATCTATGATCTCATTTTCTGATAACTTCTTCTGAAAGGTTCTTGCTCGCATATAAATATGACTCTCATAATTAGATTCGAAGGCGAGACAGTTCCAGACGACGAAAAACACTTCTGAAGGAGATTTCTGACACCTTTCAGCGATTTCTGAAGATCTGAAGGGTGTGAATCATCTCATACACTTATTTTAGAAGATTATTCGGTTACTGTTTCTTTTTATTAGTTTAGATTTGTTTTTAGCCATGTCTGGTTAAAACCCTAGTTTTCAGTTCTGCATTAGACTAGTACTTTTCATGTGATCAGTTATCAGATCCGATTTTCATTATGTGATTCTATTTAGTTGTTTTAGTTTTGAACTTAATGAATGTTTGATTTTAAATTTTTGTTAGTCTGATCACTTATCTAGGGTTTTACCATTCCATTTAATTAGTTAATAGAATATGTAATTGTTCTTGTCAACTGGTAATAAGTAACAAGTATCAGATTGGTTCCGTGTTTGGGATTTAACTCTGATATAAACTGAAGTATCATATCTTTACGCTTCCGAGCTTGTGAGAAGCATTGGGTATTGATGGAAATTTTACACAGATCTTAATGCAATTTTTTTAATCTTAATTAAGAGCTTGTTTAATTAGACAGTAGAAAGTTAGGGTTAACTGAAGAGATTGTTTTGGTTAATTTAACTAGGTAAACGAGATTATACTAGAGCTTTTTAGTTTCTCTCAGTACCAGCTTAGATCGAACGCATTCTGAATAACCAGATCTGAGTTGATTGCATGATTAGGAACGTAACAACAGAGTTGAAATCATTTTTATTACTGAGTTTTATTTAATTTATTTTCATTGCAATTTTTAGTTTTTAGTTTAATTCAAAAACCCCTTTTATAATTTCTGATTTATTTAGAATGTGCCTGAAGCAAAAAGGCATTGATTGTTAGGCCGTGTCCCTGAGGATTCGGCCCTGCTTCCCTATGCTATTGCAACCAACATTGAAATTTTATTTGCTTAATACACCCATGACAGCATGTTAACAGTGGTGTCACCTAAGAAGTCCAAGACATATGATGTGTGTTATGGGGCCAGTTGGGTCGAAGCTGATGTGGCAAGTGCGGTAGGTAGCATAATGGGGTTTGTCACGTGATGAGATCTAGGTGGTTCAATTGTGGTCAGATAGGACACATGAGTAGGGATTACACTCGGGGGCATTGATATGTTTCCATTGCAATCAGAACGGCCATAAGAAGTTTGATTGTTCGAGTTTAGCTAGTGAAGTGGTGAGGGAACCTGCACCATCCACCCTAAGGATTATTGGTGGCCTCTAGGGCAAGGGGGAGGCCCCTCTGGTGAGGAGTCGAGCTTTTCAGTTGACTGCAGAGGAGGCTAGAGCAGTGTCAAATGTCGTTACCAGTATGTGTCTTCTACTTTATTTAGTATGCTTTCCTTATTATATGCTTATTGTTGTTATGTTTATAATTAGGAATGTTCTTAGTCAATGTAATGCCTACTTTTGTACTTTTTGATTCGAGGGCTACTCGATCGTTTGTATCTCTTGCATTCAACAAGAATTTCGATGTTATTTTGGGAGCGTTGGATCATTCTTTGGTTGTTAAGATTGTCGATGACTGTACCGTGAGTGCATCAAAGGTTTATCGTGATTGCGTTATGCAGATGTTTCGGGTGAAGTATCTGATTGATCTTGTTCATATTCATCTAAGAGAGACGAAGGTTATTATGGGCATGGATTGGTTAAGCTAGTTTGGAGTTATGATCGACTGTGAGCATCAGTTGGTGCGAGTTCAAACCCCAAGTGGGGGAGAACTGATTATTCATGGTGAAGGCGGTCAGAGCGGACCAACCATTTGTTCGGCGACAAGGGCTAGGAGATATTTGCAGCATGGGTGTTCCGGGTTTTTGGCTTATGTGGTGGATACAAGGATATAGCAAAAGAATACCATTTTAGATGTTTCATTCATACGGTATTTTCCTGACGTGTTTCTTGAGGATTTGCCGAGAGTGCCTCCTGAGAGGCAGATTGAGTTCATGATCGATTTAGTTCTAGGTGCGGCTCTGATAGCCAAGGCACCTTATCATCTTGCACCTCCTAAGATGCAAGAATTGCCCATGCAGCTTCAGGAGTTGTTTTCTTTGCGACTCTTGCATGTATGTTATATGTTTATTGGGTGAGGACCGTTTATATAGTTAGGCGAGACCCGTTTATATGTTTGCGGGGCGAGACATGTTTATATATTTGTTGGGTGAGGCTCATTATGGTATGTGCTATTTTGGGGAACTCACTAAGATTTGTGCTTACAGTTTAAATTTAAATGTTCCAGGTACTTCTGGTAGCAAGGGGAAAAGCCCAACCTGATTGCATCACATCCATCGAAGATTCCGCACTATCTATTTTATGATTCCACTTTGATTTTTATTGGAACTACAAACTCCTGTTTTGATTATCTTTTGTTGGGATGATGTTTGAACTATTTTATTATGATTTAAATATGAAAATTTTACTCTATATTTTGGAACGTTACACGTTTATTAAATGTTTAAATTCCTAGCAATATTGATATTGTGCTCAAGCAAGGTTGGCATCACATTAGTAATATGAGTATGTTAGAAATTTATCATTGGAAAATCGAGAGTGTTGGCCATATCCAAAACTCTCTTTAGTGGTTAATATAGGTTTTTACCTCCTAAACGAGTTGATGATTTCAGTTGTGGCGGTAGATAACATGAAATCCCTTATTGTGTAACACCCAGATCGCATGTAAACTCTTTAATTTTTAAATATTTATTTACTCTATATAAAATGCCATTATGATGGGCATAATGGAGGGTTATGTGGGGCGTAGCTCATTTAACCTAGTTGCGAATTTCTCTTGAGTACGTTGGGCATACTCGTGGCAGAGGCAAACCGTAATTTTTGGGTCTTGGCATTTAGGGGAGTATGTTGGGATTACCTTCTAGGTACGCATGGTGTAGCATGTTTAGCCCCATTTTCCTTTTTCTTTTAAGCTTAATACGTTGGGCATAATGAGGTAGTACGCTTAACATACTCACCAGAAGGCTTTTTGGGCCATTTTGGGCCTTGGGATATATTGGGTTTTGGACCATAGTTATTTGGGCCAAGTGTGAGAATGGTAGAATGGTCTTCCACCCTTAGTATAATAAATTATGTTTTGTACCTTTAACTATGGGTTATTACCCTAATTGATAATTAGGGTTGGTTTGGATATGATTAGTGTGAGGAGCTACTGTAGCAGCAGCTCGTGTGTATGTGGCTTTCTTATCATCGGATTGAGGTGAGTCTCTTCTTTGTACTCATGGGTCGAAGGCACCAATGTTGGCCCACTGGATTATGTTTGTAGGATGCTAGTTTTATGTGTGATACTTGAATGTTATCTATCATCGGATTGAGGTGAGATCCCTTGGCATGAATCATAAACTCGTTTTCATGAGGATCATACCAACGTTGGAGATTTTCAAACTTAATAATGGTTAAGGATTTCCCTGATGAAAAGCCATAAGATAATTGTAAGATAGAAGAAATGGTTTAGAGAAAATCATAAAGAAAAACAAAGAGTAAGGAAAAAAAGCAAAAGAGATGAAATGGAATAAGAGATGTCACATAGAGAAGGGTAAAAAAACTCAACAAGAACAAAAAAAGTAATCATTTACCATGCTGACAGAGCAATTAATGTGCATAAGTAATTGACATGCCGCCGCCTAGAAAACTAGAAAGTTGCATGGAAAAGCCACTCAGAGTCTCAGATGTTGATGTCATCAACATCATTAGACTTAAGACTAATGGCACTTGACGACGCTACCTATGCAACGTTATTAGGAATCATTTCCGAGAAGAACAAACCATAACATTGCATTTGTGAAGTGATAAAGACACCTATTCAAGGGCGGTGCTAGACACTAGTACTAAGTAGAACAACTGATCTACCTAGCATAGAGTAGTTATCATGCACGCGATAAGCACACAAACGATTTAGCTTGATATACGCCTTGCTCTGTGTAAACCACCTTTTTACTCTAACAAAATGTACTAGAAGAAGGACCATCAACCATCAAATAAGGACAATATCCCCAGACAGCCTACGTCAGTGGAAGATAAGACAAACAACATGATCGACCTACAAAGGCTAGATCGTGCACAAAACATAAGTACGGTATCTCACCTACATACATACCCAAAACCCTAATATCTCATCATAAGTTAACTTGATCGTCAGAGTGTACTCCTATGACCTCCACCCGGAGTGTGAATGATGGTGTTCCACTTTATGATGATCTCAGTTTTGGCCAGGTGAAGTCTTATTTACCCTTACCATCCTCAACCTGAAATACTAGTTCACATCATGTATTTTTAGCTTTGTTTTGACGAAAAGTTACAAAACTAATTGTTGGTTTGCATACACGATAAGAAGAAAAAGAATAAGGAGGTGTTTGAGTTTGAGGAGATAACACATACAAAGGTAAATGATTTAGGTTATTATAGTTTCTTCATATAAAAAAAATACTAAACTATATATGTTGGTATGGAGGATGAGATGAATAATACTAAGGAGGGGCCCAAGTTCTTAGATACGACACATACGAAGGAGGTGAAGGATTTAGGTTTGTATAATTTCCTTCAATAAAATTATAGTAAAGTTTAAATGTTCATATGCACATATGACTCAGATATAGGATTTATATCTTTATATAACCACTCGACGACTAGTGTGTTAATTGCAATTGCACATATGACTCGGATAGATTATTTATATCTGTATACCCACACGGTGACAATTGTGTTAATTGGAATTGGGACCAAATTAAGCTCGAACCCCAAGCTAGGTGGATGTTACCCTGGTGCGGGATTCAATACTCGCAATTCAGGAATATAAGAGATTTCGTTGATTATGCTTCCTCGTGAGGGAATTGTCCCAAGAAAAGGAATACGCTATGTATGATCTTATACCCTACCATCCGGAATATTTGGCTTGAAAGGAATGATAAAATTTTCAAAAAGATTGGAGTCAACCCAACCAAAACTAGGGATTCCATCATAACTCAATCTTTCAAATGGAATAAGTACATGGGTAATGGATTAGAAAGCTCGGCGGAACGGAGTTTGCTCTCCTTGTTTATCTTATGGCTCTATTTAAATTTAAAGTGAGTATTGTTTTGTAATTTATTGTTTTTTTTGTTCTGGTTGTTCACCCGTACATAACTGCTTTTTATTGTTTGGGTCTTTACTTGTAAAACTATTCCCTAAAAAAAAGGAAGTTGGATGTTGACCGGATAACTATATCTTCATTTATATAATTACATCATTTAAGATTTCAAAATGGATATTTATATCATTGTATATGTGTTCATACATATTAACACCTCAAACGCGTATTGGAATTTGGAGGTGCTTGCACATCTTTTACTTTATCAAATTCTAGACATCTTTTGAAAACCAAGATATATAAAAGAAATAATATAGTAAACTTCATATCTTATAGATCGAAAACCTTAAACCCCGCTATTAATTTCCTAACTTTTTAGTTTTTGCAACTCATAAAATATTACTTTTTCGTGGAATAGTTTTTCCCAAACTCATAACCAAATTTCATAGGTAGCTATTTGTCGAAAAATAATAGTCGTGGGTTAATGCCACGTTGAAAAGCGAGTTTTGTGCATGATTATCCCATAAATATCATATTACGTTTAACGATAGAATTTACGACGACGTTGGAGTTTTGTAGCAAATAATCTTTTTGTGAAAATACAGTAATTTTGATTTATACAAAATTGTTGTTGGGTTCTATTTTATTAGTATTTATTTTCATTATTGTTTTGACTACTTTATCTATAGGTAAATTTAATGATTTAAGTTAGTAACTCAACTAAATACGTAAAAAGCTTAATGGAAACATGACGATATAGTCTATACACGTTACTTTTTTGAATTAATATCACCTCCTCCCACTTACGCAATTCTATGTATAAATTTACATGACTTCGACTAGAAAAGCTGTATGCATGGTCATCTACAATGCCTTTATGTATCAAAATCTTGTTGTTCTTCTTCATATCATTAGCAAGATTCACTAATTCAGAAGCATGGGGTCGACATCATGTGTTTTTCGTAAGTATGTTTAGAAGAAAGTTTGCATTTTTGTCCCTTTAATATCATAAGCTTTTATATACATGTCATTCATAATTAAGTATGAATCGCATAAATTAAACATAAATATTTGATTGTGTAGGTGAAGGAGGCATCGTATACACGACTTTGTGAAACGAAAACCATTTTAACAGTAAATGAACAATTTCCAGGACCAACGTTGTATGTTCATGAAGGAGATACAATTTATGTCAAGGTCCATAACAATGGAAGATACAACATCACCATTCATTGGTATGAATTGAAACTCTTTTCTTGTTCATTACAAGTTACAACATCATCATATATAGTACTTAACTTGGTCACAAGATTCTTTAATTTCATACAATATTTATGTAAAGATATTTGACTAATAGTTAAATATTATCGTTTAACTATCAGATCAAAACTCATATTTATTCTTATTTGTTTGCTTTTATATGTTAATAAGAAAAAAAAAGTATAACAAATCGATGCTAGCTCATGATTTTGGCAAAATACATACTTTTAATTAAATTTAGAGCAACAGTCATGAAATTAAGCCCGCTTTTGGCACACAATAAAATGATTTTATTTTAATTTCAAGTAAAAACTTGTAGTATTTAGTTATAAAAAAAAATATAATCCCAGTCTTAGATATGAATACTTTCCACCTCAAAAGAGTATAAAGTAAGTAAATTTATTACTTATATTTTACGTAGTGATTCTATTTAGTAAAAAAGCAATTCACAAAACACTTTTTAAAATTTAAATATTCATGGCTACAAATAAATTTGCAGAAGCAGACCAAAAAACCTGTTAACACAAAGCCACAAGATACGAACTCATACGCACAATGCACACAAGTTTAGCTCGACAATAACACGAGAATGCTATATAAACAACATACAGTTTACGAGAATGATCAAGCAATATGATCAACTCAATAACTTCATATATATAACTCAACACCATATTATATATCCTTAATTAATCTTAACAATTTTTTTACAAGTATATGAATGAGTTCAAAACCTCAGGCATGGTGTAAAGCAACCACGGAATCCATGGAGTGATGGTCCTGAATATATCACGCAGTGTCCGATTCAACCAGGTGATTCGTTTAACTATAAGATCATATTCTCATCGGAGATTGGGACACTATGGTGGCATGCTCATAGCGACTGGTCTAGAGCCACCGTCCATGGTGCTATCATCGTGTACCCCAAACATGGCACCACCTATCCCTTCCCCGAGCCTTATCAGGAAGTGCCCATAATTTTTGGTAAGTATATATACTTTGTTTAGCATGTATATTTTTATATCTTTAACGAATTTATCATCGAAAACATTGAAAAAAACACTCTTTTCATTCAGATTTGAACATAACTTTTGTCCAGCCCATTCCTCCAACCCATCTACTTAGCCCACGAACCAGATTTAGCCCATGATTAGAATATCACACATAAACGAGTTCGCTGCAACATAAGAAAGAAAAGAAAACAAGTAACTATTTTTCATATATAATACACCTTTGATCCATATAAAACTTAATCCAACGTTTCATCATCGGGAAAAGTCATCGGGTCGAGAATTGGGTCGAACTCTAGTTGAGATATGAACCGAATTTAGCCTACAATCAGAATATCACACATAAACAAGTTCACACCATAAGAAATAAAAGAAAACAAGTAACTATTTCTTATAATAAACGGATCGATCCATTTAAGTTAATATTGTTGAATAAAGAAATATTTCAATAAAAATGTTCATTCTTTCAGGCGAGTGGTGGAAAGAAGATATTATGGAAGTGCTCGAGGAATTTGTCGCATCAGGTGGTGCCCCAAGAGACTCTGATGCTTATACCATCAATGGTCAACCTGGTGATCTTTATCCATGTTCGAACCAAGGTTAGATTCGTAATTTTACATGCTTGAAAGCTCAAACTTTTGCAACGAAAGTATTTCAAGGTTAAGACGTTTTTTTACAGATATCTTCAAGTTAAATGTGAAATACGGGAAAAGATATCTTTTACGTATGGTGAATGCTGCAATGAACGAAATCCTCTTTTTCGCCATTGCTAATCATTCACTAACAATTGTGGGAGCCGATGGTGGCTACACCAAGCCAGTGACAAAAGAATATGCAGTAATCGCCCCCGGCCAAACACTTGATTGTTTGTTAGAAGCAACCAAGGCGGCCGGTGGCAGTTACTACATGGCTGCCAGAGCATATTCAACCGCGTTTGGCATTCCATTTGATAACACCACCACCACCGCAATCCTCGAATATGATAATGGAACTAATTTACCAACAACCACTCCCTTCCCTTCTCTACCTTTTTACAACGACTCCAGTGCTGCTTTTGACTTTCTTATTGGTCTCAAGAGCCCGGGCCCACTTTTATTCCCGTTAAACAAGTACGATATGCAAATATATTCCACCGTTTCTGTAAACGCAGTCCCATGTCAGAACAATTCATGTGCGGGCCCAAATAATACACGACTAGCAGCTAGTATGAACAACATAAGTTTTGTATCTCAGTTTATTGATATACTTGAAGCATACTATTATAACATCAACGGTGTGTTTGGGACACGGTTTCCTGGTGTTCCTCCATTGTTTTTCAACTTTACTAGTACTAACTTACCATCGATTTTACTAACACCTAAGAGGGCTACAGAAGTGAGGGTGATCGAGTATAATTCAATCATAGAAGTGGTTTTTCAAGGAACAAACTTGGTAGCGGGTATTGATCATCCTATGCATTTGCATGGATTCGATTTTTACATCCTAGGATGGGGATTTGGTAACTTTGACAAAAATAATGACCCGTTGAAGTATAACCTCGTTGACCCACCTCATCGAAACACAGTCATTGTTCCAATAAATGGATGGGTTGCGATTAGGTTCAAAGCTCATAACCCTGGTAAGATGCATATTACGTTACATAGTTTGTTTGTTTTTTTAATATATAATCATGAATTGTTTTTATAATAATAATAAATTTGGAACAGGTGTATGGTTTATGCATTGTCATCTTGAACGTCACCTTACATGGGGGATGGAAACAGTATTCATCGTTAAGAATGGCAAAGAGGCTCAAGAACGCATCCTACCACCACCTCAACACATGCCACGATGCTAATTTCGTGTACATTGCATCGTTTATCCTTATTTTATGGATTAAATGATATATACATTATAAACTTATAATTAAAAACTTATTAACCGGTGTGATTCTTACTCTATATGTTATTTGATGTTAGAACTTAAAAAGTACACAACGTATAGAAAAATGCCTTAATGGATTAAGACACTATCCCTTTGCCTATTTGCTTTTTTTTTTCACTCCTCTCGCATTAAAAATAATGAATATTATTAAAACCAACAAATATTAATCATATTAGTCTTCGGTCTAAAAAGGTCTAGAAAAGAACAACAATAAGATCACTAAAAGTTTAAATCAAAGGCCACCAAAAATGTGTATAACTTCCAGAAAAATCTCAAAGGTTATAAAGCATGTTACAAATATTGTAAAATGTTGAATAAAAGAACCCCACAAGAAAATTTTAAAAAAAGGTACAAAAAAATCAACACTTAAAGTTTCAAATTTTGAAAATAGAAAAAAACACACGTGTTGTTAGCCACCCTTACGTATAAAAATGCCAAGGATGACATCAGCAACAAGCAAACAGACAATATGGTTAACAAGCACAGCCACCTCGTTGCTCTGTTTCTGGAACTGCCTCCGGGACACCCTGGAAATATCTGTATAATATAACACAAAAAAAAAAAAAAAAATTCAGAAAATACAAGAAATAGCAAATTACTTTCATTCATTTGTTGTATTACATATATAGCATTGTATTTGTATATTTAGAAAATTGGAAAGAAATAATAATAATTATTGTTTTTTATGTGCACTTACATATCCTGTTCATGTTCATTTGCCATTGCAGTTCTTGCAATAGACAAGAATGCAGCATCAACATTAAAGTCTTCTTTAGCAGATGTCTCAAAGTAAGGAATATTCCCTTTTGAAGCACACCATTCCCTTGCTTTTTTCTCAGAAACCTAAAAATTAAAATTACTTTTAGTAAATTAGTAATTAAATTTTAAATTATTAATATAATGAAGCCTTACCACTCGACTATTTCCACCATCTATATCGACCTTGTTGCCAAGCAATATGAAAGGAAAAGTACTTGGCTCTGGTGGATTTGCCTAAAAACAAAATCAAAATAATTAAAATATGAATTGATTAAACTACAATTACAAATTAACAAATTAACAAATTAACATACCTGTTTGAGAAATTCCTCATGCCAATTATCAAGTGTATCAAAAGATCGCATCACATTCACATCATACACAAGAACACAACAATCTGCTCCTCGATAAAATGCAACACCAAGACTTTGAAACCTCTCTTGTCCAGCTGTGTCCCATATCTTGAAAATGAATTTTATGATGAGTGAAGAAGATATGAATTAGGTATAAAGTAACACAATTAAGAATTAAGAATTAAGAATTAAGAATTAACTCACCTGTAAAGTGACAAGTCTGTCATCTATTTGCAATTCTTTGGTGACAAAATCAGCTCCGATTGTAGCTTTATATTGCTGACTGAATTTCTTATGTACATATCTTAAAAATAGTTAAGAGAAAATCACAATAACCAATTGATTCAGCATATTGAGTGTATAAACTGTTTAGCTGTGAATCAAGTATCTTAAACATCAATGATATAGAAGAGTTAGAAAGATAAAATGAACAAACAAGATGTAGAAATGTAAATTTGCCCCAAAAAACAGGATCGTTGTAACTTTGTTCTAACTTTCATGGGGATGAGGCTTTAAACACTACATTCTAAAATCTAAAAGTACTTTTCTACTAAAGCAAGATATTCCGTTCAACGGATAAAGCGAGAAATACAAATAAAACGGGAAAAGCATCAATATTCTTCTTCTCTCCACCTTTTTTAGGGGTGGTGTTTGAAGCATTCAACGCCATTGTGAGGCTAAGAAAGAAGAAAAATAGAGGAAGGAAGAGAGAAGAACAGGGCGTCGCTCTCCGTCGTCGTTACGACGGTGTTGTGGAGGTGCCATATCGGCCCTCCACGGCGTTTTTGGTCCCATACCGATGAGTCTAAAGAAAAACATAAAAGTTAGAAGGATACTGATTCATCAATGACGTCTTACCAACCCTGAAAAGAAATCACGTGAAATTTCAAAAGTAAAAATCATGAGAACGAAATCGAGTTTCAAATCAAACCCTAAATCAAAAATCTACATACATACCCACTGTCGCCAAGGACGATGACCTTGAGCAAAGTTCTTCTACGCATAGCCATAATCGAACAAGATTTCAAATCTGCAGAGAGAGATTGAGATCAACAAGTGGTGGTGAAAAGGGACGCCAATTTCGATCTGTGTTTCTGTAAGATTTTATGAAAATGATGATATAATTGAGGTTGAACAGCAAAGGAGGTACAACACATAATGCATATTGTATATATGGTTATAGCGTGACTTGTCTTATATGCGATGAATCTTGTTCTGGAAAAAGGTATTTTCCCATACGTGGGCGGACCAGGAAGACACCGGTGCGTCCTAATTTTTTCTATATTCTCTTTTTATTATTATTAATAAACACAAAAATGACCTTCAAAGTACATAAAAAGTCTTAAATATATATAATCTAACTAAAAAAACTGCGACAAATGTCAAATAGTATATTTTGTTGTTTTTGTATTAATTTTTTTTTAAGGAACACCAAACTCACATTCTCTAATGCTATTTATAAATCTACATCTATATATCTATCCCAAACATGATTAAATATATGATCAAAGTGGTCTGGCCCCTTTTATGGGGTCCAAGAGACCAAACCTTTGGTGTTGACCGGTCATCGGTGAGTGTCGAGAGGGAGTGTCTCGCGTATTTTGAAGCAACACCCCGAAACATTTAGAGATTTTGGATTTAAATGCGTTGGAAAAACATCATTATAATAAAGAAAGTTGAGAAGTTAATTAGAATTTAGGGTTGCTCGAACGTAACTCGAGCTACCTTGGCAAAACTAGACGTCCAATCCGCCTACGACAACTAAAGTTAGAGTTGTATATGTAGTTTTTACACAAATTGTTTTTCAACTGCATATTCGAGAATTTTGTCAATTTTATCAAATTTTCACATTAGATGAGTATATATATTTATATTTCCATTTTGAACACTTTTAAGAAAATATAAAAATCCATACTCTCGAGAAGGAAAAAAAAAAAGAAAAAAAAAACTCATTTATTTTAATGCATAGAACTTTGAGTGTTCCTTATGGATTATCCTGAGTTGAATCAATAACATTATAAGGATTTATTTAGATACATTGATTACAAAACCTTTATTTTTAAAAAACTTTATTTTTTGAATAATCCATACCAAACCTGATAGGTAAATATTCTAATATCTAGTGAATATTCTAATTTTCATATGTATTGATATGAGATTTTTTTTATCAAAAATGCCATAAAATATAAAATTTGATAAATATATGATAGTCGCAGGGACGGACGTGGTATGGGTCTTGCAGGTCCCAGACCATTACTAGATTTCGTCTCCTAAGGGTAAAAAGTTTATACGATTAACATGATCATGTCAACTACCAAGACAAGTACATAATAAAACATATTAATATATTATTTTTTTACACATACATTTTATTTGCAATGCTAACTATGAATGATATAGGTTTCGGGTTTAAACCTAGTGGCACCGACTTTGATAAAAAAATAAATACTAATTAAAATAAGAAACTTATTTCTAATGTCAACCACCAAAACGATGACTTGATAAAACATACTAATATGTAAGTTTTTCCGCATAATTTTTATTTGTAGTGCCAATTACGAATGATATATTATGTTAAGTTCCGAGTTTAAACCCGATGTCACCAATTTTGGTAAAAAAAATACTAATAAAAAAAACTCATTTCAACTGCTGTCAACATAACCATATCAAATATTAAAACATGTACCTAATAAAACATATTATACTACATTTTACACAAAACTTTTAAATTAATTCTAACTATACATGATATATTATGTTACGCTCCGAGTTTAAACCCGATGACATCAGTTTTGAGAACAAAATACTAATCACAAAATGAGAAATTCATTTCTACTTGTTGAAATAAGGAAAGACATATGGTATGAAGAAATCTCATCTCATCCCATATTGTTGGTGGAAGGTAACGGTCAAATCTCTTCTATAAAAAGACAACTCTAAATTAAAGGAAGACATATTGTTTGGTGGTATTTTTCTATAGGCTTGCATTTTGCAAGTGTTACAAACTTAATCAAACCTAAAATACTTGGTTTAAAGTCTGAGTTTTTTTTAATGTTGTCCAAACTAATTTCTTTAGTATAAACTTTTTTAGTTTGTCTGAGTTTGATGGGTTTCATGGGTTTGTCATATTTCGACCCAACTCGACACAAACACGACCTAACACGAACTCGTTTTTCAGGTCTAAATTATTATATTTTATCGGATTTTTTTGTACTATTACTGCTAGATATTTCTATTGGGAAACTTAGGGTTTGTGGTGGAGATC